>NC_088366.1:15325003-15552503 GCF_034508935.2 Berghia stephanieae | reverse complement strand
TGACCTCGAGCACATGGAAAGTTAATATAGATCATGTCCATTAATAATTATAATTTTGTTTCAGTATCCAGAAAAAGCACGCCATTTTGACAAATGACAAAAATGAAATTTCCATCAAGCCTGCCTCAGAGGGCGCCAAGATTCGAATCAACGGATTGCCCGTCACAGGAGATCAGGCCCTTGAAAACATGGACCGTGTCATGTTCGGTACGTTTGTTGGGCTTTATTTTTACGAAGTGACTATTTCTACAAATGCTCGGGAAAATATACTTCATCTCTATTTCTACGAACGGTTTCCATTCTCAAATTTATTTTGGGTTATTTGCGAGCGTGTCTGTATGAATGGTGAATATGTTTGCATTTTTTTTTGGAGGGGGGGGGGGTTCTTTTGCCAGTGCTTGTGAGCTCAACTTTCTGTTAGACTTCTATCTATCTTGAGTTTGTGCTATGATGTCTTTCAACCTCTGCTCCCGTCTTGAGACTTTGGCTTTGTTATTTAGGTTTATTTCTGTTCTCCCTTTGATAGTGCGGCGCGAAGTACAAAAGTGAACGCGCCATGAAATATTCGCGATAGCACAACTTTTTGATAATACCCGTCTTTGTCAAAAATGTGTCTTAAAACGCTAGTCTAGATGATTCGTGAGAATTCCCCGTCCACTCTGTTTTAGCATTTACTTTTCCATCGACATCGCGTCCGTAACTGGAGGCTAGCCGACCATTCGGAGATATAGAGTTCAAGTATATTTTCCTGAGCGTTCGGAGAAGTAGAGCCGGTCTTATTTTTAATTGATAGATTCATGGGTCATTCGATACAGAAGGCCAAATTTTGATAAAAATTCATTTTTTAATAATAGTTTCGAAACAATTGTATAATGTAGAATGCTCAAACTTCTTAGATCAAGGAGAGTCAGACATCATTATCTATTTTTTTCCAAACTAGACCTAGTGGAGAAATTGCAATATTTACGGGGAAATAAAGCCCGTTGAAGGCACTTATCTGTTTTAATTATTTTACACTTATGGAAATTAACATAGATCGAGGCGAACCAATAGAGCCATCAGCTATCATAAATCGTCCGATTATAAAATCTGTTGGTGGGCGCAAATAAATCTGGCAACACATTGTTATTGTTATTATTATTATTATTATTATTATTATTATTATTATTATATTATTATTATTATATTATTATTATTATTATTATTATTATTATTATTATTATTATTTTACAATGGCATCAAATGATAATCGAAGTTAAGATGAATTTTTATACGAAAGATTGACACGGTATCTTGCGAATTTCTTTGTTTTTTTAATCACTTAACTGCTTTTTAAATCTTGTCTACACTAAAAAGCCAAATTCCAGCATCCTATTTTTTGGTATCTTTTTTCTGTTATCTCCTATCATTTAATATTTATCATTTATCATCAACAGGTTCCAATCACATGTACGTATTCATCAATCCAAAAAATCCCACCAAACCTAAAGGGATTCCAAAACAAATCACCTGGGAATTCGCCCAGAAGGAAATCGCACAAGCTAAAGGTTACGGGATGAAAGGTCTTAGCAAAGGTACGGTCATTCTTTGAATATTCATTAGGCTGTCATTAGATAAGACATAATCATAAAGAAAGTTAAATTAAATTAAATTGAGATTTTACTTTAATATAGAACAATATCCATTAAGCGTGCTCAGAACGCTTTTACAAGGGGTCCCTGGTCAACAGCAACATTTAACATGTAGGACGGGACATGACGCCTGCTAGTCGATATTACTTTTTTTTTCGGACAGAGACAACGTTGTTAAAGGCCAGGTACTCATGTTACACCTGATTATGGTGAGAGAGTGTGAGTAAAGAGCCTTCTCCAAGCACTCAACTATGCGCCGAGCGAGGCTCGAACCCAGGGCCTTTGGATCCGAAAGCGAGTGTCAAACCACTAGACCGCATGGCTTTACAATTATATTGTAAATTACATACCACTCTACAACTACTTCTGATACTACTGTCATCACTAATACTGTTGCTGCTGTTACTGTTACTAATGGTAAATAAAAAATAAAAATAAATAAATAAAATTCCCTTTATTCATCCCATATGGGGAAATTTGTCTCTCGGGTCTATTCCAAGGGAAGACTGGAATAACCCAGGCGTCAGCCGCAGTGCAGCGCCGCAAATTGAGCTAGGGCGAGGTGACTTGCTCAAGGTCACACACACAGTGCAGCACCGGGTGATCGAACTCGGTACCTTTCGGGTACGAAGCAAAGACCGTACCGCTGAGCCACGCCGCCTCCCCAATGGATTGGATCTGATTATGAATTTCTGGAAAACGTAACTGGACGTCTTACTCAACATGTACATCTTACTCCACCCTCCCCTAGTAATATCTTTTCGTTTCAGAGCTAATAAGTTCAAAAAACCTTTAATTGCTCTGTGTAACTTTCATGCATAGATACAATTTATCAATTATATAAAAAGCATTCGATGTTAATTGATTATATTGAGTATTAAATATCCAATACATAAATAAGTGTCATATCTAGTCCATATTTGTTGTATAATTAACTCGATTTACATTTATTTGGCATGTCCAACTTTGTACGAGAGTTTCAAATAATAGATGTACAAAATGCAATACTATCAAATTTCATGTTAGATTATTCATCAAAATTAAATATTATGTTGGTAAGTTCTTTATTAATGGCATTCTTAACAATATTAATTGAAACTTTAGATTATTCCAAATAGTCACAGTTCATAGAATTAAGTAGTAGCAGTTGTTGTAGTAGTAGTAGTAGTAGTAGTAGTAGTAGTAGTAGTAGTAGTAGTAGTAGTAGTAGTAGTAGTAGTAGTAGTAGTAGTAGTAGTAGTAGTAGTAGTAGTAGTAGTAGTAGTAGTATAGTAGTAGTAGTAGTAGTAGTAGTAGTAGTAGTAGTAGTAGTAGTAGTAGTAGTAGTAGTAGTAGTAGAAGAAGAAGAAGAAGAAGAAGAAGAAGAAGAAGAAGAAGAAGAAGAAGGGAGTAATATTGGTAGTAGAAACAGTAATAGTGGAGATTGTCGTGGTTGTTCGGCTATTTGATCTCATGGTATGACACAATATATGTTATTTATTTATTTACAGAACAACAATTAGCCCAGGAGCAAATCTTGGAAATCTTGCCAATGGTAACTGAAGTCAACGCCGTGTCTGAAGAGTTGAACAAACACAAGTCATTTGAAGTAGTCTTGGTGCCAGCCGCCGCCCAGGACGACTGGAACCCTAAGAAGGAAGGCGTGCAGTAAGTATTCTACAATGGAATGATGCCATTCTGATTAGCATCGTTGTCGTTGTCGTTGCTGTTGTTGTCGTTTTTATCTTTTCATTATCTCATCCATATTGTCATCTCAGCGTCTGCATTGCCTCCGTCTTTAGAAATAAGCGTCGTCAGCATCATCCTTATTATCGGTTTACACATCATTATCATCATTATCATCGTTTTCATCACCATCATCATCATCATGATCATCATCATCAGCAGCAGCAGTAGCAGCAGAAACATTAACAACAACAGTTACATCCATACAATGATCATCTATCACCACAATTATTAAAATCCTTAGCGAAACGTTTACGATAGTTACAAGGAATGGGAGCTTAAATTTAATTAACAAAGAGAGATCATATTGTATAGACATTTAATTTGGTATTTCCAGTAATTGTCAACAAAACACGATGAATGAATGAACACTATACACGAATGAGAGATGAGAGAATGGCCCAACTCACTCAACCTTAACACCGCCTATAACCGTAGTTTACCTGGGTTACTTTTACACCATGCCTTTTTGTTACATTTTTCTTAGACAAATAATAGAGGGGGGGGCACAAATTATATCAAAGCTAATGTTATTAGTTTTTACATGTTAATGGTAGTTGAATAAAACTATCTATGTACATGTTCATTTTTAATACATTTATTTCTAATTTTGAAAAGTAGCAAAAATCTCTAGGATTGAGTGAGTAAACAATGCCATTCTCTCATCCCTAATTCGTGTATAGTGTTTTATTCATCGTGTTTTGTTGACAAAAGAGAAACCTGAAAAGTCAACACTATCCCTTTTCGTTAATTAAATTGAAGCTTCCATGCCATTTGATCATAGACGTCTAGTTATTTATTTCTTCGAGCTTCAAGCAGCAACATTTCTTTTAATAAAACCTTTGAAACTTTATATGAGACATATTCAAAAGGTCAGACCTTATACTAAGCATGCATCTATATTGATGAATTCATTTACAAGTATTTTTTCAACATTTTAGATAAGACTATTAGAATGTCAAGTTTCATAAAGATATATTGTTTTATCTAGATTCTATAATTTCAGAACATATTGAGCTATTTATAGATCAATTCAGTTTTGTTTCTAAATGTGAATCTAGTAGATAGAGTTAAATGTCTAGTATTTAGTGGTCTTTCGTTTTTATAGGAGCTTCCAACAACAACAAAAATTAAATCAAATGCAAATAGCATGTCTTACTAATCCTTGTTTTAATGTGTTTGTAAATGTATTATTGTTTGAGTAGATAGATTAGGTCATTTACATAAATGGGGTTTTTTCGGGAAAAGCATTGGTGATTAGTGTCATTTTTTGTAACAAAGAAACCAGGAGGAGGAGGAGGAGGAGGAGAAGAAGAAGAAGAAGAAGAAGAAGAAGAAGAAGAAGAAGAAGAAGAAGAAGAATTGAGCACAATATTCACTAAACGTGCCCAAAGCGCTTTACAAGAAGGAGGAGGAGGAGGAGGAAGAGGCGGGGGAAGAGGATGAGGAGGAGGAGGAGGAAGGGGAAGACTGAGACGGTGAGAGGAGAGGTGATATTGATACAACATATCACACTATTCCGTAGTCCAGTTGGATGATGAATTGACCAAACAGTAGCGTTGATGTTTGATTTGTCACTGTATCTCACTCTGAGCGCAGTCAAGCTACATTTAGCCAGTGTGTGATACATTACTATGTTTCTCGGGTATTACCTTCGAATAAAAAAAAAAAAATAATAAGAGTCCCTTTTACTCGTCCCAAAGGGAAAATTTTTCTCTAAGGTCTATTCCAAGGGAAGACTGGAATAACCCAGGCGTCAGCCGCAGTGCTGCGCCGCAAATTGAGCTAGGGCGAGATGACTTGCTCAAGGCCACACAACGCAGCGGCGGATTGTCTAACTCGGTATCTTTCGGGCACGAAGCAAACACCGTACCTTTGAGCCACGCTGCCCCCAAATAAAACATAACTTATACTAGCCCACTTTACTTAGGTGTCGATGATATTATTATTATCCTATCACCCATTTCATGCATAGCTCCCATCAAGCGACTTACTAGTGCTGTATGAAATAAAATTCTCTTCCATTTGTTGGAAGACAGGAGTCCTTTTTCTATGTAAAACTATGAAAGTGTTCTTTATAAAAATGCATGATTATCTATCATTTTTATTGAAAGAAATACATTGTCTTCAAAACTATTGGTGTGTTTCAGGTCAAAATATTCAGAGTATGTATGCTGTTACGGGAGTAAAGATCGGCGAAGATCATGAATAATAAGCAGTGTTTTGCACGTTTTGTTTTCGTTTTTGAGTTGTTTTTTTTATTGATTTTTTGTTCGTTTTTTTTTTAAGTTTCGTTTTTGTTATTGTCAGTTTTTTTTAAGTTTGTTTGTTTTGTTGGGGGTATTTTTTGTTTTGTTTTGTATTGGGTTTTTTGGTTATTTTTTCCTTTTTGATTTTTCGTTTGTTTTTGTTTTGTTTTGTTACGGGTGGGAGGGGGGTTAGTGTTTTTTATGTCTGTTTTTATATATTTATTTATTTGTATATTGATTGATTTATTTATTTATTATTTATTTACCTATTTATTCATTTATTCAAATCATACTCTATTTATTCATTTTTGCTTTAGGATTTGTCTGGGTTTTTATTTTTTATTTTTGTTCATTTTTTTGTATTTATTTTGTTACTTTTGTTTATTATTTTGTATTTTGTTTTCTTTTGTTTTGGAATGTTATTTGGTCTTTTTTTTTGTTTTGTTTGTTGGTTTGTTTTGGGTTGTTTTTGTTGTTGTTTTTTACAGCTTGCAGTCGTATTACTTAACTTTTTATGCATGTGCATGAATTGGGCGCTGAAATGAATTAAATTGGTTTTAATCGTGTTCATAATTAACATTAAAAATCATTATATTCTTTACAGCTATTTCGGGTAAATTTAATTATTACTTTTTATTTTCTTCACCAAACAATTTATTTGCGTGTTCACAGCCAACCTATTATTGGATTTTTTGTTATAGAAATGGTGTTTATATTATATCTGCATCACGGTTAATTAGGGATTTCGTTACAGCTTAAATTATCCAAGACTAATTTAAAAAGAAAATATTACTTTTATGTACTCGGGACTTATTAGTATAGAAAAAGTCGATGACTGTAGCCCTGTTAATGTTTGAAAAGTATTGACAATGCAACAAGGAGCCGATATGGACATGTCCTGTTTTGAATAAGAATATTTGATCTTATAACAATCCATTTAGTCTTTCTGATTACTTTTCCAACTAGAATATCGAATTCAACTGTATATCAAATATCAACTCATTGAAGATATCCACTTTCCTCTTCTTTTGGTATGAAAATACCTCACGGTTGATTTGAGCTTTTGTTTCAGCCAAAATTGTCTCAGAATAATCGTACAGCCAATGATCCCTTATGTAGTCAGAAAGCTTCAAAAATGTTGATGGCTGTAGTACTATAAGAATTCAAAAAGTATTCAAATGCAACGAGGAGCCTATAGGTTCAAGTCCTACTTTGAATGGGAATATTTGACCTTAGAACGATTCATTTAAGTCTTTCTGATTTTTAACCAACTTGTTGGCACTGCATATTGACTGCTTGAAGATATCTATTTCCTCTTCTTTTGATGCTTTTTACATCAGGGCTGACTAGGGATTTTGTTCCAGTTAAATTTTCTCAAAGGAATTTCAAAACCAATTTTATTTTCCATTATGTAATCAGAACTTCTGAAAATAGAAAGTTTCAAAAGTTGTATGTATGTATGTTAGTGTTTAAAAGTGGTCCTCTTCTTTTGATGTTTACAGGGATTTTGTTATAATTAATAATTTCCCAGAATAATTTCAAAACAAATTTTATTTTCCATTATGAAATCATAACTTCTTAATATAGAAAATGCCAAACGTTGTATGCTGGTATGTTAGTGTTTAAAAAGGTTCCTCTTCTTTTGATGCTTTTTACACGAATTTATTCAAAGGGCTGTGTCTATAATTGATTGCAAGTTAATTATTCTTAGTGATATTGGTAATTTTTTAGATCATGTCATAGTGCCTAGTCATCAGCGGCATTTGTTTTACTTGCAATGGTACCTTTCTGCTACATGTAACGGGCTTGTAAAGAAAAATGGCATGCTTGTTTAAGCGAGGGTCCAGATAACTCAGTTGCACTCGCACTCGCTTCACACCCAAAGGGACTGAGATTAATCCCGGGTGTAGTTGAGATTTTTCCCCCGACCCCCCCCCCTCCCCCTCCAGACCCACCCAGCAGTGATTAGGTAGCTGGTTCTATTAGATCTGGCGGAAAGTACGTTGCGATAGACTAGCGTCCTATCCAATGGATACCAAGCAATTGCTATTGTCGGTTTCACGCAATAGAAACCGAGATTAACACCGGCTCATTTTGGCTCTGAATGACTACTACTTGACCAATCGCCTCCTATAATAGGTTTAAGAGGAAAACCCTAAGGCGTTGCATTGAATGAATACTTTCCAGGGAGATATAAAATGTTAAAAGTCTGATAAACTGTTTAGATTCAATAATAATAATATTATACTCGTGTGGCTTAATGCATACGTAAGTGTATCAATCACCCATTTTCCGCTTATTAAAATCTTCACAATCAAATTTTGATTTTGATTTGTGTGCAGCGCATATTCACAAATTATGATATACAATTGCATTAACAATCGCTCATGAAAATACATAATAATATGATACATTTATACATACTGTGTGTTTTATAAGATGCCTATATTATGATAACCACCCTCACTTACCGCTACCCCCTCTGTATTATACGATGTGTTATATCAAATAATTATTATTATAATTAAGTCAAACCGCAAGGAACAACATAACAAGATTCTTAGATGATGATCGGAAAAAGGTTTCTATTCAACTCAAACTAAAAAACAAAATGTGGAGAGCGGCCGGTTTGGCAGTTTGCAACCAAACATTAAATAAATACAACTAAACTTATTAATAGATACTTTATACCCTCATTATCTTAAAAATAATGTCAAAAGAAGAATGGGGAACATGGTATAATAAGCCAGTCATAGATAAATCATAATGTCAATTCTTTACTGGGTTGCATCAGTATTATCTTGTAATGATATATTACAAATTGGCATGTCATTTAAGTGATGCATAGAAAGCCGCAAGAAGCTGTGGACTGTGAAAGTAATAAACACCACTGAATATAACAGCTTCAAAAGAGAACAAATTACCGAACACGAAACGTCTCGAGTTCAAAACCCTTCTTCGGCCAATAACAAAAACAGCTAAAACATAAATACATCACTTTAAAACCAGATAGACAGCAAAGAAATATTGGTACGTTTTATTTCCTTTTTTTTTTAATTTTTGTTGTTTTTTTTTGTTTTTTTTTTTGGTTTGATTTTTGGGTTTTGTTGTCTGTTTTGGGTTTTTGTTGAGTTTTTTGTTTTTTTTGTTATTAACTGAAGAAGGATTTTGAGCCTTAACCATTCAGCGTTTGGTATTTTGTTCTCGTTTGAATCAGTCATACCCATTTTTTTTAAATTGCATTTTACATGTCATTAAAAAGACGCAAATTTTAATATTCTAAAACAGTCAAATAATGGTGTCGAGTCTTTAAAAGATTAGAAGTTTATATCGATGTATCAATGTGGAATGGAACGGAAGTTTTTATTTTTTAAAATTAACTCCTCTTTTTTAAACGCTCTTTCATTAGACATAAAATGTATTAGATATTACCATGACATCATATCATAAAATTATGCCTGCATATTGTATAGAATCCTTGTAGTAGAGAACTTAGTTTGTCGTGTACTGCATGCGTCGTGAAATATAATATGACTTATCGTCTTGAAATGGTATTATGTCTGAGTGAATCGGATACTTAAAATAGAATGTTAAACTTAACGTATAAAGATTGAGTTAGAATACGTGCATTCACCAAGGAGAACGAGTATACGATTCTTACACTCTTATCTTGCTTGTTGGAATTCCGGACTCCGGACGTGTTCTCAACCGCTACACGAGCCTGAGAGTGCGCATTGGGAACTAAGTTCGAATTCCAAACTGAAAGCGTGTAAGAAATCTTTTTTTTTTCTACCCCTCAATCGATCTGATTTCGTTATCTATGATTAAAAGACATTTACAAAATTACTTGAATGATCCTGATTTTAGATCTAATTTTATTGAAATGTAACACTTGATTATCAGACGTCAACAATTGTTATTGTAAACTTGATATCATTACACGTTTTAGGGTGAGGGGTAGAAAATTTTGTTTATTTAACTATTTTTTAAACACAGTTCTGAATTCTAACCATTTTCACTTTTAACTCAATTTTTCTAATCAAATAATACCGACACATTACCAGAATGACGCGTTGGATCACGAATGCTATCATTTCTTATGTCTCTGATGTTCTATATGTATTAGTTGGATTTTTTATTTATTCATCAATGTAATGATCTGTGGAAATAGATAAGATATCTTTATTCACAATGTCTGTAAATTATGTAAACTGTTACTCGGTGTAGAATGTATAGAATGCATTTATAAATTTGAGTGTAAACAAGGGTAGGTAGCAACACACAATCACTAAACCTTCATCACTCTTCATTATCAGATCAAACAATGGAAATGCCAGGTATACATGAATGTTAACGCCAATTTTCAAAACTTATGATTTAGACACGACTTGGGTTGAATTTTTGTTTTCAGTTGCAACTTTCCTTCCCGTTGATAATTTGAATAGTTTCCCCAACGTCTTTTAAAGCTGAATCTAAATTCAATCATCTCCCATAATGTCACCCCCCCCCCCCCACCCCCACCCCGCAGCACCACCACCACCACCATCTGTTGCCTCCATCTCTCAAGTAGAATTAAAAATAATCCTCGTGTTTCCCTTTATTTTGTTGTTGAATTCCATTTTACAGTAAGATTCAAAAAATAATCCTAACGTGTTTACTGACGTGAAATTAACTATTGAAGTTTGCATTTTAGAAAGAATTAACAAAACGAAAAATATAAGATTTTAAACTTGCAAGTCAAGAACTGCTACACAATCGTGGGAATATAAACTTAATCCTCTCCTTACTCAACATTTTCCGGATTTTCCCAGAAATGCCATGTCCTACCGACATAAAAATTAATTGAATTTTAATTAATTAAACTCCAACTCAAAAGTAAAGAAATACACGATATACCTACATCATTTTGTTCAATAAAACGCGTTCATTCAACTATAACAAATTAATTTCATAAAATTTTGTACAGAATACATTTAATTGATAATCGTAACAAATGTAACGATTTTCATGTAATTGGCAAGGAGAGGGTTAAAGCATTTCTTGGTTTTATTTATTATAATATGCTTGGTGACTGATTTGATTTAGGAAGGCTTGTAAGTTTGTAATTTGAATAAGACCCTTCTCAAACTTGTGTGGTTAATTAATGTTTATTCTTTGTATGTTGGCAAAGAAATGTAGTTTAACATCAACAACAACAAAAAAAGAAATAGAAAACAAACAAATTTAAAGAATGATATCTAATTTTTTCGTCTAAAACGAACTTGTGGAAAATTGATAGATTTCACTAACGGGGACTTTTGTATGTTAGTTTGTAAGAATTGTTAACATTTTGATTAAGTGTTATGTTTAGACATGGAAATATATAATGACTCTCTGCTACTGATTGTTTTATTTCTTTCTTTTTGTGATTGAATAAAGGGCAAGTTTGCCATTCTGTTGCATGAGAGTTAATAAGAATATGATTTCTGGTCGCCATTTTTCCTGATTTTAGACTGTGTGTTTAAAGACTAAATATAAATATTAAAGTAATTAATGTTATACACTGAAATTAAGCAAAGCTCAATATAGAAAATAGGAAATCAATTCGATAAGGGAATTGTAAAACAAGATTTGTAAAACTAGTGGATAGCCTTGCTGTTTTGTTTAATTGTCATTTTTTGTCTTTGTTATCATTGAACATTCCCTTTTTCTTTTAACATGTTTTACGCTTAACCACAAACATGAAATCAAAATTTTGACGAAATATGACATTGAACTGCCTGACAACACATATTTGAGATTATCTTTTTAGCTCCATATTGATATTCGAGTATGCTAATAAATTTTATGTGCTTGCAAGGGAATTTTGTTATAAGTCACAAATAAAAATAAATAAATTCCTTTTATTCATCCCATAGGGGAAATTTGTCTTTAGGATATAATATTCCAAGGGAAGACTGGAATAACCCAGGCGTCAGCCGCAGTGCAGAACCGCAGATTGAGCTAGGGCGAGGTGACTTGCTCAAGGCCACACAGCGCAGTCGCGGGTGATCAAACTCGGTACCTTTCGGGTACGAAGCAAAGATCGTACCACGCTGCACCCTGTCATGATATGTCATGAAGTACATTACAATACGTTGTTTCCCAGAACTTCGTAGATCTAAGATACCCCGAGAAAAATTAAGGATTTTTCTTCTTAAATGTATGCATAGATCTGTATTCCAATTACCCTGTAATTAGGTATTATTTTTTAACGGATGATATTTAATTTTTAAGAAGACAATTCTTAGGATTTTGAAAATACTATTTCAGCATTTATTGATTGAATCATTTCTTTTTCAGTATTCCTAAATATTTCAATGCTTTTTTTTTATCCCAAAATCTTCATGGTGTTTTTTATTTTATGAAAATCTGCACTTCGTTTTGCCCTTCTTTTTATCCCGTATATATTTTTAACTAATTTGGTTCAATTTTTTTCATGCCTTTAGCAAAAGGAAATCGACTTTAATTTGAAGCCTGGGATTTATCCTCTATTAACCTCTCCTTACCAACTACAAGAAAATCGGCACCTTCGTTACGATTTAATGAACATTTTTCTTTTTCAGATTTATTTTGTAAATCACAAAATTTGGAGGAAAATCTTTGTTCTAGCCATAAGAACTTGATGCTGTTTTGTAAAGCTTGTTTTTTTTTGTTCACAAAATTATGAATAGTATGTTCTTTTTGCTTCTGTGTTAAAATGTAAAGAAATCAATTTTTGTGTTGAATAGCTATGATATTTTTTTTAAATGCTGAAAATGTTCGGTAAGGAGAGAGTTAACTCATAGGTTTACTGTGCCCTAGAAACAAACGTCTGAATCCACGGTGCTATCAGCAAAAGAAAGTGAACAGTCAGTTTGGTCTTTGAATTGTTCGTTGAAAATCGTTCAAAATCATCTTACATCATGACATTATCTTATGTACATACCTAGGATTTTACAAAACCGGAAAGTTATGGATATAGTATGTAGGGTGAAATCAATCATTTTTTTTTTGAGTTGTTACATATGGTTATTGAAATCTGTTATTGTTTACGACTGTATGACATGTGTGTGTGTGTGTGTGTGTGTGTGTGTGATTGTGTGTGTATGTGGTTTTATTAATTTGAAATTCATAGAACATTACATTATAGAGCGCCTCTGAGCACAACCAATGGGATCATTTTTTGTTATCTTGTGAACAACTACTGACAACTAACTTTTCACTTTCTATTTGGTGATCGTAGCCTTGTCTTTTGTAAAATAGTTTTTAGGAAAGTATCAGGATATAAATTACCGAGAGCTGAGGATTGACTTTCTTCAGCAGAGCAGCCTTGTTTGATTTTGGGC
This sequence comes from Berghia stephanieae, assembly GCF_034508935.2. NCBI lineage: Eukaryota > Metazoa > Mollusca > Gastropoda > Nudibranchia > Aeolidiidae > Berghia > Berghia stephanieae. The sequence goes on along the minus strand of NC_088366.1, from coordinate 15,539,552 downwards.
AAATTATTTTGCCCTAGCTAACTTGTGGCGTTAAATTGCGGCTAACGCCTGAGAAACCTAAGTTCAGACAAATATCTGATTAGATTGGGGTTTTTTTCTATATTTTATCATTATTGCGGATAATTTCAGTATAGGTGTGTTTTGTCGATTATGTTAGCTCTTTCTATATTATTCTACAGTACACTCACTTTAACATAGAAAAAAAAAACATGACAGATTCTTAAATGTTGCTGAGGAAACAAGAAAATGTTGACGATTGGTGTCATCAAGAACCGATCGGTGCGGTGCTAGTTTTGTAATGAAATCAAGAAATGTTGATTGTTATCAGTGGCCACTTGAATAACACAGATCGAAAAACTCTATCCCGGTGTTTTGTCTTGGGTAAAGACACTTTACATGCATCACATCATGTGACTCAATACTGTTATAGGCAGTTTATTGTAACAATGTTAGTACAAAAAAGTACTGGAATTTTTGTTAAACTCAGAGCAATAAATGAAATATTATATCGTACAGCAAGGAGTGAAAACCTGGAGACGCTTTTATAAAAATGAGCTTATTTATTTCAAATGTTCAAATACAAATATTAATGTATTTTATTCTTAGAATTTGTACTTGATTTTTAAAAAGCATGAATTTCATTTATGCATGAATTATCATAGTATGTGCATATTATGTCCCATAGCATAGAATTAGAAATAGTACCACTTAATATTATTTGAAAAAGATAAACTGGGAATGATTAAGTTTCGCCATATACATATAGTCAGTCCAAATCATTTATATTCATATATAAACAGTTTTTAATCATTGGTTTTTGTTTCATTACGACGTGTTTGAGATCTTAACTTCTATTTAGATATTTGGATTTTTAAAAGATTTTTATTCTTTTGTTCTATTTAAATGTATTTGTGCTTAACATTTCTAATTATTTGGCTAACTCATTTTTTAATTCAATTTATCTTGAATTATAATTTACTTCAATATACTTACAAAAGTGTTTACCAAACCACACCCAATATTTTGTTTATATTTAAATTGATTTTTAAAGCATCTTATTATTTTAATGTGTAAAATCTATGCCTGCTTTTCTTAAAGCGATCATTTCTCTCTGGTTTCTCTTATCAGAGTATAGCCACATAATGCCCGTTTGGCGATATTATAATTTTATTATTGTATGAATTGATCAAGTTTACAAAAGTTCTTTATAAAATACAAAAATGCACGAAATATGGTTTTTCAGTTGAAAACCATTCTCAAATCAGATAAAATAAGATCCCAAATACCATTTTAATATTGAAGGTGCCAGTCGAAGAAGGCCTTAACTCACTCATTCCTAGAGATTTTTGCTACTTTACAAAATGGGGGAAAAAATGTATTAAAAATGTGCATGTACATAGCTAGTTTTAATTAACTACCATTAACGTGCAAATACTAAAAACATTAGTTTTGACATTACGCCTATAATTTGTCTCATAAAAATGTAATAAATAGGCATGGGGTAAAAGTAACCCCGGGTTTACTACGGATATAGTCAGTGTTAGGGTTGAGTGAGTTAACCTGAAACCTAATTTTTATGTAACTTTCCTTCAAAGGAAGTTTTGATATTGTCACTTTAGTTCATCTATTTTCTAGCTCTCATTACAGTTTATAGAAAGGTTTTAAAAATGTGTAAATTGCACACATTCATAGATGACAGTGTGTGTAAGTCTTTTACAAAAGTCATTCAACATATTTATTATTTTTTTCAATCAATTTTAGAGTGATGGTCAAGATGAAGAATCTACTAAATGGAAACACTTGGCTTTGGGAGAGAGGGAAATTTATGAACCGTAGATATCTCATGCAGGTATCTACATCACTCTTTTGTTTCATCATTCACTTGTCAGCGCATTATTATTATTATTATTATTATTATTATTATTATTATTATTATTATTATTATTATTATTATCATCATCATCATTATCATTATCATCATCATCATCATCATCATAATCATCATCATCATCATCATCATCATCATTATCAATATCATTATTGTTATTATTATTATTATTATTATTATTATTATTATTATTATTATTATTATTATTATTATTATTATTATTATTATCATTATCATTTTCATTATCATTAGTATTATTATTATTATCATTATCATTATTATTATTGATATTATTATAATTTTTTATTATTATTAAAATTATTATTATTATCATCATCATCATCATCATCATCATCATCATCATCATCATCATCATCATCATCATCCTCGTCATTATTATTATCATCATTATTATTATTGTTATTATTATTATTATTATTATTATTATTATTATTATTATTATTATTATTATTATCATTATTATTATTATTATTATTATTGTTATTATTATTATTATCATTATTATCTTTATATTACTATTACTTTGTAGTAGTAGTAGTAGTAGTAGTAGTAGTAGTAGTAGTAGTAGTAGTAGTAGTAGTAGTAGTAGGAGTAGGAGTAGTAGTAGTAGTAGTAGTAGTAGTAGTAGTAGTAGTAGTAGTAGTAGTAGTAGTAGTAGTAGTAGTTATAGTGGTAGTAGTAGTAGAGTAGTAGTAGTAGTAGTAGTAGTAGTAGTAGTAGTAGGAGGAGGAGGAGGAGGAGGTGGAGTAATAGTAGTAGTTATAGTGGTAGTAGTAGTAGTAGTAGTAGTAGTAGTAGTAGTAGTAGTAGTAGTAGTAGTAGTAGTAGTAGTAGTAGTAGTAGTAGTTGTTGTAGTAGTAGTAGTAGTAGTAGTAACAGCAGCAGTATTAATAGAACTAGCAGTAGGACTAGCATTAGTACCGGTGAAAAGGAGAAGAAGGAGTGTCATTAATATCATTTTCATTCTTTTTATTATCGGTGTTGTCCTTATGATCATCATCATCATCATCATCATCATCACCATCATTACCATCATCATCATCATCATCATCATCATCATCAGCAGCAGCATCATCATCATCATCATCATTATCATCACCAGCGTCATCATCATCATCATTATTATTACCATTATCATTATTATTATTATTATTATTATTATTATTATTATTATTATTATTATATCATCATCATCATATTATTATTATTATTATTATTATTATTATTATTATTATTAATATTATTATTATTATTATTAGTAGTAGTAGTAGTAGTAGTAGTAGTAGTAGTAGTAGTAGTAGTAGTAGTAGTAGTAGTAGTAGTAGTAGTAGTAGTAGTAGTAGTAGTAGTAGTAGTAGTAGTAGTAGTAGTAGTAGTAGTAGTAGTAGTCGTATTAGTATTATTACCATTATCATTATTATAATTATTATTATCATCATATTTATTATTATTATTATTATTATTATTATTATTATTATTATTATTATTATTATTATCATTATTTCTATTACTATTTTCACCATTGTTTTTCATCATAGGAAATGTATCAAAAGTTTCTGGATGGTGAAGACGTCAATGCAATTTCAAAAGAAAAGGATCCGTTCTGGGAACCCACTGAAGATGTCCTCATTGGGACGGCCAGTGTTATTTTACAGGTAATAAATATATCTAGTTGGGAAGTTTTGATAGCTCAGCTGTTAGAACACTTGCCTGAGTGGTAACGGTTCATATACCGGTTCCTGGTGCAAAACATTCCAGCAAGATTGGGTAGCTGGGTCTACTAAATCTGGCAGATGGTACGTTGAAATAATCTGGCTTCCTCGAGTAGCAAGGGATTGGCGCTTGGTGTTTATGGCTACAGAAATCGGGATAAGCTCCCGCATAATCGAACTCATGGTTCTAATGGGGTATTGTCCAATTGAAAAGATATGCATAATGCTGTTCAAGATAAAGCAAAGAGTAAAGTACCAGAAAACATAACCCCCAAAACTCGGCCTAACACAAATTTAAATGGTCACTTAGCCACTTAGTCATTTAGTCTCTTGACTGACGCTCACATATTATGCTATCATTACAATGCGGAGGCTATGTGGTCTTGTGGTATGACACTCGCTTTCAGATCGGAAGGTACTGGGTTCAAGCCTCGCTTGGCGCATAGTTGAGACCTTGGAAAAGGCTCTAAACTCACATTTTCTCACCATACTCAGGTGTAAAACGAGTGCCTGGTAGTTAACAGTGTTGTCTCTGTCGGAAAAATGCGTAATATCGCCTAACAGGCGCCATGTCTCGTCCTACATCTTAATTGTTACAGTTGACCAGCGCTTTGAACACGTTTAGTGGATATTGAGCAATATAAAAGCTCAAATTCAACTTCTTCTACCTTTGGTTGGGGCGACTTGAGACTTATATTATTCCTAATAATGGGTAAACATGAAATGTTGGGAACTCTTGCGAAGTCCTCACAACTTGTTCAAATCTACATGTATCATCATAAAATTATCGCAGGCAGTCTTGGATTTGAGCATTCATTTGTACTACAAGAACGACTTTTGCAAGCTGCAAACATAGTAACAATTCAATTTCAATTACCATCGCTTCTTTTCTTACCGATATATTTTTTTTTTTTTTTTTTGGCCTGATGTATTAAGACACCAATTTTTTTTTAAATGGTATCCAATAAAATAAAATATGACATCATAAATATAGTGCAATGTTCATCGAAATGTGTTCAAAGTGTTTTACAAGGGGCCCCAAGAAAACAACGGTACTAAATATAATGTAGGACGACAGATACAACTCTTTTACTGGCCAGGTACTCATTCTACATCTGAATAAAGTGAGAAAATGTGAGTAAAAAGCCTTTTCCAAGGACTCCACTTGGCGTCGTCCAGAGTGAGACTTGAATACACTTTCGTCCGATTGAATATTTTTGTACCACAAGACTTTAAGGCTGTAATATTTTTAAAAAATAATATTCAATGCAAATGGTGTATTCTAAATTTGTTTTGTTAAATCAATTCAAATTTCGGTTATGTGGTCTTGTGGTATGACACTCACTTTCGGACCCAACAGTCCATGTTTTGAGTACCGCTCTGATCGGCGTTTAATTGAGCCCTTGGAAAACGCTCTTTACTAACATCTCTCTCAATATACTCATGTGTAAAAATTTTCCCCCGTTAAGAGCGTTGTTCCTTTCTTTTCTTTTTTATTTTTTATTTGGGGGGGGGGGGGTGTAATATCGCCTAACAGTCGTCAAGTCATGCCCTTGTAAAGCGCCTTGGATATTACACTGTAAGAGTGCTCAAGTTTGTTTTGCTTTTTCAATTATTCATTGCGGCTATGTGGTCTAGTGGTATGACACTCGCTTTCGGATCGGAAGGTCCTAGGTTCGAGCCTCGCTCGGCAAATAGTTGATTCCTTGAGAAGGCTCTTTACTCACATTCTCTCACCGTATTCGGGTGTAAAATGAGGACCTGGCCGTTAACAGCGTTGTCTTTGTCCGAAAAAAAATGTGATATCGCCTAACAGGCGTCCTACATGTTAAATGTTGCTGTTAGCCAGGGACACCTTGTAAAGCGCTTTGAGCACGTTTAGTGGACATTGCGCTATATAAAAGCTTAATTTTATTTCATTTAATTTTCTTTCATCAGTGTCTTTCTTATGCAATGGATTCGGATGATAGTTTAATCATCACAGACTACAAAGGCACGCATGAGGGTAAACTATCAGCGTCCGTCATCCCGTGTATGGAAACAGGTTTGCCATTAGCTGATCAGATGGTTGATGATCCCAAGGAGTTGATAGGAAAGCCTTTTCATTTCAAGGTATGTGTACTACTACTACTACTACTACTACTACTACTACTACTACTACTACTACTACTACTACTACTACTACTAATGTAGTAGTAGTAGTAGTGGTTGTGGTAGTAGTATCTGTTAATGGTGTCGTTGTTGTTGTTTGTTGTTGCTGTTGATGTTGTAGTAGCAGTAGTAGTAGTGGTAGTGGTGGTAGTAGTAGTAGTAGTAGTAGTAGTAGTAGTAGTAGTAGTAGTAGTAGTAGTAGTAGCAGTAGTGGTAGTAGTAGTAGTAGTAGTAGTAGTAGTAGTAGTAGTAGTAGTAGTAGTAGTAGCAGTAGTAGTAGTAGTAGTAGTAGTAGTAGTAGTAGTGGTAATAGTATAGCAGTAGTAGTCGTTATCTGTCGTTGTAATGCATCATAATGCATTCTCTTTCAATGATAGAATTCCATTCTTGTTCCATTTTCAATGTGACACGGCTACATTTTATCACATATTATCACATTTCTAACATGATCAGTTATAACAACTTTATCTTATTTTTTTCATCATTTGTCAGATTGTAATTGATTCAGCTGAGATCGAAAAACCAAGGTTTTCCCGAGGTACGTGTATCAAATACAGGTTGTTGACCGATACAGAATTTACGGAAACCAAAGTGGTCAAAGACACGTTGATGCCACAGTACAAACATTCAAGGTGAGCATCAACCCAGAAATGGATTATTTACAATTATAAATAAATAAAAAGAACGATGTTCATTATACCAAGCAATCAATTTGCTTCATCCAATCAAATTGTATTTTTTTTATTGAACTTTTATATAGCGCAATATCCACTAAACGTGCTCAGAGCGCTTTACAGGGGGTCCCTGACCAACAGCAACATTTAACATTTAGGACGGGACTTGACGACTGTTAGGCGATATTACATTTTTTTTCCGGCCAGAGACAACGCTGTTAACGGCCAGGTACTCACTTTACACCTGAGTACGGTGAGAGATTGTGAGTAAAGAGTCTTCTCCAAGGACTCAACTATACACCGAGCGAGACTTGAACCCAGGACCTTCCAATCCGAAAGCGAGCGTCAAACCACTCGGCCACATAACCGCACATAGATGTTATTTTTACTGGATGGAGCGCAATATTCAATAACCAATTAGTGAACTGAAAGCGTTTAGCAAAGGATTCCAAGACAACAGCTACACTGAACATGTAGGATAAGTGGTTACTCTTACAGTTTCTCTTAAACAGGGACAATGTTGTAAACGGCCACGTTCTTGTTTTACACCAGGGAATGGTAAGAGAATTTAAATAAAGAGGCTTTTCCAGGGACACAACTTTGCAATACCCATGTATGTGTCTTTGTTACTTCACTGGGTGAAAAGCATAAAATATGCATTTTAAAAATCGTCTCGAAAAGGAAAATGTATCTCAAAACTTAATATAATTTTTATCTTAAACAAGCTTCTGTAGCTGTAGGTGCTTGTTTTCATGTTTGCACGGTAAAAACATTTGCTGGTAAGCTACCTTACTACTTCTCAGAACTTAAGAATAGATTTTTTGTCATAAACAAGCTACTATAGTTATAGGTGCTTGTTTTCATATCTGCAAAGTAGGAACATTTGCTGTTATCTCACTCAATTTGTTCATCTAGTTTTAATTCAATACAGAAGGAGCATCCACTCAACTATATAGTCAAAATTTTTACATCCACACACCTAATTATCCCAAACATCGCCTTTTATGGTCTGTGCTATGGCACTCGCTTTTGGATAGGAAGGTCCTGGGTTCGAACCTCGTTCGGAGCATAGTCGAGTCCTTGGAAAAGGCTCTTTATTCACATCCTCTCACCGTACTCATGTGTAAAATGAGTACCTGACCGTTAACAGCGTTGTCTCTGTCGGATAAAATGGAATATCGCTTAACAGGCGCCATGCCTCGTTCTACATGTTACGCATTGCTGTTGGTCGGGGAACCGTTGTATAGCGCTTTGAGCACATTTAGTGGATATTGCGCTATATATTTTTAAAATGTCAATAATAAAACAGGAATCGCACAGCCCCTTCTTACAAATTAGAATACTGAATCTCTCGTCCAATTCCAGGGTGGTATCCATCAAGAAAATCACGGCAGACCATATCGAGTTCTTCAACACAAAAAGTTTAACATTTTTAGTCTACGGGAAGCAGGAGGACTCTGCCGGTGACCCAAAACTTTCCAAGCTGACCACGAAGGTAACTAGCTACATTTTATTTCATTATTCATTAAAAGGACTTCAGTCGTAGATTCATAGATAGTGATAGAACGCAATTAACTCACTCAATCCTAGAGGTTTTCGCTCCTTTTCAAAATTGGAAAAATGTATTTAAAATGAGAATGTACATTGATCGTTTTATTCAACTACCATTAGCATCAAAAAACTAAAAACTTTAGCTTTGATACTAGATTCGCCTATAATTTGTTTCAGAAAAATGTAATAAATAGGCATGGGCGGTAAAAGCAACATGGGTAAACTACGGATATAGTCGGTATTAGGGTTGAGTGAGTTAATTGACTTAATTTAACATTGCCGGGGATTGTTTTCCTTTGGTTTAACTCTTGGATTTCAACTCAAGTGCAAATCACTTTGCTGTAGAATTATGATTAATCAACCAAAAATATTTTCTTTACAGGAACTAAGACAGATGGAGCAAATGAACGCTTCAAGCGACCAGAGTCGAAGGCAGTCGGTTTTTGTTCACGACGCTTCCAAATCAGATATATCACACTTGAAGACAGAGGTTGTCCTCTTACAACGCAAATATGACAGACTTGCACAGAAGGAACGGAGGATTATGGTAACGTTTATGAAGATTTAAAACCTTTTCACATTGGGACTATTTTTTCGAATTCAATTTTTAAATAAATACAATGTATCTGTATAAAACCACAGACTTAGCCATTTTTTTACAAAGAAATCAGTTACAACGATATGACTTGAATTTCAATGAAGTCGAGTCCCGTCATTATTACTTTGAGCACGTTTAGTGAATATTGCGCTATATAAAAGTTCAAGTTTTTTTTTTAATGTATATGTATATTATGTCAGTTAATGACGAGAGAAAACTTGGGGGGAAATCTTTAAAAGCCAGTTTGACATGACTCGCTATGTACCTTTCCATGGGTACTTTATACTGTTAAATAAGTATATATTCATGATAATTTTGAGTTTGTCCAAATACATGCGTGAATTCAGGATAATTATGAGCATGACTTGTATTCATGTTTTTAAAAGGTTCCTCATATTTATGATGGCTTTGTTCGTGTCTTAAAATTCAAATCTTCCCTCTTGATCGTTATTTTTGTTGTTGTCATTGTTGTTGTTGTTTATTTTGTTGTTTATTGTTTTTGGGGTTTTTTGGGTTTTTTTGTATTTTTTGTTTTTTGTTGCTTTTTAGTTTGTTCTTTTTCTTTTGCTCTTTATTTTGGAAGGGAGCGTGTTGGGGTTTTTTTTTTTGTTGGTTTTTGTTTTTTGTTGTTGCTGTTTTGTTTTGTTTTTTTTTTGGATTTTTTTTTTCTTCATAGAAAATATTTATCTTGAATTTTTGTGTTGTTGAAAATAGACCTTATAATCTAAAGTTTTACCCGATTTGTTTCATTTAAAATTTGTGCCCTATTGTGAAGCTTTATCCAGACTAAGAATAAATTACTTTTTTTTACATTTACAGCAAATATGTGACGAGTGGGCAAAGAAATCCGAAGAGGAGCAGGAATTCGCGCCATTTTTCAGAGCAGTTTCTGCTGCAGCTCACAGCACAGGGACCAGACTACGAACTAGAGTCACACTCTTGAATCAGGTAATCACATCAATTCCAAATACTTTGATTTTATATTCTAAAAAGGTAGTTTTTATATCATTTGGAACACCTTTATTTCTAATTGATCATATGATGTTAAAGGTTAAGTGTGTCTTAAATTGCAATTAGAAGTATTGTAAGTAAGTAGTAAGGGAAATAAATTTATCTTATATAACGGAGATTATTTTTTTTATTTTGTCTCTAACTGGTGTGATTTTATAAAATGTTTTACCGTTACCTGCGTGATGTGTAAACGTTTATAGGGAATGAGATTAGCGGAAGAGTAGCGTCCCTTGATTTGGACGTCACCCATAGTGTTATTAGAGAGAGAACGTCATGTTAGTTGTGCGCATGCGTCTCTCGTCCTCGGAAGCGAGGACGAGAGACGCTGCGCACAACCAACATGACGTTCTCTCTCTAATAACTTTTCCGCCGGTGACGTCACAGACTATGGATGACGTCCAATCAAGGGACGCTACTCTTCCGCTAATCTCATTCTCTAGAATGTATAATTTTCTTTTTTCTTTAGAGGTCAATTCTTCTTGTTATTATTAATTTATCATGACAATATCGTCTCATCATTTTTTTTTTAATGCTAAAACCGTTCATTATATTTCGTGTAAAGTCTTTTAAAAAGATATTCCGTTTGTTATGATGTTTTTGTGATTTCATTGAAACAAATGAAATATAATTTACCAATTCTGAGACAATTGCTTGATGATTTGTAATGGTCGTAGTGCTGATCATAATTTTTAATGATTGATATATAATTGTCATCCCACAATCTTTCTAACTCTACCAGCTGTATATATTATGGTCGCATCGTGTGTATTGCATAGTAAATCATATTTATTTTTGTTCAGACTGCGTAGAACTCAACAGCATGTTAGAACACCAGATGTGTTCAGTGCATCTTGTGTGACTTTAATTAGTATTGAATTCTGTGTTGTGAAATCTTTGAAGCTAATCCCAAAAAAAAAAGTATAAATTACAGTAAGTGCTTTTCACCTTAGTGACAGCAGTTATTTTTTTTTAATTTTGTGGTGCAAATAGAAATATTATTTTCTTTATTTTGTAGAGCAAAATTGCACAGTATATGTATACAATGGTTTAATTATATGTTAGTTTGTATTATCACAATTAACAGGTAAATAGCATTTTTTAAAACAGCCTTAAATGTGTGAGGTCATTTCAAGCAATTTGGACAAATATCTAAAGATTAATATTATTAGAAGTGACTTAAGTTTTGGATTATTTACATTAAAATGTGGAATTTGTTACAGGTTTTAGCCGCTCAGAAACAACAGCAGCAAGCAGATAATAAGAATGTAAGAGTAGTAACGCCCTGGTCAAAAAAAAAATAGTTCTAACAAACGCCCCTCTCTAATCCCAGTTTCCGAACTCACTTGATAACAGTAACAAAATAAATCAACAATAAAATTGTCTTTTCGTCTCGTGTTTTTTTTTTAATCTAATTTTGTTATTAACTGGAGATTGATTTGAATTTGGACAAAAACGTTTGCATCTTGACATCAAATCTGCACTTGTGAATATCGAGCTTTAAAAAATAATAAATTTCAGTACATATCATGAGTGTTAAAAAAATGGTTAACTTTGATGCCGTGTCATTAATTATGTTTGTTGAATTTACACATTTATTGATAACTTGAAGTTAAAAGCACTTTCTTGTGAAAATCAAAATTGAGTGAGAATCTTACATAAGTAAGAAAACTACCAATACATATATTTTTCATTCATTAAAATGAAACTAATAAGTAGCATTGCTATTGTGTCCTCTTCTCTAAATCCACAAATAACTACTTTCCCATATCATTAGAAATAACATAAGGGGAAACAAAACATGATTCGTTAGTATTCGTGACTAACACTTTCTCAACCTAACAAATTCATCAACTAAAGCAAAATGCTAGAAAACTTCTCTGGTGCTATTAGTAAAAATTGCGATATGTTTTATAGATAGATCGAGTGAAAACAAACATTTTTGCTTATCATTTATGTAGTCTAATTTTATTCAGCATAAGAAACAAATGCTCTTCATTAACTCAATGCTTAACAAAAGTGGACAGATAGGCGTGCTTGTTAGTCGCATCTAATAGCTCTAAAAATAGGTCGGTCATTTTTGCAGACTTACGGAGCTTATCAGAAATTAACATTTAAATGCGGATTATGTTGTAAAAGAGTTGTTCTTAGACGCATGCGTTGTTAATCACAAATGAATACTCATTTGGTAGTTGGATATCAGGTCGGAAACAAGGAATTAAAAGCTCTGTATGTCTTTCAGTGGTAGTAGATTCGTGCGTCTTATTACATTTTTTAAACGACTTTTTAGTATCTTCTTTTCTTTTTCAACTTCTCGTGAACATTTTAAATCACGTTATCATCTCTAGATACTTTATGTTTTTTTAAATCACAAAAAATTCGTGAAAAATCTTTTTTTTTTCTCGGTTTTGGTGATGGTAATGGTGATGGTTTGTTAAGGTGGATAAAGGCTATAGGACATTTTAGTATCCGTATCTAGCCGACCAATTTTGTCAGCTCACTTATGATTAATTTCATTCTCTCAACTTCAAAGGAAACTTTTTTCCGTGAATAAAGTCATCCTTTTTAGAATGACAAGAAGATATTTAATTCTAACTGTCGCGCATTGATGTTTTATACAAATATGATCACTTGTTAAATTATGGAGAGAAAAAAAATACTTAGATACGTGATTGTGCACATAGCGCACTTAACAAAAAATCTTGAAGAACAAGCAGTAAAAGCGTCCTTATTTCAAACACTCTCCATTTTAAAACAAAACGCACACAAAAACGTTTTACCTGTTAAAATATGAATAATATGACATTTAATGACGACCATGCAGGAGAAAGAGTTTGACATACATTATAGATAGTGTGCGCTTGGATAAGAAACTCACAACATTGCCATCCTGAAGTATAATGGACCAACACAAAGAACTATGTGTAACCGTAAACTGTTTTAGTCTGGATAATACAGTTAAGTGAGAATTATTCATAAACCGTGGATGGCAAAATACAATAACAAAGAGCCGAGTGATGTCAACTTCATTCTATCTATATTTCTTGAGTGCCAACTCATCATTAACACACTACACACCCGTATACTAATATTATTGTTCAACTAACTTGATCTATGTTTCTTGGTCCCTTGTTTAACTGAAACGGTATCCTACAGCGTATACTGGTTCTGGGCTAACTTTGTCAGCTTTGTGACCATGACAATCCTGCCCACTAATACTAATAATAAATACTATTGTTTACTGGATTATATTTCAGTTGCCAGAAAATTATGTTTGCCAATCATTATTTTTTTCTCGGTTTTCATTCTAAGTCGTAATATTTATATGCAATGATTCAGTACCTTGGCTTTGACATATGGCATTATGATCTGCCCCGATCTCTGCCGTAGCTACTCTGGAAAAACACATAATACAATTTTGCCGGAAAATCCGACCTTTAAGTAATATTCATTGATTTAAATTACCTTCATCTTGGCAAACCAAGTTTGAGAGTTGTTTTTTTTTTCAAGCCATGGGTCATTTTAATTGGTCGATATTTGAAGGACGAGTTTTCGGCCAAAATTTTTATATGTGTATTTTCAGAGAGCGACAACACATTCAAAATATATTTCTCATTTCGATCAAAATATTTGTTTTCAAATATTGGTAGATTACAAGGCTGGGTTCAAAAGAGTTAAGATCGCTGTAGATCCTGCCAGCAAAAATCATCGGCCATAGAAAACTATACACACAATCTTGACAAAAACGAATCTAAAATGCATAGCGTTGTATGGTGCTGCTATCCAATTCTACCTATCACTGTGTCAAAATATTGTGGTAAATGCTCACAAATGGGGGGCTTTTATAGTTACAAAATATGCATTGATTAACTGTATCTCAACGGTTTGGCCTAATTGTTTTCTCAAGGTTAACAGCTCTCACAAATCTTTCTTAGTCTTAAAACCATTAAGCCTGAAGGGTGTGGAACTTATCATGATATTGTATTAAATGTTAGTTTTAATCATAATCGGAAGACTTCCTAAGTGGAGAAGAACACAGATTCTCTCAAAATTGAACAGAAAATAATAGCAGTTTTAGTAAGTGACAAATGCAATCAATGAAACGTTTCGGGTTCAATTAGTCCTCTGGAGAACAACAGCATTATAAAGACAATTTCTGTATAATTATATTGTATTTTAACGGATAATCAACATTTTAAATGTGGATACTTACTCCTGCGTCCTCAATTTAACACTTTTGATTACTAAAAATAAAAGTGCTTGATTTTGTGCAGTTAATTAACGGCGTGCTGTCTCAAGCAATCTAGCAGTTAATATAATGTTTGCAAATGCCAATGTTCCTGCTTGAAGCTCGAAGAAATAAATAACAATAGTCAAATAGACTCGAAGCTTCAATGCAATCATATGTCTTCGTTACTTAAAACAAAAGCCTCCATCTCATTTGAATATTATTATTCGTATTGTTTAGATGAAATTTATTTTCTTCTCTGGCAGGCTTTGTTGGGATTTCTATGTATTACTATTTATTCAAAAAAGTCCCTGTCATATTAAAAAAGACAGTGTGACATTGTAAATTTAATATAGGTATCTATAAATGGTATGGTTACTCTGTATATATTGATAATACCGATAAAACGTTTCATCCTTTTTTTTTCTATCTGGTCACTTTGTTATGGGACAGGTCATGTTTGTCCTATTTTTTTTTTCTCAATTTTGTTTTGCTATGTACTTTATAATTTCTTTTTCATTAATTTTGGGATTTTATATTTGGTTTCTTACTTTTCTTTGTCTGGCCACAAATATATTCCATGTGTCAGATTCGAGGGATGTTTTTCTTTAGATTTTATTAACTAAAAGACATGTCTCACTCGCCCATGCATTTATCATAGTCACACCATCTTTTCCGGTCATACATATTATCTACATGCACACCCTCGGTGATGCTTTATGTTCCTCATTCAAGTCAGTGACAAACGCAGTTCTAAGAATGGATGATGATGTAAAAACACATTCAATTTCATCGAAATTAAAAAAAATAATAAAACAATATACTTTATAAATTTATCAAGTGCGAAATGATTTCTATTCATGCATCTCAGCTTGCCTACCAGTATTCAGTTCTCCATACCCTTCAAGATGATACAATTTAAAGACATTATTATGGTAAATGCTCACAAGCCGACGACCAATTACTCCAGATGATAGGCTTGTAATGAATGTGTAATCTGTGCACTCTGATTTAAGATCACAAAAAATGTCAGACTCTTTAAAGTGGTTTTGTTAGGTCAATCAAATCATCCCACTATTTCGTTTTACATCTAGATAAAGTCACCGTTGACAAATTTTATTCCGGTCACTATAATTTCCTACCTTTCCAAAATCTTGATACCAGGTTCAATATTTAAGGAACACTTTCAAGACTAATTATACTGTAAAGAGAGTGAGAAAGCGATCTCACTTTTGTGAAAATAGCATAAAATCTTTCTTTTTTTTTTCATTTTTGGCATCTCTTACATGAAAAGGACCACTTGCCAGAACCTTTTTGTAGTAACTGTCTTGCCATGAACTCTAATATGTTTGAAATGAATATTTGGAGATAGGTTGTTCGAAGATGAAACTCATTATGCAAACATAAGAAAGAGTAATAACAATAATTTAAGATAATACCGGAAAATGATGTGCTGAATTAACATTCCATAGTGGAAATACAACTCTTGTTTGTTCGGTTTTTCTTTTTGATTTGATTTTTTTTATATAACTGAATTCGGGATTGGGTTTTTTTTTAATTATCTTTAATCATGTATAACAATGAGGTTGTGTTAACACGTCATATTATTTTTATGTTTTTTTTTATGTTGTCACTAACACTCATTCCTATTTTCTTTTAGATTTTCATTCTTTTGTTCAATGACCTCAGTCCAACATGTGCATATTTACAGGTCTGTTAAGCAAGCGCAAGTGTAGGCTTGTCTTTTTAATATTGTTGTAATGGAGACTACAAGATATGAAGTGAGTAGAAAAGTGCCAAAAGACAATAGAGAATAAAAATTTTTTTCCGCGGCGGTGGTGGGGTTTGAACCTGCGACCCCATTGGTACGACAACTCCGCCTGGCAGGTGAGAGCGTGGCTCTACCGTGTGAGCTATCCACGAACACAAAAATATTCGTTTCAAACCCAAAGTCATTTCTAGATCCCTCTCTCACCCACTTCTTGAGATCGCCGATTCGTTCGCCACCATCGCGAAGTAATTTTGACCAGCAGTTAAGCTTAATAGCCAATATTCTCATCACAAACATATAACATAGAAACGATTGAGACATTGAGTAGAGTGGGTGAGAGAGGGATCTAGAAATGACTTTGGGTTTGAAACGAATATTTTTGTGTTCGTGGATAGCTCACACGGTAGAGCCACGCTCTACCTGCCAGGCGGAGTTGTCGTACCAATGGGGTCGCAGGTTCAAACCCCACCACCGCCGCGGAAAAAAATTTTATTCTCTATTGTCTTCTGGCACTTTTCTACTCACTTCATATCTTGTTGTTACCAACATAAGTGCCTGGTCCACTCACTTTTCTGAATTGAAAATTCACCCCATACACCGGAGCATACTCAATGTCTCAATCGTTTCTATGTTATATGTTTGTGATGAGAATATTGGCTATTAAGCTTAACTGCTGGTCAAAATTACTTCGCGATGGTGGCGAACGAATCGGCGATCTCAAGAAGTGGGTGAGAGAGGGATCTAGAAATGACTTTGGGTTTGAAACGAATATTTTTGTGTTCGTGGATAGCTCACACGGTAGAGCCACGCTCTCACCTGCCAGGCGGAGTTGTCGTACCAATGGGGTCGCAGGTTCAAACCCCACCACCGCCGCGGAAAAAAATTTTTATTCTCTATTGTCTTCTGGCACTTTTCTACTCACTTCATATCTTGTTGTTACCAACATAAGTGCCTGGTCCACTCACTTTTCTGAATTGAAAATTCACCCCATACACCGGAGCATACTCAATGTCTCAATCGTTTCTATGTTATATGTTTGTGATGAGAATATTGGCTATTAAGCTTAACTGCTGGTCAAAATTACTTCGCGATGGTGGCGAACGAATCGGCGATCTCAAGAAGTGGGTGAGAGAGGGATCTAGAAATGACTTTGGGTTTGAAACGAATATTTTTGTGTTCGTGGATAGCTCACACGGTAGAGCCACGCTCTCACCTGCCAGGCGGAGTTGTCGTACCAATGGGGTCGCAGGTTCAAACCCCACCACCGCCGCGGAAAAAAAAAATTTTTATTCTCTATTGTCTTCTGGCACTTTTCTACTCACTTCATATCTTGTTGTTACCAACATAAGTGCCTGGTCCACTCACTTTTCTGAATTGAAAATTCACCCATACACCGGAGCATACTCAATGTCTCAATCGTTTCTATGTTATATGTTTGTGATGAGAATATTGGCTATTAAGCTTAACTGCTGGTCAAAATTACTTCGCGATGGTGGCGAACGAATCGGCGATCTCAAGAAGTGGGTGAGAGAGGGATCTAGAAATGACTTTGGGTTTGAAACGAATATTTTTGTGTTCGTGGATAGCTCACACGGTAGAGCCACGCTCTCACCTGCCAGGCGGAGTTGTCGTACCAATGGGGTCGCAGGTTCAAACCCCACCACCGCCGCGGAAAAAAATTTTTATTCTCTATTGTCTTCTGGCACTTTTCTACTCACTTCATATCTTGTTGTTACCAACATAAGTGCCTGGTCCACTCACTTTTCTGAATTGTAATGGAGACTATAGTTTGCGTTGGTTTTAAATTATTACCAAAGCAACAATGAATCCATAGCAATATCGTTTAACAGACTTGTAAATAAGGGCACGTCACCTCGGATACTCTCATTATTAGTCACACATTTTGTTTGATTTTGTTTTTGTTTTGTTTTTTAATTGCTTTCAGTGTTAAGTCTAACATTGTTTTTGTTTAGTTTGTTCACATCATTATTGTATTATCTTCACTCAACATGGCGGCCACTTACAGATGCTTCGGGGTCAAAAAATGATTCAGGAAAAACAGCGAGCACATAGTGCACCAAGTGTAAGAAACAACAGTACAGTCTTTTGTGCCACCTTTCTGTATCTACCTATGCTACATTTTGCTCTGTTTGGGAAGAGTATCATAAAAGTATAAAATGATTTTATTAGAAATGTATTCATAGCTTTCAACATGAAATAATATTATTAGTTCTGTGCTTAAAGGATACACATACGGTGAGGGATCTCAGAATTTTGCGCGTCAAAAATTATGGTGGGACATTATTTTTTGTTTTTGTTTTTGTTTTTGTTTTGTTTTGGTTTTTTTGTTTTTTTGTTTTTTTTTTTTTGTTTTTTGTTTTGTTTTTTTTATTGTCTAAGATTGAAAGGAATATTAATCTAATCCGATTGGATAAGGCAGCTAATGATTGCTTCATAGACGTCAATCCTAACTACAAGATGAAATTTTCAGGGTTGCTAAGCTATGTACGGTTTCAGTGGTTTTGCACATTTAGTATGATACTCTTCCCATAACTCTTACAGATAACAAAATATCCTGTTTTCCATTCATTCTTCACTAATAACACGAATTGGGCTAGATGTATGGAGCAATACTACTAAAGTGAAACCATAAAAATTGAGAGAAAAAAGTACAAAATATGTTTTGATTTTCAATTTTTTTCTTCTTTTTATACACCCTTCCCTCTCACCGATAGTAATGCTCCTTCTTTGCTAGTCAAGCCACTCTGGCATCATGGTCGTATTCTGAGCTGGGTCATTTCGCACTAAAAATAAGCATTTTTATTTCGCCTCAGGTCGGCTAGCCAAACCTACGATTTATCGACATTGATCAATGGATGCTAATTAGTTACTCTAGTCAAAAATGGAGAATTATACTTCACAGTTCAGCAAAGTGGCCATGGTGCTTGGAATCTTTATTTGACGACAATGATGCATGCTCAATCTATTGTTTTAATTTAATGTGTGGTTCATGAAGACTAACGTCATAACAGCTTTCCTCGTGTGTATGTGTCACATCCTATTGTCTTTTGTACACGTCAATATGTGTGACGCATGCACCCTTTCTTGTGGTTAATTTTCGATATTATGCTCTTTACAAACATAAATTTAACCGTGGTATTTTAATCAGTGGAAAAAAAAAAGAAAGAAATACTTCGATCTAATGATGTTGGTGTGTGTGGTCAGCAGCATTGTGTTGTTTGTTAAGAAATGAAAACTTTCCAATTAATCAATTATTGATCTAAGCATCTGAATTTATTGACAAATATGTTATACAGCACACCACTCCCACCCCCTCTTTGTGCCTCTTCCCTTTCCCCATAATAAATATTGATTCAGCTTTGGTGAGAAAGGATGCAAAAATGCCAAATTGACATGCACAGTTCTGACTTGAGTGTTATAACAATATTGCCTCAACATCATGGAGGATTATCAAACTTCTAGAAGTGAATTATAATAATAATAATTAATGAATAACCTTTGTATAGAGCATTTTCAATATTACATAATGCTCGATGGGATGGAACGAGTGTGGAGGGAACTACGGAGATTCCGAGTTATGAAAAATATTGTGTAAAAAAAGTAGTAGTTCAGAAAGCCATGTTTTTTTTTTATCGAATTGTGATATCATTTCACTTTTGCATTTAATTTATAATTTTGAATCATATCAAGAAACTTTTTTTTATCTTTTCTTTATGAAATCTTCACTTTCTTTCATGAGAAATGTCGCAATTAGATTTTTACACTTCTTATTTTTACTCAATCAATGCTGTTGAAAAGCCTTTCGATTTGATTTTATTTTGAAATCAATAAAAGCTCTTAAAACTGAAAACTTATCTGCGTTGGTTTGAAGTTTGGATCTGGGAAAATAAAAATTAGATATTAATTTTTCAAAACCCCAAAGATCCTTTGTTGCACGCAATTTGTTCACTGAAAAGTAAATGATGGTCTGAATGTCTTAAGCTTTGATGTGAGTAAATTAATGGAAGTGAAAAAGAACTGTCATCCTATTGCATTGTGCCGTTGATCCAAAAAGTCGCCAAACCAAAAAGGCAAACCCAAATATCTGTTTCAAGTTAAAGGATCATTTTACTCTTTTTTTTTTTTTTTTGCAGTCAGTGAAGTTATCTCGTGCATTATTTACTCACTTGAAAGAACCCCATTTAAGATACATTACGACTAATTAGAAACGTTAATATCGCTCGCTATAAATATTTCTGCAAATATATTTATGGTAACAATTTCATTTTATCTTTCATTGATTTTCAAATATATATCGAAATAAACACTATTTCTTTTATCCCTTTATATTTCATACAACTATTCTTTTATAACAATACTTTCATTTGACGGTACAATTATTCATGTGCTTTTTTCACATCTCAAACATACTATCACATTAGAGTTAACTTCTAGGACTAGTTTTAAAACTAATCCACCACCTCTCATCTTTCATTCTTTCTTTTTAATTTTAATGAAAACCTACATATGTTAATGTATTTTTCCCTATCAATTCTACCTTTTTAAAAATTTGAATTATATTATGAGAAAATCATATGAAATTTACTGCGAACTTTTCGATTTAGGTGTAAATAAATGTCTTGACCGATAATTCCCTATGCAGTGATATCATAATATTAGTGAATCTTCGCTCGTTTTGTTGACAACCCCTCCAGAGTTTGCCACACTAATGATCAAAGTTTAACTCACACACACACACACACTCTCTCTCTCTCTCTCTCTCTCTCTCTCTCTATCTATCTATCTATCTATCTATCTATCTATCTATCTATCTATCTATCTATATATCTATCGATCTCTATCTCTATCTATCTATATATATATATAATATATATATATATATAATATATATATATATATTATTTAAAATATTTACCACAATGTTTGGGGCAGTCTACATCGATGTTTCAGGCTTAATTTTAATTAGACTGCCCCAAACATTGTGGTAAATATTTTAAATAATAATTCGCTCCATTACTACATGTCGAGCACTTTTCGTACCATATTTGTATCAAACACGATTCAATATATATATATATATATATATATATATATATATATATATATAATTCTCTCTCTCTCTCTCTCTTCTCTCTTTCTCTCTCTCTCTCTCTCTCTCTCTCTCTCTCTCTCTCTCCTTCTAACACTTGACTTCTACCAACATCACCCCCCCCCCTTCCCATAATATGACTATTATTATTAAATCTAATCACAATGTACTCCTGTGGGATTTACCGAATAATATTATATTTTACGATAGACGTGTTTATCTGAAAAGAATCGTGAAATGGAAGCTGGTATATTATTTCTATAAACCTACAACATCAGGAAGGTACCTGTACAATATCATTGGTACTTCAAAAAAGCTATATAAACTGTATCATATGAATGTGCTGTTTTTCTCCTTCTTTTGTGTTTTATTAACATAACATAACATTATATGGTATAGGGCAAAATAGGATCAAATCCCTTGAATGCCCTTAATATTAATAGTAATGCTATAAATCTATTGATTAAAGATTACAATAATGATACACGTGGTAAAGATAGTATTTCAACTTAAATGTACTCATGTATAATATGTGATGTACAAACATATATCTTTAACCGTGACATGGAAATCACACATACACACACACACACACACACACACACACACACGCACGCACGCACGCATATAGAAGATACCCACAATAAGGTAACAATGCATAATATATATTATAAAATTGTTTTGTCTATCTCTCTTATACTACTAATCTATCCCCAATATCATTTTTGTATGATTTTTAAACGGAAACCCCATTTTGTTATTGTTCTATCAGTTAATTCCATTCTTCTATAAAATAAGTCATTCATTTGATTACATATTTTTCATCATATCGGTGTATTGTTTTCTTGTTCTCCTCATTCTATCATATTTCATTTATGATTAAACAAAATGATAATTATAATTAGATATAGGCAATGATGTACGTTTGAACCCACGTGTACATATATACAGGTCTGACATCCGAACCCAATAATGGGCCTAGTTTAACATTGTTGTAATGGAGAATTTTTTGCGCCAATTTTTTTTTAGATTTCCATTACAACAATGAGCCCATGATGAATTGGGTTATCAGACCTGCAAATAAGTACACGTCGGTTTGAACATTTTTTTCTAATCAGAACATATTTATGGTCAAAATTATCGCCCCTGTTGCGCGGATTTGTAATCTGCCTGCTACTCTTATCAGTGATTCATAAACAACAGCCATACAACCATCTGGTTATACGGTTTTTAAGGGTGTTCAACCAAAGTTACAAGTTTTGTCCCATCTCCATCCTTTTTGTGATACGTTTACGATTTAAAATAATTCTATACATCTGAGAAGAAAAAAAAGAAGAATTTTGGAGTTCTGAACAAATGTGGGTGAAATTTCTCAGTGAGATAGAATTTACAATTTTTGTAAACAAAGAAAATAAAACCAGTAATTGAGAATCCAGTTCAATATAAGCTAGGACTATAATTGAATGTGAATGTGGTGGAGCATCTGTGTATAATGTGGGCTATGGGTTTGAAAATGAGCCTCCTTGGGAAGCAAATTATAAAATAGAATATCTTAAAATTAACTGGTCGGATGTCCAATATGGTCTTTTTGGTTGGAAATATGCTCTTCATAAGTTCTATTTTTAAAAATTACTTTTGTTTTATATTTTTTATTTTGATAGTTCGTTCGTTTTTCTTTTTATATCCTTTTTTTCTTTTGTTTTGTTTTGTTTTGTTTTTGTTTTTTGTTTTTTGTTTTGTTTTTTTTTAGGGGGGGTTGCTTTGTTTTGTTTTGTTTTGTTTTTTGGGGGTTTTTGGGTTTTTTTTTTGGGGGGGGGGGGTTTCTTTGGTTTTTTTAAACGTATTTTTTATTTGCTTGTTTGTTTCCAAAGAATGATATAAAGATAAGGCTTTAGAAGAAATTTACAATGTCCGTTTTCATTACCTTTATTTTGACATATCTTGTTGGTTACGGTTGTAGAGTGGTGTGTCGTATTTGGGTTTGCTTTGATTTTTGTTCTGTTTTGTTATTGTCGGAAAGAGATGAATGGGTTTGGGGGTTTTTTCTTGGTTTTTTTTTTTATTTTTATTATTTTTTTTTTTTTGCTTTTTTTTTATCAATCATGATATCTCAAGAATGGGCCCATGGTCTTTGTTTTCGTTGCCTCAGTTGTGAGAAACCATATATTTATATGCCAAGAACGATTTTCTATGAAATATAAACATTGAATTAAAACAAGAAAGCTCATCAGATAGTTGTTTGGGGAAAGACAACTATTACAGGGGACTTTTTATATTTTGTTATTCACTTTCTATCTTTATAAGTTTGGGCAATGACAGCTATATATACTACAAGAAAATATTATCAGGTTAAAATGGATGTTGCCTTTTCTTTATAATGACACATCTTTGTAGTTTTCAAAGTATCAAATAATGAATCCAAAGTCAAAACTTAAATTACTTTTGCCATTTTGACGCCAAGTTCTGTGTTCTCAGAATATGATTTTAAGCGTATGGCCCTACATTTGTAATCACTTTTCAGTCAGATTTTTAAAAAGACACAAAACCACCAAACATGAATGTTACAATTGTCTTAGGTAGGTTTAACATTCTCAGAAAAGGTCCATATTGTTTCAAATTTATTTTTCTTAATTTTGTTGACAAAGAAGAAATAGCAAGTATACGATGCTTACCTATGTTCGTGGCAATTAAAATACTTGATTTATAATATATGAATACTTGACCTGTTTTTGAACCATGAGAGACGAAATGAACATGCAAAGAAACTGTGATGTCAAGATCTGCAACAACGGTATTCTTCGGGGATGTTCAAACAAAAGACATCAACAATACATACATACAAGAAGTAAACATTCTGCACTTCTTTTATCGAACATACACATACGTTTGTATTATGGTAAATATACAAAACAGGAACAAAAAAATAGGAGGCAATTGATTCATTTGGTGTTCCCTTTTCTTCGTGTTAAACTTTTTTTTTTTCATAATTAGGCTACTATTAAAAGTCAATTCTATTGGTCAATTTTGTTCCACAGCAAAACGGTGATGACGACACAGTGAGTCTGTTTGTCTTTGGGGAGGAGGAAAATGATCTCGCTGGAGAGGCCGATAAAACAAATGGTGTAATTGAGTATGAAAAGATACGAAAACATCATTTCGAAATAGAAAAGTCTAATATTTTTGCGGACTCCAAGGACTTTGTAAGATAATCACCACTTCCTGTTTATATACTTTGATGTGTTGGTTACTAGATGTATTCATTCATTTATGTTTTGCATTCACTCAAAATACTTTATTTTGAAAAGTGGGGAATTGAGAGCTTGCTCATATTCTTTCAAAATTTGGATTTGCTTTTGAATTTATTTCTACTTTATGCCAACACGAATGCAAGCAGTCAATAATTCAAATATTATAAGTGACATGAAGTCTCAAATTGGTGTTCAGACTGGATAAACCAGATGCAAGAAAGGTACATAATTCTAAAGAAAAGGAATCAACATGTGAAAATTTAATTTTTGTTACTCTTTTTAAAAAAACTTATTGTCTTCAAAATATATAAAATTAACCCAAGTTTCAGATTTAGAAAGGGAAAGTTCGAAAATAAATGAAGTTGTCACTATAATGTCCATGACTTTGCTTGAATGAAATTGTTTACACAGTTATAAAAGAAAATTGATTATCGCTTGCTTGGTTGTATCAGCATGAAGTTGAAGATTGCCAAAACTTGTCGTAAGAATTCCTGGATGAGGCAAAGAAGAAAATAAACAGCTAGCATATTATATCCTATTTTCCTATGATTTATCAGCCTTTTAATTTGGTATTTATCATGTTTCAATTTTGAAGTGTAATTAGATAAAATGCGTGTTGATATTATTTTGCTTTTCTTGTTGCTTGCATTCGTGGCATCAAAAAAAAAAAAAAAAAAAACAGATAATGCTTCTTCGAAATCGGTTATGTTTCGTTAATAATCATAACCATCCAGGGGCATCTCCTTGTGAATCTTTTAGGGTATTAATTCAGGCTCTCCTTTTTATACATTGAAAATTAACATGATAATGGAAAAGTGGTATCTAAAAGTAAGTGAGGAGCAACAGAAACAATATATATATATATATATATATATATATATATATATATATATATATATATATATATAATATATATATATATAAATCATAACCTCGTGAGTGTTACTATTTTTTATGCTAAAGAAATAACATTTACACATATTGAATTATGTGCTTAAATTATACACCGAGGAGTAAATCATGAATTAAAGTACTCGTAAATACAATGCGGAGAAAAAAAATTAAAGATTAGAGTCCCATTATCAAGTTGATTCGTCTTTTGGGGAGAAGGGGGTTATTTTTCATTTTCGTTTGTTTTATTTAGTTACTTTTTCCTTTTTTAAAAAATACACGTGTATTTCGTTTATTTATCTATTCATTTATTTATTCATCCTTTGCTTTATGTTCTTTCACCTTAATGAATGTTTTTCCTCAGCTTTGGTCAACATAATGTATACCCATATATTACCAATGTGCCATCTGTTGTAACGTTTTCGTTAATTCACAGAACCCGCTTGCTTTCATTCATTCACTTCATTCACGTTTTAATTTTAAGAGTATAATAATTATTCAAATTTCTTTATATTTCGTTATCAACAGTTGATTTAATCTATTTCTTTCCTTTCCTTTTTTTTCTTTATTTTTTATTCTTTGCTAATCCGTTGACATCATCATTTTTGTATTTTCATTTATCATTTTTTTTTGGTTGGTTTGTTTCGTTTCTAACTATCACAGTAATACATTTTAACACTTACAGGAGGATTACATTGAATGACCACTGCGAGAAAACAATATTTGTCACCACAGAAGCTGATATTTATCTTTGATAAATCTTCTTGTTTTGTTTTTTTAAATGATAAAATAATAATGATACGGTTTCAGACAAAGCATAAATGAAGAATGCAACAAAAAAACATCAATCCAAAAAATAAAATATCTCTTTGCTTGTTTGACATAGTATCATACTCGCTTGTATAAGAGTGCCACCAGTGCCTGCTCCCTCCCCAATTTTATACTGTGTTTTTCTGAATTATTGTTTAAACGAGACAAGCTCCAAACCTCTCTTTCTCTCTCTCTCTCTCTCTCTCTCTCTCTCTCTCTCTCTCTCTCTCTCTCTCTCTCTCTCTCTCTCTCTCTCTCTCTCTCTCTCTCTGTCTGTCTTTCTTTCTTTCTCTCTCCTCCATCTCCATCCATCTCTCTCTCTCTCTCTCTCTCTCTCTCTCTCTCTCTCTCTCTATATATATATATATATATATATATATATATATATATATATATATATGATTATAGTATTATGTATTTATGTATATGTATGTATGTATGTATGTATGTATTTATGTATGTATGTATGTATGTATGTATGTATGTATGTATGTATGTATGTATGTATGTATGTATGTATCCGTTTCTTTCTGATTTATGAGTTTTTGTTATTGGTCTTTGTTTTGTTTTTTTGTTGTTTTTTTTTTTTGTCTTTTAAAATATAAATATCGCTAGGCTATTCATCTGATGTTTGCCATGAGGATCAAACAAACATCCAATTACTGTAAACACGGATATAATAAAGTTTAATATTTGCATCTTTTTTTAAAGGATATCGTAAGTCAATGTTCAAAGAAAGGCTGAATGAGTCAGTTGTGTGATTACCCCCCCCCCCCCTCTCTCTCTCTCTCTCTCTCTCTCTCTCTCTCTCTCTCTCTCGCTTTCTTTTTCCTTCTTTCTTTTTTTCTCTCTCATAAATGAATAAAAAATACATTTTGCTCGTTTTAAAATGGGGACAAATTGCATATACAAACCGTGTCAGATATTTTTTGTTTTTAAAAATATTTGATTGGACATACCTCACTATAATTTGTTAAAACAATTATTTATTTTTTTTTAAAAAAAGCTCTTTGCTCTGTAGACATATACTCCTCATCTCAAGCATGAATGTTATTTTCATCTCAACACTCTAGTACAGTATATGTGTTTGTGACATAGAATTGAAAAAATGCGTATATTCGTTGTGCATACCCACACACTTCCGTGCAACAACAACAACAACAAAAATAGTATTCTTAATGGATTCACATCATGAAGGTTGTCATACTTTCTATGAAAGACTGTGGATGACCATTGGATGTGATTTCGATTGGGTGCGCCTGAAGATGAACATGTTTCAAGACAAAGTGAGAAATTCATACGCCACAAGCTCGCGTTTTGAAAATAGAGGTGTATAAATCCCCACATAGAAATGATCTTATATTTTTAGGAATTTCAATATATTGGGTGAAAATGATTCAACTAGTAAATCTCAGAGGTTTCTGTTTAAAGACTTTTGACAAGTTTATTTATTGATAAATGAAAAAGACGTTTTCAAGTCAAAATAAATAAAAGTGTTTGTTATTGTACGCAAGCATTTGCCTTGCCTGTGCTGCCTTTGCCTCTGGAATCATTTTCTGACCTTTTAGAAAGAGAAGTTTTGCTTTTTGTGAAAAAAAAACAGCAGCTATAATTTAAAAAAACAACAATTCTTTGCTTTTCCTTCCATTTATTCTTCATTGATTGACCACATTTTAGCTTTTATCAGTTATAGTTTTGATTTTGTTTTGTTTTTAAAATCTTTTTGGTACAACTATTTTAAAGTATTGTCTTTTTTACACTGCTTGCATGTTGTTTTTATTATTATTATTATTATTATTATTATTATTATTATTATTATTATTATTATATTATTATTTATTATTATATTATTATTATTATTATTATTATTATTATTAATTATTATTATATCATTAATTTACTTATTATTACTATTTAATTATTATTATTATTATTATTATTATTATTATTAAATTTTTATTATTATTATTAATATATTAATTATTATTAGTTATTATTATATATTATCCGAGTATAGTAGTATATTTTGTTAATTTATTAGAAATAGTTTTATTGTATTATTATTTTATATTATTTATATTATTATATTATTATTAATTATTATTTTTTTTATTTTTTTATTTTTTTCATTATTTTTTTTTTATTATTATATTATATATTTTATTTATTATTGTGTATTATTAAGTTATTATATATTATATCATTTATTTTTTATATATTAATTAATATATTAATTATTTTTTATATAATTTTATCGAGTATAGTAATTTTGTTAATTCTTTGTAGTGATATTTTCATTAGAATGAGGAACCTTTTTTTTTATCTTTCTTGTATTTTTTTTCTTTGTTGTTTTGTTTTGTTTCTCGGTGCGTGCAATTACAGCCTTTTTACTTTCATTTTGTGGTATTAAAAGTTGCAGAAAATATAACCAGTTACTTTGTTTTAATAATAATTAATTAAAAAGTATGCAAATGAGACCTTCTTATACATAATTTCCTCAAATGAAATAGCTAATGATAATTATTGTAATTTCATTTTTATAATCATGAAACACGATTTTCATAAAAATTTGATCTTTATTCCTATATTACATGTAGTTATTTTGTATCAGATATTGTCACTTGTAATAAACTGAATAGGTAAGAATCCTATAATATTACATAACTTTATTATCACTGTTAAGTAGCGATAAAAATACATTGTATATTAAACAAATTTGGTTTAAAGATCTAAAAAGCTGCAAAATGGTTTTAATGTAAGTATAGAACATAAGAAATATTAGTACATTATTTACATATGTGCATAGTTCTATATCCTCATAATATAACTATCTGTTTGCCACTAGTTTTTAAAATGATATGAATTTTTTATATTAGGAAAAAGATAATGTTTCTCAAGTTAATATGAAATGGATTTATCTTCCTATATAATGTTTTTATGTTTAGTTTTAATTATATATATACATTCACAACATTAGCATAAGACAATAATGTAAGTAAAGTATCATTAAATGAATAATTTGATCTCCTCTACAAAAGAAAGTGCCCAGTTGCGCATTGCACAAGAACCCAGCCACCCTCTCTCTCTCTCTCTCTCTCTCTCTCTCTCTCTCTCTCTCTCTCTCTCTCTCTCTCTCTCTCTCTCTCTCATACACACACACAAACACACACACACATACACACGCGCGCGCACACAGATACACACGCATAAATATATTCACCGATTGGTGTAAACAAAATCAGCTTGAATTAAATGTTGAAAAAACGAAAGAACAGGTGTTTGGTGTAAAAAATAAAAACGACTTAAAGTGTGTGGCGATCGGTAAAGATGATGTTGAGATAGTTGACTATTTTAAATATTTAGGAATAACCATTGATAGTTCCCTCAATTTCTCTCAACATATTAATATAATTTCTAAGAAAGTTGCCCAAAGATTATACATCCTAAGGAAATTGAGAACATTTCAAGTAAGGAAGAAAACTATGTTAAGAGTTTATGACTCATTGATTAAAAGTGTAATTGCGTTTGGCTGCACCATATGGTTTGGAGGATGCCGACTTAAAGATAAATCAAAAATTTCAAATCTATCAAAGAGGCATCAAAAATAATAAACCATCCTCTTGATGGAGTAGAAAGAATTCATGGAAAAGCAATAGAAAGGAAAGCATTCTCAATTACCAACAATAAAAAACATATTTTATACCATGAATTTAGTCTTTTACCATCTGGGAGAAGGTTTTGTCAGATTAAATGTAGAACTAACAAGTATAAATCAACGTTCGTTCCATCAGCAATAATAATTTTGAATATTTCATATGGTACAGAAAAACCAAGGATTGATTCGTTGACTGATTAACTGATTAATTTATTTAATGTAAGATTAACTGACCAATTGATAATGATGATAATTTTTGGTGTCGAATTGCCACAATCGTAACCAATTGAAAACGAAATGAATATGTTTATGTTGTGTATATCGCACGTGTGAAAGAAAGAAAGAGAGAGAGAGAGAGAGAGAGAGGAGAGAGAGGAGAGAGAGAGAGAGAGAGAGAGAGAGAGAGAGAGAGAGAAAATAAGTAGGAGTGAAATATCTGTTCAATCTTAGTTATCGTTTAACATTATAACAAGTGTAACTAAATGACAAATTGCCATATTTATGGACAATAAAGATCTATTATTATTATTATTATTATTATTATTATTATTATTATTATTATTATTATTATTATTATTATTATTATTATTAAAATGGAAAATTATGTAAGTTACCAATCAAATGTTTAGATTAATTACAATATTCATAATATAGTATAATGTTTTAAATATGACCTCAACTAAAAGTGCAATCATTTTTTTAAAAAGAATGCCACCAATTTATCAAAACTAATCTTTTCTTTTTCTTTCTTCTCTCTTGTTTTTTTTTTTTTTTTTTTTTTTTTTTTTTCTATAGCAACCAAACAACACCGGAAAGCAGAAAGTGAAGGAATCAAACGGACAAGGGAAAAACGGAAGCTCCGCCTGCACTATAATGTGATGTGATATAGATCATATTTCATATTACATTAGTATGTTAATTTTGCAATGGTGTAACTTCATGAGGAATTTTATTTATGATTAACCAACCTTATTTTGATATGTTTTTAAAACCTTTTTTTTTTTTTAACAAAAGAAGAATAGGCCACATATTGAGCGAAAACATGAAAGAGATTGGGGGAGAGGGGTAAAATTTTACAAACTAGAAACAAAACTTACATCGTGAAAAGGTTATTTCGGGTAAGACCTACGTGCACATATTTACAGGACTGATTACCGAAGGCGGCTGTGGGCTTGTTTTAACTTTGTTGTATTGGAGAGTATATTTATGTTTTGAGAGTATTTCCATTACAACAATGAGAACATAACTATTTTGGGTTATCAGACTTGTCAATATGTCCTACCTATACGTTCGTTAATTCGTCTTTGAGCAAATGTTTACAAATTTACATAACGCTGGTTTTTAATATGAATGTTTACTGATTAATTCTATCTGTGATATTTGAATTATTTCAACATGTTCAAGAATGAAATAACACCCATTCTGTGTGTTTTCTTGGTTATTTTTTTTTCTTGAATTAACAAATTGTTTTATTTTTATATAATGATCTCTTGATATCATCCGAATTCTTTTTCGCACAAACAGCAATGCATTTTATGTGTTTTCTTTTTATCTCTGTGGTTTATGGGAGTGAAGACATGATTCTAAATTAATTAGAATTTCAGTTCCCAATGCGGAGGTTTGTTTGGTTTTTTGTTTTGATTTTGTTTTTGTTTTTTGTTGTTTTTTTTTGGGGGGGGGGGGGGGGGGGGGGGGGGTTGGGGAGGTGTGGGGTTCTGTTAACTATCAGTTTTACTTTCCATAGTCAACAACATGCTTTTGATTGGTAATTTACCAAGTAAATGATTTTCCCATGGTTACCGTGGAAAATGATTGACTACATAGAAATTAGTGTTACAATCCTCGACAATTATGTCAAATTTATAGAGACATTGTAATTTATTTCTGTTGCACAATATTTTTTTTGTTTATTTAACCATTGTGTCTGGGTATGAAATATCTATAATAGAGTTTCACTTTTCTAGTTGTTTATTTTTGTTTTGTTTTGCTTTTATTTGGGGGGGGGGTGTGATTTTGTTTTAATTTATTTATTTTTAATTGTTTTTTAAGGGGTAGGGGGGGGGAGAGATGGGGGAGGGTTAAATTTGATCTTGGCTGGATTTAGCTGTGCTGGTCTGTACTTTTAAAAAGCCCGGATAAAGTTGCCGCGTCGTCAAATTTTTTTTTTTTTGGGTGGGGGGGGGGGGGGGTATGGTGTGCAGACATTTCATTGGCGCAACAGACAATGTCAACAATGAAAAAAGAGATAACTATCTTGTCCTGTAACAAACAAAAAAAAAAAAGAAGAAAAGTCAGGATAAAATTTCAACATCGAATATGCAATAATACTGCACCAGAGAGATGCTTCTCTTTATTTATTTTTTTTGCTTGGAAATGGTCATATGAATTACAACAAAGAGAATATTATTCTTTAAAGATAGACAACACATAATTTTACTGCCTTCTTTAATATAATATTTGAGTTGAGTTGTAAACGGTGATTGAATTTTATTATTGTATGTCCTTAACTTTTACCAAACATTAAAATGGTTAACACTGCTGTATTTTTTATGTTAATATTATTAATAATATTTACTTCGTTTTCAGCATTGTTTTCTCTCCGTCCAGAACTTAAGTGATAACTGATGAATGAACTAATGTCTTGAATTATAAATTTTGTCTGCCATCCTCATGTTGGAGACATCATAATCATATGAATCTTTCATCCTGCTTTCTACCTCAGTCAAATCAGTGTACAGGGTAAAGTTTTAGTAGGAGTGAGCCATGATATATTTAGATCTAAAGGTCACAGGTCAAATCTCAGTGGAGAAACGAAGATTTTATCTCGTGACCTCGGAGATTGTTTTAAAGACTATGTCCCATTATGTAAATCTATCTCAGTCTGACTTTGAAATGTGTTAAAGTAAAACTTGAAATATTTTTCAAATATTTTACTACCGCTTTGAAATCATAAGTTGACAAATAAATAAACGTTGTCTCTGACTTAAACAAATTAAAGCTAAAAATCGAGAAATCAAGAGCGATTAATTTCAAAGGCTGAGTGTATTTTTAATACTTTAGGGACCTTGGACTTAATTTTTTTTCTTGGGTCAGTGTTGGGCTGAAGAAATGAAGTAATTGAACAACAACTAATTATTTGAAAATCAATGCGAGTAAGGCCACATTGCACGCCCAGTGAAAGAAACATACATAAACCAATTGTAAAATGACCAGACAAAAAACAGCTCTGAAAACGAGTCGTGGTAACTACCTAAATAATTCATTGCATGCGCTTTCATCCCAATCAATTTTCCCCGTTTAACAGTTCCCCCTACACCATTTTTTCATTCATTAAAGTAAAGCATAAACAAAGTATACCATAAATAAATATGTAAGCTAGATACAGAAAATAAAATGAGGTCACTATAAATTATAATGTCATCTCCACGGTCACTGTCACCATCAACAAATACTATATTATTTCAATCAAGAAGTAACACATTATCCTTACTGTTGATTGAGAGAATCCTTTCATTGATTTTAAAATCCCATAATGTTGCAATATTATATTGTTTGGAGTTTTTTGTTTTGTCACCATACAATTCTAAGCATATCGATTACTTCTAGTATTTCTTTTATTTTGGAGGTTAGAAAAGCATTTGAAAGTTTAGATTAAAATGACTACAGCGTGTATTTATTCCATTCATATATTTTTGGCTGATGGCATAGTGGTACTTCTTTGACGCTTGTACTTAGTTGAGCAGATTACATAATTTAAAGTCCCACTCTCGGTGTAGCAAGAAGAAATTTTCCATGATCTCAATCTTTACTAATAATAATAATAATAGATCTTTATTGTCCACAAATATGGCAATTTGTCATTTAGTTACACTTGTCATAACGTTATATGATAACTATAACATTGAACAGACACCTCTCTCTCTCTCTCTCTCTCTCTCTCTCTCTCTCTCTCTCCTCTCTCTCTCTCCTCTCTCTCTCTCTCTCTCTCTCTCTTCCTCTCTTTCTTTCACGCATGCGACATACACAACATCAACATTTTCATTTCATTTTCAATTCGTTACATTCTTGGCAATTCAACACCAAATATTATCATCATTATCAATTGGTCACTTCATCTAGCCTAACATTAAACAAATTAATCAGTCAATCAGTCAACGCATCAATCCTTGGTTTTGCTGTACCATATGAAATATTCAACATTTTTATTGCTGATGGAACGAACGTTGATTTATACTTGTTAGTTCCACATTTAATCTGACAAAAACTTCTCCCAGATGGCAAAATATCAAATTCATGGTATAAAATATGTTTTTTTATTGTTGGTAATTGAGAATGCTGTCCTTTCTATTGCTTTTCCATGAATTCTTTCTACTTCATCAACAGGATGGTTTATTATTTTTGATGCCTCTTTGTAATTCTAAATCATCATACAATGCTTTATATAATATTAAGCGAAGGATAGGTCTTCAATCAACAAATCGCGAAATAAGATGAAATTAGTGGTGCACTTTTGTGTCGGAAGTAAACAAGGCCGCCGCCATTTCGATTTCCTTGAGACAAAAACATTGATACGCACGGCTTTGCTCCAAATTCTCTCATCAAATAATGTTTGAAACGTTTTCCAGAATTCCATGTTTGATCATATTTTTTGCACTCTGAAAACTCAAAGATTTGATTTATAATGTCAATTTTCTAGAGTGAAATTAAATAGTTTACCGTTTACCAGGGGGAGGGGGAGGGGCAGGGGCAAGAGTAGGGTAATAGTATCAATCAGCAAATTATTTTTTCATGTGCATTTCATTCTGTTTAATTTTAATGACATTTGAACCCTGTTGCTCCCAGAGGCAATAAAGTTATTCATTGTTAAAATGGATTGCAAGTTTGTTTTTTTTATTTATTATGTTACTGTCTAATTTAGTGCTGTTTTAAGTTTTCTTTCTTTTAGTTACTTAAAATTGTTAATGACTCAACCTGAAAAGCAATAATGATACAGTGTCAGATATAGAGATATGACACACAACCCAAGTTAATTTTTTTAAAATAACTGGAGTGTACTGCCACAATCTTAGACACTGGCCTTGCTATCTGTAGTAAGTAGTCATTCAGAGCCATTGGGCCCCTGAAGCTAGAGTTTATCCCGGTTTCTCTACTGTGAACTGGACAATAGCAGTCGCATGCTCTGCAATCCTCTGGATAGGATGCTAATCTATTATAAAGTACGTTCTGTTAGATCTAACAGACCCAGCTACCCAATCACTGCTGGGTGGACACAGGGGTCAGTTAAAAAAAAAAAATCTCAATTGCCCGCAATCAGTCCCATTTACTTCATGTGAGAAGCAAGTGCTCTATCAACTACGCTATTGCATCGCCCCCCCCCCCCCCAATCCATATTTATTTAAAGATAAGGTATTTTTATAAGGAAAAAAAACTTCCCATAAAAGAAAATAGAATAGCTAACTGCCTCTCTCTCTCTCTCTCAACATATATGCTTCTAGCCAGAAGCTGGGCAAATTCAAGTCGTCTCAATTCATGACAGGGAGATAAAGCTTGATGGATAGTGATAGAGACAAAAGACAGAAAAGGGGTACAGTGGGATTATTATTATTGGGATTGGGGGAATCAAGCCTTAGTTAAATTGAATGGCATTGACTTCCCTATTGGCATGGAATGTCACTTGCCCCCTTGCTGTGTCCTTTGCCTCTCAATTTCTGGCTTGAATTATTTGCTGAGAAACAGAAAGGTATTCAATTGCACTTTATGGGAAGTTTTATTTTTCCCTGTAAAAATGCCTCACCTTTAAAATTGGAAGGATGTTTGGAAGAAAATCTAACATTGGTTGGGTGGCCTTGACATCCCTTGTAGCATGGGAGGTCAGTAGCCCACTTGCTGTGTATATCTGTTTTGATCTTCTGCATATTTTTTTACTGGTCAAGCCCTGGTTTGAGCTATTCGCATTTGCTCTGATCCCGGCTTTAATCCTTTCCCCGAGAGGAAAACGATCAAATTTGTTATTAATTTCTGGGTTGTCTATCAGACATCTTGTTTGATGAATGATCTAGATCCCTGCATGGAATCCCAAGACAACGATATTTAATAATGCCATGGTGGACGACGTGATTTTTAATAAAATAAATAAACACTAAACGTGCTCAAAGCGACTGACAAGAGATCTCTAGCAAACAGCAACACTTAACATGTAGGATGAGACATAAAACCTGTTAGGCAATACAATTTTTTTTTTCTGACACAGACAACACTGTTGACGGTTATGTACCCATTCTACACCTGAGTATGGTGAGAGAATGTGAGTTAAGAGCCCTTTTCCAAGAACTCAAACATGCGCCGCTCAGAGCGGGCCTCAAACCCTGAACCATCCAATCCGAAGGTGAGCGTCAAACCACAAGATGATATAGCCACACACAATTTAAGTATTGGTGTGAGAGATCTCTCTTCATTGAAAATTTGTGCTTGAGAAAATTTGAAAAGGTGTATACGTGACATTGGAGCCAGAGTTTATCTCAGTTTCTATGTACAATAATAGCAGTTGCTTGCTTCCTTTTGGATAGTAAGTTATCCTATCACAAAGTACTCTCTGCCAGATCTAACAGACCCAGCTATCCCATCACTCCTGGGTCGACAGGTGGATGAGAAAAAAATCTCGGCCTCACCCAGGATTTACTTCAGCCCTAGAATTACAATTAAAGTAAAGCACCCAAGAAAAGTAAGACAAAAGGGATTGGTTCAAATATTGAACAGATGTAGATTCCAAGAGTACAATATCAGTGTACTGTTTGAGATTACCTAAAAGTTTCATCCTGACACAGCTCAGGTCCCCGCTAAAAAAAATGTTTACAAATCATATATTATATATGTAAAACAGAAAATAATACAGTGCATTAATAATAACAGAGCGATGATTTACAGGACAAAAAAAAAATTTCCCATAACTAAGATTACATTTGACTGCTTCACTCCCAGCCAAGGTATCAGACCAGGGCCAGGACAAAACCAAGTAATCTCATTCCAAGACAAAGACAGAAAGCAAGTTGGAAAACAGATATAGGGGGATAGAAAACAGTGACCCCCTGCCCACTATGGGAGGTCAGGAACCCCAACCAGAAAGCGAATTAGCTCTTATTTGTGAAAGAAGCAGACTGAGAGATGTTGGCATATGTTTTGTGTATGTGAAAGGATGGAAGGGCACAAATCAATGTGATCAACAGAAAAAATGAATACACATAAAAACATTTATTTGGTGCAATAGCCACTTAATGTGTTCAAACGCTTTACAAGGGCTTCCAAACAAACTGCCACACTTAACACGTAAGACTCCATGATGCCTGTTATTCAATATTGCAATTTTCTTCGAACAAACAACCCTATAATATATGACCAGATACTCATTTTACTCCAGAGTACTTTCCGCTGCTCAGACCTATCATGTTTAAGTGATACTGAGATGCTAGAAATAGAAGCTGTGGACTGTAAATTAAATAGTAATAAACAAAAGTTAATATAACAGCTTCAAAAAAAAAAAACCCAACATGGAACATTTCGGGCTCAAAACCCTTCTTCAGCCAACAGCAAAAAAAAAAAAACCAATAAATAAAAAAATACATAACTAAATGTTGTAGGCTGAACAAGGGTTTTGAGCCCAAAATCAAGAAATGCATTGATGTACCAATTTCTTCTTTTTTACGAGGTCAGTTGCTATTCTGATTACAAAATGTGACCCATCCTCCCATAACGGTATAATGGCAGGGTGAACCTGATGATTATGGTTTGTTTGTTTTTAAGTTGTTTTACAGGGCTTGTGATACATTTAGGTCATTTCAGCGCCAGTAAAAAGGAAGAAAATAGGATAGTAAAAAAAAATAATATAGATTCACAATTGAAAGTACACAAGTAAAAGCAAGACAAAGGGTAAGAGTTCAAAAAGGGAACAGATATAGATTCCAAGAGCACACTACAGTGCACTTAGTCTGAGATAACCTAAGTTTAATTCAGACGTGAGCACAGGTCCCCACTAAGAGGAATACACTCAAATGTTCACAAACTACTATATATTTAAAACCCAAAAAATGTAACAGTACATAACAGAGAGATGATTTACAAGAAAAAAAAATTATTATCTCACAAAACTATACATTTAACTGTTTTCCTCCTAGTCAAGGACTCCAGAACTGGAGCAAGTACAACAATAAGTAATCCCATTACAAGTCAAAGACAGAAAGCAACTCGGAAAACAGATGTAGATAATAGAAGACACAGTAAGTGCCTCCCCACTATGAGGACCTGATGATTAAAATTGAATGTTAAGCTGAATATATTTTTTAAAAATATGCCTTCAAAAGGGTCAGGGATTTTATTCTCTCTGTAAGGTTTATTTATATTCCACGTATTTTGACTTTAAACACGATTTTTTTTCATCCAGTTCATTCCGACATCATAACAGATCGACGCACTCTGTCACAAATTTGGATTGTTTGAATAACTGTGGTAGAAGAGAACAAATCAGTCAAAAAATTAACGTCAGTCATAATGATTTGAAAATTCATGACTTTATTTTAACATCAAATCAGAAATTTCCCAAAATGAAAACACAATAATATCCAAATGAAAACACAATAATATCCACAGTACTCAATGAATATCAATTGTAAAAAAATTATAATAAAATAATTCCGCTTCAGAGCATAGTAGAAATGCAACTTAATGGTTCACAGTTTTTTTCCTTTCGTGAGGAAGAGATGGAAGGGCGGTGTGTCAACATCATTGTTTTAATCTTAAAAATAAATAAATAAATTTTTTAAATAAACAAAACAATCCGATGTCCATCTCCCAACTCCCCGAACAGAGAAAGAGAACCCTGATCTGTTGGAACTTTGTGACAAACCAATGTCCATTTTAAAAGGATAGCAAACAGTATGCATTACTGTCAGTTTCACACAAAATCAAGGTTAACACTGTTCCACGAGGCTTAAAACTAAAATAAATCCTGCTCAAAGAATGATTTAATTTTCCATAACTCACAATTACTGTACAGTTGTGCTTTCTTAAAATTATCTATCCGAGCCAATCAAACAACAAAATAAAATTACAAATAAATATATATTTGAAAATAAAAACCAATACCAACTACCTTTGTTATTACATAGAAGATATAATTTTTTTTTTTAAATTGGCTTGAATATTTGAGTTCACTTATTCAATCCGATGTAAACTGCATAAAAGCCATTTATTTCTATTCCTTTCATAATAAGTAACATAAGCAACTTCTCACTAACTTTTGTTGTACCTTTATTTTTAATTATGTCTGACATCTTCACTAATCTAAAATTCCATATCTTAATTTCAAATGACTATAAAGTATATTGTTTTCATTTATTGCATTTAATTAACTCTCAAAATTACAACAACATACAATATTCAATTTACCTTTCTA
The DNA here is from genome assembly GCF_034508935.2 of Berghia stephanieae. Taxonomy (NCBI): domain Eukaryota; kingdom Metazoa; phylum Mollusca; class Gastropoda; order Nudibranchia; family Aeolidiidae; genus Berghia; species Berghia stephanieae. The sequence continues at coordinate 15,500,791 of NC_088366.1, read as the reverse complement.
AGACCAAAATTCAAATCTTTTCAATAAGACAAATTAACAACAACTATTTTTAAATCTATATACATAATCAATATTGCATACATAATAGGCTAAGAAGGACCCCTGCCTTGCTTCAGGGCACGGTACATTTCCATCTCGTTTGGGAAAACTCTGGACAACTCTGCCAATAGTAAAGCTTTGAATCTCTGTAGAAAAATAAAAAGAAAAAGCATAAATTATCTGAGTCTTGCATCTCAATTGGAAGAGTGTTGGATCATCATGCAAATGAAAAGGAATGTGTCCATGATTCATTTTTATTTTTTATTCCCCCCACATTGAGTGAGCAGTTAGGTCTTACTGAAGTCAGGCATAGGATACTTTAAATGGAATGACAATAAAAGGATAATGTGGATATTTTCATAGTGCACAAATGAATGTGTATCAAAATGCTAAATATATTCCCGTAGTAAACCCTATGGAACCAAATTTATATTCCATACAGTATATGATGCATGTTAACTACCCTAGTGTACTAACATTGTACAATATCTGTCATTACCAATGGCTAGGTATTCATTCACCCCTGAGATTGATTGGTTATGTGCCTACCTGACACAAAGACAAAAGCCTTACAACTGGTCACTGATCATGCTCAACATTGCTAGAGCTGAGTCATCACTTAAACAATGAGGTGGTATACCACAATATCTAATTTTCTTTATTGCAACCCTCTCCCCCCCCCCCCCCCCTCCTTCTCAGCAGTCGTTGAGTAGCTGCCTCTAACTTAGACCTGGCTTTGACAACTTGGTGATAAACAGCAGCCTTGACAGACCTGTCAACTTGAAAATTTAAACATTCGTATTTTTGGGAGATAAAAATCGTAGTTACACTGTAACAGTCTAGCTAACTTTTAAAATCATCAATTTACCTCTCAAAAGGCTCAAAACAACACTTCAATATCCTTAAAATTATGTAGTCTGGCATCAACTTTCATTTTCACTAAGTTTTAATGACTTAGAGATGCTCACAAATTAATGGAATTGGAGGCAAAATTTCTTAATTCTACATATTTATAGAAGGCAGGTCTGCCCTTGGTGTCATGTTAAAAAAAGGCATAAAAATCACCTTCAGTATCAATCTTCTTTTCATCATAGAAAACATAAAGCTAATATCATATTTGACAAAAACACTAGAGGCACAAAGGAGAACTCTGATAATGTTTCTATTATTTTCAATACCTACATGAATCTTTGTACCTGTACATACATACAGAAACGCACAACTTTTTGGTGATCAATCATTTTAAATCCATAGAGATCCAGTAAAGCAGATCTAAGTTATAAATTCTAAAAGCACTCCAACCCCCCAAAACAAGACTTAATAATTACTTAACATTTACGGCATACGTTTTAAAAAAAATTATAGCACAATATCCACTCAACATGCTCAAAGCACTTTACAAAGGTTCCCTGACCAACAGCAATACATAACATGTAGAACGAGACATGACAGCAGTTAGGTGATATTACCATTTTTTTCCCGACAGACACAACACTGTAATGCCAGGTACTCATTTTAAACCTGAGTAAGGTGAGATAATGCAAGTAAAGAGCCTTTTCCAAGGACTCGACTATGCGTTGAGTGAGACTCGAACCCAGACCACAAGACTACATAGCCGTTTTCTTTGGGTTGGGGGAAGTAATTGTAAGATTTACCTTCAAATTATCGGTTTTCCCCTTGACCTGTTCATTCTTAGATAAGGCTTTCTCCAGACAATCTTTGGTGTAGAGATTTGGATTCCTGCCCTGGTCTATGTAACTGGAACAGACAAGAAATCAAGTTGACATTGAAGTATGCAATGACCAATCAAAATTTTCGGTATCAATTCGATCCTATGATAATACCAATAAGGAAGTGTAATATGATTCAAGATTCAAACGTTTATTTTTAGGCAATTTCCAATATAACTCATACAAGAATATAATAATTTCATCAACAAATCAAGTAAGTAAAATCAATATGAGACATGCATCCTGGAAGACGCCATAGAAACCTCTCCACAAAAGATAATGCATTCATTTATATTTGTTGCAGCTGCTTAACCCTCTCCTTACCAGCCATTTTCAGAATTTTCCCTAAAACTTCACACCCACCCAACACAAAAACAGACATTTCTAACTCAAACAGAAATACAACAAGCATATTCTAGACATAATCTTGCTCGACAATATGAACCCTAATACAGAATGTCAAGTTTTTTATAGCCATGGCAAAAAGAAATGAAATCTGGATGAGAAAAGAGACAGTTCCTTCGTAACAAATCTGACGATTTTCCAATAAGTGGTAAGGAGAGGGTTAATCACAGCAATGTCATAAAACATCATAATATGCTGTGTTAATCATTACAATAAATAATTGAAAAAACATGAGCATTATAATTATAAATCATAAAGAACATTTCTACAGATTTATCATTTATCATGCCCAATGCTCTTCAGAATGTTTTGCTTAGTTCAAAGTATTGACATTTTAAAATATAAATGGCATTATCATTATTCACAAAAATACATATCAAAATGATCAGTAAACTATATATTGAACTATACAACTGTATATTACGATTTTTCAAAGAAGCACGGTGGGGACAAGAGAGAGGCTGACTCTGAAAACTTTTTTTTAAATGTCCAGACTTGATCATTATACTCAAGCTAGGGTGTAGTTACATGCTAAATTAAGTTATACAGGAAAAAGAAAAAAACTCACTCAAACACTTCTAAAGGAACTTGAACATCCTGAATCTGTGTCCTTAGTTTGTCAATCTCATTCATCTCTGTAACCATTGTCTGACTATGAAGGACAAAGAAATACAAACAAAAATAAAAAAATAAAAATGGAACCAAATTTCCCACAGTAGCAATCACTGATTGACATATATACAATTCATATAGTAGTAGTAGTAGTAGTAGTAGTAGTAGTAGTAGTAGTAGTAGTAGTAGTAGTAGTAGTAGTAGTAGTAGTAGTAGTAGTAGTAGTAGTAGCAAATAGCTACACCTCCAAATTTAATTCATCAACCAAGTTTTGGAAGTCTTCCACTGCCTAAAGAATTGTTTCATAGCTTTTTGCAAGTCTCGCTATTGGACAGTGGAGGATGATGTGACCACTAGTTTCTGAGCTGCTTGCCAATTCCCACAGGTTTTACGGTTCTTAAGAGTTTCCAATTGACATATATCATGACTATCAAAATGTCACCTCATTAAAAGAGGAAGAGACTAGTGCAACTAGCAAAACATGGCTCCCTTTTTCTGGCATGGCAGTTTTTTGCATCGCTTGTGGCTGCAAAAAATTGTAAAATATCACTGATTTGCATTGCGGCCGCAAATTCTGCAATTTTATGCAAATTTTTGAGATTTTGAAAAGAAAAAAACAAACTAAAAAACAATAATATTAATTTTTCTTCTTTTAATTTGATAGCTCATGCATAACGTGAAAGATAATAAATCAAGAGTAGTTTCTTTTTACTATCCCATTTTCTTCCTTTTTACTGGCGCTGATATGACCTTACATTTGTTTGCAAGTGCCTTGAAATCCTTAAAAATAAGCAAATACCTTTCTCTTTCATGAACTAATTATGGATTTTTAGGAAAATTATCGCAAATTTTTCCATTTTTTGTTGTTGCAAATTTTGCAATCATGTCTGTAACTATGCTTTAGGTACCAAAATGCAAATGTGAAGACAAACGAGGGCAACAGCATCAACTTATGTAAAATATTGGTAATGACTGAGCATGATCACTGGTTACACTGTTTGCTGCATCTGAATCTTACTGGCTGAAGTTTGAAAAGTCTGTTCAGTTAAATGGTTATATGATGAGAATGAATAATTGAGACAGATATATATTCAAATATTGTAATTTTTGTAACGAATCCTTGTTCGTCATTGTAAGGTCGAAGTGCCATTTCAAGGCCATATTCATAGGCCAAAAAGAACAATTAAATTATTGCTAAGTGGTTCATGTTGATATACGTATAATTCATGTCTATTATTAATATTACATTTATGACATGTTATACTTTGGGGATGTGGGAGGGGGACACCGAACAGTTTTGTTGGGGTTTTTGGGAGGGGGAAGAAACATTTTTCAATAATGTTTTTGCAAAGAGTTCCCAACGTATGTTATTATTGATATTGTTGTTGTTGTTGTTACAAACAGTTTCGTGTGTTGGTATAATATATCCAACTGATGGCTGTTGTGAGTAGTTTACCTAAATGCATAGCATCAATACCCACAACTATCAAGATTGGATGTCAGAAAACACAGTTTTACTATGAGAACAACGAAAATAAGGAACAGTTTACCAGATTCTGTTGTAAATGCAAAAACCCTAAATAGCTTCAAGAGCAGACTAGACAAATTTTGGTCTGACCAAAATGCTTTGTACAATTATAATTATAAATGCGCTTTAGATTGTAAAACCGGAAGTGGGAAGAAACTTAAATCACAAAGACAATGAAGAAATAGAGTCTGGCGAAGAGGACCTATAAGGACCTGTGCTGGAAACAATCAATAAGTATCCATAAGTAAGTAAGTATCACCCCGTAACTTTGGCATCTGTCAATCATATGCCATGTGCCAAGTAAATCAGTATTCCTCCCTCCCTGTCCCTAACTCAGAACTTTTACAAATATAATTAATAAAAATGTATTTCTAATTTCAACAATTTTTTTAGTGGACACATTGGTCTTGGTATCAAACCTATTGTAAATTTGATGCTGAACAAGTACTACTAGTACTGAAGTTGAAGTCAAAACAGCGAAAATCTGAGAGAAAAAAAATTGTCCACTTTTTTATACTAGAGAGGTGGGCCTTTGGCCTACCAACCTCCGCTGCACGTCCAACTCGCCTTGAGCATGCATTCACGTAAAATATAAAGATTTTTTTTTTAAAACCTACCTCTGTTTCAAAAACTAGCATCTTTCAACTTTCTAAGAAACATTTTGATTTTTCAGAACTTTAGTTCGTTAAAAAAATACCGGCCAATCTGACCCGTTGAGTCGAATGAAAACGAAATCTTGTTGTTTACACGGTTCAAAGGAAATGCCGTAAATAAGCTTTCATGGACTTCCTGTGTTGTTTTTACAGTGTCACGTGACCGTTTTGAGAAATTTGTCGTCTGCTACAAATAATTAGACCGGTAGGGGGTAGATATTTTCGTTGGAGCAGAGAAAAAGTGAGTATTATTTCTTGGACTTGTAGAGAGGCCTAGGGTCCACCAGCAGTCAAGTTGATTGAATAAAAGAAAAAAAAGGCCTTTTTTATCCGCCGCCACCACCACCATGAGAGTGAAGGGTGAGGGGGGGGGGTGTTGCATGAAGACGAAAGGGAGACGTGTCGCTTGGTGACCTTGTGTGACGTAGAGCATCTCAAGGATGCTGGCAGCAGTTGCAGGTGTTCTTAACCCCTTAACGGCGAAGCTAATTTTTTGCTTTTAGATAATAGTTTGCTTTTATCTTTATTATTGTTAACGGGGAATACAGCGTTTCCACCAAGAGAGCAGTCAGACTATCGCAACTCGGGACTTCAATTGTCTATAATCATTTTGCCGTTACTTGTCTTTTGATGATAGAAGATTTGGTGTTAGGTCAAAGATCGAATTTCGCCGCTAAAAGGTTGCATTGCTACTGGATTTGCTCCCCCCCCCCCCCACCTTTTTTTTTCTTCTTATTTTTTCACCTTAGTATTGTTGATTGCTATTTCCTTTTTTATGATTAGCAAGTGCCGTAGGAGTCTCACAGGATGCAGGGGTACTGCAATTAACCCTTTGCCAGTGACACTGATTTTTTTTGTTTTCAAATAATAGTCTTCATTTATATTATTTTTTAACGCAGAAACAGAAAAAAAAAAAAAAAACGTTTCCACCATAAGAGCAGTAAGAATATTGATAAAAAGCGCTTTGAGCACGTTGGGTGGATATTGCCCTATATAAAAGCTCATGTTTTTAAATTGCATTTTGTTTTTTGTCTTTTGATGAAAACGGTAAGATTTTATTTTTGGTCCAAGTAAGATTGATATTCGCCTTTAAAAGGTTAAGTTGTTTTGTTTTTTTTTTCAGGTTTTTGTTTTTTTTTCAAATGCCTAGTGAGAGAGAAAAAAACAAAACAATCATACATGTATCTGCAAACAGCAGAACGTTTTCATTTTACAATGAGATGGGAAGGGGAAGGGATAACATTATGACAAGAAGAGAGAGAGAGAGAGAGAGAGAGAGAGAGAGAGAGAAGAGAGGAGAGAGAGAGAGAGAAGAGGGGGAATGGGAAAAGATGAAAGAAACAATGGGTTGCCTGATGATGTAGATCAAAGGAATGTTACAGCGGTGTTCACGGAGCGTACTTCGTGAAACTTTAACCTTTTACAGTGACAGTTTTTTTTCTGCAGATTGCTTATGCAGAATAAATCGTTTCCACCAAGAGAGCAGTAGTAAGAGTATATTTCGACTCGGGCTTCAATTAAACTATAAATCGCAAAGCTTGTCTTTTAATGATAACATTAAGACTAAGATCTGGAGTTTGGGAGTGTAAGATGGAATCTCGCCAATAATGGTTAAAATTGTTTTGATTTTTAAAAACATAACACACACACACACACGAGCGCGCGCGGTCACGACAGCGAGGGCCATCTATTGCATGTGTTGCAACGGTAAATCAGTTTACGTGTACGTAGATCCTGAGGCGAGATACCCCGTTACCGTGTACACACCCCCCCCCCCCAAAAAAAAAAGAAAGAGACACACACACATACACACACACGCGCACACACACACACACACACACACGCGCGCGAGCACGCAGTCTCGCATCCGCTACGAACTAATTTTGCGCACCAATTTTTACTGCACTAATGCACCAAATTGCATTTGGTTTGGCCACTTGGCCTCCTGTAACCAACTTTTTGGCTTCCTCTGACTTTCCCTGTTATATCGTTTTACTCTGGTACCGGTAAAACTTATTTTATTTGGCAATCTAAATATCTAAATGCAACACGTGCTAACGCCACAGATTGCATTTGCTAATGCTTCTATATATACGAATTTTCCTTATCCTATCTAAATTGTTTAACAAATCTAAAGAGTTTTCGCGAGGCTAAGGTGGGTTTGGTGGTATTTAGGCTCCTGCCGAGGAATCTGGCCTCTTGCTATATCTAGTTTGGTCTCTTACTCAAAAATGATCTGGCAATCCTGCCTGGCTAGGCGGTACCTTGATAACAGAAACGGTACCCACACGATTTCGCGAGGAATTAATAATGAAAACAATTAGGATATAATTTCAACACAACTTTTGAAATTCATCAAGGATTGTCCATTACCGAATGTTTTTTGATAGAAAACAAATGCATCTTCAAATCTAAACTGCTTTTGACGGTAAGCGGTAAGTTTTTATTTATTTTTCTGTCCAAACGAATGATTTGTCCTGGTTATAGAAGCTAAGTATTGGTAACACCGGCGCAGCTCTCTATACTATACACTGCCATGCCACGCCTCCGATCCATTGCTGATCTCTCAGGAAAATAGGACCTGCCACTGCCACTACCTCTATTCTCACCCAGGATGAGAATAGCCACTCCCTCTTATTTAACTAACAATAATCAATAACTAAAAACAATAATATAATAACAACAACTCGCATCATCATCATCATCAACACCCAAATGAACTGAATCTCTGAATTCTGAAGTGTCAATTCTGATTGTGGAAAAAAAAATTATTTTAAACTGTGAAAATATTCAATTGATCTCGGTTGACTTACATTTTCTGATTGAGTACATTTTGTCCATTTGGCTGAAAATCGCTAACTAAAATTCCCATTTGCCGAGTGTTTTCAATAAACAACTCGAGTTGCTGTTCCAGAGCTTCGAACTTTTCAGCCATTATGTTGATGGTTGATACAAAATGTGGTCTTCTTTAGCTAAAGAGTTAGCCTATATTATTACTTTGAGAGTTACCCGGAAGAACATGTTCCGGCGGTCCTCTTCAAAAATTCATCTCGGTTTCTTGAAGATTTGGCATTTATTTATAGAATTTAAGTTCCATAATTTAACTGATTCCTGATTCCCAAGAAAACTTTAAATTTAAATGTAAGAAGATTTTGACTATCAAGACAGTAGTGAGTTCTTGACGAATTTTCATCTAGAGGTCAAATGAAAATGATGGCATGCCCGTTATGAATGAGTACATTCATTTAAAGCTCCCGTCTGCTCTACGCTACGACGGCTTCTTCATACATACTTCAAGCAATGGGCATGATCCATGTGATCGTTTGGTTCAGCTTGACACATGGGTATGTTTATAATTTATAACTTTTGTAAACAAAGCAGCGTGTTTACATTTGATAAGAAATATCCAATCTTTGGACAGCAACAAATCATGTGATTGACCTTTTACTTTTTGGACGAAAACATGGAATTCTAGCTTAGACACGTCTTAGATCGCTCCCATTCAAGATGAACTTATTTACTTACAAGGTCTGTCTGATAACCCAAGTTGTTATGGACTTGTAAGAATGGAATGGAAATACTCTCAAACCAACGCAAATTATCATCCATTACAATTACACAATAAATAATGTTAAATCAAGTATTATCAAGCCCATAATTTATAATAATTGAGTTTGGACATTGGTGGAAGCCTTCCGAAAGCTCCTACATCCCCAGTATTCTTGTTTTTTATAATGTTTTGGGAGGGGGGAAACTTTTTTTTTTTTAGTCTTCCCCTCTCCCAAACTCCCTACAAGTACAAGTAGAACAAGAATACTGTGGATGAAGGAGCTTTCGGAAGGCCTCCCGAGTTGGGTTACCAGCAAATCAGTGGCTAAGAAAGACTGGGGCAAACAAAGGCAGCCACAGCCACTGGGCACCTGTAACTTATACTTTAACTTTATGATTGGAACTTTAGTTCCATAAGAAATATTGTTAAAAACAGAACAATGTCTATAGCCACCTCTTAAATTAATATTGTACCCCTACTTCCCCAGTTTCATACAATGGTTAGCAACTTTGTATTAACCAATGGCTTGGTCATCCTGGCAACGAATAGGAGATGGTTTTGCTACCGGTGATAGGAAGCCACGACATAAAATTAGTGATAGCCGGGATGTGAAAAGTGACAAGTCTCAGCAACCACAAGGACGAGTACCAGTGCCAAATGAAATCCAGCAAGTCAACAAAACCAAAAAATGGAATCGAAATGACTTTCTGTCGAGCTTTTCTGTCTCCCTTAATAAAGGTAAGAGTCCAAATGAAGGTTAGCTTTTCTACACTTTTGATAATGCTGTATATTAGCACCAACATCTGTATGACACTTTCCATATACAATATTATTTTCTCAAAAGTTGTAAATTATTAATGAACACTCCAGCACTGTTTCCTCAAACTCCTCGGGACATGCAAAAAGAAAGTTAGAAGAAACCTTGCCTTGCCTAACGACTTGATGGTGTGTGTGTGTGTGTGGGGGGGGGAGGCAGCAGTATAAACTTTGCTGCATACCCGAAAGATACCTAGTTCAAATATCCATCACTTTATGTGGCCTTCAGCAGCCACCTCTCCCCATCTCAATTTGCGGCGCTGCACTGAGGCTGACAACTGGTTATACCAATCTTCCCTTGTAATAGACCCTAAGACAAATTTCTGCTTGAGGATGAAAAATGGGAACTTTATTATTTATTTACTTATTGATTGGTATGTTGAGAGAGAAAACTATACATGACATCATGTTACAAACTGTTGGTATGTGTATGTGAGGGGGGGGGGGGGGCTGTATGTGCTATGTTACGACATTCATTTATCGTCATGGCATTGAAATTAGAATGAATGGCGAAGTAATAAGAATAAGCAGAGGTGTCTGGTTTGCGAGAAGGTGATGGGTTGTGAGAGTGGCTGTGTGGGTCTGCATGTGTATCATAATGTATACACACACTTGCAGTGCAGATAGATACACACGATAAACACATACACACAACTGTCAATGTCACAGTACAGTGGACTCCGGATAAGACGATGCCCAGGGGAACCGAGAAAAAAATCGACTTATCCGAAAATCAACTTAACCGGAGTGTAACCAGATGAGCAAAAACGCATGTGAACAAGGCAAACCAATCAAGAAAAAGTATGTCCCTTCATATCGCGCGGTCTCTGTAGTGGTCATCAGAGGCTCCTACCCCCAATAGCCCCATAGAGGAATCAGAATACATAAAAATCGGAATTTGAGATAAAAAAGCGGAATCAACTTACTGTTATTGACTATAACATGCTTTGCAACAGAAAATGTAATAGACAATCCAAAAGTACTCAAATGATTAAAAATATAAAGTGTGTAAAAATGTACAGATTGTGTAAAGACAAAGAATGGGGTCAAATAATAATAGAGAACACACAGGTCGTGGCCGTCTGAGAGCAAAGCATTGAACGGATGGATTTAACCTTGTCAGGACCCCCCCCCCCCCCCCCCCACACACACACACACCTAAACAAACAAACGCGCTTGCCGGTACACACACACACACACACACTTACACAGGGCTAAAATTAAATAGGGAAAGAAGCTGACCGTACTCAATAATATTATTAGGGAATGAAGCCAACATATAATATTACCAAGGTCATTGACCTCACAAACTGGAGTCACCATAATAATAATAATACTTCGGTCAACCCCCCTCCCAGACAGCACACACTTTGAAGGGACTAATCAGACACACAAAATGTGTGTTGATTGACCATAGGAGATGCTGATGAAATAAGCCATAGCTCACTTTTTTTTTCACTACAGACTTTGTTTTTTTTAAATGTTCCTCGATTGGAATTTTTGCCGTGAATGGGGAATGTATACCAATTAAGTGAACTTATTCCGCGAAAAGCGGAAAGGTAGGAGCCTCTAGGTCAAGGTCATGCTTCTTGTAAATCGTCGAGACAGAAATAGCCGGTATGCCAATTTTCTATGCGATGGTTTTCTGTCGCATGCCCCAGACTTTCCAAATGCATCGAATCTTCCTTTTCCGTGATAGGTTTGCCATTGTAGTTGTAGACTTGATTTGAATTATTGATAAAATTGATACTAATTAAGAGGGCCATTACATAGGATGGCCTGGGATTAGAACCCAAAAAAAATCTTGAACTTGAACTTGAGAAATTAAAGTTATTCAATACTGCTTATGTACATTGAACACGGACGTCAGGCAAAGCACCTACATCACATCGATGTGCGCCAATCGTTCGCGGATATTCTTAACCACTGAAAATTCTTACTGGTAGCTTTTTTTAACCAATGGAAATACTTGTTTATTTGTGATTTTATTGTAGTCATGAGTGATAAGAACATCAACTTAAGCGACATCGACTTATGTGGAGTTTGTTTGTTTTTTACTAATGTTATATAGGAAGAAGGGGGAGGGACCAAGAAAAAAAATCGACTTGGGTAAAAATCGACTTAGGCAACGTCGACGTATCCAGAGTGCACTGTAAATCAGTCGTTGAAGTCAGATGGTGTATTTAAAAATCCTCTAATTAATTAATTTCTCTTCTTCTTCATCTTGGCTGGGTGAAATTAGTTCAAGGAATTAATGGAATGATAACAAAAAATGAAAAGGAAAAAATTTGGTACGTTTGAATGAGTTCAAGGAAACCATGTGTTCAAGAACTCTGTGTTTGAGGAAATTGTGCATATAAAGAGATGTGGAAACAAATGACAGGAAAGATTTGTTTCCAAGAAAGCTTGTGTGTTTTTTATTGATTTAAAAGAAAAGTATTCCTTCAAAACCCAAGGAACTGGAGTTGATCATGGTTTCTATTGCATGAAATAGACAAGAGCAATTGCTCACCACCCTTTGGATAGGATGCTAATCTATCACAAAGTACTTTCCACCAGATGTAACATCCCAGCTACCCGATCACTGCTGGGTTGGTAGGGAGGTTAAAAAAAATCATCTTGGCTGTATCGGGATCACGAGATCAGTCTCAGTCTCTTTGAGTATGAAACGAGTGCTCTATCAACTGAGCTATAGGGACTCCCATTTGTTAATAATGCTTGTCTTTTTAATGCCTTTCAAAGAAAATGTTTTGGTAGGAGGAAGAGAATAAGCGATTCTTTACTGTTTTTGGAAAATATAAAATTTTCTATTTGCATTCAGTATCATCATTTTGATGTCATCATTTTCAGTTCAATAACAATTAGGGAAGAAGTCCATTACCCTATCTCTCATATTCTTCATTCTTTCAATTTCATGGTCAGATGACTCACAAAAGGAAGACATATCCTGGTCTGATAGCTCTTCAGAGGAAGATATTGAAAAAGGGAAAGGCAAGGCACATCATGAGATTGAAAAGAACAGGAAAAGGCCTGTATCGAAAAAAGCACAAACCAGTTACTCAAAATGTAAAAAGTCTGCTGTTGAATTTAACCAGTCACATAGGTCAAAATTTATAACCAAACAATTAATTGACTTTCAAAATGAAGCACACTCTTCCGTAATCACTAATACAACTGGGAGAGGAATATCAAATTTATTGACAATTCATTCTGCTGAACCACTCAATCTGGATAACAAATTGAAAGTGAATACCTCAATAAATGAGTGCAACAAATGGTTTGATGATTCCTTGCCAAATAAAAGAAATGGCGACCTTAACCAACAGACTTTGTCTCAAACAGTACAAAATGCAATCTCAAACAAAGCAAGCAGTCAGGCTAAAGTTGCGATAGGCAAATGGAATGTTTCTAGTGGTTTTGATGGTTTTGATCATTGTAAAGTATTAAAGCCTTCTAGTAAATTCAAAAACTTCCATCAAGAAGGTCATTTATCAAGTTCTAAAAATGATGAGGACGTATACATTGCTGATAGTGCATCCAGCTCAGAATGTGATGGCGATAATCAAGATGGTGGTGAAAAGACGATTGAAGAATCAGATGATGACGATATTCCTAGTGATGAATCATACGAATCCAATCAATCTCAGATATATCAGAAAATTTCTACGAGCCCAAGTCTGACACAAGAAAAAAGAAGTCAGCAGGTAAGGAATTTTATTTCTCTCTTTCACTCTTTTTTAAAAATAGATTTTTGTCATTGATATTTGAAGCACAGCATCTGATATAAAGCAATTGAAGCTGTCCGGTTCCATGCTGCAAGATGTGTCTACAATGACTACAACCCCCATAACAGCATAACACATATTGGATGGGCTCTCTTACAAAACAAAGAAAGAACAACTAACAACGATTAACTCTTATGTTCAAAATTACAAAGAAAATGATGGCCATCTCACCATAACAAATAGAGATACAACTAAATCAAAGAAAGAACCACTTAAAAACACTAAAACACCAATGTGCAAACTCAAACATCTTCATTTGCACCCCACACCATCAACGACTGGAACACTCTTCCCAAATCATGTGTGAGCACAACAGATTTAGACACCTTCAAGCGAATAGTATTATCAAAATACTTCAGCCTAAACACTAACAATTGTTGCCACGTTCAACAACTCTCTACACCCTCCAATACAAATACTCGGATTGAATCAACTTCGAGTAACTGTCAGATTGAGACCTCAGTCTGGTATTGTCACATTGTGTGGAGGTGAACCAGATGCTAAAACATAAAGTCGTAAACGCTAACTGAATTTTTAAAATCTTAGTATGGTTGTGCTGAGGACAATGAATGAATTTTTTAAAACTGCCAAAAAGTAAAATTTCGAATTTTGATTGTTTTGACTCATTTTTTTGGTAACTGATTTGTCCTGACTTAATATCAAATTCAGGTGAGAGGTCTCATACGTTTAATCATTTATTTTGTTTCCTCCTCATTTTCTTCTTTTTCTTCTTCTGCTTATTATGATTATTATTATTATTATTATTATTATTATTATTATTATTATAATATTTATTATCATAATTTCATTATCAATATTGATGATGGCACAGATTGGCAGTGTGACATCATCAGTAGGAACCAGTCCAGCCTCACAGAGAGTCGGGGCCAGTGACTGGGCAGTCAAGTTCCAGCAAGAGGTCAGTCCAGACTCAAAAGATGAGGAAGGCAACAAGGAGATCAGCAAACATGATTCAACAAAGAAGAAGCAGAAATATTCAAGGTACCGTCCTGATAAAATCGGTACTGTCTCGATTCGACAACCTGGAATTATTTTTTAAAAATATATAATGGACTGTTTGTATTTAAAATGATCCTTGTGTGTCCCAGAATTATGCTTTTTTGACTAGCAAATTTAAACCAGGAACAGAAAAAGCTCTAAATCTATAATATATTATTATATAATAGTCCAAGCATATTAATGTTTTGTGTCATGCCGATGTTGTGCGTTAGAGTGTTTCGTTTTTTGTCCACTATGAAAAATAAATTCATAAAATTTTAATAAAATGACTTCATTCTATTATCCGCACTGAGACTATTGCAAGGACAAAAAGTGAAAAACTTAAATAATTATTCATTTATTATTTTCATTTTAAATGTCTAAGGCTCATCTTTTTTCCTTAATATCCTTTTTGAAGATATGTTAGTTAAATAAAAAAAATGAGCACCTGTTTTTTTAATTCCTTTATGATCTTTGAACACTCTCCCATGACTGATAAAAATGCATCATTCACATTTGAGTGCAGTTGGAATATCTTTTTTTTAAATTTTTAATTAATCTGACATAAATATGGGCTGCTTTTAAAGCTTTTTCTGACTTCATATTTAAATGATCATTTAGTCTAATTTTACTGTCCATTTCAAATGAGCACCATAACCCCTAGCTCTGATAGCTCAATAAATATAGCACTCCACTCACAAGCATCAAGCCCAGTACCAGCTTCAATCAGTTTTATACAATCCCACTGTCCACTTAGTGTCTGTTATGGGTAGTTAGGTCTGTTTGGCCTGGAAGAAAGTACTTTGCAATTAACTAGTACCCATCCAAGATGGATACTCTCGTTATTGTTACTGCTCACTTAACACTCCAGAAATTGGAATAAACTCTTGACTTCATAGGTCCTATGCCTCCAAAAGAACTATTTTCATTGCAAAATTAAAGAAATGTTTTTTACATTTTGTTTTTTTATCTCTTCACTCAGTAAAAGTCTGGTTGGTCAACTGTCACGTCTGATAAATAGAGAAAAAAGTGCCATGCGTTTTTGGCAACATTCTTCTTCAAATGGACCCTGGAATGGTAAATTTTTACTTTCAGTCATATTAAGTCACTCATGATGGTTTGTTGATATAATATCTCTTTTTGCACTTTGCACCTTACATAGTGTTATTGCCATCTCCATTCTGCATGCTCACTCTCCAGTGAATCTTAGTTTGGATCAGTTGATATGAAGAAGAAGAAGAAGAAGAAAATCTTGGAGCATAATTCACTTATAAAAATGATTGTTTTCCTATTGTCTTGATGCCCATCTCCTTATGGAATCTGAGGAGCATATTAGGGTTTCTTGGAGGTCAAAGGAGGTCCAGATAGCTCAGTTGGTAGAGCACTCATTTCATACACAAATGGGCCGAGATCGATCCCTGGTGAAGTCAATTTTTTTTTTTTTCTGACCCCCCTGTCCACTCAGCAGTGATTGGGTAGCTAAGTCTGGTGGAAAGTACTTTGCAATAGACTAGCATCTCATATATTTGGCTAGAAATTCAATTTTTTTTCGCATCTAAATTGTCCAGACATTATACTGTTATGAGATGGGTAGGACATAAATAAATAAAAGTTCCTTTATTCATCCCCACGTGGAAATTTGCCTTTAGGGTCTATTCCAAGGAAAGACTGGAATAATCCAGACATCAGCCACAGTGCAGCGCTGCAAAGTGAACTAGGGCGAGGTGACTTGCTCTAGGCCACACAACGAGGTGAGAGGTCGAACTCGGTACCTTTTGGGTAGGAAGCAAAGACCGTACCGCTGAGTCACGCTGCCCCTTATATTAGGTACATTTTCATTTCTTGAATTAAACAAAAAAAAAATCTATTTTTGTTTGTTTATTTTTTATCTAATTATAGCAGATGGTGATCACAAGTCTGTTACACTCGAGGTGATGTCCATGGTAAAATGGTTTTCACTCTACAAGGCTCAATGTCGAATTATAAATGATAAAGATTCACTGCTTCGTAGTGCCAAAAATTGTCAGCTGATGTTAGTCAGGAGTCATGCAGACCAGATGGGGATAAAGTCAGGAACCACAATAGAACTCTTTCCACCTTGGTAAAGTATAATTTCATCAAGCCTGGCCCAGTTTAAACCAAAAAAAAAATATTGTTTTTGAAAATTTAATTGAAATTAGCCATGGTTACAGTATCAATTGAAATTAGCCATGGTTACAGTATCAATTGAAATTAGCCATGGTTACAGTATCAATTGAAATTAGCCATGGTTACAGTATCAATTGAAATTAGCCATGGTTACAGTATCAATTGAAATTAGCCATGGTTACAGTATCAATTGAAATTAGCCATGGTTACAGTATCAATTGAAATTAGCCATGGTTACAGTATCAATTGAAATTAGCCATGGTTACAGTATCAATTGATATTTAGCCATGGTTACAGTATCAATTGAAATTAGCCATGGTTACAGTATCAATTAAAAGAATATTGTTAACCACCTTGAGCTTGAAACTGTATGCAAAAAAAATAAATAATGTTATTTTATGATAAATAACATTTTTACTTTGAGAACATTTAGTGGATATTGCACAATATGACAGCTCAAGTTTGTGTTTTCCTTTTGTTTGTTGTTTTTTTTTTTCTTGACCAATAAACCAAAAGTTACTTATTTTTATCATTTAGAATATTTGAATTTAATGTCTAAGATACTGTGAAGATTCTTTACAATTTATAGTGGAACTTAATTTTTATTTTTATTTTCAGGAAACAGATGGATGAGGGTGAGAACATTACTATCCTGTGTGCAAACCAAGTGAGAGTCGTCTCCCCTATAACAGAATCGAAGACTGATGATAAGCCACAAGTAACAAGATTACCTACTTCAAAGGACTCTTGCAGCTCTGGTAATGTCATTCCTGGTGAAGAAACTGTGGAGATGTCATTCAAGTGGATTTGTCCATGTAAAAAAAGTAAGTCTTTCAACTTTATTTCATTTCCTTGTTCTTGTGGCGCTTGCCTCTCTATGTCTCTGTAGAAAAGAATGACATGATTGTACACAATGAGGGATGAACGATTTCTTGTGTCGCTCTGTCTTTGTTATGATAGACAGGAGGCGGTTATTGCTCTTAGAAAAATTAGAATGACTATACAGGGGTGACTTTCATCCCTCAAGATTTTATTAATTCTGTTGAAACAGAACCAGTCATATAATTCCTCTTTTTAATAAGTAAAAGTTTGTATATTTCCTTGCCTGTCTCACAATTTTATCAATCTTTTAGTTACATCGTTGAAAAAAATAAATACATAAACAGGATGAAATCACATAAACGGTAGTTTATGTTCTGGAAAAGGGTTAACTCTACATTTTATTAGCTTTCTGGTTCTACCAAAAGAAAGCAGTGTGCTTTAAGGACAAGTAAATATTCTCATGGTTTTAAATATCAATAAGCATCTACTCTGCTTTATGCCAGACCCGTCTATACAGAGCAATAATTGCCCAGCCTACCACTCAGACCATTACATCAAGTACTTCTCACAGGTAATGTTCATTTCTATTTCTTTTTTCTTTTTTTTTTTTTTTCATTTCTCTTAAACAAAACCATTAATTTCAACCGAATTGGACTTTCTTAATATAATATCTTTACTTCTTCAAAAATTGTATTGAATATATTGACCAATCCATGAAGGAGTGAACCTTGACTTTACACAGATTTTGTCGATAAGGTATAAGCTACTATGATCGAAGAAGGGCTTTGAGCTCAAAATTTTCTGTTTTTGTAAAATATATTTCATTATTACAGTGCTGCAAACAATTGGTTGTCAAATGGTTAGAAATGGAAATTTATTGGTTTGGGAGGTGGATTTGTAGTCTTTAAAAAACTTGTTTACCTTTCATTTGAATAAATTATTTAGAAGCAAGAAAATAAAACAAAGAACAAACAAACAAAGATGATTCCAAAACTCTTTAAAATATGACATAGAAAACAAATTCAGAAATAGATTAGTAACACTTTACTTTTTTCTGCCATTTAATTTTTCAATTCTACTCCTCACACCCCATCCCCTAAAACCCGGAAATGTTGTTACGTGGAGGCAGGTAATTAGGTGGTGAACACTGCATTACTAAGATTAAGAAAAAAAAAAGAAGAAATAATCAAGAAATAATTAATCAAAAAATGATATCAGTAGTCACCTTTTTTTTAAAAAGTTCATTTCTTTACGGATTGGTTTTATAATGTCAATATTGATTTGTAGTATAAAAGGTCTGTTTGTAAGTCTAACTACATAATATTCAGCTGTAGGAATAGTTCTGTTTATATGTCTAAATACATAATATTGATCTGTAGTAATAGGTCTGTCTGTATGTCTAAATACATAATATTGATCTGTAGTAATAGGTCTGTCTGTATGTCTAAATACATAATATTGATCTTCGTAATAGGTCTGTCTGTATGTCTAAATGCATAATATTGATCTTCGTAATAGGTCTGTCTGTATGTCTAAATGCATAATATTGATCTGTTTTAATAGGTCTGTCTGTATATCTAAATACATAATTATATTGATCTGTCGTAATAGGTCTGTCTGTATGTCTAAATACATAATATTGATCTGTATTAATAGGTCTGTGTGTATGTCTAAATACATAGTATTGATCTTTAGTAATAGATCTGTTTGTATGTCTAAATACCAATAATTTGATTAATTAATATTCATTCCGATATTGTATGAAAGTGCCTTCTGACTGGCAAATGCTTTCTCCTCTAATTTCTCTCTTCTTAAAGACTAAAATACAAAATTTGATTCCAAATCATTTTTCAACCAGATTGCTCTACACGACAAGACACCTTCGTCTCTACACCCCAGTCATCTACATCTCCACTCAGTTCAATCTTCAACTCCACCCTTTTTGTCAAAGATTCAGAGAACATTATTGCAAAGCCTTCAAGACAAAAGGACGGGTGGGGATGAGGTTGATTGTATGCCTCCATTCACAGCCACTGTTTTACGAGTCTTCAGGCATTGTGTGACACTTCAAAACTCAATATGGTAATTTATTATATGAGACAGTTTCCATCTTCTAAGTATTTCTTATTTACATATCATATTTTTACCATTCAGTTAAAGATTGTGATGTTTGGTTTTGGTTTGTTTCTGTTTTTGGTTGTGTTTTAATTTTTTGGGGTGTTTTTGTTTGTTTTTGTTTTGTTTTTTTCTTTTTGTTTTTTTTTTTTTTTTTTTTGGGGGGGGGGGGAGTTGGGGGAGGGATGGTTCTTATTCTTTAATTTTTCTTCTTCTTCTTCTTCTTCTTCTTCTTCTTCTTCTTCTTCTTCTTTCTCTTCTCCTGCTTGTCCTTTTCCGCATCCTCATTATTATTATCATTATTTTTCTTTTGTTAAGAACCGCTTTATACCAACACCTCTCTCTGACATCATTGCTATATTTTTAATTTTTTAAAAAATTAGATTTTGTGTTGAGTTCTATAGTTTATGACATACTCATGATTCACTTATTACGTGATGGGACTTTTCAATGTCTTGGAATGCTTTTTTTTTTTTTTTAAATAGACTTCAATCACTTTTCAGATATCAACTTTTTCTGTTTTGTTGAGGGTTTTTGTTCTTGTCTTTTATGAAAACAAGCTTTCAATATATCTTTTTTTGAACAGCTTGTCAGTGTTGTTAGAGGATGCTTCAGGAACGATGGCCCTTATTCAATACGAGGATGTAGATAAAACATGTCAAGATGCTTTGTGGTTGAAACTGTTCAACACGATTGGAAGCGAATGCATTTGTCATGGTCTGACTTTAATCACAAGAAGAAATAAAGAAAAGTATAAAGTTTTTAAATTTTATTATGGGTTATGAATTTTTAAAAAAAATATTTTTCTGCTTGCTTTGTTGGTGATTATATTCCAAATAAAATAAAACAACTTTGTGTTCCAAAATAGCTAATTTACATTGGTTTTTGCATTTGTTAGCTACTGAAGTAAATAAATTGGTAAGTAGATATTAGGTTTATCAAATCAAATATCTTGACTTATCAAATTTGTGGAATGTGGAGTTACCAACATTATGAATAACTGTTGTTTGATTTACGAAAACTTGAGGTAGAAAGGTGTTTTTTTGTTTGACCTGAAATGTAAATGATTGATAATAATTTTGATGGTGCTAATAATTATAATAATTTGATAATAATAATGATAATAAAAAGTATAAATTCATATCTTTATCTTGACAGAGATCCGTCCTTATTTCAAGTTATCTCCCATACATGGAGGAGATGCAAGCTTCAAGCCGTAGACAGTCAAGATGAATCACAGACTTCACAGGTTTGGTTTTTTTATTTGGCTTTATTATTTCAATTTTTGGTACAATTTCAACTATACACAGCATAGATCTCTCATTATAATTGATACCAGTGTTGTGTGTTAAATGCAAACATCAAAATTATAACAGGTATCAAATGATCACATGTCATTAAGGTATGGCCACTGTTGTAATGCATTTTTTTTCTCCAAGATATTATTTTTCGCCCTAAATCATGTCTTGTTTTAGATGGCGTATGTTTATGTGCTGCTCTATATTATGTTTATATTAGATATGTATTGGGGATGATAATACAAATGTATTTTCATTTTCAACAAAGATCCGGATGAAATGATAATTTTTGTTTAGGTACAGAGGTGCAGTTCCTCTATTGCCTGCTCCTGTTCTCCCTTCTATCTAAATCTATTGCCTTACATTTCCTGGTATCTAATTGACCCATGTGTGTTGCAAGTGTCATAAAACCTCGAAAGACAAACAAAACAAACAAAGGACTTTCTATAATAATTCTAATGTACAGTTTGAAATATTGAAAGATTTGGTCTTGAAATAAAACTCAATGTGTGTCTCACCACCTCAAAACAGCATTATGTCAGGGTGGTTTTCATGTTAAAAGTTGAATTTATAGTTTTAAAGAATATGATAACTTTGTTACGTGGGTTGTTTTATTGATGTAATTTAAAGTTTAAAAGATTAAAAGATTTAATCTTGAAATAAAACTCAATATGTATCTCATCACCTCAAAACAGTATTAAGTCAGGCTGATTTTAATGTTAAAAGTTGAAGTAAAAAAAATTTTTAATATGAGAACTGTGTTAAGTGTATGCTTTATTGGTTTCTTAAAGTGACAAAAACTAAAATTCATGTTTCAGGTTGTTTTAACTTAAAGGTCGTTTATTAGCATCTGGATCACCCTGACACGACACAGTTTTGAGATGATTGGTCGAAATACACTTTAACTTTAACCCTTTTAAGATTGACGAATGAATGGTGTAGTCTTTGGATTGGGCAGCTCGGAACTGAAGTTGGAGGAGGCCCTGATGCGTTCAAGATGCTGCCCTTGAAATAACTTACTTTAAATATTTTTCAAAGGATTGTTACTTTTTAAAAATCAAAATATTGTATCTTATATAAAAGTCTTTACTGTATTACTGGCAGCACTGCAGCATGTGTAGAGTTGGGTTGAAAAGTTGGTAGAAAGGTATCATCGTAAAAAAAAATTTTTAAAATTTTTTATTTCTATAGGTGACCCAAAAGATTCCCAGTTTCTGTTACATTCTGCAATGTGTAGAAGATGCCAAGAATTGTCTTCAGGTGTTAGAGACTGAGAAGAGAGAAGAACTGGATCTTATCAGTTTGGAGCAACTAAAGGTGTGTTTTTACTTGTGATTCGTCTTTTTGGTCTTGTGGTATGCAATCAAACTTTTGACTGTTAGGTTCTTGGTTCAATCAAGTCCAGCTCTGGGCAGCACAAAGTCTAGTCTTTGGTAAAAGTTCTCAACTCACGTTAACTCATCGCTTTGAGGTGTGAAATGATTACCTAGCTGCTACAGCATTGTCTTATAGTGTTTTGAACACTAAGTAGATATTGCGCTATAAACATCCTCAAGTTTTTTGTTTTTGTTTTTTAAAATCTTTTGAGACCTATTATTTTTTTTCATGCACAATATATTGTGTGTCCCATGCTTAATTGGGTTTTTAAAAAAAATATAATGAAACCATCATAGACGTATTGAAGCTTATCTTTTCCTGGATTCTACATATCATATTACAACATTTTTTTTTGGCAGAATTAGGGTTTTCTGCCTAGTCCTTATAGAGACGCTTGGATTTTTAATCCCAACTTCTATATCAGGAAACTAGTGCTATATGAAATAGTGGAGGAATTTGGTTTTATATCAGGGAATAAATAATTTAGAATTGCATTTAGCATAGTGAAACTGTGGAAATGTCATATAAAATATGTAGGTATTGTTGTTTTATTTTCTTGAATGTGTCTTAGTAATCAGATAAAGTATGCAACTCTTATTGTGACACATGATTTTATAATAATATTTCACAGGACAGAAGTTTTCATGAGAGATTTTCCTGTATTGCTCTAGTCATGGATGTTCAAGACTCTTCACAAACGGTATGTCTCCAATCTTTTTGTGTGCATTGAATGTCAGTGGGGATTTATTGGATTTAATCTAAGTCGTCATCACGAAAAATGAGTTGAACTAAGACTTTCTCTCTGGCTTGAAGCTATCAAACATCAGATAAAAAGTACAAAACAGAGACAATTGGAGAATCTTCACTGCAAGAATTAGAGGAATGGCCGAAGCTGCGAAGTTGGATGACATTGAAAGTGGAGGGCTTTAAGTGAAGTGAAGTCACTCTGTCTACAGACATTTTTAGTCTTCAGATTTAGGTTGTCATAAGAAAGTTTTTTCAAAGTATTGTATCATTAAAAGCAGATCTGTTTCAAATTGTTTTTTTAATTGAGGCTTAAATGCTGGTGTATGAGAATCGATTTATATAATTTAAGATCAATCATTGATATTTTTTAATAATTTGGAAACCATTAACAGTTTTCTTAGCTTTTGGTTGATATTGTTTTACCCCTTGATGTTCTGTTCTTCAAAATGGGAAAGCATATTTTTAAAGGCTATTATTGTCATATAATCTTTTGCTGTAGATTACAACAGATCCTTTTTCTTTTTTTTTTTTTAATTTGTTGATTTTTATTTCACACTTCCACACAAGAGCTAATGTTTAATGTTTTTGTTTTTCATCAAATCAAATTCTACCTTCCTTCCTTCCTTCCTTTTACTGTTTTTTTTGGGTTTTTTTCATATACGAGTTCTGATTCAAAGCGGCAAACTCAATGACAACAAGATGCCCAGATTTTTTCCAGAACTTTTTTCTTGTCCAAACTAATGAAGTCTTCTAGACAAATAGTGTATTTGAAAGAAAAACAAATCAAAGGATTTGTGATAAAGAATCCCAGCTGTGCATTTTGGTGATCAATTAATTTTTTATCTAGTCCTCAGACAAGAGTCAAAGCTTGTTTGTTTACAATCCCTCTCTTAATAGAGAGGTCAAGACGTTCACAACCTTTATCCCTTTGACCCTAGACAAGTTGTGTGTTGGGCTGGAGAGAAACAAGGAAAGAAAAGGTCGATTAGTTTTGTTACAGGATGTGGTCTGGAATGGCGGTAAGTCTGGATTTTAATGAAATAATAATATAGGATTCTTTCAAGACTTTGGATTTATTGAATGAGTTATTTTTAATGCACCACTTAACACCATGAATTTGATTACGAGTGAGTGTCAATGTATGTGTGGCAAATATAATGAATTTGATAAATCCAGTGCCATGAAAGAACGCCTTCAATAATCCACCCCTCAAAGGCTTTATTGTGCAGTGAATTTCAAGTTATTTATGATGATCATTTGAGAAAATATTTTCTTCATCATAAAAACATATCACTTGGAATTGCATATTTTTACGTTTGATTTGCATTCATACACTCCAAAAGATTATTTTAGGTGGTCAATCAGCCATCTTTTCACCAGGTTTAAAACATTCAACGATTATGCTTTTCCAAGAAACAATAGGGTTTTCCAAGATTAGGGGTGGAATAAACCATTTTGCACATACAGATATTATTTTTTTTCAGCATTTTATATCTATTTAATTTATTGTCATAATTTATTTTATTTGTTCACATTCAATTCATTTTTATATCATGAAATTATGTAAGCGAACCTGAATATTTTTATTTAATTATTTACTTACTTACAAATGATCTATTGTGTTTGAAAACAGTTTTTAGTGTTTAAGGTTTCGAGATTGATGTAATCATATATGAGTATAATTGTTTCAAGCATGAGAGAAGGATCTTTGTTATACTTTGTGATCCTGATTGTTGTTATCTACAAATCAATATATTTCCATTCAATTGTGAGCCCTTGAATATATTTGTTTCTCTCTTGATTTATTTCAATATTTGACAATGTTTATATAAAAAAATAAGCAAAGTAGAAGATTAAAAGCTTCTCAATTTTCATACACCTCAATGGAAATTGTTACAGGCTGCTCACTTTTCTTTTCTGTTACCAGTGTTTTATATATCACGGATTACCCATCGATGTTATTAAGTGACTATTCGTCTTTACACCGTGACACAAACTGAAATCTTCTGTCAGGCTTCATGATTTCTCTCTCAGCCAAAGGGGTATTATGTTCCTATTACAAAAAGAAAAGTTCATACCTTATATTAATTTATGATTTACATTCTATTTTGTAAACCCTTTCATTTAACAAATATCTTCTTTTTTTTCAGCGGGTGGTTGGATGGGAGCATCACCCTTGAATCATATACCTATGATGTTCGCATGGGTGTACGATCCGATAGTGATGTCGTTTCTTCTTCTCTTTACTAGCCTATCCTGCTTCTTTGGTTTGTGATTGTATTTTTGACAGGGGATATTTTTTTTCCTGTAAATCTTCTGTCTGTTTGTTCTTGGTTATTTATAATTTAGCTTATGATATCTTTAGGTTATGATTTTGATTTACATTTGTACTATTTTTGTTAGATTGCTTGTTTTTTTGTTTCAGCGGTCTCTCATATAACCTCAATTGTGTTGGAAGAGACCTAAAGCAACAAACAAACAAACAAATCTTTTTTTTCAGACACTATCCACGCAGATGAATACTCATCACTCCTGTCCCAATTAAGGTGGTCATGTCTTGGTCTTGATCATCTCAGAGACAATGATCTGGTTAGAGCCATATCAAGTGGCGTGATTAATCCACCTAGATTGGACAATTCAACTCAGTCTCAATCAATTGTCAAAGTATCAGGTAATCCATTTCTACACAACTGGAAATTTCATTATGTTTAGAGGTTTATTATTAAACTTCACTTTAGCAAAATCACATCTTCTGGCTTAGAATCATTACAACAGAATCAACAAAACAAAACAACAAATCCAAATAATCAATAAGATATAGCAAAAAAATTTAAAATCCTCCTTTCCATTTTCCAAAACATGTAATGCAAAACAAGATGAACATTGAAAACAGTCAGTATAGGGTGCTCAGTAACACTTGAAAGAGTTGTTCTTGCTTGGGGGGCTCAGTAACACTTGAAAGATTTCACTCACTTGAAAAAGTTATTCTCGCTTGAGAGGTTCAGTTACTCTGGGAAAAAATATTTTTTCTTGAGAGAGACCGTCACTGAATTTAATTGTGTCAGTATGTCACATAAATGGAGTGGATGGTTTAAGTGTTACTGTAAACTATGGTGATATCCTCAATACCAAAGAGTATCCAAAAAATATTAATATCTTATATAGCTTTTTAACTAAATTGTCACATTCAAATCTTTTATAAAGCCTTTTCCTCAAGACCCTACTGCTATTATGTCAAGGGAGGGATTGGAATTCATACTAGGGCCAGAGCAAGCTTGATGCATTATATAACCCCACAAAAACTGATACTACAGTTATAAGGGGTCTCTAGTTAACAGCAACATTTAACATGTTGGATGAGACATGACTTCTGCCAGACAAAATTACAATGCTGTTAACGGCCAGGTACTCATTTTACACACGAGTATGGTGAAAGAATGTGAGTAAAGAACCTTTTCCAAGGACTCAACTATGCGTTGCTCAGAGCGGGACTCAAATCCTGGACCGTCCGATCCAAAGGCGAGTGTCATACCACAAGAATACATAGCCGCCCTCGTCTTTACCCACTTAATTTAATCATTCCCCAGGCTACATCATACAGATTAACGAAGACAAGTGTTATTCATGGGAGGGCTGCTGGCAATGTGGGACAGAATTAGTTGCAACAGATGTCGAAGGGTGAGAATGATGATCGTGTAGAAGAAGATTTTATGTAGAATCTGTCAATGCCTCAAAGCATTTAATTATGTCTTTTACAGGCGCCAGCACATTCACATAAAATATAAAAACACTCATACATGCATAAATCCGGGGATGTTTTTGCCAACTAATTATATGACTTGAAGGAAATAAATATATTTGCTAATAATAAATTCAATTCAAAGGTTTATTTTCAGGCAGTTGCCAATATAACTCGTAAATGAATATAATATTTCCTAATCAACAAATCAAAGTAAATAATATCAATAATAAAGCAAAGCAAACAATAATAATAATAATAATAATAATAATAATAAAATTATTTAAAAACTTGATTTATAGATTAATTGTTTAATAAATTGAATTATAAATTAATATTAAAATATAAACGTAATTAAAATTTTAAAAAGACCTTGTGGGCAACAGATACAACTCAATCAATTCACATTTCATGAAACATTATAAAATATGACGATGATGATAAAGACATTACAATTATATTATGTTTGAGGACATTACTTGCTGTTGCTTGAAATCATGAAAGTAAAATTCACTTATGAAAAAAAAAGCTCCCATTATATGAATTAAATGAAAGAAAAATGGATCAGCGTTCTTACTCTCAGTAAAAACTTGAACTTTTATTTGCGATTTTCGAAAAGTATGGGCTTTTCAAATTGTCCTCACATGTGCAATTTTAAGCATAAATCTGTTAGGGTGAGGTGTTCATTAAATTATCAACTATGTTATTATCTTCAAAATTATTGTTTTTATCAAAATCTTCCTTCTCCGTGATATACACTTGCAGTTTTAACATTTTTGCAACCAACAATTCACAAGAAGATGTGTAAGGCAAAAAATTTACATTTGTTGTCATTCATGACTCCTGTCAACTCAAAAAAGCAATCTAATCATTTAATATTTCATCATTCATTGACAATACCAAGAATGAAGTTAGAGGAACATGATCTTGTGGTTTGAGCACCTTCAGTTTGTGCCGAAATTGTAAATAAACACTTTTAAATTACAAACATGTATCTATTATGGTTTTATAAAATTTTATTACAACAGTATTAACACGATTAAGCAGCTATAGCCTCTCAAGGTCGATTAAAATTGATAAAAGCTAGAAACGAGCGCTTAAATAACCTACATAGTGTTGAAACCGCCGTTAAACACCTAAAAACATACAAAAAACAATCAGTTTGTGAAGTGGCAAAATGGACTTAAATGGATGTTTCGCTATATAAAAGCTCAGGTTTTACATGATATATTTCCTACCAGGCATTCCCACTGTCCCAGCTGTCACAAAGAGGTGTCCCATCCTGAAACCAGAATGAGTATGGAAGTGAACATTCTGGAGGATGTCTGTAAAGACCACATTGTCTCAGTTGATGTGAGATATATATTATTTCTTCTATTTTTTTTTTTTTTTTTTGGTTAAATTTTGCTTTTATCCATTATTTATTTCAAAAATTGCCATTGGCATTTTGTATTTTATGAATTATTGTAAAATATCTCATAAATATTTTACTAGATTTTAAAATAAATAAATAATAACATTTATAGAGCGCGAATCTCCACCTATCGTGTTTAATGGCCCTTTACAAAACATAACTGACATGAGAATTTTTAGAAAATTATTTTTAAATGGTGCTTAAACGCTTTTTTTTCAAAGAGGTGATTTTGAGGAGAGAAAAAATTAAAAAACAGTGCATTTTCTGCAATAACATTTGTCATTTGTCTTTAGATCATGTGACAGTTCCCGCCAAATAACAGGATTGTGTTTAGTCTGTTGGTCATAAGGGAAGGGGAGGGGTTTGGCTTTGACATAAGATTAACTCTCTCCTTACCTATGCCATTTTCATGATTATCCTGAAACTTTCTATGCATCCAACACAAAACGACTTTTTTACTCAGTCAAAAAAAGCAAGAAGCACATGCATGCTAGGCATAATTTTATTCATCCAAATGAGCTGTAGAACACAGTGTCAATTTTGTGATGTGGATGAGAAAAATGTTGACTGTATCGTAACGAATGTGACGATTTCCCTATTCGTGGTAAGGAGAGGGTTAAATAGATAGTTTTACTGCAAATGGCGCTGGTCAGATTCCCTCATTTTGATTTTTATTCAAGATTTATTTTTTTTTACTTGTAAACATATTGAATGTATTGTTTATAATTCTCCATTTATTTTTACGGCCATATAAATTTCAACAAATGGAGAAATAACTTTTATTTTGTCTCATGTCTCTATAGTTCTCAACACAATATTAGACGTTATTATGAACATTTGAGAGCCTACATACAACTCAAAAGGACTTTTATCAGAGAAACCATATGACAAACTGGTCTCCATTGTTAAAGCTATTTATTTTATTAATCAACATTGTGACATGAATTTTTTTTTATTTCTCAACAATTTATGAAAACAATCAATGAAAATGTTGTAAGGAGATTCCAATCAAAAGTATGTTAAAACATGATCACTGATTGAAAGAAAATTAAATTACTTGTAGACAAAATTAACACTATTTTAAAACATATGTTTCAAATATTTAGGCTAACGTTTAATAATTTATGATGCTTTGACATAAGTACATGAATTGATATAAATTATATACAGTCATATGGTATTTCAATAGAACAAAATTACGTACAATCAAAATCTGCCAAATTTCTATGGATTTAGTATTTTTTAGGTCTTCTCAGTTGATAATTCTGTGGCAGTTTTACCTTTTAAGGTAAAGAAGTGTAAAGGTGCAGTCAGTCAAATTATTATTTTTTTAAATCAGTCTTTCCTTTTCATTGTGTGTCTCTCTTTTCCAGCTTTCTCAAAAGACCATCAACTTATTACTGCCTGAGGAAGTTCCTGATGAGGTATCTAGTGCATTGTTTTCCTCCTTTAACTCATGATAATAACAAGAAATGAAGTGAGTAGGGAACTATCAGAAGACAATAGAGAATAAAAACTTTTTGTGGTGATGGGGAGTTGAACCAAGGACCCAACTGTTACAGCCCTCTGCCTGACCATTAGAAGGAGAATGCTCTGTAGAGCATCCCTCTCATGGCCAGGCAGTCAGGCAGAGGTGCTGTAACAGTCTGGTAGAGCATCCCTCTCGTGGCCAGGTAGAGATGCTGTAACAGTCTGGTAGAGCATCCCTCTCATGGCCAGGCAGTCAGGCAGAGGTGCTGTAACAGTCTGGTAGAGCATCCCTCTCATGGCCAGGTAGAGATGCTGTAACAGTTTGGTAGAGCATCCCTCTCGTGGCCAGGCAGAGGTGCTGTAACAGTCTGATGGAGTGTCCCTCTCATGGCCAGGCAGTCAGGCAGAGGTACTGTAACAGTCTGATAGAGCATCCCTCTTGTGGCCAGGCAGAGGTGCTGTAACAGTCGGGTTCGCCACAAATGTTTTTATTCTCTATTGTGCCTGCTCCACTCATTATTTCTTTTTCTCATGTTAAAAACTTTAGTATCAAATATAATTGATGCATCCTGAGTCAATATATCATATCTAGAAGGATAAAAAGTTGTTCAATTCTTCACCTAAAGTCTGCTTATAGATGGTTTTTGAAAAATTGTTCTTGAAGGCATATCACAAGAAAAGGCCAAGATATTGCAGACATCAGCCACAGCTCAGCATAGCAAAGTCAGCTATAGGGACTAAGTTTCTTGCTCAAGGAAAAAAAAACCAAAATGCTGATTGTAGGCCTACAACCAGGATTGCCAGTTTGGATTTTTAAAATGGCTAATTCTAACAACCTTTTTTTAAAGCTGTTTGATATGGAAAATTGAGTTTACCTTTTTGGTCTTATATGAAAATTCGCTTAATTTTTCTTATTTTATAAACATAATAACACATTTACTTGTCATTTGCTAATTTGATCGGTTAAGCCAGGTATTATGCTTTAAAATATTTGGCAATTCCTCACTCTAAGTAGCAATATTTTTTTTTACTTGTTTGGCATTATTGCAAAACTGGCAACTCTCGACTCGAACTCACATCCTCAATTCGGCCATCTCAAGGCAGATTGCAAATATAAGCTTTGGGATTTATGGTACAGCTCTTAGACAAAAAATAAAAGGACTGGCTGCTTTATCTTCTATTTACAAGTGTAATTTTTAAAAAAATTTAGTTCTACTATTAAGCATGCTGCTCAATTTGCAACAAAAAACCATCAGGCAAGTGAAATGAGAGAAGACAATTGTTTCCTACCTTCTGAATGTAAAATATTTTATGCCAGATCTAACATTTATACAGCTGCACTCACTCTGCTCAGTGATCAGGCAGGTTTGTAAGATTAAAGATTCTGATATATTTGGATTCAAACCAAGTCAGTTATTTCTGGTTACTTTACAACTTGAGCAATCTGGCTCTGGCCCCTCTCATTCATCTTACAAAGCAATGAAAGATTTGTGTAAAGGTCTTCTAATAACTTTCAACTCTGCTGCTATTCTGAAATTGCTTTTTGTATTGGATTTGCAAAAAGTCGCTTTTCAGATTTTCTCGTCATCATGAAATTTCCAGAAGTTTTGTGATTGCTTTTTTAATTATAGTTATTTGTCACTTTCATCATTACATACACACTCATATACTTAAACACCCGATACACAAAAAAAAATTAAAGAAGCTAAAAAAAAGAAAGAGAACTACACATCTCAGGATTACATTATACATACCTGCCTACTTTTATGGATCATCTGTAATTGTTATGGAAATTTGATGAAAACATACACTAACAGAAATGAATGAAATATTACAGATTTTAACTTGGCAGAAATTTGGTCTTAGTTTTAGAGAAAGTTACCGCTCAATTCCAGGCCCATGATAGCGAAGTCAACTGCTAACTCTTAATGGTGGCTGTCAACTACAAAGTTTATTTTACCTACCGATGACTTTTGTGTTGGTTACTGATTTGAAATTTTCAATTAGGCAGGTATGCATTTTTTTTTTTTAATGAATTATAATTATGTGTTGATCCATTTTATTTTTAACCTTTTTTCATTTCTATTTCAGGGTTATGATATGGACCTTGTGTTGGGCAAGTCAATATCTGTTTTTGCCTGTGTTGTGGGCAAGACTAATGATGCCATACGTTTGTATCAAGTAGATCTCTGACACCAAAATTAGGTTGTTCTCTTTTTATTTCTTCTAAAGACATAGCTGCCAACCCAACTCTACAGAAAAGTGCACAATCATTGAAGTAAAAGTGTAAAAAAAATTTTTAACTTACTAAAATAGAAACT
Organism: Berghia stephanieae; assembly: GCF_034508935.2. NCBI lineage: Eukaryota > Metazoa > Mollusca > Gastropoda > Nudibranchia > Aeolidiidae > Berghia > Berghia stephanieae. The sequence goes on along the minus strand of NC_088366.1, from coordinate 15,469,223 downwards.
TGAGTATTTATATAATGCAATATCAACTAAACTCGCTCAGAGTGCTTTACAAGTGTACAATCCGATGAAAAAGTGTACAGTCCTAATCAATAATGGAAATGTTGCTGCTCAAAGCTCGAAGAAATAAATAACAATGTGAAATTCGTCTGTAGTGTTTCATTCATCCTGTTTTGTTGATAAAGGGGAAACCCGAAACATCCATTTTATCTGTTTTGGTATATTAACTTGGCATTTAATTTCACATTGTTGTTTAATCCTAATCAATGGTAATACTTCCTGCAGACAGGTTATTAGAGTTAATGTAGCAATAATAATCGATTTTTAATTTTTTGATATATTGATTTAAAATTGCTCCAAATTGATAGCCCACAGTGAACTGAATGCAAAGCTTTTTGAATTTTGAAAATCCATAAATAATTTAAGAAGTTATGAATTTTTTCCGGCATGATATTTCATATAACCTTTACCTATATAGGAATTTTTTTTTTTTAAATGGACCGTTTTTTTGGTCATGTTTTAATGAAATTGTGCCATAACTTTGGCATCAATCAAGATAAATCAATGGAACTTAGTACTCTAGTGCATTTTTTTATTCTAAGTCTATTTCGGTGGTCAAATGTGTGTTATCTTTATTAGTTTGTGGTTTATTTGAATTTAATAGTGCAAAAATGGGCTGCTATTGAGAAAAATAATGACATGATTTGAATAAGCAATTATTGGGAATCGATATATAGCGATGAAACTTTGCAACCTTTAGTAATTTTTTTTTATGCATAATAAACTTTTGTTGTTAAATATGGGTTGTTAACTGTTCATAGTAACCAGTCATTTCCCCTAAAAAAACGAATGCATTGAAAATCTGCAATGTATTTTCAGAAGTAGTGACTATAACGAAGGATTGTGATGTACTTTTTATAAAAATGAAAAATAATTTCTACTCATGGAATACCTTTTTACTATTTCTCTTTCACATTCTATAATGAAATAAAAGCAGTTACCACATCACAGAAACTTCCTAAACTTCTCTTGGGTCTCCTTCGCATTGGAAATAACATAACGTCTCCCTCCAGCAGTCGGTTCACACTGGACATTAGTCTCTATGATACTTTTCCTAGAAACCCAATGTTTGTCTTTTCCTGAAGGCCAGAAGAAAGATCCAAGTGTTTTACCTAGGGATGCAAAATTTACAGCCACTTCCTGTCCTGGCACACTCTTTTTTTTCCACCAAGGCTGAAATAATAAAAATGAAAAAGCATTCTTTGAGTATTATTTTGTATTTCACGTCACAAAATATGCAAATAATTATAATAATCACAGATATATTTTCACTTTGCTATCAGTAATGTTCTGTGCATGATTCAGTATTTGATCCTCTCCACCACTTGAGTTTCATTTACATGATTTACTTTAACGGTTTATTCTCATTTAAAATAAATATTTATCTGACCATTCATTTTAAAACTAAAATAAAAAGAGATATATTTACCTGGATACCATGCATCTTCACAGGCAACAGCAACCATTTGACCTTCTTCCATCTCTTCCATCATATGCTCAGCTGTTTCAATCACCTTCAATCTCAACGACTCCATAAGTGCTTTCCTATCTCTCTCCTGGTGTTCTCTTCTCAACTCGTTTCTTTCCTTCCTTGTCAACTTCAGAATTTTCTTCTTTTCATCTGATGTCAATCCCGTGTACCATTTTCTCAGTCCTTTCCTTGTCTGTTTCAATAATATGATGGAAGAGTGGTGATGGACTGAACTGTGTGGGCACCTCTGTTGGCTTGAATCTAAATGCCCAAAGTGCCTCTCACATACTAAATTTGTCAGTGTTGCCTGAACTGTTGCTACTTCTCCCTCCAATACATCCTTCAACTGTGTATTGTTAGTCAATAAAAGACCTTCACTAATTGCAAACATTACTTTCCTCATCTTGTCTCCTTTTAATTGTGTTGGCAATTTTTCTTTTGTTTCGATAGAGGTGGCAGCAAAGGACATAAAATCAAAAGTATCAGGTTGGAAAAAAAAACTGGGAGTTTCTTGAAATTTTTTTTAATGACTCTTTCAACTGCTGAATTACAATTCTGAATTCCAGGTGGGAGTTTTTCCAATAACCATATTCCAAAAAGGTCCAGTGATAAAATGGAAAAAATAGTCGAAGACATTGTGTAAGAAGTAATAAATCTGAATCTAGCAGGGCTAGACGGGCACGTTTTGCATTATTTGACTGCTGTGCTTCTAAAAGAGAAATGAAGTCCTCGCTGTGATGAAAGACTTGTGCTGCCACCTCAAGCTGCCACCTCAAATAGTCCATTAAAACGATTGTCCTTCTAAAACTTGATATAAGTTTTCAATCCCCTATCCAAACAAAAGACCTCCCATTGATTTTGTAACCCCCTATAATCTTCTGCTGGTCTAAAAACGTTTGAAGCATCTTTCAAAAGAATAACTAAAGGGTGTTTTGCATCTTTACTGCTGATGAAATCTAATTTCTTTAGAGAATTGATGGTATACGAATGAAATCCCAATAAAACATGAGCAGCACAGTACAAATGATAAACTTTCTCCACATCTTGTCCCTCAGTTCTCAGCATTTCTTCCCTCCATTCGTCCAGCAAGCGAGTACTTTTCTTTTCATTTGCCGCCCTGTCGTTCATAAAATATTATAACTTTCTCAAAACTTCCGACATCCCCTCTGACGATGATCCAGCCATTTCTTTTAACTTTTCTTTCGTTTCCTTCGCTATTGCTTCTCTAGTCTCAGACACAACTGACGACCACCCCAAACAATAAGACTGCCCGTCATCTGTATTCATGGAAGTGTCCAGAATCTTGACCTTCTTCCTTGTTGTTCCATCTTTATGGACACCAAAACTGTGGCTCCTCTTCAGAACATGACGAATGTAGGTTTTGGCCAAGACCTGGCCCTCATCAATCATCAGCTGACAGACAGACGCGCTTGGTACACTTGAAAATTGCACTCCACACAGTTCACCAACGGTCTCCATCACTTGTCCAACCTTTCCTGTGGCAACTTCCAACCCAGCCAACTCCATTACACAAAGCCTGGTGGAATCCGAGTACTCACCTCCTTTCTCCTTGGTCTCAATCACAAATTCGTTTAACTCCTACACTCTCCCCCTTATCACTCTCTCACTTTCTACAGCCATCACCATGAAGACGTGATGCCAAAGACTGATAAAGGAAAGGAGAGTTGACTGGGCATGGTTAGCATTGAGTAGGTCACAGTCCGTCATTCGCACTATGGCAAACAGTAGCTAGTTTCTTAACAATCTATAAATATCACAGTCGTAGAACTAAGCTTAGCCCCATTAGCCATTGATACCCACCGCCTCTCAATAGAGTACTCCAGACTAATGTTTTTACCCAAAAAAAAGCGTAGATTAATAACCACAAGTCCAATTAAACATTATGAATTATGAAGGAGAGAAATACAAAATACATGTACACAAAAAGACTCTCTCTCTCTCTCTCTCTCTCTCTCTCTCTCTCTCTCTCTCTCTCTCTCTCTCTCTCTCTCTCTCTCTCCCCCTATCTCTCTCTCTCTCTCGTGAAAGTATTGTAGAATCTAATCTAAAACACATTTTATAAACTGAAAAATGGCTCAGTAAAATCACAAATATAATAAGAGAGTAGGGGGACAATGCTGCACCAACACCGATGATTGACAGTGGCAGACCAGAATTGATAACTTCGGTATACATCCATTGTCTCCTGAGACAGACGGACGCCAACAAGCATACCGGTAAGAAAACAAATCAGCGACATGTCAAATCTACACATGGCTTAATGTGGCAGCCTTCCTATTTCTATGGGTGGGCTGTTTTTCTGACAGTGTCTGATTCATTAACTTAATGTGATGGTGAAGTCTGACATTAGTGAACAAATTAGCTACATAAAAAAAGTAAGTCACACTTTCCATTTTTGCAACCAAGGCCCATGTGGGGTGGGATGCTTACCACAAGCCGTCTAATGATCCTATTTCTCAGACCAGTAATGTGCAGTGTGGGAGTAATGGCGTCTCTGAATTCCTTTTCCATAATTTCTATGATCCAGAGAAGTTCTGAACTTGGTGCACAGAGACCGCAATGCTTACAACCCTGAAAGTTCTTTGCATGCAGGAATACTTGACTCTCTTTGCCAGGGTCCTTGTCACCTATCAATAAATCTTGACAGTCTGTACAAACATGGGGCATTAATTTGACTGCAACATACCCAGATATGTAAGTTGTTACATTCTGTTCAATTGGTGTAAGGGATGGCATAGTTGATGGCAACATCAGCTGTCTAATTTCCTGTGGCACATCTTGTTGAAGGCGTGTCTTGACTGCCAATGTTGACCCTTTGGAAGAGATGGTGTCAAGAGAGAAAAGGAAAGTGTCCAGGTCTTCCTTGCAGTTTTTACGGTCACTTGTTATGAGGACAGAGTCAACCATACACTGCCTTAAAGCAGCTTTGAATTGGCCACAGTCAGGGTTGAATCGATGGCCTCCTTTACCTCGTATCACAGAAAACATGTTTTCAACAAGGCAGTCCTGATTGAGGCGATCTGTGAGTAGATAGTGGAAGCCAAAGTTCATGTGCAATTCTGTCCACAGCTCGGTGAGACACTGGACGTTAAGTTTCCATCCATCAAGACATGGAACAGTTCCAGACTTGTTGTTGCACCTAATTGTATTCAACCACTGCAAAGATTCAGTCAAGAAATCATGATGAGTTGAAGTAGCAGTAATTGCGTGGCCCATCACGCTCTTCCTTCTGAGGCTGCGGCTATTAAAGCAGTTGAAGAGCTGATCAAACTTCTCAACAAAGCTTGCAGTGTGAATGGCTTCTGCAGGGAGTGCTTTCAGGGTAGCCATCGTTGATATGCCTGCAGCAACACTGTGGCTTAACACCTGTGTAGCAAGGTTCACCCTTAAATGGCTGAATGGTGGCATGCTAATGTGCTTTCTGGTAAGCTTTGGTGCTAATCTAATAGGTAAAGTGCAATCCACTTCGTAGAACTTCACAACATGCTCCCATGACACATCATGCCCTTTTACCGAAAATCCATGGGATTTAAAATTATTATGAATGCTTTTGAGCAGATGTGGTGGATCATACATTTAAAAAATCTTCTGGTTGTCGAGCATGAAAAATGGTCGCTGTGCTGTAATATGCAAACGTGTACACATTGCCCTATTATTGCTTCCTTGATCACATATTACAAGTTTTGGCACAAGACCAATGGCAACTATGCTTCGAAATGTCTCCTGTACTAATGGAAGCAGCAAATTTACCCTCACTGGTCCATTTGAAAGGACATATGAAATCGGCTGTTTCCATTTTGTACTGAGACCCCTAATCATGAACATAAGGGCGTGGGTTGCATGCTTTTGTGATCGCCCCATGTGGCCGAAATCCTCAAAGCCTTGCACTTCGTCGTTTGAGGGGTCGTATTGGAGGAAGGCATTTAAAGCCATCTCATCCAACACGACAGCGCAGACTTTCTCGACCCCTTTCATTGTTTGGACTTGCACTAAGTTCTAAAAGGTGCAAAATGTTTGCACATGGTCCAGTCCTAATGTTTTACATTCTTGATGGCTTTGCCTAGAGTCTTTGGTGATGGCAGTTTGAACAGCCGCTGAAGGAGTCTGTAGGCCTTGCGGGAAGAGTGGTATAAGGATAAAGCCAAGCTTTTATCCCGATTCGTCAATCGCCGCCCTTTTGCACACACATTGGAAACCCGTACCTGTGAGAACAAAACATAATATATTTAAGGGAGCAATAATACTATACTTCATCGGCTAAGGGAGGGGGGGGGGGGGGGGGGGGTGTTCTAACAAATGTTGGCACGTGATGACATGGGAAGAGGGGGGGCAGACTCAAAATGATGTCATCAAAATACAGTATAGGCAAAGTAAGCCTATCAAGTGCAAGACATTGAAAATAGTATTCAAGAAAATGTGGCAGATTAAAATAAGAAAAGGAAATTAGAGATCGTGATGAAGATGTATCTACTTATCCATCTATCCATCCACCAATCCACCCATTTATCCATCCACCCATTCATTCATCTATCTATCTATCTATCTATCTGTCTATCTATCTATCTATCTATCTATCCATCTCTCTGTCAATCGCCTTCCTTTCCCTTGGGCCTTTGAAACACACACCTGTGTGAGGACGAATTCGAGGGCCTCCGATGACATGTATTTTGACAGTGTTTTTTGAATGGTGTCCATGTTTTCCTCATTTTTTTTGCTCGGTTCTTCCTCCTTCTGTTGCTTCTTGTACATCTTTTGCCGCAGACGCCAAGTCCTTGAGCGTTCTGCCCTCAGTTGACGCTGCAGTGTTGTCACTTTCTTATTGACAGGAGGAGAAGGCACGGTTTTTTCGTCATGGAAGCACTGTTAGCTTGTAGAAGCTCCACTATCATAAGTAGTAGTAGTAGCTATATGCCTTGGTTTGGGGGGAGGTCTGGGACTTGCTTGGGGAGGTGGATTCGGGACTGCAAACAGTGTTGGCACCGCACTCTTCAGGAGACGTTTTCTGTGCACTGCACTTGCACTGAAACAGGAAGCATCGAAATGTTCTTCACATAAAACATTTCCTCTGTGCAGTGCATCAGCTGACTTGTCATCCAAATCAGCACGCCTGCAGTTGATGACCCAACGCCTGGACCTGTGAAAAGTAACAAACGCAGTTCAATATTAGATCTAGATCTATTATTAGTTATTGATTGAGAGCTTGGTCAGATTAAGAGTTAATTTCATACCTAAAAGCACATACTAATTGGCTGAGAGAGACTAGAGTTATGCTTCTCTTTAGATAAACTTCTAAAAAAAACTAAGCTCACTTCATTGAGATTACTACTGTAGTAGAATCTAGACATAGGCATCACAAGTCTAGTCAATATACATCATATCTAGATCCCTCTAAAGCGCTTTGAGCACATTTATTGGATATTGCGCTATATAAAAGCTCAATTATTTCAAGCATAAATCCACGGGCACAACATATATGGCTATAATTCAATGCCGTGTAGCTACACTGTCGCCCCTACCCTTTACTGTGTTTTAAATCAGCACATCTGCTATTACTGGAAAAGGAGAAGAAGAAGAAGATAATGGCCCGCCTCACCCCCAAAAGAGCCACCTTTAAGGGTCACAGTCACGGTGCAGTAGATTAGACCTGGATCAGAAATCTATTGTTCGTTTTTCTCTAGTAACACAATCTAAACGTGTTAATACAGAAATATAGCTATTTGTTAGGGTTAATAGATTAAAGTTTAATTTTCTCACCTTTCAGGATCCTTTGGGAAACGGAAGAAACCTAAATCTGGTCTCTTGTGTCGAAAATTTGAACAATTGATACCGGAACACCACTGGCATTTGTTATGTGTTTCCATCTTAGCTCATTGTTGTACGCGCTTATTTCCATGATCAGCTGTTGACCCAGATACGGGCTTTTTGGCTAGAGAGAGCTCTTGAAGCGTTCGCTATACAACCTCTCTGGTGTACGCACACAAAGAACGCTTGCTTGCGATTAAAGCGAGCGTGAAAAAGCAAGTACTTGTAAAGAAAGCGCTTGCTTTTTTAAAGGCACACACAAAGTAAGATTGTTGATTGCGCTTGTCACCGTGCTCATTTAATCATCATGGCAGATTTGGGTGATGATGAAATGATTTTGTTAGACAGTGTCTTGCCGAAAATTGTTTTAGCAACACGCAAAAGAATTGGCATTCATGAAATAGATAGAAGGAGACGAATTGAAGGAAAGTATCACCACTTATTTCCTTTGCTTAAAAAAAAGCCCAGAACGTTTCCGCGCTTACATGAGGATGAACTAAGAAACATTCGTGTATATCTTGGAGAAGTTGAAGCGATGTTAACCAAGAACTGGTGCAACTGGCACCGACAACCAATCTTGTCATAGGAGCGTCTAATTATAACTTTGAGGTAAATCCTCATAAATGAAATTCTGTATTTTATGCAATCACGTACTGTGGAAATCACGTATGACAGGCTTGGTTACAATAGGATAGGTCTATTATTTTAGCGATTTTCATATTCATATTTATGATTGCTTTCCGTAGGGATTTATTATTACATGACATTTTTTCTGGATCCATCAGTTTATCTTGGCACAGAAGGGATTGTGTATCCAAAGCCCCTGAAATAGTTACAACCATTCCTGTCATATCAGCTTCCCACTGCAGAATCGCTGTGTTATATTATTATAGTCATGAATACTGAATGAACCACACTTGCGTAAACCTTTATTTGAAAGTTTATTGATCTCCTCAATGAATTTGAATTAAGAAAAGTTTACCAGCGTATTCATTTCAAAGTGAATATGCTTAATTACAAGATTTTTTTTTTTGAGAGAAAAAAGCCCATTGAGGCCCAACTGACATGGTAAGTATTATTAAATCAACGAATTACTAATTGAACAAAAAATCATTTGATCTTGAATGCAACAATTGTTGCTAGCTTTAGGTTGGTCTTTTCATCAACTCCAGCAAATCTTTGATGTAGACCATTGTTCAGTTTTCTGGCCAGAGACGAGTCTTTTTTTCGCTGTTTCTGTGAATCTCATCTGACCGAAGACTATTGGAATTATTTTCAATAGTGAAGTGTTTCTCTCTGCACTTATTTCAACAGTTGCTTCGTAAAATGGCTCAAAAACACCATTTCTTGACTGTCGAGACACATTGAGTTTTTCCCATATAAACAAAGCACTTTTGTAGTTTCATCGTGTTCTCCTTATAGCTTCTCACCATTTCGAAAATACTATTTCATCAGGTCTCCAAGACTTGCTTCAGTTTTTTCATTGCCTTCTCTTTGTTTGTGTGGAGCTTTTGAGATTGTTATTTGCAATTGTGCTGGAGTGAAAATATGTGACAATGTCCTTAACTTTTCTTTGCAGTCTACAAACATCTGTTTCCTTGATGGAGGCCTTCACAACGAGATTGAGGGTACGGACGAAGCATGGTTCATTCCGTATTTTACTTACTTTACTTAACGGCACTCTTTCCAGAACTAGGTAAAAAAAACCTAGTGGTCTGATAGAGAAACAGCATAGAGGCGACCTTACAAAGCATTGAGTGTGTTGATGTTGCACTTGTGTTGATCCTTGCCCTTTGTTATCTTTCTTTGAGTTAGCTGGACATTCTAAACAGTTGTTGTTATCTAGTTGACATACTGAACACTTGTCCCATTCCCTGGTAGCTGTAGTTTTTGTCATTGTAATTGTATCTGAAAACCTGAAAATGCAATCCTGTATTAGTCATATGACAATATATATTATATAATATGTCTTTTTTTTTTTTTTTTTTTTTAGCATCAGCCTCCTCGTCAAGTCAACAATTATAGCTAAAATAAAATAAATGAAAACACTGGGAAACAAAACACATGGTTCCTCCTAACAGAAAATGATTACAACTTTCTGTAAACTGTTCACCAAGAATAAAACACATGCTTACCAATGATATTTGTGTCCCACAGCATTCATGGTTATAGTTCCTGTTCATTGTTTTGTGAGGATCTTGAATGTAACAATTGTTGCTAGCTTTAGGTTGGTCTTTTCATCAACTCCAGCAAATCTTTGATGTAGACCATTGTTCAGTTTTCTTGCCAGAGAAGATTCGTTTTTTCGCTGTTTCTGTGAATCTCATCTGACCGAAGTCTATTGGAATTATTTTCAATAGTGAAGTGTTTCTCTCTGCATTTATTTCAACTATTCCTTCGTAAAATGGCTCAAAAACACCATTTCTTGACTGTCGAGACACATTGAGTTTTTCCCATATAAACAAAGCACTTTTGTAGTTTCATCATGTTCTCCTTATAGATTCTCACCATTTCGAAAATACTATTTCATCAGGTCTCCAAGACTTGCTTCAGTTTTTTCATTGCCTTCTCTTTGTTTGTGTGGAGCTTTTTGAGATTGTTATTTGCAATTGTGCTGGAGTGAAAATATGTGACAATGTCCTTAACTTTCTTTGCAGTCTACAAACATCTGTTTCCTTGATGGAGGCCTTCACAACGAGATTGAGGGTACGGACGAAGCATGGTTCATTCCGTATTTTACTTACTTTACTTAACGGCACTCTTTCCAGAACTAGGTAAAAAAAACCTAGTGGTCTGATAGAGAAACAGCATAGAGGCGACCTTACAAAGCATTGAGTGTGTTGATGTTGCACTTGTGTTGATCCTTGCCCTTTGTTATCTTTCTTTGAGTTAGCTGGACATTCTAAACAGTTGTTGTTATCTAGTTGACATACTGAACACTTGTCCCAGTCCCTGGTAGCTGTAGTTTTTGTCATTGTAATTGTATCTGAAAACCTGAAAATGCAATCCTGTATTAGTCATATGACAATATATATTATATAATATGTCTTTTTTTTTTTTTTTTTTTTTTTTAGCATCAGCCTCCTCGTCAAGTCAACAATTATAGCTAAAATAAAATAAATGAAAACACTGGGAAACAAAACACATGGTTCCTCCTAACAGAAAATGATTACAACTTTCTGTAAACTGTTCACCAAGAATAAAACACATGCTTACCAATGATATTTGTGTCCCACAGCATTCATGGTTATAGTTCCTGTTCATTGTTTTGTGAGGATCTTGAATGTAACAATTGTTGCTAGCTTTAGGTTGGTCTTTTCATCAACTCCAGCAAATCTTTGATGTAGACCATTGTTCAGTTTTCTTGCCAGAGAAGATTCGTTTTTTCGCTGTTTCTGTGAATCTCATCTGACCGAAGTCTATTGGAATTATTTTCAATAGTGAAGTGTTTCTCTCTGCATTTATTTCAACTATTCCTTCGTAAAATGGCTAAAAAAAACCATTTCTTGACTGTCGAGACACATTGAGTTTTTCCCATATAAACAAAGCACTTTTGTAGTTTCATCGTCTTCTCCATAAGGAGAATACTATTTCATCGGGTCTCCATGTATTGCTTCAGTTTTTTCATTGCCTTCTCTTTGTTTGTGTGGAGCTTTTTGAGATTGTTATTTGCAATTGTGCTGGAGTGAAAATATGTGACAATGTCCTTAACTTTTCTTTGGAGTCTACAAACATCATCTGTTTCCTTGATGGAGGCCTTCACAACGAGATTGAGGGTATGGACGAAGCATGGTTCATTCGGTATTTTACACAATTCAATGGCGTTTGAAATCTGCAGTTACATGTAGGCATACAACGTACCTTGAGAGGAGTTCATAGGACTGACTAAACTCTATTGCTTTCATCTGTTGATGAGTTGACTGTTTTCACAAACTCAGGGGTACAGTGCAAGTGCGCTCCTTCCTCTGCGTGAGGTTGTTTAGCTGCTGAGCATTCCTCAAGGCTTGTCGAAGGTGAAGATGCAAACATTATAAGAGTTCAGAAATTAGATAGAAAATATTGGAAAAGATTTAACAAGTTTGAACATTTTCGAGTCAACCGTTATGAGTAAGAAACAGGAAATCAAAACAATGAAATTTAAGGTATTTGATACCATCTATAATGTCACGAAACTAATTTTAACTAACACACCATCCACAACCATTTAAAAAACTGGAATTTTTCCACATTTTTACCCTTGACATCGAAGGTCGTATGAATTCGTAGTTCTATGCATGTAATTTTGTATCAATGTTTTCTTTAATTACAATATAAACAAAACAACAACAAGAAAAAGGAGAAGAAAATGATGGAGGCAAAGGGGAAGATGAAGATGAATTTTGTTAGTAATGATGATGATAAAGCACAATGCTATTAAACTCTAATAAAAAATTTGATATTGACAGCATCATGTCATAAATGAGCCGGATAATTTTGCTATTTTCTGTTCGGGTTCATCTTGTTAGTTAGCTGCAGACTTCTGCAACAGTTCTTGAGTAGAATGTTACATAACCTTTGCACAGCAAATTTTTGGGAGGCAGAGATCTGAATTTAATATATCGGGGAAACTGTTGGATGGGTGGTGGACAATCTTTTACTTTAAAAAATTCTGATGAGTTGATGAAGAAGGCATATCCAAGAAGAATGAACTGAAATAATCATGAAGATGGGTGTGTGAGACCACCTCGATCAAGACTGTCACGATACAATTTGATTTCCTCTTCCCCAAAAGAGTTAGATGATGTTGACGCCAATTCATGATGATGTGAAGCAATTTACCCTGCTATGTAATAGATTGCCATCTATTCATCGGGGAACAAGTAAAATGAGGTTGGGATCAGACAATTTGGCAGAACTGTCACATACTTCACACTGCTTGTGAGAAATTACTTCTTGGTTTACAAAATATCCTTTTCATTTTCTCCTCAATTTAGCGTGGTCATGGCTTGCCATCATCTCTTGAACTGTTATGTTATAATTATATCCAGCTGAATGTCTGAAATGGCCAACATGATGCTCTAAATCATCCTATTGATAAAATCCCAACCAGACATATTGATGTTGACAAGGTCCTGGTGTGTTGAGTAAAGCAAGTTGCCTCTATTGCCTCAGAAGTTTCTCTGGTGAATGATCTGTCCCGTTTTCATTGGGATTTCATTCATTTTAAGTAACATATCGTCTTTTCACCTCTTGGAGTCGTATCCATTGGTATTCTGTCAGGATCTCACAAGTGAACAGTTTGAAAAAGGTGACTTGTAGTTAAATAACTTCCATAGTTCGACAACCAGTTTAACAAATTCACCAGTGTCTTTCAAAGCAGTGTTGATGTGACTGGACTCATTCATGGCGGCCAGCGTCTTATCACTGAACACATTGATGAGTAGAGGAAATGCTGGCAGCTGTCAATGTAGAAATTTTCCCCAAGCCACTTACCACTTGACCGAGTTCCCGAATAGAACTCCACTCCACTTGGTGTTTTTTCAAGTAAAGATTCAGCAGATGGGAACAAAAGAGTTTGAGGTGGATCTGTTATCCAGTTGTTTCTGATGTTCTTCAAAATGTAACTGTGTCAAATCAATGTATTGGCGCCCTAACCATTTTGTTCCCCTTCTGAGTTTCAATCACTAAGCGTATTGAATTTATAATCCTTTCGAATAAATATGTTGTAATTACTCATTCCTGTAACAGGAAACTCATTCCTGTTACGTCCACTCATTCCTGTTACACAAACTCATTCCTGTTAAGAATGACTTTTTCATTTTTTTTTCATGATAAATATAAATACTTGAAAGGAAATATTATTTGTGGTGGTTTAACACTTATATACCTAGTCTATGGTAAACAATTTTTATTTTTGTCATTTTCCTATAATTTTTTGGAGATGATGATTGCTCAAATAATATCCTTTGTTTTAAAAAACTGATTTCTGAATGCCTTTTGTAAAACAATAAATGTCAGAATTAGTATCAATGCTCTGTGTTTATTGTTTTTCAATGTTTTATTTCAATAATTGTCCAAAAATGTGTTAACTTATGTAATGTGACATAATTTTATAAGCTTAATAGGAATGAGTCACATGTGGATCGTGATTTACAAATACTTGAATAAGTGACCACTGGAAACTCATTAAGCCCTGTTATTACAATTTTATGTCGCATACATATCACAGAAAGCATACACAAAATAATGAGTATGTTGGAAAGACTTGACTTTTTAAAAATTTGAAGACTCGAATTTGGTGATTTTTTTAAAACGGCCGATATACGAAGCGGCTTCGTCCCATATTTTGTCGCACTTTGGGCACTTGGTGAACGAAAAAGAGGCCCAAAGATTTGTGCGGGATAGTCATTGCTATATTCAATATGATTTGTTATTACATTTTACAAAAGACCATTGCAATAGTCTAGACGTGATGAAGCAAGATTTATGACGAGTCTCTCTCTCTCTCTCTCTCTCTCTCTCTCTCTCTCTCTTATGCGCACCACACATACACATATTATATGGAGAGGTTGGCAGCTATGCTTTAGAATTGTTGAAGTGTACTTCAGTTTGAACATATGTGACCCCCTGCCCTTTCTCAAACTTTCTCAGTATGTCAAGGTGATATCAGTGCCAAAATTTGATGCCATAGTCCAAAACATGAAACTTGGGCTACTTTTATATTATTGTTTTTGGAGACAATAGACATAAGTTTCTCGAACTGACAAAGACTAAAATCCCACAGTTCTGGTCCCTGTTACTGTTAGAAAAAAATAACTTTTTGACACCTGGTTCACCCTGTTATAAAACCGTTTTGATAAGATAGGTCACACATATCCATTCTGAGTCAAATAAGCACCTTTTCTATTACTAATTTAACTTTCAGAATCTGAAGCAAAAGGGAAAAAAAAATCTGAATTTGGTCAAATTTAAGCCAAAAGAAAATCTGTTTATACCAATTAAATCTGTAAATTTGGCATTTCTATGTCTGTGTTTATGAAAAAGTACCATGAAATTGTCCAAATTGAAGCTTTCCATTATTCAGACTGTTCGTAACATAATTTTAAACAATCAAAATTGAATACAGTGGAAACTGGTTGAACCAAAAGTCAAAAAGAATTTGTGATATCAGATTTTTTAAATTTGTTTTTTGGTTTGTTTTTTTCTATATGTGATTGTTAACAAATGCTCAACAATGTCAAAAGCCTTAGTCCCCCTGCTAATGTAAAGATAGATTCCTGTTTATTATTTACAGCTGATTTTCCTTCTTTCAAAAATTGATTCACATGACGTTGACAACATTCACTCTGCTCATACAACTGTAGTACTTGTAATGTGGTAATTATATTATATCACTATTAATATGATGGTATTATATGGTATACTTTGCTTAATAACATTGAAAAAAATAAAAACTGCCGTAATCATGAATGGGGGCAGTCCTTTCATATTTTGTTTTACTGATTTTCAGTTACTGTGGTTAAAAATCAGATATCGAAGTAGATATCCTTTGAGTGTCGTTCAACCAGCATTAATAATAATAATTATTATACAATTTATTGAGGGCCAATCTCTAACCCAAAGGGTTCAATGACAATGACATAGTTGACATGCGAATTTTAAGAAAGTTAAATGTTACAATTTTAAGAAAATTAAATGTTACAATTGTAAATGATCTATTAAGTTATGCTGTATATATATTATTGTTATAAAATCCAGTTATAGACACTACCTTATTCATCTCTAATGATTCATCTTTTTTTTTCTTTTGACCATTTCCAATGTTTAAAATTTATTGACTTTCTGATGAGAGCTGTTTCAGATGTTTTAGGTCTCCTTTCATATTATTTGTTCAAAATCGTGCAATATTATATGTACTAGACCAATATGTTACACATGGAAATCTCATATCTAGAACAGTTTTGAATTAAATTAATCTCCATATTTTTAATTGTTTTGTTTTGCTTTATTTTCCCCTTTTTCTTTTTGTTGTGTAAAATATTTTTAAATGGCATTTATGGTCATATAAAGTTATATCATGACCCGTGTCTTTTGTGTTATAATGGGTTTATGGCTCTTGTTACTCAGGTTATTGCAGCGATAGTAAAATGCAAGATGACAGGATAGTCAAAAGAGATTAAGTTAAAAATACATCCAAGAATAAGTGAGACAAAAGGTGATAAATTTCAAAGAGAAGAGAGGTAGATTGAAGAGAAATTTATCCACAGTCAAGTTTGTTTTTGTTTTGTTTTGTTTTTAAGGGTTTTACAGCGCTTGGAACACATTAAGGTCATATCAGCGCAAATGGGATAGTAATAATAAGTTACTAGAATTACAATTAAATCACCCAATAAAAGGTAAGACAACGGGGAATTGGATCAAATAGGGAAATAGTGTTGATTCCAAGAGCACACTATCAAAGTACTTAGTTTGAGATCATCTAAAAGTCTCATCCAGTCACAAGCACAGGTTCCCACTAAGAGGAATACACTCAAATGTTTACAAATTATATATAATATGTGGGTATCCGGTCAGGGCCAGGACAAAACCAAGTAATCTCACTCCAAGACAAAGACAGAAACATAGTTGGAAAACAGAAATAGGGGGATAGAAGTCACAGTAAGTACCTCCCTGCCCACTATGGAGGTCAGGAACCCCACTCAGCAAGTCAAGTTTGAGATCATTTAAAAATACCCTTTAAATTTAAAAAAGTGGTCCTTCAGAGCGGTGTTTCTATTTTATGAAACCCGACAAAGTTATGGGAAGTAGGCAGCAGTGGGGAGTGAACCTGGGACTCAGGGTAGTGTACACCATTGGGGAGTGAACCTGGGACTGGGTTTGGGCGGGTTTAGTAAAAAAGTGATTACTCCCACCTTTTTCGAAACCTACCGAAATCATCGGAAGTTATGGGAAGTGGGAGGATATCAGTGGGTAATGAACCTGGGACTATGGGAGATGGATACCATTGGACGATGTTGTGGTGGTGGTTGTAGTTGTAGTAGTAGTGATGATGATGTGGTGGTGGTTGTAGTAGTAGTGGTGGTGATGAAGATGTGTGGGGATGGTTGTAGTCGTGGCAGTGATGATGATGTGGTGGTAGAGGTGTTGGGGGGGATGTTCCCTTGTAACAATATGACCTCACCGGAAGTTGCCCGTAACCCAGACTTTTTTGCTCCAGACCACGATTTTTTTCCAGTGATACCGGAGTTTTGACATCACTGCATTGTAGCATGAGAATGTTGCAATGTTTTGCTCTTCCATTTTCATGTGATTACGCTTGGACAAGGAGCAAAAGTACCAACAAACTTGCTACGTCACAACTCTACGATACGACAAGCACTATACCTGAAATTTGGCCTCCAGACTTTTGGATATGACGTCATAGTCTCAAATTTTGTTTTTGATTATTTTATGGCGCTTGTAACACATTAAGGTCATATCAGCGCCAGTGAAAAGGAAGAAAATGGGATAGTCCTATTTGAACAGATGTAGATTCCAAGAGCACACTGTCAAAGTATTTAGTTTGAGATCACCTAAAAGTCTCATCCAAACACAAGCACAGTTCCCCACTTATGGGATACACTCAAATGTTTATAAATGATATATATGTAAACAAAACATAATACAAGCATAACAGAGAAATGTTTTACAAGACAAAAAATATCATCTCCCAAAACTCTATACATTTGACTTTTTCCCTCCCAGCTAGGGTATCCGGCCAGGGCCAGGACAAAACCAAGTAATCTCATTCCAAGACAAATACAGAAAGCATGTTGGAAAACAGATATAGGAGGAAAGAAGACATAGTAAGTGCCTCTGCATTTCTATGTTGCTTATTAGTAGAGAAGTTATAGTTATAAAAGAGGAAAATTTAATTATGAAATACCCCTGTTTGGGGAGATCATCTAAAAGTCCAACTAAGAGGAACTCTCAAATTTTACAAGATATGTTCAAAACAAACAAACAAGAAATAACGATCATTACATAACAGAGTGAGAGATGATTTACAAGGAAAAAAATATCTCCGAAAACTAATACAACACATTTGAATCAAATGTGTTGTATTAGTTTTCTGAGATATTTTGATTGTTTCCCTCTCAGCCAGGGCTAGGATAAACCAAGTAATCTCAATCCAAATCCAAAACAGAAAACAGATAAAGGGGGATAGAAGACACTGCAAGTGACTTCCTGCCCACTTTGGGAGGTCAAAAGACCCCATCCAGAGAAATAGAGGATAGAAGACAGAGCAAATGGCCTCTCTACTACAGTGGGAGGTCATAAAAAAAAAACACACAGAAGGACTGGTGTATCAAATTGTTTGTTTTAAGGCGTTTGCAACACAGTTAAGTCATATCAGCGCCAGTAAAAAGGAAGAAAATTAGATAGGAAAAACATCTAGATGTACAATTACAAGGACCTGAGGAAAAAGTAAGACAAAGGGGAATGGTTCAAATAGGGAACAGATGCAGATTCCAAGAGCACACCATCAGCGTACTTAGTTTGAGATCACCTAAAAGTCTCACCTAGAAACCACCACAAGAACCAACTTAGAGGAACACACTCAAATGTTTACAAATCATATGTTAAAAATAAAAAATAACAGTACATAACACAAGAGATGATTTACAAGGAAAAAAATATCATCTCCCAAAACTATAACTATACATTCGACTGTTTCCCTCCTAGCCAAGGTCCCCGGTCAGAGTCAGGACAAAACTTTGTTTGTTTTTAGGGGTTTTACGGCGCTTGCAACACATTAAGGTCATATCAGCGCCAGTAAAAAGGAAGAAAATGGGATAGTAAAAAGTTCTAGAATTACAATTAAAGCACCCAAGAAAAGGTAAGACAAAGGGGAATTGGTTCAAATAGGGAACAGATTCCAAGAGCACACTATCAAAGTACTTAGTCTGAGATCACCTAAAAGTCTCATCCAGACACAGGACCAGGTCCCCACTACGGGGAATACACTCAAATGTTTACAAATAAAATATATATACAGTGCATAACAGAGAGATGATTTACAAGGGAAAAAAATATCATCTCCCAAAACTAACTATACATTTGACTGTTTCCCTCCCAGCCAGGGTATCCGGCCAGAGCCAGGACAAAATCAAGTAATATCATTCCAAGACAAAGACAGAAAGCATGTTGGAAAACAGACATAGGGGATAGAAGACACAGTATGTACCTCCCTGCCCACTATGGGAGGTCAGGAACCCCACCCAGGTGTATCAAATTGAGAACAGAAGTAGATTCCAAAAATAATCTATCAATACCTTCAATTTGACATCTAAAAGTTCCCATCCAGGCTCAAGCAATGTAGAATACTGTAACAGTGCATGACATATGATTTACATGGGGAAAAATATCAGTCCTTTGTTATTGAGTGAACAACATTAATTCGGTTATGAAATAGTTTATTTTCAACTCTGAATAATGAAACCTTAACAATGTAACAAATCAACTGTGTAGACATAGATCAATAATTTTCGAGAATTAAAAACATTAATAATAATAATATAATGTTTGTTTTGTTGTTAAAGGTTTTACGGCGCTTGCAACAAATTTAAGTCATATCAGCGCCAGTAAAAAGGAAGAAAATGGGATAGTAAAAAGTTCTAAAATTGCAATTAAAGAACCCAAGAAAAAGGAAGACAAAGGGAAATTAGTTCAAATAAGGAACAAGTGTAGATTCCAAGAGCACACTATCACTGTACTTAGTTTGAGATCACATAAATGGCTCATCCTGACACAAGCACAGGTCCCCACTAAGAGGTTTGTTTTTGTTTTTAAGGGTTTTACGGCGCTTGCAACACATTTAGGTTATATCAGCGCCAGTAAAAAGGAAGAAAATGGGATACTAAAAAGTTCTAGAATTACAATTAAAGCACCCAAGAAAAAGAAAGACAAAGGGGAACTGAGAACAAATAGGGATGAGATTTAGATTCCAAGAGCATACCACCAATGTACTTAGTTTGAGATCACCTATAAGTCTCATCCAGACACAAGCACAAAATCCAACAAAGAGGAACACACTCAAATGCTTACATTATACATTCAAAATAAAAATAATAATACATAACAGAGAGATGATTTACAAGGAAAAAAATATCATCTCCCAAAACAATAACTATGCATTTGACTGTTTCCCTCCCAGCCAGGACTCCGACCAGGGCCAGGAAAAAACCAAGTAATCTCATTCCAAGACAAAGGCAGAAAACATGTTGGAAAACAGATATAAGGGTATAGAAGACACAGTATGTACCTCCCTGCCCGCTATGGGAGGTCAGGATCCCCACCCAGCCCACTAAGAGGAAACACTCAAATGTTTACAAATCATATGTAATACAATCAATAACAGAGAGATGATTTACAATTTAAAAAAGAATCGTCCTATACATTTAACTTTCCCATCCGGCCAGGGCCAGGACAAAACCAAGTAATCTCATTCCCAGACAAAGACAGAAAGCATATTGGAAAACAGATAGAGGGGGATAGAAGACACAGTAAGCTTCCTTGCCCACTATGGTAGGTCAGGAACCTCCCACCAAGAATAATAATTATTATTCAGTGTAATAATAAACAATTTAAAATATAATAAAAATCCAATCATTTCCCAGCCAGTCCGTGATGGCAATTAAAATAGCAAGAGAAAGAATTATAAAAGAAGATAACTCCTTATAGGTGAGCACATTGTGAAAAAAAAAAGAATTAATACGGTACTGAGAGGATTACAATAACAAAGGGTGATTTGTATTGAGACTTAATTAAGATTTTACTAATAAAAAAGTGTTCTCGTTTTAGCAGCTATTCAATTAATTTTGTTTACACTATTTTCTGAAGAGGGACAGTATAAAACAAAAAACAATAAAACTTTTTTTTGACGGTATCAAAATAAGTTAAAATTCAACAACAGGACCTCCGATACCTAGAGGTCATGAGAAATGAAAGAAAGCAAGGGTGGAAAAAAATACCTTGAACCATAGAATTGAAAATACCAGCACCGGTAAAAATTCGCGAGGAAAAAGAAAAATGGAATGTAATAAAAATGTTAATGGAATAAGACATTTAAAGCTGTTTTATTTTTAAGGACGCACGCAACACATTTAGGTCATTTCAGTGCAAGAAGAAAAGGAAGAAAATGGGATAGTCAAAATATTTAGATTTACATTTTATAGCACATGAGAAAAAGTAAGACAAAAAGGATGGTTCAAATAGGGAATACCTATAGATTCCAAGAGCTCACTATCAGTGTACTTAGTTTGAGATCACCTAACAGTCTTATCCAAACATAAGCACAGGATCTGACTCGAATACAAGGAATACACTCAAATGCCGAAGAATCATTATATATTCAAAACAAAATATATAGCAGTTCATAATCAGGATCTGGACAAAACCAATTAACCTCATTCCACACCAAAGATGGAAAGCAAGTTGGAAAACAGAAATCGGAGGATAGAAGAGACAGCATAAGTGAGCTCCACGCCCACTATGGGCCTTTAGAGCAAAGCATGACTTGACCATCAACTATGATCCCCTTTATAGCACATGTTCACAAACTACCAAATAACTTCTGATTCCTGGTTCAATTCTACTCCCCCTATCCATGCAGTGGTGATTGGGTGGCTGGGTCTCTTAGATCTAGTGGAAGTAGTGGAACGTTCTCTACAATTTACAACAGTCTAGCAAATTATCACAGTTCATTTAATGCTATACAGTGCAGGATAAACTAAGACATGTGGCTAGGGACCCTTTGTAAAGTGCTTTGAGTACGTTTAGTGGATATCGCTCTATATAAAAGCTCATGTGTTTGGCTTATGCCTGTAAATAGGACTACTTATCTACTTCACCGGCAAAATGGAATAATAGCACACTAGAGACAAAAAAAAATGAAAAAATTAACACTAGGTAAACAAGACAAAAGGTAGACTGATAATCACAGGACCAGCAGCATCTAAAGACTATTATTAATTAAGCACAACCTAGAACATAAGATTTCCACCTTGGAGCACGGTAGTGGGGAATCAAGAAGATAGACATTCAATATGAACCCTTTGAAGGGCAATGATATGACAATCATAAATTTTTTAAAAGAGCACTTTTGAAAAGAAAAATTGAAAGCGTATGATTATCTTCATGATCAACAACAACAATGATGGCCTTGTGATTTTAATAAATACATGTGGAAAAGAAATTGCATGAACTATGTATGGTCAGTGGTCTAAAATTCCAGCACAAACATCGCCCAACACCACCACTGTATTAGTTTGAGATCACATCTCATCCTGACACAAGCACATGTCCCCACCAAGAGGAATACACTCAAATGTTTACAAATCATACATATGAAACACAAATACAGTACATAACAGAGATCATTTACAAGACAAAAAATAGCATCTCCCAAAACTATGAATTTGACCCAGTAGGGTATCTGTCCAAGGTCAGAGGAAAACCAAGTAATCTCATTCCAAGACAAAGACAGAAAGCATGTTGGAAAATAGATACAGGGGGAGGGAAGACACAGTAAGTGCCCCCCCCCCCCCTGCCCACTATGGGAGGTCAGGAACCCCACCCAGGTCGTAGTAGTAGTAGCTGTAGTAATAATAATAATTCTATAAACAGAAAATAGCAAAAATTGAACAAAAACATCAACTTTTGATTTCCTTTTGACCAGAATAATAATAATAATAATAATAATAATAATAATAATAATAATAATAATAATAATAATAATAATAATAATAATAATAATAATAATAATAATAATAATTAGAATGAAATTGATAATAATAAATAATAATTGTATCAACGAAACAGAAAATAGCAAAATTGAACAAAAATAATCAACTTTTGATTTCCTTTTGACCAGAACGATCTGTAATACTTGGGTTGCAACAATTCTCCAAAAATAAATATAAATAAAATGGTATTGATTGTAAATATTTCTGGCCTATGAAGCTTGTAGCCAGAATTATCTGTTGTAATAATCTGTAAGTACCGATTAGAATATTATGTAATTCTCTCCAAGTATCACACAACACAATACGAAGTGTTGACATATATATGGCAATGATGATGATGATGATGTTTTGGCAGGAGCATGCAAGAACTTCAGGCAAACTTTATTTCAGTTCTGAAAACAAAATTAACTTGGCAGTATCACTATCATTCACTCACTCAACCCTCACCCTCCACCTCTTCCCCTGGAGATTTCTGGTACTTTTCAAAATCGAAAAAAAAATATACATAGCGGCCTCCCTTTCAAAGAGCTAAAACGGGGCACCGTAACTCATCATACTATTATGTCATGACCTAAAACAGCAGTATGTTTGGACTATTATATATAATATAATAAAGATTTAGAGCTTTTTCTGTTCCTTATTTTAATTTGCTAGTCACAAAAGCAAAATCCTGAGTCATACAAGGATCATTTCCATACACATAAATCGTCCTTTTTATTTCTTCTTAAAATTTATCTTCCGATTTTGACAGATTGGAACAGTCCCAATTTTATCAGGACAGTTGGCTGCTATAAATATATATATATATATATATATAATCAGTCACTCAATCTAAATGAAAATTCGCATTTACGTAGTTTTATTCCAACTAGATACCCTTAACATGTAAAAATTAAAATCTCAGTTACTCAATCTAAATGAAAATTGGCATTTACGTAGTTTTATTCCAACTACCATTATCATGTAAAAATTAAAAACAGTGGCTTTAACTTTAATAAAATGTATATAATGGGGTAAGAGTAACCGGGGCCAAAACCGAGACTGCCAGAGTCAGGTTTAATAAAATTTTTAAATTGAGCTTTATATAGCGCAATATCCACTAAATGTGCTCAAAGCGCTTTACAAGGAGTCCCTGGTCAACAGCATATTTAACATGTAGGACGGGTATGACGCCTGTAAGGCGATATTACAATTTTTCGGACAAGACAACGCTGTTAACGGCCAGGTACTCATTTTACACCTGAGTACAGTGAGAGAATGTGAGTAAAGAGCCTTTTCCAAGGACTCAACTATGTGCCGAGCGTAAGGCTCGAACCAAGGACCTTCCGATCCGAAAGCGAGTGTCATACCAGACCACATAGTCGCACAATAACAAAACAAAAACAAAAACAAAGGAGATAGAGGGAGATGACATGTACACTTCCTTTGTCTATCCTTATATTTTCAATCTAAATAAAGGACATATCGTGTTAACCTGGGTTCAGAAAGTAAGATTCCGTCCTTTACTTTTTGAGCACCTCTTTTTCTTGACCCACAAAACTTCATGCATTAATCTCAAATAAAAATATGCACATTCCATTTTGTCAAAGATGGTGTAACAATTGCAGAGAATATGAATAATATCCGACTGAAAAAATCTTTGGTTTACCTGAAAAACATATCATTATAGCTAACAATAAATTCAATGTAAAGGAAACGATTCCATGACTTTATAAAATCATACAATATCTTTTTAAACATTGAAACAGTAACCTCCATTAACCTCCACGATGAATATTTTTCACCCAAAAAAAATTTACTCAAAGGAAAAAAATGATGATTAATAATATGAATGAAAAAAGTTGATGTGATGTCTCTTTGTGAGATTTATACTCCCATTTTTTAATTATTATTTTTTTTTTGTAATTGATTTCAAATCATTTCATATCACTAATTAATTGTTCTTGAAGGAGTATATTTATAAATTTAGTAAAAAAAGCATACAAATAAATGTTAGATCTATTGTTACTATAAAGTGTTTATCCTACTCTCAACCTTGCCCAAATTATAATGAACAGTTGCAGATCTAAGTAAGAAAAAATTGTACTTTTCTGATTTTTATAATCAAAACAAAACACAATTTTAAAATGTTAAAACAACCAAGGATACAAAATGTAAACAACATTTTCTTTGAATGTTAAAAATATTTTTGTCACAATCACATGAATAATAGTTTAAAACAAGATTCACAATAAAAGTGATGACTTAAAGCTTGGATTCAACATTATCATAATCACATTTGTGGCAGGAATATAAAATGGCGTTGATAACGTTTTCATTCCTTCCCCTCAAGATCTTGATTGTTCTCTGTATACTGAAACGAAACAAACATGAATGTCTAATTATAGATTTGACCTTGAAATACGTCCAATGAAAATAAGTGTTTGATGCTGTAATTCTCCTTCTTTATCCTTTTCATCAACTAATAGAATCAAAGAAGGAAAGAAAAAAAATGAAAATAAAATACAAAGCAATAAAGACTTGAGATTTTATACAGTGTAATATTCACTAAATGTGCTCAAAACGTTTTACGCTAATCCAACAGCAACATTTAGTATGAGGCATGACACTTGCTTCAAGTTCTCATTTTACATCTAATGGTGAGAAAATATATGAGTAAAAAGCCTTTTCCAGGACTCAAAAAAAAAGGACCTTCATGTCAGAAGGCGAGTTTTATACCACAAGATCACAAAGCACATTTGAAGAAGCTTTACTCATTGTTGAAAAAAATACACATAATAATGTGTATTCATTTATGAATCAAACTTTAGACACAAATCATCAAATATATTATGAAATATGTGTCGTCCACACTTGACTGATAAGAAAATACAACTTCAAAGCCTTCTGATATTTGCGAGTTATATCATTTATATTGACATCTGATAAGGTGGAAATTGACAACTTATTTACCTGCATTATTTTATTCCTTTCAAGCCATTACTTTTTTTTTTCTTTCTTTTTGGAAAGGGGAGGAGAGGTTCGCATTCATTCTTCCCTTATAATAAAACTGTCATGCAAAAAATGATTTACAGGATAATGTCAATATATCAATCAATACCCATTCCTTTCCATTCCAAATTAACTCCTTCATTACATATCGAACACCATTTTTTTGGTTTACTTTCCAAGATTTTTCTAAAAAATATCTGTCATCTATCTGGAATTAAGTATTGTATTTATGTCTTTATTGTTTTTTTGTTGTTGGCTGAAGAAGGGTTTTGAGCCCGAAATGTTCTGTGTTTGGTATTTTGTTCTTTTTTGAAGGTGTTATATTCAATTTCGTTTACTACTTTTTACAAATTATCTATATACTCTCACTCAAAGCTTCCGAGGATTGACAGGCAATCCAAACTATCATAACATGTCATAATGATTGCAAAACAAATTTAGCTCTTCTTTTCTAAGAGAGGATGGCTAATGAGTCGACGAATATGTTTTTCCATTACTTCGTGACAGTTTTTTTTTTTTTTTTATCTATTTTATATTAATCAAATCTTTCTGCCATGTTATTCTTACTTCAATCCAATGAGAATGTGAGACTAATCATTGAACTGGTGAAAGTAAACAATAAACTCTTAAATTTAATATGCCATAAGAATTCATTTAGAAAATTGAAAAACACATATTTCAGTCCAATGAGAATGTGAGACTAATCATTGAACTGGTGAAAGCAAACAATAAACTTAAATTTAAAATGCCAAATGAATTAATTGAGAAAGTTGAAAACCTTACATCTTCTTTGTAGATCTCCAAATTATGTTCTTGAGTGCAGTGCACACAGAGAGCCCAAGCACTCACAAAAACGCTATCACAACGGGCACACTCTAACAGAGTAGGTACTTGTGGGGTTTCATCTGAAAACATCAAACCTGAATTTCATTCCATCAAATAAATATTATAAGTGAAAGAGTGATAATAAAAGCTGTGTTGTTATCATTATCATTATTATTATTATTAATAATAATAATAATAATAATAATAATAATAATAATAATAATAATATAATAATATAATAATAAAATAATAATAATAATAAAATAACATTAATAATAAATACAATAACAACAATCTATTCTTTAAAAAATAGGGCTGGGGATCAACATTGTTCCGTACAGCCAATATTAATTTTTTATCATCGACCACAGAATCACTGGCAGATCTAAAAATTCTAAAACTATTTTTCACAGATTTCTATATGAGTAACTTCCAAACCCTTCTTAAAAATTAAGGATTAATTTTAATTCCCATTGATTCAAAAGGTTATTTAGAGTATCTGATGGGGAGTAATCATGAGTCCTTTTTGGCTACCATTGCAAGAATAGGCCTACTTGATTCTACACAATTCTAGAACATCCACAACAAAAGAGGGTGACGTCATTTTAAATCTCTCTTGATTATATCAGTAATTCAATGATGTCCCTATCAAATAAAGAGTAACCTCCCTAATTTCATATTTTAAAAAATATTTTGTAAGCCTTGAACTATAAAAAGTCTGGTAATTTAATATTCAAAATAAATTCATCCAGATGAAGGAGATGGTAGTGTGTAGGAACGTGATCTGAAAGCACATAAACAGTGTGTCTGCGTACTTTCACTCGTAAGAGTATAGCGACATATAAACGGTTCACTAGAGCATTAGCCTATGATCGGTCATTTGACTTTGAGTGAGATTCGTAATTTGGCCTCTCAATTGCCAAATTCAACTACAACCGGGATTGATCTCAGTCCCTTTGCGTGTGAAGCGAGTGTTCTACCTACCCCTTTGGACACTCTGTAAAAAGGCAAAACTTAATAATAAATATGGAAACAAACCTAACATTCACGACAAGAGAGATGAGACTTACCCGATTCATTCTGACATTGGCATGAAAATCTCAGACGACATGGCACTTTCTTGTGTTGGACTAAACTCTCCAGATTAGGAAACTGGTACTTGCAGTTACCACAGATCAGAATATCTGTCATATATTTATTTCACATGAAAAGACAGAGGAGACAGATGAGTAATATGCATACATTTATTGTGGACGATTTGGTATTCTAATTTTATATCATGCTATGCTGTCAGAGGGTATCAAGCATATTCCTTAGAGTCTATTTGAAAAAAAAACAAAAATCGATTTAGTTAAGACAACCCAGTCATCAGCTGCAGTTCAGCATCTCAAAACGAGCGGAAAGAGATAAATTTCTTGCTCCAAAACCGGAACTCAAAAACCCTGTCCTATGGGTGTTGATGTAAACATGAATCCACTTTGTCTTCCTAGTAACACCCCACTTGACAGTATACATGATGAAACTCACAGCTGCAGCCTGCACTTTGAAAATACTGTGCTTGAAATCTGGCAAAATATTCACTCTTGCTATTACTATTACAGCGATCTCTCTTTTTCTTGAATGAGAAAATGAAACCAAAGAGGGTGCAGTCTAAAGAGTCAATGCTGAGTATAAGCATCCCAGTACTGGCTGACAACAGAATCTAGAGAACTAAAACATTCACGGACGTGCGGGAGCCCGGGCTGATTCTTCCAACTACATTTTATAAAATTAACAGGTAGTTTCACTGATAAAAAACATTACAAAAATAAAGCTGCCAACCCAAAATACCATCACATCGTTTAAAAATCAGGATTCCCCCCCCCCCCCCCCCCCCCACAAAAAAAAAAAAGCCAGATGAACAAAATCAAATTAATAGGACATTAAGAACTACAAGTCTCTATGCTAAAGTCCAATAGGAAAATGAACAACAATTAAAACACTAGATTCCATTTTCTATAATACATATGTAAACATCACTAAATCATCAAGAAAAAAAAAATCAAGGAAAAACTGAATTTACAATTTTAGAAATCCTGTCAGAATTTAATAAATTTAAAACAATATAAAATGAGAAAATCCTGGGGGAAAAAAAACAACAGGAGTTGGTAGTTCTGCTGACTCGGTCGATGAATAATGAAAACTTAGAAAATCTGTCCTAAGAACAATCAAGGAAGTCATTAATATCCTACAGAAAGATTATCATATTAAACCATCTCCACTGCATCCTTCTAAAAAACACAAAAAATCTGACAGATGCAGTGAAGATCATTTGTTTTGTTTTTAAGGGTTTTACGGCGCTTGCAACACATTAAGGTCATATCAGCGCCAGTAAAAAGGAAGAAAATGGAATAGTAAAAAGTTCTAGAATTACAATTAAAGCACAAAACAAAAGGTGAGACAAAGGGGAATTGGTTCAAATAGGGAACAGATGTAGATTCCAAGAGCACACCGTCAAATTACTTAGTTTGAGATCACCTAAAAGTCTCATCCAGACACAAGCACAGGTTCCAACTAAGAGGAATACACTCAAATGTTTACCAATCATATAATATAATATGTAAACTAAACATAATACAATGCATAACAGAGAGATGATTTACAAGGAAAAAAATATCATCTCCCAAAACAATAACTATGCATTTGACTGTTTCCCTCCAAGCCAAGGAACTCCGGCAAGGTTCAGGACAAAACTAAGAAATCTCATTCCAAGACAATGACAGGAAGCAATTGGAAAACATATGGGGGGATAGAAGACACAGCATGTACCTCCCTGCCCACTATGGGAGGTCAGGATCCCCACCCAGTGAAGATCATTGATATTGCACAGGCTTAAATAAATTCATAGAGGATGCATTGCTGAAGTCCTGACATCTAAATAACGAATCAAGGACTTATTAGAAAAAATAATTCTAAAACTTCCATTCTCACCTGACTCACCTACACTGGCAAGGTAGGATTTGGACTGCGCGGTCTGCTTGGATGATGATACGACTGTTTTCTTTGATGTACCATTATTGCTGGGAATATTCTAGAGAAAACAGAAAAAATGGTCGATAAAGGAGTTGTACAATCAATTTATTTAACAGTCAGCCAGATTGTTTTGGGTTTTTTTTGTTTTGGTGTGTATTTTGGTTTTACTAAAACAAGCAGTACTACAAAGATGAAAAAGTCTAAGTGAGGGACATTTTGTCATTTGCTGAGGGACACTTTTCGGGGATGTGAATTCCCAATTTACTGACATTCCTAATACAAAAACGAGTAGAAATAAAACAGTAATATGGGCAAAATTCTATACCAATACAGTGAGCTCTTCTCCGAAATGTGAGATAATATTTTTGTGTCAAAAAAGGTGAGATAATACTTATATGTAGGTGATTGCAATTTCATAGTTTTTTTATTGTTTTTTTTTTGTTTATTTTTTTTTTTCAACCAAATCTTCTAGATTTTCATAAAATTGAATGCCCATATTTGGTTAGAAAAATCATATTAATTACAGAAAGTGTATGATTGGCATTCCTGTAAATGTGTATTAAGTGAGTTATAAATCCATGATTTTCTGTTGTGTCTATCTACCTCTGTCGGAAAAAAAATTGTAATATCACCAAACAGGCGTCATGTCTCTTCCTACATGTTAAGTGTTTCTGTTGGCTAGGGACCCCTTGAAAAGCATTTTGAGCATGTTTAGTGGATATTGCGCTATAACTATATAACTGCTGAAGTTGTTTTTTTATGTGCGTATATTTGAATGTGTGTGTGTGTTTTAAAAGTATATAATAATACATTATATCCAACCTACATTTTTTACACTGTCCTCCTCCTTGACATTCGAGAGTGTGACCAGGGTCCTTTGTAGAGACTGATTTGTATTACTCTGGGAAGAATCTTCTGTACGACTTTTCTTTGTTCTGAAACAAAATAAAAAATATAATACAAGAAACTTATTAAGTTCTAAGTTTCGTTTCTTGTTGTTTTTTTTTTTGTTTCTGTTAGGGGGAGGGGAAGGGGTTACAACATGCGTTAAAGTTAATTTTGTATAAAATGTCAGTTTATGACAAATAAATAAACAATTTGTCCTCCATGAAGACGAACTACATTTTTTTCAAAATAACAAAGAAGCAGCAAAGAAATAATGCTCAACTAGGAATTGACTTCAACCTGAAAGTAATTATAATCATATAGAAATAATGAGCTCTTGGAAAATACAAAGTGACACCTATTACAAAAAGTACGCTTTAAAAAATAAAAAAAAATAAAAAAATAACTCACACTCCACACAAAATGATTTGATTTTCTTTTAGTTTGTTAGCACCTGAAATACTTTTTAATATCATATCAGTAACTCAGAAAATGAGCTCATACATTTGTGACACTCAAGAAGAAAACGTATTAGAAAGTTTTTAGAAGGTCTTTTCAGACACCAGCATAGAATCTCCTTCAAACACAAATTCAAAGGTTGACATATAAAATCCAACTCACATTACTATTATGAGTTGTTAACAGACCTAGAGCAGTGACATATGATAATTCTGAAATATCTTAAAAAAGAAAACCAAAATAGACAACTCAAATGTAAACAAGAAGTCTATTGTATGAAATCCAGACCTAGGTGACCTTGTAGCAATACGTGTGACAAGTTAAAACTTTGTATTCAAATCATCAAGCCTATAATCCTTTAATGAAACAAGCAAGTTCAACAGCCGTTTAATGCAATAATTGGAAAAAAATATATGATGATAAAGGCACTTAATCATTCTCGTAATGTTTGCAACCTCTTGATTGTAAAAGACAAAAAAATTCTGGAAATAGCCAAAACTTCCTTTTTCACAGCTTTGATGACAAAAGTTTCAAAATTGAACATATTCACATTATTCATTGATATGATCGTGAAAACTATGGGGAAAACTAAGAAAGAGATTATTAAATGATGAACTGAACAATTTATCTATTTAAAACATAATTAAATAATCACCTTACTTTTTTTTAAAAAAAGAAAACTGAAAAAAAATAATGCTTAAAAAATATATGGTTGAGGAGGTTGTTCCATACTTGGGACCCTATCAGATTATAGGAACACAAGGCAAAGTGTATGATGCTTTTTTTTTTTTTTTTTTTTTTTTTTTTAACGATAACTACTATGTTACTAGTGTGCATCTTGTGTGAGTGTGTCTATGTCAATATTGTATTGTTATAAATGTGTAACCAAATGACAAATTGCCACTTTTTTGGGGACAATAAAGATATATTATTATTAGTATCCAATAAATGTCAGTAAAGATAAGAGATGAGCAGAGATTAAATATGTCTGAATTCATAGAGAAAAAATAAAAATATCTTGAGTGACATAAAATTTTCATATAAAAATAGATCTCGCCACAAAACTATGAAAGGGGAAATTTTCAGGGAAATGTGATACTCTTTAAAAATTGGAGGGAACATTTCATGTGTATTGTGACAGTACCAAAGTATCTCTTCCATCGGAAAACCAGTGTAATTTCACTTTAAACAAACCCATAATGAGATATGTCTTGCAACACAGGTAGGTCATATCAGTGCCAGTAAAAAGGAAGAATATGGGATAGTAAAAAGTTCTATAATGTCAATGAAAGTACACCCAAGAAAAAGTTTTAACAAGGGGGAATTGGTTCAAATAGGGAACAGAATCATAATCAGTTACATTTCCACAAAACTCTCAAAGAATATATTTTTGCTCTGTTTTACCCAAAAATAGATAAATTTCTGGAATAAATTTAATACAATGAATTTAGGATATCCAAGGTCTTGTTGAATGTAAAATGTGTTAGTTAAAAAGAAGAAAAACACAATTTAAAAAAAAAAACACAACACCACGTCATCCATTTGATAAAGAAAATAATTTTAAGTCACAAAAATCTTTCTTTTTCTTTTTTTTTTTTGAGCACTATAATAAAATATAAGAAAAAAAATAGAAAAGAAAAAGACAAATGCCAATTAAATTCTGACAATTGTAGGGACTCCCCAAAATGTAGAAAATCTTGGGAGAAAATCAGGAGATGGTAATAACTTTGTACATCAGGGTGTGCCTAATAATATTGTGTGCTGGCACTGCAGTACTCCATGAAATCCACACAAACGGAAAATTAAAACAAAACTAAAACCCAAAACAAATAAACAAAAACTGATGATACAATTCTACTGAGCAATAAGTATATAAGTGCTGATTTTATTGCTCTGGGTTTAAAGTTTAACTTTTTAACTAGCCTTAATTTTTATATTGAATGGATTGGAAAAAAGTTGGGGAGAGGGGTGAGTATAAAAAAATGTACTTGTATTTGGTAATGCATTGATTCTATTATGAAATGCTTCCTAATTCAAAATATTTAACTGGAAACAAAACAGGAACCTACTTTCTCTACCGTTTTCCAAATACAGAGGTTCTACTAAATGTATGAATAATTATTTTTTCTTAAATTTTTTTTTTTTCAAAATTTCTCTTCCCTTGGAATAAAAAAAAAATTATTAAAGAATAAAAAGGCTCTTGGGGTTAATTAAAAAACTTGACAGTAAAACTTTACAAAACTGGATTGTTTTCAGATCTGATTACATGGCTTTATGTAATGGCTTTATCTCTAATTGATGAAGAAGACAAAATCAAAATCAAATTACTTTAAACAATGTTCTAAAGAACATTTTACTCTTCATGAAAAACAAATCTAGTCAAGAAAATGAAAAAAAAAAAATTACTTACGACTCATTACTTCCTTTGCCAGAATTTGAGCGCTTCAAAGCACTTCTGTTTTTTGGTTGAGACACTATATTGATATCTAAACCAGACGAGACAAAAAATATCGATAGAAAAAAAGAAAAAGAACAAAAATTTTCACAAGAATTCTTAAACTTTGAAAAGCCATTGATCAAAAAAAAAAAAAATCTAATTGCTAACTAATAACCAAAATTTCCCTAACTTGAAGCCACTATTTCAAGACAATTCAATAAGGATGATTCATTATGTCTGAATTACCACTTAGCAACAAACAAAACAAATAAAGGAAATAAAGAGAAAATGTGTGGAAAAAAATTCTGAAAAATCATCTATTTTACATTACTTAATATAATCACCAAGCACAATTCTTAAAGATAACGAGAAAAAAACAATAAAAAAAATTAAAACTCTACATTTCTATTTCAGTTTAACTGATCGTCATCAAAAGGTAAATTAGTCAAAATGAAAAAACTTAATTCTCGACAAAACAAAAACAACAGTTGATTATCTAAAATTGAAAAAAAAAGCCAAAATCACAAGGGATTAAAAAATGAAGATCTTAAAAAAGAGACATAAAGAATAAAAATCTCAACAAAATGTTTTTTTAAAAAAAGAAAAAAGTCCAGTAAAAATCCAGTGTAAACATCATATATAATCTTCGAACATGCTCAGCCATGATCAGATAAAGAGTTATCACTAATAATATGCTAAAGAAAAAAATAATTTAAAATAAAAATTTTTAAAAACAAAAACAAAGTAGTATTCACAAATCGGGATTATTAAAGACCGAAAAATGCAGGAAACTGCCATTGAGAAAAACAGTAGTTGACAGCCCCAGTGGGTATAATTTGGTTTATGGAGACATGACTGCATTTCTTTATGAAGTCACTCTAATTAAATCCTGGTCTAATTTGGACATTCGACCTTAGATCACAATTTGGACACATTCTGTGCAAAAGCACTAGAGACACCTTTTTTAAAGACATTCCAGCTATATGACAAATGAGGAATTAATCAACACTGTTTTACAACATTTTAAACATATAAAAGCTGTCAATGACAGAAATTCGTGATTTTATTATTACAACTTGGTAGTTTCCCCTCAAATGATTTTTTTTATTCAATTTGGAATAAATAAATACAGTAGAATTACTTTAAACCGAAATTTTGGGGACCTTCTAAACCATTTCGGTTTAAAGACATTTTGGTTTAAAGCAAGTTCCCGTTTTGCAATGTTTTTCAAGGGTAGTAACTATTTAAGGAATTTGCTCATTTAATCGTATCATGGGTTTCTCGTTAAATGGAGTTGTTGAATAAATGCAGTCTTCGTTACCATAAATTATTATTTTTTTATTTTTTATTTTTTTTGTGTTTTAAAAATATTTTTGGGGGTTTTTGTTTTCAATTCAAAATTGTTGAAAGAGTTGAGTTTGGGATGCCGTGTATTCTACATATCTCCGTCTTGATCAACTTTTTTTTCATCGACTTACATAGTATTTTGATTTTAAACTGAAACGTGTAAGCACAGTGCTTTCTTTTAGACATCTTTTAGTAAAATGCAAAGCTAAAATAAGATCGAAAGTTCTTGTGCGATAATTGATAATGAATGATGCGCAGCTACTCAGAGATGAAGTGAAAGGGAAATGAAAAGGCGTGTAAATGCCAACCTGTCTCCCACACGTCTCTCTTTTGTTGAATTGCCATGAGGTTCAAAGGCCTAATTACATAGAACCTCACCCCCCCCCCCCTCACACACACATTTAAACAAAGTGGAAATGAAATGGCATGTCAATGGTAAGTCGTCTACCACCCTCCTCCTTATTGTCGTGTTGAAAAGTTCCAAAGCATCAACACACGAGCGAGAACATCTCGCTTTCGTGATTCTACACCCCAACTCCCCCTCTTTCCTCATTTTTCGCCTGCCAGTCACCCGCTGTCTTCCTTTTCCAGTCTGTGCGATTGTGGTGTTGGTGTTGACCAAGCCCAAGTGCAGTAATTGAAGTGTTTGCCTACCCCCCACCCCACCCATCACCCTCATCTTATACTTACGCTCTTTGTTTAATATCGCCGGGCATTATTACGTGTGGCTACCTTCCCGACTTTTTGAAGAAAAATAGAGAGAGAAAAAAGGAAGGTGCTCTCAAGTTGTTTCGGTTTAAAGAAAGTCCTGCTTAGAAGTATTTCGGTTCATCGTAAGAATTAGTACAAAGATAATGAAGAAACTAGTACAATTTCTTAAATTCTTTGCGGTTTAAGGTATTTTTCGGTTTAGCTTCTTTCGGTTTAAAGTAATTTTACTGTAATAACAATTATGATTGTTAATATAAAGTAGAAAATGCAAACAACTATCCCTATTAAACACCCCCTCCCCAAAAACACACACACATACACACACACACCCCCCTTCTCTGCCCTAGACCTCACTCCTATTAACATCTATTGTTAACGCATATTAAAATAAGACATGCACTTCCTCAGCTGCCCATAAAACGTGAAACAGACGTTTAACAAATCATTGGTAAAACTACTACATCACTTGGTGACACAGCTGTCAATACTCGTATGTTTGTTTTATTTTTGTTGTTGTTGTTGTTGTTTGTTTAAACCTCAGGAATGAGAGATCATCGAAAAATGAGTTTACTTCTATTATTATGATTATGATTATTATTATTATTAGTATTATCATATATTTATCCCTATTTTTTTTTAACTTTTACTCCTGTGTGTGAACCACCAATAAAATATTATATATGAGCATGAACTAGAGCAATTTGCTTACATTAGAGATGCAGGCACACAGTGAGTATTCCTTGTCTTTTGTTTTTAATTTGATACTTGATTGGCTCAAGGCCATAGGCTAGTTTCAGTTCAAAGATCATTGTTTTCCTTAATGTATCTGTAACTTACTTACTTACTTATCCGAACCAGCGACCACCTGAGCTCTAGCCCTTCGGTCTTGTGCCATGACGTAGAAATGTATCTGTAACAAGCGCACCATTTTGTACTAAGTATACAGTGTTTTAATAAGGATAATACTGTAATCAAAAAAAATAAGAAGAAGACATGCCAGTGTCTAGAATCCCAAGTCTTTTTTTTTAACACATACAAAATATAACCCAAAAAAATGCAATCGCGGCAAATAAAACATTTTCAAAAAATAAAAGGCTAAATATTTTAGTGTAAATGACAGCCTATAAAATCAAAATTTATTCAAAGTCTTTTACAAATTAAAACAAAGGTTATATCTTTTGTCTGTCCATATTATTGATTTTTACTTCGAAGATGGATGTTCTAACACAAAATACCATCTCATATCCTCCCACTTACTGTTTAGATCCCATCTGAACACCAGCATAATAGATGGGAGTCTGCATGATAATCGGAAAT
The DNA here is from genome assembly GCF_034508935.2 of Berghia stephanieae. Lineage (NCBI taxonomy): Eukaryota > Metazoa > Mollusca > Gastropoda > Nudibranchia > Aeolidiidae > Berghia > Berghia stephanieae. The sequence continues at coordinate 15,433,123 of NC_088366.1, read as the reverse complement.
TGTGTCATCTCACTAAGTCTTAATTTGAAACATTTTTCAAATGTCCCCATTATTTTTTTTTAATTTTCACATTAATGTTACGGGAATCTGTCAAATCACAATAGCATTGGTCTTTCCCATTGTGAAGTTTTTATTTCATTCTGCAATATAAGAAGTGGTTTTTGTTTTATGAAGACAAATATTTCTACTGGGATGGATATTTATTGATATTATACCAGGAAATATTGACTCCAACATCAATCTATTATCAATAAATAATTATATAATATTATTATTATTATTATTATTATTATTATTATTTTTATTATTATTATAATATTATAATTATAATTATAATTATTATTATTATTATTATTATTATTATTATTATTATTATTATTATTATTATTATTATTATATATTATTATCATTATTATTATACTACTATTTTATTATTATTATTATTATCATTACTACTATTATTATTATATTATTATTATTATATATTATTATTATTATTATTATTATTATTATTATTATATTATTATTATTATTATATATTATTTTATTATTACTATTGTTAATATTTTTTTTAATTATTAATATTATTATGATTATTACTATTATTATTATTATCATTATTATTTCTATTACAGTCCAAGCCGGTATTGGGGCACTGCTTAATTGAGACAGCTGCTTTATTGGGATGATTTCTTGGGAATGGATTTTTTTTCAGTATAAAAGTCATACCCTTTTCAATTCACAGCCACTTAATTGGGACAGCCCACCACTTTTTCACTGTCTCCAATGATTTAAAACGATGGTTCAAAATAAAAATTAGTCTAACGGGACAGTCAGCCGGATGGGTGTGATCATCAAAGAGGTGTGAACGATAGAATTTACCTGTATCCCCTCTAAGTCACCTGGAACAACTACAAAAGACGTTTAACTTCTACGTCATGGCACAAGACCGAAGGGCTAGAGCTCCGGTGGTCGCTGGTTCAGATAAGAAAGTAATTATCCCCTCTAAGTGTCTAATGCCACAGCCAATCGGGTGTGTGGTCAAACCGTTTATCATAGTCATCACAGAGATGTGAACAATAGAATTTATCTGTATCCCCTGTCAGTGTCATCGACTGCCATCATCACATTCAAGACCAGGATAAAAATCAGAGTGGGGTATTGTTAGACTGATAAATTGCCCAATTTCCTGGCCGCTGCTTAATTGGGACGATTTGTCGGGAACCGAGCTGTCCGAATAAACTGACTTGGATTGTATTATCATTAAAATATTACAATTATTATTATTATTATTATTAGTAGTAGTAGTAGTATTAGTAGTAGTAGTAGTTTAGTAGTAGTAGTAGTAGTAGTAGTAGTAGTAGTAGTAGTAGTAGTAGTAGTAGTAGTAGTAGTAGTAGTAGTAGTAGTAGTAGTAGACGTAGTAATAGAAGTAGCATTGTTATATATTGTTATTATCATTATTATGATTATGATTATGATTATGATTATGATTATTATTATTATCATTACTATCCCACCATCATCATCAGTATTGGTATTAGTATCATTTTCAAAATTATCCTATGACTGAATATTTCTAAACAAATGACCCCTAGCATAGCCTTGACGAAATCTGATAATCTCACTCCAAAAACAAGGACATAAAAAAACACATGAAAATTACAAATTATATACTGGGATAGAAGAGATAAACAGGGCAGGGGTCAGTTTAGAACTCATTGACCCAGGAAACTTAAGTTCCCCGTCCTGGGAATTTCACCCTCCATATTCAGACCTGCCAACCTTCCCAGGATGTAAAGTGTATTCCATGACCCTAAAAAGCGTATTTTTAGAAAAAAAAAGTGTATTTTGTCCGCACATGTGGAAAAAAAGTGCGCACTATACAAAAATTTATATAAAAGCTAACATCAATCCCAATCAAAATAAACTCTGATCTTCATCATTCAAGCAATGTCTAGTGATTACAAAATTATCGATTTATCGAGAAACTAAAACTTAATGGCCATTTAAAATTAGCATCCACGAAAATCGTATCCGCATATTCGGGGTCCAAAATCGTACTAAAATACGATAAATCGTACTGGTTGGCAGGACTGCATATTCCACCAATATGCATGTTTAATTAAACTGACTATTAGAACCTAGTTTAACAATGACACCACTATGTGAATGAAGTTTGAAATGGTATCCATGCAAAGAGATATGTCCAGAAACAGAGCAACAATATAGGACAACTCAGCACCCATGAGTAGTTAATTTCAACTCAATTGACAGACAAACAGACAGACAGACATATATACACAAAGACACACACAAACAAACACAAGGAAAAAGAGACAATCAAAGAAAGAATGATTTATTCTCTAACTACTCACCAAGAGCTTGACCAGCATAGATCTTCCCATCTTCATTTGCTCCCGCCCATCGAGCATCATCGGGATGTCGGAACTGGACAAATGCAAATCCTTTATGTAAGGAGATGCCAGACACAGTTCCGTATGGACTGAATATGGCCTCTACGGCTTCCTTACTTAACAATACAGTATTAAGGTTTCCAACAAAGAGACGAGAGTCCATAGAGACAGGATCATTTGAGTTGGTACAGCTGCTGATGTTTACTGCCATTCTTGGTGATGGAGCAACACTCGAGAGTGGAGGTATGCCCATGTGAGGAGGGGGTGGTCCTCTCATACCCCTGTGTGGACCTGGCATGCCCAGTCCTGGATGACCTAGGGGTGGTCTAGGAGGATGGCGTCTCATTTTTTTACTTGTTTAGGCTATATACTGTTGAATCATAGGGAGGACAAAACTGAATGAATTAACAAATGAAACATATTTCTGATTAGTTTGCTTCAAAACAAAACAGGATGACACCAATCAATGTACAAACTTGATAAAGTTTGATGACTGTGAATCTTTCTAAAGGCTTAACTATCTCTGATGTACTGAAGCAATTTCAAAATGAGTTTATTAAGAACATGAATCAAATCAGTTCTGTTTAATTCATATTCATACTTAATCTTTGGTATACCTCAATCTTTCTTTCGATATAATCAAAATGGCTACTAAGTCTTGAAGTGTGACGATGCTTAGAATAACGCAAAGGAAATCCTAAGACTATGTGTGGGTTGCAATTTCAATTATTTAGCCCAAACAAGATTTCTACGTCATATAAGCACCAATATTTAGTGCTTTGAGGTTGGCACACTCAGCTTCACAAAAATGGAATTTTCTATTATCCGAATTAGAAAATGTAAAAGAGTCAAAGGTTTTGATAGCTGCACCTTGTGAACTGGAGCGATACAGGGGTAAATGTAAACAAATGCCCGATCAATGCATCATTCCATCACTCACCTCTGTACAGTTCGGACAGTTTTTCAATATTCTTAGTTTTTTTCAACTTTCTCTTGAACCTTCATCATCATTAAGAAATCAAAACGTGTTCTTGACTTAATGCCCCTCAGGTTTCACAGGACTCAATGGATAATTCTCAATTCATCATGAAGTTTACTGCTGACTCAAACTCTGAGATTGATTGTGTCTGATTCAGAACCCGATGTCCGCATCATTGCCACAGATGATGATGACGATGACGATGATGATGTTGCAGATTTTGTGGGTGTAAGAACAGCTGAGTGGAAGTTTGTTTGAACTGAGCTTCCATCTTTACCGTTTACCGGCACCAGCGGCCTGCTTGTGGAAATGGATGGCAGAACTTTGGAATTCTTTTGTCTCATGTTCACTAATGAGATGTGTAACCACATCATAACTGAGAAGAACAGGCGATGAACAGCACACATTTATTTCCATTTATACCCATTCATCAACATCATTTACCACCACCATTACTATCATCCTGCTCATCATCTACAACCACCATAACTATTTACATCTTCATCATCTACCACCAGCAATAATATTATCATTGTCATCCTTTACATCTACCACCACCATTATCATTGTCATCCTCTGCATCTACAACCACCATTACCATGTACACCTTCATCATCTACACCATCAATACTATTGTCATTGTCATCCTTAACATCTACCATCACCATTACTGTTGTCATCCTCTTCATCTTCCATCACCATTACCATCGTCATCCTCATCATCCATCACCACCATTATCATCATTCTCATACTCAAAACCATTACTTTCACAATCTTCATGATCTATTACAAACATAGAATGTCCCCGAGCTCAAATACCACCACCATAAATATCACCCACATTGCCAGTACCATAATAATCCCCATCTCCATTCTTGTCATTACTCATCAGGTTTGACTCTCTGTCTTTCTCCTCAGATATGCCAATGATATGATGCGTGGAAGGGAGTTTGCTCCAAAGTCATGGTCTCACAACTGGGTGGTTGTCACCACCATGGGCTTTATACGACTGAAGGACATGGACAAGTATTGGAGTACACATGTTGTGTTCAAACATAAATGTTTCCTGTCATCACTGTCTAGTGTAATAAAATGATATTACATGATGATGTTCATTGAAAGTGTAACCTTCTCCTGATCCCACTGCCCTTCTCTCCACTACTGGCTTTACCGTTTGTATGCATATGGCAGTATGCGTGGATGGATGATTGTGTCCTGTGCTTTTGATGGATATCATAAATTCAATACACAGTTTGTTTTTTGTTTTTTGTTTTAAGGGTTTTACGGTACTTGCAACACATTAAGGTCATATCAGCGCCAGTAAAAAGGAAGAAAATGGGATAGTAAAAAGTTCTAGAATTACAATTAAAGCACCCAAGAGAAGGTAAGACAAAGGGGAATTGGTTCAAATGAGAAACAGGTGTAGATTCCAAGAGCACACTATCAAAGTACTTAGTTTGAGACCGCTAAAAGTCTCATCCAGACATAAGCACAGGTCCCCACTAAGAAGAATACACTCAAATGTTTTACAAATCGTATATAATATTAAAGAAAACATAATACAATGCATAACAGAGAAATGATTTACAAGGAAAATAAATATCATCTCCCAAAACTCTAACTATGCATTTGACTGTTTCCCTCTCAGCCAGGACCAGGACAAAACCAAGTAATCTCATTCCAAGACAAAGACAGAAAGCACGTTGGAATACAGATATAGGGGGATAGAAGACACAGTAAGTACCTCCCTGCCCACTATGGGAGGTCAGGAACCCCACCCAGAATTCAATATAGTGGTGATAGTCTGAATGCATGCTGCCTTAATTTAATTGCACGCTTCTGCGAAATGCCAGCTTATTCTGTAAAACAGAATATTTCTCTTTAAAATGGAACCCTAAATGCCATTTTTTCAAAACAAAGTTCGCTATATATAAGGCCTGCTATAAATAGTTTGGCAATCAAATTTTACAAAAGAAAAAAGGGAAAGAAGAAAGGAAGAAATTTACGTGAGCACATGGTCAAAAGAAATGATTCATCCCCATTTTGAGACAGTCTGCTTGCCACCTAATAACACCGCAAACTTCTGCTAAAAATTAACTACACTTGATCCACTCTTCCTCAATCCCATATGTCCTTCAAAATTCAAAACGTTTTCTCCATGCAGTGTCCACTAACGTCTTACAATTGTCCCCTTCCAGTTTGTATTTTAGCCCAACTTAAATCAAATCAAGGAAAAGGGAGGAAAACTCTGATTGTCTCATAATGCAGCTGCTATGTGGTCTTGTGGTATGAGACTCACTTTCGGATAGGAATAGGAAGGGTTCAAGCCTTGCTCAGTGCATAGTTGAGTCCTTAGAAAAAGCTCTTTAACTCACATTCTCAGGTGTAAAATGAGTATCTGGTCGTTAACAGCGTTAAGTTAACAGTAACAGTGTCCACAGTGTTGTAACTGAACGGCAACGGCATTGAAATTGAAAATGACGCAATTTTTTTATATATTCTCTCACTAGGCCCATAGCCATAATTGCGTTGGGATGTTAGAGTTAGACGGCATATTCGTATACCTTGGGGATAAGTTAAATCTGCTTTTTAACTTAGATTATTGTAATGATATTTTTAAAAATTGTTACGTGAATATTATAAGTCGGAGAAAAACATTATTCAAATAAAAATATAAATTGCCAGGTTGGTAATTCGATTGTAACAGTACCTAATGATGTGCATGCAACTAAAACAGATGTTCGTGAAGTCAGTTATCTTCTCAGAACACACATGTACTGTTATTGAGTTGTTGCATGAAAGCGACGGAAGTTTTCCTTGGCAATCTCGTCAATCGACCGACCGACAGCCGACAGTCGACAGCAGGGTTGCCAGGTGATTTTTTGTCGTGGGGCCAGATTTTGACAAGAAAAGGACCAAATGATATGGTTTGGGGCCAAAATACGGAAAATGTTTACTAAATGTTACAGAATGTATATCCGAATACAGATAATCATACAAACATGTGTGAACAATAAAGAGGAGTGAGCTTACGTGCAAAGGGGGGTTGTATGCATGTTGCCAGACTCAGATTGTACATAGCCAAAGGGTTGCCATAACTGCTCTTGGTGAAGGATGGTTGGTGGGTGGGTGCGTGGCCTTCGTGACTATCGAATAACGAAGGTCACGGTGGGTGGCCTTGGTCCACAAAGTGTACAGTTTTGCCATACCTAACTCCAACAAAATTTTGAAGTGATTACTTCCATTGTTTCAACTTGGGACACATTTTCCTTATCACAGACCTGAGTGATCCTGTACTTTTCGACGACATCGTGGGTTTCCATAGCTCATGATACTAATTTTGTATATTTTCACCGCATGTCATTCCAATTAATCACAACTTATATGAATGAACGAATAATTCTGAAATAAAGTTCTATTTACGTTTAAATACATTCAAAGTGGAAAAGAAAATAAAGTATTTACATTTAACTTAAATATTCGTTATCCAATCTACAGGAATTGCTGAATGCACTCTTCCTGCTGTTCCTCATCCTTCTCATCTGATTGGGTGTACAACACCTTTGTGTTATGGAGTGCAATCATCTTGCTTGTGGCCACAAAATCTTTACAGCATTTGGATCGTTGCTGAAGATGAGATTTGATCCTGATTATTGCATCAAGACAAAGTACTCCCATTCGGTTGCGGGGCTTTGTTTTTGTGGCCGTTACCAATGAGAAGACACGCTCGATGACTTCATTGCTGCTCGGAACAATGAGGCAATTCATCACATATTGACCTAGCTCTTCAAATCCAGGTGTTTTCATAACTCCAAACCAAAATTTATGGGTGTCACTTGGGAGTCCTGTGGTTTTGAAAGCTTCCACATCTGACCAGTCAATAAAAGTGAGACGTCTGTATTGATCCTCTACCAAATCTGATTTAACCAAATGAAGGAACGGTAAGCTGCTGAATGCAGGTTTGTCCACTTGGTTAAGGACTTTTGTTGGACTAAGCTGACTGAGTCCTTTGAACATATCCTTTGTCGATGGAAGTCTTAGTTTGACTTGCTCACAAGCAACCTCTAACATGGACAGGCATCTTTCTTTTGTGTGACGCACCCTTTCCTCCACACTTTGGCGTTTCTGTTCATTGGCTACAAATTCCAGTACATATTTACTACACTCATTTGTGTACTTGTACCCAAATTCCACGAACTAGGCAGTTCCATTGTTTTTCAACCATAAAGGCATTTGGGGAGTGGGAGGGCGCGGTGTTAAGTGCCGACCGGACGCAACCCCCCTCTCAATTTCCGAACTCCAAGTCATCGCCGTCCGTTGTCAGATTCCTTGCCTCGTGGAATTAATCAGCACTCAGCACTTGCAGAGACAGGTCGAGGAGGGTTTTGGTGCCAGATCAATGTCTCAAACACTCAAATCAGTAATACTACGGATATCGATGTGTGCATGCACATATCAGTTTTCTTGATGTGGATAAATTGAACAAAATTCATTTTGAAATAAAGGCTATGTAGTTGGGTTCGTTTGGGGCAATCACTATCCAAAAGGGGCCAAAAAAGGGCCAAAGGGCCAACTGATATATGGGGGGCCAACTGTGTTTGAAAAGGACCAAAAATCTCGGATTTGGCCCTAAAAAGGGCCAAAATGGCAACCCTGGTCGACAGACGGACAGTAGGTAGGTAACAGTAGGTATGTTCACTCCCTAGTTCAGAAGACGGAAGACAGGATGTTAGTCGTGTTCTTGTGGATTCGATTTGACGTTCAGCGGATGTGTAAGATTTCAATAATTATGTATACTATAAAAATTGGTCGGCCCTAAATCGTGCAAGTAAGTGTTTTTATTAACATTTTGCATTTTGTGTAAAACTTGTTTCGTTTTGTTGTTTTTTTCAATTAGATCTGGAAATGATTTTTTGGAAGTATGTCTATGTCTATGTCCATAACTAGAGGTCCATAACAGATTGAGCACTAGCTTCTCAACCAAAGGGACCGAAATCGATCCTAGGTGCAGTTGAGATTTATGTCTGACCCCTGTCCACCCGGCAGTGATTGGGTAGCTGGGTCTGATACTGTTTGATCTGTCGGAAAGTACTTTGCGATAGACTAGCGTCATATACACAAAGGGCAGAAAGCAATTGCTATTATCCGTTTAAAGCTAATTAACCGGGCTCCATGAGCCTAATGACTCTGAATGACATAACTGATTAATGCTAGTTCTCATAATCGACGAAGATAGTCTTCTTCTTTCATCACTAAAATAATTTTGTCACTTGGCAATTCAACATTTATAAAACTGGCAGTTAAGTTATCTGTTCTTTCTCTTGTTTAGTCTTTGTTTTTTTTTGTTGTTTTTTTTTTTTTTTTTTTTTTTTTTTTTTTTTTTTGTCGCGTCTATACAGGAGAAGTGGAAAGTAGGAGTAGACAAATAGGAGTGAGATAGTTTCCCCAAAGACATAAGTTGTCTGGTGACACTTTTACCCTGTTATAGTCGGGTTAAAGTTCATGTCAGCTTGACAGATAGTAAGAAAGATTTAAGTTTAAAGAAGTAGGTAGTAGAAGTAGTGGTAGATTATTGGTACGTTATATATGGATAGATTAGGTTCAGAAGGTAAGTATTAATCCCCGTTAAAGCAGAAATACTTTAATATAAATCAACAGAGTTGCCTCACACAATAAGAATATAAATTATAATTGGCCAAAAGAATAATAGTACATTTTAATAAATTAAAGTTAGGTTCTGGGTAATCATGGGTAGTTAGTTTTCATCCCCCCATTTCCGTTTCTCAAATTATTATAATCGGTTCCTTATCTGTTTGGATGTGACTGGTGGAAGCGTTGAGACTGCTTCTGTCTCGTTATTTTATGGAGGAGCCGTTTTTGTCATTCTCTGGTTGTCCCAGTGGGTCACTTGATAGATTCAGCTCTGGATCAACGTATAACCCGGCCCGACTGTGAAATAATGGAGCAAATCTTTGTTGTAACATTTTTATATTCCTTATGAGCAGTGTTGTGAAGATTTCCAATTAACAAATCCTTGACATCACCACTGATCTAAATTCTGTTAGTCATTATCCTTAATTTAATTAACGAGATACATATAGTTAGTGGGATGGGGAAATATAAGTAACCAACGAGAGCATAAGAATCAATACATATAAATACATAATTAATCGCGTATTAGCGATAACACATTTGTAAATGTAATTCATGTAATTCATTCATTTGGAAGGCATATATACCTATATAGATCTAGAGAGTGAATGAAATGCAATGTATTTACATGAGCTATCAATTTCGGTTATTTTATAGGTTGTGTCTATTTATGGCCCAGGTGAAAACACTACATGAATTATTACTCAGTACACATACTAGTTTTAAATGGCAGTAATTAATCATAACACTATTTAAATCCACAACTATAAGATTGATATACTTATTTCATACCCTTGTCCGCACGATGTTTCGCACTAAATAGAATTTCAAATTGGTCACAAGAATAGCATATTGGTCATATAGTCATGGGATGAGAGAGAGAGAGAGAGAGAGAGAGAGAGAGAGAGAGAGAGAGAGAGAGAGAGAGAGAGAGAGAGAGAGAGAGAGAGGCCGAATTAGCTGAGTCTTTGATTATATAGAAATATGACTGGAGTTTAGTCAATCCCAGAAACCAAAGATGTTCCAGGATTCGTTAGTGCCAGGATATTACTGGTCAGTTTGCTCGAGACCAATCATATTACGCGTACGTCCGTCGTGCTGGGCGTTAGGTAATCAATCTTGTGTAATCCTGGGATAATTTTATGGCGCTTGATTGGCCGGATGTTCGATTAATTATTTGGCCATATAGCACCTCTCGCCTATCGGCTGGACATTAATGTATTCAGTGTCATACTTAGGCGTTTTTGAAATTACAGCAGATGTTGGTGTAATAAATTATCGAGGCGCATCTGTGAGAAAATATGTATTGAGTTATTCAAAATCCTGAGAAAGTTAGGAGGGATTTGAAATAGATCACTACAGTTTTGACTCCTGTTTGAGTCTTGTTATCTTTCAATGTGAGTATCTAATCTTCAACGTCAATAACTCTCAATAAGAGATTACTAAAGTATGGCGTATAGATAATTAAATCGAGTAGTAATGTAAAATCGAACAAACAGCAACTGATTTGACGAGATTGCAATTTTTGTCAAAGTACTTTCCACCTGATCTAAACACCAAGCTACTCAATCTTAGCTATATGAACAGGTGGGCAGTGACAGTTGTGTCAAGGGGGCGGAGATGGCAAGGGTTTATACTGACCCAGTTCCATTAGGTACCTACTAGCTAGATAGTGGGGTATGTGCTGTGCCAAATAAGCCATCGGATCTTCATATATATCAAATGAGCGGCTGACAAAAATGAATTATGTTTAGTTATTGTGCCATTGACATTATTGAGTTACAGCCGACATGTAGGTATTTATTTCCAATAATTCATAGTTGGGAATCTCAATCTTTTAGTGGATCATCGCAAAAAGAAAACTCCGGCTCCGTTTCAAAAGTTATTTTCCTATTTTGAATTCCCAGAAATAAAATTAATAGATTCATGAGCTTTTTTAAAAAAAGAGCTTTTATATAGCACAATATCCACTAAATGTGCTCAAGGCGCTTTACAAGATGTCCCTGGCCAACAGCAACATTTAACATTTAGGACGGGACATGACGCCTGTTAGGCGATATTATAATGTTTTCGGACATAGACAACGCTGTTAACGGCCAGGTACTCATTTTACACCTGAGTGCGGTGATAGAATGTGAGTAAAAAGCCTTCTCCAAGGACTCAACTATGCGCCGAGCGAGGCTCGAACCCAGGATCTTCCGATCCGAAAGTGAGTGTCATACCATAAGACCACATATCCGCAATACTACCACCACCAACACCATCATTACACCAGCCTTATCACCATCACCATTGTCGTCACTACCACGATCAGCATCTTTCCATTATTATTAAATAAAACAACAACAATAATACTACAATGACCACGACTACAATATCTTCACCATGCCACCACAATCACCACATTAAAACCCACCCTCCTCCTCCCAACAACAACAACAACAACAACAGCAACAACAACAGCAACAACAACAACAACAACAGCAACAATAAAAACAACAAATTATAGGCCATAATAATATACTATTGAATCGCAAATTGCCAAATTTAAGATTTACAAGCGTGGGGAAGGACTTTCTTGATTGACGGAGAGAACATATTTAATTTTGGGTTAGGAACGCAAGTTACCATCGATTATTACATTCCATAGGATTGGGTACCACTGCGTTGGGTACTGGGTCACACTAATTGGATTCATTAGTCTGATGTCACGTCACCCAGCAACGGCGAGCAGCGTGGTTCTAAACAAAGAAAATCGGTACTTTTTCTTCTTCATGCTGGCTAGAACTTTCCATATTATGCGATAAGAATGTATAAAAGTCAAAACAAGATCATATTTATAATATTTTTCTCATTTGGATACACTTTTATGCTCGTCGGAGGAATATTTCATAAGGGCGTCCGCCATTGTTCCGATAGTTTAGAGTCAGTTACTAAATTACCATGCGTCACTCCGAGGGAAGTGACGTCATGACTGTTGAAGCCATTGACTTACTAATATTAGACCGGAAATCTCCACTGCGCGGCGGGGCAAAATGCGATGCTTTTTGCGTGCGCAGCCATTATCGCCTATATGACTCCACCCTCGGGTCTGCATGTAGTACTCCCGCGCATTGTTCGAATGGCATGTATGGTTTACAACCGTATCGCCTCGTCGGTTATGAATGTTTCAACTTAGTTTGACTTATAACATACCAGGCATCGACAGCAATACTCAGTCTAATTGAGTCAATCTATATACTGAAAGTAGAAAATCACGAAAATACACTATGGAGGTATGCATGCAACCAACATAATTGATAAAACCAATCATATTTCATCGATCTTGTTGTAGCAATACATCCCGATGGGCAGTGCACCTCCTACCCATTGAGTAAGTGTATGCAAATGATGGTGCAGAACTGCGTCTCTGTCTTAGCATCAACAACAGTCAGTGTGCAATGCAAGTGGGATTATAGGTATCGTAGACATGTCGGCATGTTCGTGTCTGATTCATGCTGCGTGCCACACAATAGCAATAGTGGTAAGCTAGGTCTTAAATAACCTATGTAATTTAACTTTTGTTGTTGTTGTTTCTTTATGTGTGTATGATATTTTATATTTTTATCTATAAATCCCGCCTAAGCGAAAGCCCCCTACTGTGCTGATGCGAAAAGGCCCCGATTTGAAATATATTCCGCAACAGGCATTGATAATTGCTAATTGTTTTTTTTTTTTTGGGTTTTTCTGTTTTGTTTTGTCAGTGCCTGAAGAAAAAGAAATGGAAAGGCTCATGTTGTGTTGCCTGGAATTGTTCTAATAGACAGACCAAGAGGTCCGAACTTCATTCTAATGACAGAGAAGAAGATCTTACCTTCCACCGTTTTCCTTCAAATCCTTCAATGAGAAAACAATGGATTGTCGCGATTAAACGACAGAAATTCACACCATCTCGGTTCACTAGAATCTGCAGCAAACACTTTACAGCCACAGACTTTACAGCGAGCAAAACAAGGCGGCGATTGAAAAAGACTGCAATTCCTTCCGTTTTTACATATCCACAACATTTGCATCCGAAAACGGCCATCCAGAGGAGAAAATTAATAAGAAACCCAACTATGAACAGCAATCGACCATTTCGAACCAGTGAAAATCTAAATTCCGCTCTTCAAGACCACACGTACTTTTGTTCAAATGCAAATAAACAAACTAAACTAGAAAACCAACTGGCAAGGCTAAGGAAAAAACTCAAAAACAATCGCACAAAAATTATGCGATCAAAATCCCGTAACAAAAAATTGACAGAGATCATAAGCGGTCTTAAAAATCAACGGTTAATAAAGGCCAAAGCTGAAGCGATTCTACAAAAAACTTTTAGTGGAATGTCTCTGGACCTTTTTCGTCATATTCAAAGATGTGGTAACGCAAAGAAAAGGATTTACCTTCCTAAGGTGAAGAAGTTTGCCCTTGCTCTTCACTTCTTGTCTCCGAAGGCATACGAGTTTGTGAGGCCCATTTTGCGTCTGCCTCACCAACGGACTCTTCGTCACTGGAAAGCGTCAATTAGTTGCTCGCCTGGATACCTGGACAATATGCTACACGTTGCGTCGAAAAAAGCTGAGGAGACCAATAGTAAATACTGCTCGTTGATATTAGACGAAATGAGTATAAGACAGGACGTGTCATGGGTACCCAGTGAGCACAGATTCTGCGGATTCAGAGACTTCGGACAAGGACCCGTCGACAGTCGGGAGGCTACGAATGCACTGGTATTCAGTTTGAAAGGGAGATGGAAAGTGCCAATGGCCTATTTTTTGACGGACCATATTAACTCCTCTCAGCTGGCATTTTGTATCAAAGAAGCCATGGAAAAAGCAGCAGACTACAATCTCATAGTAAAAGCTGTTGTCGCCGACGGTCTGAAGGCCAATATGAAAGCCGCAACAGAGCTGGGCTGCGACATAAATCTGGAGACTTTGAAGACCAACTTCAAACATCCCCACCCTCAGTTTAAGGATGAAAATGTCTACATGATATGTGACCCTCCCCATATGCTGAAGCTATTCAGAAACTTACTGGCGGACACAGGAAGCTTGACGAGAACCACGAACAGCGGAGTGAAAGCAATTTCTTGGCAATACATTGTCCAACTTCACCTGCTACAGAAAAAAGACAGTCTGTACCTTGCAAACAAGATCACGGAAAAACACATCAAGTTTCAAAATGTGAAAATGAAAGTCAAAATAGCCGCGCAAACACTGTCCAATAGTGTGGCCACAGCTATTGACCATCTGAGGGACGACCTAAAGCTGGAGCAATTCAAGGACTCTGAGGAAACGTGCCTTTTTCTACGGACAATCGACCGGCTGTTTGATATACTCAACACAAAAAATCCGTTTGCAAGAGGTTCGAAAGCTGCCTTGAGTCCCCAGAATGTAGAGTCATGGCAACCGTTTTTGGAGGATGTCCAGAAATACCTCGTGTCTCTCCAAGAGCCATCGGGATTGCCAATACACAGAACCCTGAAGAATCAATGTGTCCTGGGCTTCATCATAACGGCCCAATCAACCCTGGATCTTGCAAGAGAACTTTTTGCCCGTGGCAACCAGTATTTCCTCACTTACAAGTTCTCACAGGATCACGTCGAAATGTTTTTCAGTAAAATTCGGCAGAGAAATGGGTGGAACAACAACCCTAACGCCCAACAGTTCCGCAGTGCCCTCAAAAGTCTGATGATAACCAACTTGATCAAGGCGTCGGACAATGGAAATTCTACCCCACAGGACGACACAGTTGAGTTGCAACTGGACTTCCCACTGGACACAAGAAAGCCAGTTCCTCTAACGAAGATGGATTGTGAAAAGTCAAGAGTGGAAGAGGAAGAGGACCAAGAAATGATGGTGGCAATAAACGACTTACTGGACACGCCTCTCGTCAGCGACTCAGATTGGCGACAGTCCTGTTTATTTTACACGGCCGGATTTGTTGCAAAAAAAAGCCCAAAAGTCCATCAAATGCAACACCTGTAAGGACGCGCTGTATGATGCACAAAACACATCTTCTACGCAATCTCAATTCCTCAAGCGCAAGAACACTGGCGGTCTAACCATCCCATCAAATGGTGTTGTGACAGTTGTGGAAACGTGTGAAAAGGTGTTTCGCTGCACTATGCCTAGTCCAGCATTGATGGACAGACTTCCGTCCCAGAGTCACATTGACCTTCACATGCAGACCGTCGTCTTGTCCCATCTCCGCTCAAAACACCTTAGCCTTTTCCCTTCTTTAAGGGACCATTTTTTTGACCACGAGATAGCCATAGAAACCAATCACATCACACAGCTAGTCAAATCCATCTCCAGCGTTTACTTTAGGATGAGACTTTTCAAAGCGGGGCAAATGTACCAGAGACGGAAAATAATGATGGGGAAAATATCAAAAAGGATGAAGTTCAACAAGATCATCCTTTTCAGTGGACTATAAGTACAAAAGGGGGAAAGGGGGAGGAGGGAGTGTTACACATCGTTAGTTTTAATGAATCAGTGAATGGTGTTTTCTTTCGACTTAACTGATCGTGCTGTAGGTAATTATAATAATAATCATAATAATGAAGAAGAAGAAGAAGAAGAAGAAGAAGAAGAAGAAGAAGAAGAAGAAGAAGAGATAATGGACCTGGGGCAAGATTACAACACTTGTATCCGATGGAGACGGCGATCCACTGTGACGGACTTGTTGCCAAGCACCGAAAGGATAAATAAGTAAGTAATAATAATAATAATAATAATAATAATAATAATAATAATAATAATAATAATAATAATAATAATAATAATAATAATAATAATAATAATAATAATAATAATAATAATGAATAATAATAATAATAATAATAATAATAATAATAATAATAATAATAATAATAATAATAATAATAATAATAATAATAATAATAATAATAATAATAATAATAATCATACGGGTGGAATCTAAGCCCACTCTAAAGAGCTTTGTTGACGAATATTATGATGTGGTTATCGAGTCGAGTCGTTGCCTTGGTGCGGCGAGCGAGAAGAGGTGGAGCGCTATAGCGTGCGCGGCAGTTCCCCATGCACGCCTCGCAACTCTCTCGTTGAGCGTCCCGTCTATATTCATACGTCGATGGGTGTAATAGGCTTCAACCATCGACGTATGAATATAGACGGGACGCTCAACGAGAGAGTTGCGAGGCGTGCATGGGGAACTGCCGCGCACGCTATAGCGCTCCACCTCTTCTCGCTCGCCGCACCAAGGCAACGACTCGACTCGATAACCACATCATAATATTCGTCAACAAAGCTCTTTAGAGTGGGCTTAGATTCCACCCGTATTATTATTATATTATTATTATTATTATTATTATTATTATTATTATTATTATTATTATTATTATTATTATTATTATTATTATTATTATTATTATTATTATTAATTATTATCATCATCATTATTATTATTATTATTATTATTATTATTATTATTATTATTATTATTATTATTATTATTATTATTATTATTATTATTACTTACTTATTTATCCTTTCGGTGCTTGGCAACAAGTCCGTCACAGTGGATAGCCGTCTCCATCGGATACAAGTGTTGTAATCTTGCCCCAGGTCCATTATCTCTTCTTCTTCTTCTTCTTCTTCTTCTTCGTTATTATTATTATTATTATTATTATTACCTACAGCACGATCAGTTAAGTCGAAAGAAAACACCATTCACTGATTCATTAAAACTAACGATGTGTAACACTCCCTCCTCCCCCTTTCCCCCTTTTGTACTTATAGTCCACTGAAAAGGATGATCTTGTTGAACTTCATCCTTTTTGATATTTTCCCCATCATTATTTTCCGTCTCTGGTACATTTGCCCCGCTTTGAAAAGTCTCATCCTAAAGTAAACGCTGGAGATGGATTTGACTAGCTGTGTGATGTGATTGGTTTCTATGGCTATCTCGTGGTCAAAAAAATGGTCCCTTAAAGAAGGGAAAAGGCTAAGGTGTTTTGAGCGGAGATGGGACAAGACGACGGTCTGCATGTGAAGGTCAATGTGACTCTGGGACGGAAGTCTGTCCATCAATGCTGGACTAGGCATAGTGCAGCGAAACACCTTTTCACACGTTTCCACAACTGTCACAACACCATTTGATGGGATGGTTAGACCGCCAGTGTTCTTGCGCTTGAGGAATTGAGATTGCGTAGAAGATGTGTTTTGTGCATCATACAGCGCGTCCTTACAGGTGTTGCATTTGATGGACTTTTGGGCTTTTTTTTGCAACAAATCCGGCCGTGTAAAATAAACAGGACTGTCGCCAATCTGAGTCGCTGACGAGAGGCGTGTCCAGTAAGTCGTTTATTGCCACCATCATTTCTTGGTCCTCTTCCTCTTCCACTCTTGACTTTTCACAATCCATCTTCGTTAGAGGAACTGGCTTTCTTGTGTCCAGTGGGAAGTCCAGTTGCAACTCAACTGTGTCGTCCTGTGGGGTAGAATTTCCATTGTCCGACGCCTTGATCAAGTTGGTTATCATCAGACTTTTGAGGGCACTGCGGAACTGTTGGGCGTTAGGGTTGTTGTTCCACCCATTTCTCTGCCGAATTTTACTGAAAAACATTTCGACGTGATCCTGTGAGAACTTGTAAGTGAGGAAATACTGGTTGCCACGGGCAAAAAGTTCTCTTGCAAGATCCAGGGTTGATTGGGCCGTTATGATGAAGCCCAGGACACATTGATTCTTCAGGGTTCTGTGTATTGGCAATCCCGATGGCTCTTGGAGAGACACGAGGTATTTCTGGACATCCTCCAAAAACGGTTGCCATGACTCTACATTCTGGGGACTCAAGGCAGCTTTCGAACCTCTTGCAAACGGATTTTTTGTGTTGAGTATATCAAACAGCCGGTCGATTGTCCGTAGAAAAAGGCACGTTTCCTCAGAGTCCTTGAATTGCTCCAGCTTTAGGTCGTCCCTCAGATGGTCAATAGCTGTGGCCACACTATTGGACAGTGTTTGCGCGGCTATTTTGACTTTCATTTTCACATTTTGAAACTTGATGTGTTTTTCCGTGATCTTGTTTGCAAGGTACAGACTGTCTTTTTTCTGTAGCAGGTGAAGTTGGACAATGTATTGCCAAGAAATTGCTTTCACTCCGCTGTTCGTGGTTCTCGTCAAGCTTCCTGTGTCCGCCAGTAAGTTTCTGAATAGCTTCAGCATATGGGGAGGGTCACATATCATGTAGACATTTTCATCCTTAAACTGAGGGTGGGGATGTTTGAAGTTGGTCTTCAAAGTCTCCAGATTTATGTCGCAGCCCAGCTCTGTTGCGGCTTTCATATTGGCCTTCAGACCGTCGGCGACAACAGCTTTTACTATGAGATTGTAGTCTGCTGCTTTTTCCATGGCTTCTTTGATACAAAATGCCAGCTGAGAGGAGTTAATATGGTCCGTCAAAAAATAGGCCATTGGCACTTTCCATCTCCCTTTCAAACTGAATACCAGTGCATTCGTAGCCTCCCGACTGTCGACGGGTCCTTGTCCGAAGTCTCTGAATCCGCAGAATCTGTGCTCACTGGGTACCCATGACACGTCCTGTCTTATACTCATTTCGTCTAATATCAACGAGCAGTATTTACTATTGGTCTCCTCAGCTTTTTTCGACGCAACGTGTAGCATATTGTCCAGGTATCCAGGCGAGCAACTAATTGACGCTTTCCAGTGACGAAGAGTCCGTTGGTGAGGCAGACGCAAAATGGGCCTCACAAACTCGTATGCCTTCGGAGACAAGAAGTGAAGAGCAAGGGCAAACTTCTTCACCTTAGGAAGGTAAATCCTTTTCTTTGCGTTACCACATCTTTGAATATGACGAAAAAGGTCCAGAGACATTCCACTAAAAGTTTTTTGTAGAATCGCTTCAGCTTTGGCCTTTATTAACCGTTGATTTTTAAGACCGCTTATGATCTCTGTCAATTTTTTGTTACGGGATTTTGATCGCATAATTTTTGTGCGATTGTTTTTGATTTTTTTCCTTAGCCTTGCCAGTTGGTTTTCTAGTTTAGTTTGTTTATTTGCATTTGAACAAAAGTACGTGTGGTCTTGAAGAGCGGAATTTAGATTTTCACTGGTTCGAAATGGTCGATTGCTGTTCATAGTTGGGTTTCTTATTAATTTTCTCCTCTGGATGGCCGTTTTCGGCTGCAAATGTTGTGGATATGTAAAAACGGAAGGAATTGCAGTCTTTTTCAATCGCCGCCTTGTTTTGCTCGCTGTAAAGTCTGTGGCTGTAAAGTGTTTGCTGCAGATTCTAGTGAACCGAGATGGTGTGAATTTCTGTCGTTTAATCGCGACAATCCATTGTTTTCTCATTGAAGGATTTGAAGGAAAACGGTGGAAGGTAAGATCTTCTTCTCTGTCATTAGAATGAAGTTCGGACCTCTTGGTCTGTCTATTAGAACAATTCCAGGCAACACAACATGAGCCTTTCCATTTCTTTTTCTTCAGGCACTGACAAAACAAAACAGAAAAACCAAAAAAAAAAAAAAAACAATTAGCAATTATCAATGCCTGTTGCGGAATATATTTCAAATCGGGGCCTTTTCGCATCAGCACAGTAGGGGGCTTTCGCTTAGGCGGGATTTATAGATAAAAATATAAAATATCATACACACATAAAGAAACAACAACAACAAAAGTTAAATTACATAGGTTATTTAAGACCTAGCTTACCACTATTGCTATTGTGTGGCACGCAGCATGAATCAGACACGAACATGCCGACATGTCTACGATACCTATAATCCCACTTGCATTGCACACTGACTGTTGTTGATGCTAAGACAGAGACGCAGTTCTGCACCATCATTTGCATACACTTACTCAATGGGTAGGAGGTGCACTGCCCATCGGGATGTATTGCTACAACAAGATCGATGAAATATGATTGGTTTTATCAATTATGTTGGTTGCATGCATACCTCCATAGTGTATTTTCGTGATTTTCTACTTTCAGTATATAGATTGACTCAATTAGACTGAGTATTGCTGTCGATGCCTGGTATGTTATAAGTCAAACTAAGTTGAAACATTCATAACCGACGAGGCGATACGGTTGTAAACCATACATGCCATTCGAACAATGCGCGGGAGTACTACACGCAGACCCGAGGGTGGAGTCATATAGGCGATAATGGCTGCGCACGCAAAAAGCATCGCATTTTGCCCCGCCGCGCAGTGGAGATTTCCGGTCTATTATTAGTAAGTCAATGATTACACCCAAATTAAACGTGTATCAAATTCTTATGGAAGATTATATACACACTTCCTTTGGAAAAAAGAGCTCCCCGTTGCTGTGCCCCGGAAGTGGAAACGCGTTATAAACATAAATGAAAACGAAAGGAAAACTATGTTTCATAAGTCATAAGACAAAGACCAAAGTTATAGATTTTTAAGGTAATGGGTGTAAAGAAAACTTTAAAATACATCATAGAATAAAAAGTCCCGACTTAATTTGCAATTTAATTTCATCATCAAAGTCAAAGACCCTTTAAATTCCCTCTTCAGTTATCGGCCGGTTTAGTTTTGTTGCTTTTTTTCATACTCTAGTCTAATATAAACTTTTTTGGAATGTAAAGTTAAGTCAAAAGTCTAAGTCAGACTAAGTAGGCTAAGGCCAATGGATTGTTGATCCGGATCGTATTAGGTAAAGTCCATACGTTATTCCAAAACTAACACAAACTTGAGCTGAGAATGGGTTCGCCTTATGATGATATGAATCATGATGGCTGCGGTTATTCGGACTCGAGTCTGAATAGTCTCCTGCGGCTATTGGCTATTGGGACTCAAACTCTACTGCGCATGTGCGAGCAACAAGTCATTCGGAATAGTTCCTGTAGCACTATAGTTTTTTTGTTTTTTTTTTTGTTTTTAATTGTGTGCGCGTGTGTAATTAAAATTAGAGCGAAATCTATTGTCACCTGTCTAGATAGATCGTGCTCCTTACCGCTCAGACGTTTTCGCCCTGATACCGATTGCACCGATTTTCGTAAATTTCGTGTTGTGACCACTTATAATAGTGAGAAGAAGATGAACAATAATATTTTATAAATATATATATATATTTAAAAAAAAAGACAAACTGATTTATTTTTACATATTAGAAGTAGAAGAAAAATAACAAGACATACAGATGTTTGTTATGTTAGGTGCCACTCTGTTAGAGCATTATCTATTATTATGTTAGTTGTCTCTCTATTAGTGTAATATCTAGTCATTTTGATTTAGTGACATGTACATAAAATTGATGAAAATAACACTCGTGGTCTGAGTATGGTAACTATCAGCACGCAATCAATTGGAAGCTCAGTTCGAGATTTAAAAGAAAAGAATAAGGAACAAAAGTCAAAGTAACTGTGGTGTAAAGGAAAATGCTTTCCAACAACTTTTCGCGATGTTCTTATATAATCAGGACAATATTTTTCTGATAGTTTTAGATGGACAACAATCCTCTACAATCACTCTGATATGGGAAAAACAGAATTTCCTCTGAACTCTTCTTCTTCTATCATCTCTTCCCACTGCCTGCACTGTGTTTTTGCAGACATTGGAGTTGAGAGTCTGAATAGCCATGGGAGACTTTTCAGACTCGTGTCCGAATTGCCACTATGTGAGAAGAATTAGTGGAAATCATATATATAATAGTTGAAATCATTGTATTTGAAACTTGAGACTGAGAGTCAAGAGGGTACTTTTGTAATAAAAAAAAAAAGTGGTCCCCGCCAAGCGGCCGATGTTTTGTGTTGATCAAAATAAATTGCAGCCAATCTTTTGAAATGTCAAATTAAAATTTTAAATATTGTGATAAGTCTCAAGGAAAATGATGGGATATAATTGACATGTACATATATTCAGGTCTGACATTGAACCCACTTATGGGTTTAGTTTGACATTGTTGTAATTAATGGACAATAATTTGCTTCATATTTTTCTAGATTTCCATTGCAACATTGGGCCCATAAGGAATTGGGTTATCAGACCTGCAAATAAGTTCAAGTAGGATATAATAACATTGTGACGTGCACATATTTGCAGGTCTGATCATTCAAATTGTTTTGGGATCATTGTTGTAATGGAAATACTCTCAAACTAACACAAAATATTGTCCATTACAATAATGTTAAATCAAGCACATAGTTACGCTCCCTGGGTGGGGTTCCTGACCTCCCATAGTGGGCAGGGAGGTACTTTCTATGTCTTCTATCCCCCTATACCTGTTTTCCAACTTGATTTCTGTCTTTGTCTTGGAATGAGATTACTTGGTTTTGTCCTGACCCTGGCTGGGAGGGAAACAGTCGAATGCATAGTTATTGTTTTGGGAGATGATATTTTTTTCCCTTGTAAACCATCTCTCTGTTAGGTATTGTTAAAATTGTTATTTTGGATGTATATTATAAGCATTTGAGTGTATTCCTCTTAGTGGGACGTTGTGCTTGTGTCTGGGTGAGACTTTTAAGTGATCTCAAACTAAGCACATTGATAGTTTGCTCTTGGAATCTACATCTGTTCCCTATTTGAACCATTCTCCTTTGTCTTACTTTTTCCTCAAATCCTTTTAATTGTAAATCTAGAATCTTTTCACTATCCAATTTTCTTCCTTTTTACTGGCGCTGATATGACCTAAATGTGTTGCAAGCGCCCTAAAACCCTTAAAAACAAACAAACAAAACAATAGTTGTGCTCCCTTATCAGACTTGTGAACATGTACACATCAGTACATTGCAATCACGAAAGAATAGAAATGCATAATGTTGCAAGAAATTAATATAGAGTGGTAAAGCATGGAATTTGAAATAAATACCTAAATTATATTTTCTAATACCATATTAAGTATTTCATAAGCGCCTTACCCTTTACTTCGGATAATCCCCTATTTCGGAGGTCGGAAGATCCCAAGTGTCATAGTTTTGGCCCCTGTCATTCATAGTCGTAATATAACAAGGGATTGGTAGTCCACCCATTCCTCTTCCTGATTATATGTTTTTGAAAACTTAAAAAATTTCCCTATGTCTTGAAGAGAAGCAAAAATTTTCTACAAAAAATCCAATGTGGCAACCTGGTTGCTAGTCAAAACATTGGTAACATAACTCCACTTGGCAAGGTCCACTATTTTACAAAAATACCATCGAGCACTATTCCAAACGAGTCCGCCACTTACATTACTGCCATGACAAATTTTCAGTTGGCTAAAAGTAAAAGCCAAACCCAGTCCCTGGGTGTTACAAAGTAAAGTTTGTTTGAAAATAGTTACCATTGCAATGAAAACACATGTTGTTTTGGTTTGTTTCCGATGGGACACTAGATTAATATTGTGGAATTACTCAATCTAGAAGCATTAAGTGATTAAATGTGAGAGAACAATTTATTACTGAGTATAAGTTAAAGTATATACTAATATATCGCAACAACATTGTAAGTAGAAGGGCAAAATAATATAGCTCAAATATGAAAAGTAAGGAACAAAGAGTGCATCCTGCTCTAGGCATGCCACTCTCATATTTGTAAGCTCAACTAATATTTTAAACAATGGACTTTATGAATAGTAACTAATTAATCAGTAGCTGAAGTCATTAACTAATAACAAAGGGGCACAACTCTTTATTAGAGTAACTCGATGTCTGTCTAAAATTTTCAGACTTTTTTTACTTTAGCTCGTTAAGAGCTTTGTTATTGTTATTGGTATTTTTAAAAATTAGTGACAAACATTTTAGTATTAAACACCTGCTTAGTAACATTGATAATTGGCACTCAACACCGATGCTTGAAACAAAACAAATTTTACCGAAATAGGCATCATCGCTTTTGAAAAACGTGATCTTGTACCTTGAAGGTATGAAAAAGCCTACTCATAGCCAATGAGGTCACTTTGTTACCGACCAATGCTAACACATGTTGCCATCTGGTACTTAGAAAAACAGCGTTATAGGGCTGCCATATGGCCATTGGCCAAAATTGGCCACACAGAGAACTGTGTTTCAATTAATTAATTTTAATTTTTTATTTGAAAAAATATTCTTTTCTCAATATTATTTTTTTCCCCTAGTCTGATCAGGTTTTTTTAATTTTTTGTTTTATTTTTGGTTTTGTTTTATTTATTTTGTTTAAGAGGGTCCATAAGTTTGTACTGTTTGGCCAAGTAAGTTTCTCTTTGACCCCACTTTTAAAGTTGAAATTGACCACAAGGACCTCTGGAAAAAATACACATTCTATTGTGGTTGGGACGATTCTTATCACAGGCACTGGTCTATGCATCATATCATTATTATAGTCTCACCACACCCCCTTTTTCCGCCATCTTGAAAACCTTGGAATAACGACACCCCTGGATAGGGATATAATTTTCCGGTCCTGGGCAATCCAGGGGTTGCACTATATTTCATTGACAAACCTCTTTATGAAAATTCATCTTACCATAAAATGTTTCATTTGGAACTTTTTCCCCATTTCTGCAAAAAAAATTTCATCTTTTATCTGTCTTCTATTAAAAGTAAAGCATCATGTCAACTATTACAGCCACTGCATGATCATAACCACAGTCAAGCCGATATCACTGTCACCTCAGCCACCATGATCATCTTCCTCACACTTTGAATAAATATGACAAAAATAAAAAAAGGTTTAAAAATGTGAGCTATTGTATAGTACATTATCCACTAGATGTGCTCAAATGCTTAACACAGAGTGAGAAGCCAACACCAATACTGAGGGTGAGATATGGAGCTTGTGTAAGGTGCATCTAAAATATTTTCAACAAAAATAACACTATTACCAGCCAGATAATCATTTTACACCTGGGTATGATGAGAGAATATGAATCAAGAGCCTTTTCAAGGACTTTACTTTGTATTGCCCACAGGAGAACCCAAACCGGAGATCTAAAGGTCTGAAGTCAAAGCTAAGAGTGAAGGATGGCTCTATCATTTCAAGAAGTAACATAACACTATCTTCAAGGCAGTCGACTTCGATCGCCATAACAACAATCCTCTGGTCTAAACGATGTCTTTATAGAGCGGTTGCACTGTGTCATTGCCATCATCACTACTATAACAAAGGATGATGAGAATCATCACATAACTAGTAACTAGTAGCATTAAGACAACCACTATGTCATCATCTCTATAACAAAATTAGCATCACAACTTAACCCTACATCACCAATTAACACCTTAGCCACAACTGACATTATCTTTGGTACTTGGACCACTTTGTCATCTTTATCACCAATACTTTTACAGCATCACACCACCAATGCCATTACTACCTTATCATCTTCACTATTACTTCTGCCATACCATTACAACCACCATCACCACCATCACAGAAACAGTCTCCACCTCTACCACCACTTTAGTCTCTTTCCTTTTTTTCTTTCTTTTTTTTTTAGGGGGTGGGGGGGGGGGGGGGAAGCTGTCTCTTGTATTGAAATTGTTTTAGACAAAGCAGCTGGCTTCTGTACTGTCCTTTCCTTTGCCTTATCTTACATGCAATCTGAAGGAATAAGGGAGGGAACTGCCACATGGAAGGATTTTTTTTTGTGTGTTTTTGTTGAGTTGAAATTCAATAAATGTGTCTTTCATCTTGGTTTCTTTTCAGTTCAAATCGATGTAGATGGCTTGAAAGAAAGAAAATAAAGAACACACAATGATTTTATCAAAGTTTCGACTACCACACCTTGCAAGATCTTCCTATCAGAAATTGCGAAGATTTGGCAAGACTGCATTTTCCCCACGTTATCTTTTATACACTAATGTTATCATAAGTGGCCAGATATCTGCAATGGGTGATGTCATTCAACAGAATTATCAACTCTCCAAACCGAATGCCAATGACTCATGGGATCCCAAAAGAACTGCTATGATGCTAGGTGCTGGAGCTTGTCTTAGTCCAATTGTTCACTTCTGGTACTTGAATCTAGACAAGTTTATACCTGGCAACACAATTAAAATTGCAGCAATTAAGGTGATTTTATTTGTTTTATTTTTAGTAAAAAAATTTTTTATTAAATCAAGTTTGAAGCGATTCATATTTTGCATTACAAAACTTAGTTAATAAAGGATGGAATGAAATTGTATAATTAATGTCATATATTTATAGTAACTTGTTCAACAACCTCTGAGAGACTTGTATAAGTTTAGCTTTGTAAAAGTCATGGACTAAAGCTGGGGTCCTGATAGTTACTGATAGCTCAATTGGTTGAACATTCGACTCACAAGCAAAGGACTGATGGTGATCATCTGATCATGGGTTGATCAGAAGATTTTGTAGTGGCTCCTCTCTCCATCCTGCATGAATGCCTATTATATCTGGTTGAAAACACTTAGTGATCTTGCCTGAACTGCAGAAATCAATTATTATTGTCCATCTAGCGCTATAGACATCAACTCCATCCCCCGTGAACTTAATGCAAACCTACCTATTATTACGAAAAATTCTTAGAATTACGAAATTTTGGCTCCATTTTCAGAACTTCTTCAGCCTAAGCCCCAAAAATGCCTGTCACATTCAACAACTCTCTCCGCCCTTGATTACAAATACTCAGAATTGAGTCTACTTCGAGTAACATTCAGTTTCAGATTCAGAACTTCATGAGCATGATAAGTCTTAAAACTTAATGAAAATGAAAATTGATGCCAATCTACATCATTTTAAAGATTTTGAAGTGTTTTTTAAAATCCATGTGAGTGTGGGGATAAATTGTTTATTTTTAAAGTAAATAATAGTGACTACAATTTTCATCGCCTAAAAATTAGAATTTTTATATTTTCAAGTTGAAGGTCTGTTTATGGTTTGAAAGTACAGTAGAACTCGGAAATAGCTATTCCCGAGTTGCCAGGAAAGGTTATAATATTGCTGGTTATTCCCCTCAGTGTGTAATTCGAGTAAAAGCCGTCGCCCCTATTTCAATTTCTTCACAGAAGTGGCAGAGTGCTTGGTTTTTTGTTGTTGTTTTTTTGTTTTTTGTGTTTTTTTTTTTTTTTCAAGTAAAATCATGACTAGAAAAAAAAACAAGAACATAGAAGTGTGTGTGTGTGTGTGCGTGTGCGCGCGAGTGTTTGTATGCACTCGGCATGTTTGATGAGGTAAGCAAGCGCATCACTCAATCACTGACCCATTGAAATAATGGTTCCACACTCCCCTCTCTCGCTGATCGTGTTGTTCGTTAACGATGCTACTCGCTGACCGATGCTGCGAAGTGAGGTATGTTGGCATGTGCTTACCTCGCGTGTCGCGTGGCACCACATTGGTTAGAATCAGCGTGGGTGCGCAACTGGATGCGCGGGTTGACGGAGGTAGGAAACAATAACAAACCCACATGGTTGCCATTACCTCCACCATCATTCTCGCTCACGGTTTGTGGAAAGCACTTCATTACAGGCACGTAATAGTGAATCTAGTTTTTGTTTTGAACATTTCTATTATTATTCTTTGTAAATTGACCCATATTAAAAGAAACATACAAACAAAACAGGCATGACCAGTCACTAACAATGCCGTGTAGTGTGTAGACAGTAACACGGTACGGTGAACATGAATGACACTGGGATCGGAATGTCGGAACCCAGTAGTCGTTCGCAACTCTGCCTCACGTATTCATTTAATCAGTCAATTTAAATTTCATTTAGCTTGCCTATTCTTCAAGTTTATGTTATATTCACTTTTTCTATTTAAAAAGGGTAATCCAAACAGACCATAAAAATGATTTTATAATAAGCCGACTTCAACTTCCATCACTTACGACACGAACTTATTTTGGGTGTTTTTTTTTAACAAAACCGTTTGACTCAAACTAAAGCTTCGGCATTGGATAAGGAGCGAGGTCCCTGTTGCCATCTTGCTTAGTTTATACAGAGACTGGGTTGCCAGCTTGGCTGTTCTTGATAAATAGTAGTAAATAGCACAACCTTGTGCAATGAGAGATAGAGAGAGAGAGAGATTTTGAACAAAAAACGAATATCTCTCTCTCTCTTACCCTCTCTCTCTCTCTCTCTCTTGCCCCCCCTCTCTCTCTCTCTCTCTCTCTCTCTCTCTTGCCCTCTCTCTCTCTCTCTCTCTCTCTCTCTCTCTCTCTCTCTCTCTCTCTCTCTCTCTCTCTCTCTCTCTCCCTCCCTCTCTCTCTCTCTTCCTATTTCATCTGTCACACTGTTTGACAATCTTCTTCACCTGGCTCACTTGTACTTGTAATATCGGGTGTAAGGTAAAATTTTGAACAATTATTATTATTTATAAAATGCAGAAACTTTGCAAATAAACCGATAGACTAGATATTAATTCGATTCGAAAAGTGGAACACAAAAGGAGAATTTGCGAATACCCGGTCCAGACATAAGCGTCATGGTCTTATTTATAAAGTGCAGAATCTTTGCAAATAAACGGATAAAATAGAGATTAATTCGATTCGAAAAGTGGAACACAAAAGCAGAATTTGCGAATGCCCGGTCCAGACATAAGTGTTATGGTCTTATTTATAAAATCTAGAAACTTTGAAAATAAACGGACAAGATAGAGATTCATTCGATTCGAAAAGTGGAACACAAAAGCAGAATTTGCGAATGCCCGGTCCAGACATAAGCGCTATGGTCTTATTTATAAAGTGCAGAAACTTTGCAAATAAACGGATAGACTAGATGTTATTTCGATTCGAAAAGTGGAACACAAAAGGAAAATTTGCGAATACCCAGTCCAGACATAAGCGTCATAGTCTTATTTATAAAGTACAGAATCTTTGCAAATAGACGGATAAAATAGAGATTAATTCGATTCGAAAAGTGGAACACAAAAGCAGAATTTGCGAATGCCCGGTCCAGACATAAGCGTTATGGTCTTATTTATAAAGTGCAGAATCTTTGCAAATAGAAGGATAAAATAGAGATTAATTCGATTCAAAAAGTGGAACACAAAAGCAGAATTTGCGAATGCCCAGTCCAGACATAAGCGCTATGGTCTTATTTATAAAGTGCAGAAACTTTGCAAATAAACGGAAAAAAAACAGATTAATTCTAATCGAACAGTGGAACACAAAGGCAGAATTTGCGAACAACCGGTCCAGACATAAGCGTTATGGTCTTATTTATAAAATCTAGAAACTTTGCAAATAAACGGATAAAATAGAGATTAATTCGATTCGAAAAGTGGAACACAAAAGCAGAATTTGCGAATGCCCGGTCCAGACATAAGCGTTATGGTCTTATTAATAAAATGCAGAAACTTTGCAAATAAACGGATAGACTAGATATTAATTCGATTCGAAAAGTGGAACACAAAAGCAGAATTTGCGAATGCCCGGTCCAGACATAAGCGCTATGGTCTTATTTATAAAGTGCAGAAACTTTGCAAATAAACGGAAAAAATAGAGATTAATTCTAATCGAACAGTGGAACACAAAGGCAGAATTTGCGAACAACCGGTCCAGACATAAGCGTTATGGTCTTATTTATAAAGTGCAGAAAATTTGCAAATAAACGGATAAGATAGAGATTAATTCGATTCGAAAAGTGGAACACAAAAGCAGAATTTGCGAATGCCCGGTCCAGACATAAGCGTTATGGTCTTATTAATAAAATGCAGAAACTTTGCAAATAAACGGATAGACTAGATATTAATTCGATTCGAAAAGTGGAACACAAAAGCAGAATTTGCGAATGCCCGGTCCAGACATAAGCGCTATGGTCTTATTTATAAAGTGCAGAAACTTTGCAAATAAACGGAAAAAATAGAGATTAATTCTAATCGAACAGTGGAACACAAAGGCAGAATTTGCGAACAACCGGTCCAGACATAAGCGTTATGGTCTTATTTATAAAGTGCAGAAAATTTGCAAATAAACGGATAAGATAGAGATTAATTCGATTCGAAAAGTGGAACACAAAAGCAGAATTTGTAAATACCCGGTCCAGGCATAAGCGTCATGGTCTTGTTTAAATGAAACAATGCCATTTAAAAAAATATATGGTCAATGAGTAATTAAGCTAAATATGTGGAGTTCAAATAGATAACTTGATCTGTGAATTTTTTTTATAATTAGCTGTTTTTATTCTCCATCATTTAGGTTATGTGATTAAGTTTATAATTGAAATACAAACTTTATCTCACTTATCAATGTTTTGCAATAAAGGAGAGTGTGAGTGAACCTGAGCAAAGGAAATTATTTGAGAGAGTGATATTTATCATGCTTTTCAGTTTGTAGTTGAATTCTAGAATGGATTCTTTATAGTTCTCATTGATTGTATGTCAGTATGTCAGTCTTTAGGACACCGATTACCTTAATGCGGCCACAATTTACAATGTGACGGCCACAAGCCCGTTAAACGCAGAGTGGGGTATTGTTGTTTGCAAGTAATGCTATGGTTTTAATAGGATATCTGTCTCCTATTAAAATACATTCCTGTGTTGGATCTTGGATTAAATTCATGTCTTCTTCGGATTTTGGGATATTTAATTTTCATGGATTGTGATTGTGATTTTCAAGACTATTAATGTAAGTAAATGCCCAAATAGATATTTTTATTCATTTATTCTTTATTTATTTTTTTTAGTTTTGTTTTGTTTTGAAGCATTTATTATAAGAAATATTGTACATATGCACTTATACACCAAAGACTATATCCTTTCAACTGCTTATTATTATTATTATTATTATTTAATAATAATAATAATAATAATAATAATAATAATATATTATTATTATTATTATTATTATTATTATTATTATTATTATTATTATTAATATAATAATAATAATAATAATAATAATAATAATAATAATAATAATAATAATAATAATAATAATAATAATAATAATAATAATAATAATTAATAATAAGTGCATTGAGTGAAATCCCAATCCTGGTTGCCCAAATAAAACTGGCGCTAGAATCCCGACTACCTGTCTAAACGAATGTTGTTTGTACGATACATACTAACTACACGTTCAATATCGGGGGCAGAAAATATACGTTTGGTTTTATGAAATTAAAACAGTAGTCCCACATTGTTCTTTGATGTTATTTGTGGTTGCATTTGCTTTGAAACTTACACATTATATTGTGTTACATTGTTTACAAAATATTTCTGGTACTCGTATGCATGTGTAGTCAACGGACCACCGGTCAATCGTGTTCTTTATTATTTTATTATTAATTTTGGCTTGACATCTTACATATGTGAATTTGACAGGTTGTTATGGATGGTAATTATAACATTAAGTGATTTTTAAACATTTTTACGGCGTTTTAAATGTCTTTCTTGCATTCATTGCCGAGCACCTCCACTTTTCTGTTACTATTTTAACGATCAGCTGATTTTCTCTTGCCTCCCCTTTAATTTCGCGGACTTTTTTCAGAACGAGGCGTGGGAGTGGCTAATTGGGTGAATAATTGACCCCCACCCCCAATACACACACACGCACACAAACCCAACCCCCACCCAAATTTGTTTCGCCTATTATGTACTACTACAGACTAGGCTACTATGTAATATTACTCGTAACGAAAAATAAGAAAAGAAAAGAGGCTAGGCTAAAAATATTTAAATTGCCATTGTCTCTTGTTTTGCTTTACTTCGTTTGCAGTCCTAGGCATGGGCAGGAAATGCTCGTTATTTCCGAGTTGACCTCTTTTTCATACTCGCTACTTTCATGCTAATTTTATTGACTCAAATAAGGGAAAACAACGGGGATTTAGATTTTACTCGCTATTTCCGAGTACGTTACTTTCATGTTCTACTGTATTACTATGGACTAAATTTGTTGATTTCCTGATAGAATAGAAAGTGCGTAGAATGATTGAAGATGAACTGGATGAATAAAAAGGATGTGCAAAAGAGAAAGAAAAGCTCTTATGATAATGACATTTCCTGTTTAAATTCACTAATCAACAATTGATGTCAAGGAAAATTGGATTGATAAAGATTGTGATTGATTTAAGAGACAAACCGGAACATGAGAATTATAAGAAAATATCAGTGTGCAAATGTAAGAAAGCGCCAACAAAGGTTGAGCGTATAGGTCATATCTGCTCAACGTTAAAGAGCAATTATAGAACAAATGGGAGTGATTAGGGTGGAATTCGCATAAAGTCAACACTCTTAAAGTCAATATTATTATTATTATTATTATTATTATTATTATTATTATTACAACACATACTTTATATATTAAAATTCCTCTAATTTTAATGAGTTCAAATGTATTTTAGACATTCATAATATCTCCCTATTTTTTTTTCTTCATACAGCTTATTCCAGACTTGCTTTTGTTTTCTCCAATCTACATTTTAATCTTCCTTATCGCAACGGGACTCATGGAAGGACAGAGCTGGGATTCATTTAAAAAAGAAGTCAAGAATAAGAGTGCGGGATTGTTTTCTGTGGAAGTTTGTTTGTGGACACCTGCTCAATTCTTCAATTTTTATTTACTGCCCACACGTTTCAGGGTTATGTATGACAATTTTGTCTCTCTCATCGCTGATGTATTGTATTCATATTTCCGATATGACTATAATTCTGATGACGACGATGATGATGATGCTGAAGATGTTGACAAAATTAGAACTTCAAAGAAAAAATTACAATTGGAATAGAATCCGTTGAGTTATCAGCAAGACCAGTCATGTTCATTGTTGTTTTATTTGGATTATAAGTTAACAGTATGGCTGCTATAGACCAATTACTAAAAATTGAACAGTGATACAATGTGGGCTGTATATGAGTATCAGTTAAAAGACCAACCCTTCTTCTTCTTCTTCTACAATGTGAGGCAGCCAAGGTCATTTTGTGCTTCAACGACAAAAAATCCTCATGTTATCATTTTGAATATTTATGTATATATATATTGATATGTTAAAAGTTTTATTGTAATCTGTGAACAGCTGACTAATTCATGATTTTTTTTTAAAATGTATGATGCATGGAAAAATCAAATATCATAATGGCACATACATATGATATTCTTTTCTGAGTGCTACTCGCAGTTATTAAATTTATGGCTTTTTAAAGATATTCTCGAGAAAGACCAGCAACATGGATAAACTTAACTGAAAACTGAAATATCCCAGTTTACAAACTTTTTTTTTTTACATCAGTGCTTTTTTTTAATGATCAGAAAATATTCATTGTGTCATTTTTCAGTTTGACTAATGAGTTATACTTTTATATTTTGTATCTATTTATAAAAGTAAGTGAAAAAACAGTGGAGTCACTAATGGAGACACATCACCTTAAAAGAAGTCAAAAAACCATTTCCAACTTGGAAAAATATACTCCCTAGTCTTAATTGAATAAAAATGACGTGACAATTTGTGAGGTGTTTGTTTAATTTTGTTTAATTTTATATTTTCTATTTCTACACGCTTGCTTCAAAGAATATTGAAAAATTAAAAGATTTTTACCTTAATAACAACGAAATTCTAGTACGCAACTGATAAATAGTTGAAGTTGGTCTTTGTTAAATTTTAATACAATTATAAAGACCTTAAGAAGAACAAAATGTTGAATCTCGGCCCGGCCCATTTTATTTTGGACCACCCAGTAGCAGATTGGTTCTGTTTTCTCACAACATTCTCCTTGTTCAATTCTATGATATTGAATCACTGCTTTGGAAAACTATCAATTTTTTAGGTTCCATGATTTGGTACAGTTTACTTAATGACAATTGAAGTCTGGAGCATTTGGAGACAATTAAAAAAAATAACATTTTAATCTTTTTTCAGATCCTGTTAAAAATAAAAGTGCAATGCCTGTAAATCCCTTTTCCCATAAATATTGAGATGTGCCATAAATATAATTTATTTTAAAAAATATTAATATTATAGATACATATGGGCATGCTCGTATATGCGCATATGTGCGTTTGTTTTTCAACACGAGACAAACACAAAAGAATTTTCCGTTACTGATCCATAACAGGAGCAAAGGTGCAATATAAAGTACATATCTGTAATTGTGATTGTGAGTGGAGAGAATTTTTTTCGATTTGTATCAGTGGTATTCTGTAATAAAAATAGTTGATAATAATTCTGTCACATGGAATTAGTCACACAACAAAGTTAGAATTTAATATGAGTATTTTTATCCTTTGATAATAGCTATTGAGGGGAGGCATGACAATTGAAAAAACATCTAATTAATGCTTTTGAGATGCAGCTTTTTTACAATGAATAGAATGTAGGCCTACCAATACCATGCCCAAAGCACGGACAAGTCAAGAAATCTTGAGTAGGCTATGATATACACCACAGTCTGCTAAAGATAAACTCTTGCGTAAAATAAAAACTCTGAGATTGGTCCCAATTTGTCTGCTTTAAATCATTTAATAATTTATTCTAACGAAACACATTTAATTGATTAATTACAATAAAGTTGGAGGAAAAAAATAAAGTTCAGTTAAACAAAGGAAGTTGTCAGTCTGAACTTAAGATCAAGACTGGAATAAAATAAACTTAGAATTAAATTTAGATTTAAGGCGTATTCTGTATGCAAAATGATTTATACACTCTGGAAAAAAGTTCTGTCTTAAGATGTGTTTTGAAAGACTGACTATCCCTAATTAGATTTACATCTGGGGAGAGCGCATTCCACAAAATGAGGCCATTTACAGAAAAAGACTTACTACTAAAGGGTAACCTGGTTCTTGGGGCAATTAAAAGAGAGTCTTCAGCCGACCTGTGTTGGATTATAATTTTGACATAAATTCATGAGGTACACTGGAACTTGATTTTATTTAAGTGTTTTGAACAATACTAATACTACAAGTTTTAAAAACAATCCTTTTGCTAACTGGCAATCAATGGAGATTATATAGAATTTATTTTGTAGGGTCATTCGATTTTTTAAATCAGTTTTGCGGTTCTGTTTAGAATAGTTTGCAACCGTATCATTTTTGTCAGCACACCTAAAAGCAATGAATTATAGTAGTCATACCTGCTGCTTACCAAAGCATGAACAATAATTTGTGTTGTGCTCTCATCAAGAAGATGTCGAATTTTACCAATATTTCTTAAGTGATAAAAGTAAGATTGGCAAGTTTTTGTTATGTAATTCTGCATTAAAGCATCAGAATCGAAGAATGAGCCAAGATTTCCTATTGTTGCAGTTTGCTCTATATCAATTTGAGTCGCCTGTGTCAATACAATCAAGATTTTTTTTCTTTTGTTTATTGGTGCCAATCAATAAAAATTCTATTTTTGAATCATTTAATTTTAGTTTATTTTCTAACATCCAAGTCTTAATTGCTAGGCAGTAGTTTTCAATATTTAATTTCACGATCTGTTCTTGTCCTGGATAAAAAGCAGAATATAGTTTTGTGTCATCAACGTATAGATGGTATTCTATACAGAATGAATCCATGATGTACATCAGTGTTGCAGTATAAAGAGAAAAAATAGGAGTCGTCCCAAAACAGAGTCTGGAGGGACACTGCAATGAAGTTGATGGGGATCCGATATAATTTGTCCAAACGGCGAGTTGATTTGAATGGACTGTGTTCTATTTTTAAGGTAGGCCAAAATCCATTTCAACGGAGTTTCATTGATTCCAAAATGTTTCTGTAATCAATTTGGATCTACACATCTGGGTAGACAGGGAGTACGTATAATGAAAGTCACTCTCTCGCAATTATTTCCCCTTCCACACCTCCATTCCCCACCTTTTGGTCTCCTCATCAAATTCACTTGCCGCAATCAAGAAACAACACCAGCTATTTTCAAGTGTGTAGAGCAGGCACTTATGTTGGTAACAACAAGATATGAAGTGAGTAGAAAAGTGCCAGAAGACAATAGAGAATAAAATTTTTTTTTTTTTTTTTTTTTTTTTTTCGCGGCGGTGGTGGGGTTTGAACCTGCGACCTTATTGGTACGACAACTCCGCCTGGCAGGTGAGAGCGTGGCTCTACCGTGTGAGCTATCCACGAACACAAAAATATTCGTTTCAAACCCAAAGTCATTTCTAGATCCCTCTCTCACCCACTTCTTGAGATCGCCGATTCGTTCGCCACCATCGCGAAGTAATTTTGACCAGCAGTTAAGCTTAATAGCCAATATTCTCATCACAAACATATAACATAGAAACGATTGAGACATTGAGTATGCTCCGGTGTATGGGTGAATTTTTAATTCAGAAAAGTGAGTGGAGCAGGCACTTATGTTGGTAACAACAAGATATGAAGTGAGTAGAAAAGTGCCAGAAGACAATAGAGAATAAAATTTTTTTTTTTTTTTTTTTTTTTTTTTTTTTTTTTTTCGCGGCGGTGGTGGGGTTTGAACCTGCGACCTTATTGGTACGACAACTCCGCCTGGCAGGTGAGAGCGTGGCTCTACCGTGTGAGCTATCCACGAACACAAAAATATTCGTTTCAAACCCAAAGTCATTTCTAGATCCCTCTCTCACCCACTTCTTGAGATCGCCGATTCGTTCGCCACCATCGCGAAGTAATTTTGACCAGCAGTTAAGCTTAATAGCCAATATTCTCATCACAAACATATAACATAGAAACGATTGAGACATTGAGTATGCTCCGGTGTATGGGGTGAATTTTTAATTCAGAAAAGTGAGTGGAGCAGGCACTTATGTTGGTAACAACAAGATATGAAGTGAGTATCTTGTTGTTACCAACATAAGTGCCTGCTCCACTCACTTTTCTGAATTAAAAATTCACCCCATACACCGGAGCATACTCAATGTCTCAATCGTTTCTATGTTATATGTTTGTGATGAGAATATTGGCTATTAAGCTTAACTGCTGGTCAAAATTACTTCGCGATGGTGGCGAACGAATCGGCGATCTCAAGAAGTGGGTGAGAGAGGGATCTAGAAATGACTTTGGGTTTGAAACGAATATTTTTGTGTTCGTGGATAGCTCACACGGTAGAGCCACGCTCTCACCTGCCAGGCGGAGTTGTCGTACCAATAAGGTCGCAGGTTCAAACCCCACCACCGCCGCGAAAAAAAAAAAAAAAAAAAAAATTTTTATTCTCTATTGTCTTCTGGCACTTTTCTACTCACTTCATATCTTGCTATTTTCAAGTGTGTAGTGTGTGCAAAGATTCACTGAAATACACAAGCATGTCGCCACACGACTCACACACACATAGGTGGCCAACCTAAATCCTTCCCATTGTCTCATCCATGCCGTGCACATCTCCACTGCGTAGTGGGCATCTTATAATTTACAGTTCTATTGAAAATTATACTAATCAATATGTATTTTCCTCATTTCAATGGTCTAAAAAGTAATTGCTTTAGTTAAACACTGCAAAGTGCAAGGTATTAGATATAAGAAAAAACAACCCATGTAACACTATAACTGACCCCTCTAGAGCATGTGTTCTGTCTTCCATTGAATCTGAAAAGGATCTACCTATTAGAGATTATTTTTGATCTATCTCTCAACTTTTATGTTTATATTGATATGTACCTGTATGAACCAAGCTAACAATACTATGAGGATTGTCAGTAATGTTTTCTCACTCCTTTGTTTAATGGTTTGTTGATGATATTGATAATCAGATTTAATTTTTTCATGTCAAAGACATTTAAAGGATATAATCCTAAATGAAGCTTTAACCATGTTATTTTATTTTCTGTGATAAAAGTAGGAAGTCTAATGCATCAATAGCACTAAGTGACTAAGTGCCTTAATTACTTCTATTCTATTTCATTGGGTAGCTACTACTGTTGGACCTATTTGTCCACTACTGGGCTCTGGTAGTATCCAGATTTTATCACAATGGTCTTTGTCATGATCTTATGAGTATGAGTGTTCAAGAGCTAACTCGACTACATTCATACAATAAAGATGTGACAATTAAGGCCCCCAGAATTTACTAGTTACTTATAAAATAAATAACAAATGACGAGCTTAAAACTCGTGTTTGATACCTTTTTTACTTGTTTTATTCAGTTCATGAAGATAACAATGAGTAAAGCATCTTGTTAAGTTTGTTTAGTGGTTTTTTTTCAATTCCTGATCATCCTGGTTTACGGTACATACAAAGATAATTGAAAGCTATTGTTTTCTTGTTATTGTATCATATCATAAATCTTATAGTATAGCAATTTTAACCAAATACATATAAATATGAAGCAATATGTACTTATTTGCAGGTCTGAAAACCCAAATTGTTACAGGCTCATTGTTGCAATGTTAATACTTTCAAACGAACACTAAATATTGTCCGGGTCCCTGACCTCCATAGTAGGCAGAGGGGTACATACTGTGTCTTCTATCCCCTTATATCTGTTTTCCAACATGCTTTCTGTCTTTGTCTTGGAATGAGATTACTTGGTTTTGTCCTGGCCTTGGCCGGAGTCCTAGCTGGGAGGGAAACAGTCAAGTACATAATTATTGTTTTGGGAGATGATATTTTTTCCTTGTAAATCATCTGTTTTGTATTATTATATTTGTTATTTTGAATGTATTTGTCAGCATTTGAGTGTATTCCTCTTTGTTGGATTTTGTGCTTGTGTCCGGATGAGACTTATAGGTGATCTCAAAATAAGTACATTGGTGGTGTGCTCTTGGAATCTACATCTGATCCCTATTTGAATTTGTTCCCCTGTCTTACTTTTTCTTGGGTGCTTTAATTGTATTTCTAGAACTTTTTACTATCCCATTTTCTTCCTTTTTACTGGCGATGATATAACCTAAATGTGTTGTAAGTGCCTTAAAAACAAAACATAAATATTGTCCATTACAACAATGTTAAATCGTGCCCATAATTGCACTTGGTTATCAGACCTGCTAATATGTGCACATAGATATATATAAGGATATATTTTTCATTTGTGCCATTTTCATATCTTATAATTTTACATGTTAATAAAGATAGATAGACTAAAACATCTTACTTTTATCTTCTGCAATTTTGTCACTTTATTATGCTTTATTTTAGTAGGTCTGGTTGAATATTTTTCGATTTTGGAGATAACTAGGACCAGCGACACTTTTTGGTTATATCAGGACCTGGGAGAAGCATTATGAATTATGATGGGGCATGTAATGGATTGAAGGCTTGCTGGAGAGACACCCAATAGTCTTTATTTTCCTAGATCTTTTGTCACCTTGTAAGTGACTGTCTGATTATTTATTTATATTTGAATTTGTTTTTCCATTTTTTGATATCGTATTATTTTCGCCAACTCAATCAGACGGATTATTTTTGTCTATGGACATAATTACAAAGAATTTTTTTTTAAATTGTAAGTATGAGTGACTGCGAAGGCATGTTTTACATGTGCAGTGGTAGATGGAATTCTCCTTAGGCAGGATGGGAGAAAGTTGGACTCTCTGGGTCGATGAAGACTCAGTCTGGCAACAGCCTTGCTATCTCTTTTGTTTTTGCTTGTTTTTAAGGTAGCAATGACTGAAAATTTTTGTTTTCTATTTTTGTTGGAAATACTACACTTAAATCAAAGCCCTATCTCCACTGAGTAAAAATCATTTTGAATTTTGAAAATCCATTAATATGTAACAAAGTTATGCAGTTTCAAAGGTGTCATTTATTTGGATGACTCACAAAGAGAAAAAAATACGGAAAATATGGGACGCTTTTTCTGCGTTTTAATCTGGTTTGTGGCTGTATTTCGTTTAATACGTGGAATTAGATATCAAAACTTGGCAATTTTATGGCAAAATTATCAGAAAATATAATGAAGACATCAGAAGAGTTCTAACTTAGTATAGTTATAGAGCTGTATGACTCGGGTCAACTATAATTTTGTTTTAAAATATACATATTATTGATCATTTGGAACTTTTCCAAAGTGTAATTTTGTGTCTACAACCCATACAAATGACACGTAAAATGCCTGCTAAATTATTATCCATCAGTCCCGTGAGACCATGGCTTATGTTATTTCTAGTATTTATTTGAGAGAGAGAGAGTAGAGTGTGTGTTAATCTACTATCCCTATGACATAACAATGAAACAATACCTTAATTTTTAAAAAGCGCGCGAGGATTTGTGTCATCCGTCATCGCGAACAAGGTTGCCAGATGGCCAAACATATAATTTTGTTTCTTTTATTAAATTTTATTCATCTATTTTTGTCTCAGTGACATTTATCCTAGTCTATCAATTTTCTGTTTGTTAAAATTTAGTTCATTTTAAGTGGGCCAGTCTTAATAGTGAAAGCCATATGATTTTCTATTTAGCCACTTTTGAAGTCGAATTTGGTCAGGTTAAAATCTGGCCATCTGGCAGCCTTGCCTTGCTCACGTCATTTTCGTGTCGAGCGAAGGGGGAGCAAAATGGCCGTCTCCATATTTTCACTCGTTGAAATGCAAATTGGGTTGATGTTTTGTGAGAATACGGGAAAGGTACTTATCATAATCCAATGAGATTTGAAATATAAATAGAAGAAATGTGCATAATATAACCCTATAAGCGACAAAATCTCTCCTCTTTGTAGTTTTAGAAATATTGTACTCCAAAGAGTAAAAATCTATTTTTAACGGTCTTCTGGTAATCGCACGAGTTTTGTCGCTTGACATAATCTAAAATGACCTCTTTTCTAACTGTGTGCCAACTTTCAGTCATATTCATCGATAAACAGCGTCGTAATTAATTTTTTAAAATAGCATGTACGTAACGGCTTCATCCTATATTTTGTCGCGAATTTGGGCACTTCGTGGGCGAAAAAAAAGGCCCAAAGATTTGTGCGGGAAAGTCATTGCTAATTTAAGGGTTTTATGGCACCTGCAACACATTTAGGTCATATCAGCACCAGTAGTGGAAGCAAATTGGATAATCAAAAAATTCTAAAATTACAATTAAGGACCCAAGAAAAAGTGTAAGTCAACGGGGAATTGGTTGAAATAGGGGACAGTTGTAGATTCCAAACTATCAATGTGCTTGATTTAGGATCACTTGCCTAAAAGTCCTATCCAGTCACAAGCACAGGATCCCATAAGAAGTATACTCAAATGCTTACAAAATATTAAATTCAAAACAAAATATTATAAATAACATAACAGACGAGTTACGAGGTAGAAACAATCTCATCTCCCAAAACTAATATGTAAGATTTGAATGTTTCCCTCTGAATCTGAGGCAAGGACTCCGGTCAGGGCCAGTCCAGCCGGTAATTTCACTTCCAAGACAAAGACAGAAAGCAACATGAAAAAGGAAAAGATATACATATAGGGGAATAAAAGACACAGCAAGTGTTACCTCTCCCGATCCCCAAGCGAAAAAAAAGCAAGAGAGAGAGAGAGAGGAGAGGAGGAAAAGAGCAAGAGGCCCCGGAAGAATTCATTTTGTTTTAAAGTTACTCAGATTAAAACAAATTCTAGCAAGTACCGTATTTAAAATTGCCCCCTAAAACTGTATATTTTTTTGCAAATAAAAAAATTATTTTAAAAATCAAAATTTTGCGTTGCATTGCATACAATTGGCAGCAAGAATGTAAAAAAAATAAAATCACAGGGACAGATCAGCATAATAAAACAAACAAAAAACTCCAGGAAACTTCATAACTTCTTTATCATTCATACACAATATTTATTTGTAAAAAATCAAAAGATGAAACATACTCGTCTGTATTTCATTTTGAATAAAGCTGTCATGAAATCATTTGTTCAATGTGAACGAAAAAAATATGCTTAACAATATCAGGCAAAGCAATCAAATGAACACAATAGGCATGGTTTTACTGGTTTTTACGGAATTTGCGAAACATTAGGTCATTTCAGCACTAGTAAAGAGAAGAGAATAGGATAGTCAAAAAATTATAGATTTACAATTAAAATCCTAATGAAAAAGTAAGACAAAAAGGACTGGTTCAAGTAGAGATCAGGTGTAGATGATTCCAAGAGCACACTACATATCAGGGTAATT
Source organism: Berghia stephanieae (assembly GCF_034508935.2). Classification (NCBI taxonomy): domain Eukaryota; kingdom Metazoa; phylum Mollusca; class Gastropoda; order Nudibranchia; family Aeolidiidae; genus Berghia; species Berghia stephanieae. The sequence continues at coordinate 15,391,186 of NC_088366.1, read as the reverse complement.
AGTTTGAGATTACATAAAAGTCTCATCCAGACACAAACAGAGTACCTCATTCTAGGACAAAGAAAGCAAGTTGGAAAACAGATTAGATATAGAGGCATAGCTGCCAACTTTTCAAAATGCAAAAACGTATTATTATACGCGGTGCGGCGCGGACGCCCAATTCATGTCGTAAAATGGCATATTTATTAATGTACTTAAGTACTAGAATGGTCAGAACTGTAATACTAAGAGAAGCTTACCTTTATCATCATACTGGGTAGGCATAAGTGATGGGGAGGTGGTGACAGAACCAGATTACTGAGGCTTGGGCTTAACAGCCTCCTTTGTGGCTGTCTTTGCCCTCTTCAGGAACTCTGGGCTGAACTCACTGTCATAGCATGGAGTGCTATTAGACTTGACAATGAGAAGTCCTGAAAGCATGTCTGTGCTCAGGCTGCCCCTGAAGTCAGTCTTATTTTTCCTAACTTGACTCAATTCTCTCACACTCACAATTGCTGTGTGGGATTGTGAGAAGGCCAAGCATGAAATATGACAGCTTTTTAAACTTCTTTTTCCCAAAAGAGTCTACAATCTTTGCCAGTGTAAACCACTGCTCATCTGAGGACCACCAGGAAGTCTGAAGGAAAGTCCTCTACAGCATAAGCATTGAATTCAGACTCCAGTGAGGCAATGGCTGCATTGAAACTTTCACCCTCTTCCGCCAGAAGTAGCACCTTGAATTTCTTGACAAAAAATTTTCTCCCAAGATAATTTTTATCAAATTTTCTTCTTTTTTTTTTCTGGATTTTTTTCCTTTTTCTGGATTGGCCAAATCGTACTAAGTACGATTTTATCGTACTGGTTGGCAGCTATGTAGAGGTATGGAAGACACAGCAAGTGACCTCCTGCCCTCCATGGGAGGCCAGAAGACCCCACCCAGAGGTAAACATTAACACAATCTAGGAGGTCAGAAGAGACCACCTACAGGAATACAATAAATGCAAAGTTCTTCGAATAACAAGCCCCGAGTTTTCAATGCATTTCATACAAAATCATCATTAGATATTATTTTATAGATAGAATGCTATTTATATATGGATAATAAAAATGATAGTCCAATGTTTTTGTTTTTGAGGGTTTTACGGCGCTTGCAACACATTAAGGTCATATCAGCGCCAGTAAAAAGGAAGAAATGGGATAGTAAAAAGTTATAGAATTCAATTAAAGCACCCAAGAAAAGGTAAGACAAAGGGGAATTTGTTCAAATAGGAATCAGATGTAGATTCCAAGAGCACACCATCAAAGTTACTTAGTTTGAGATCACCTAAAAGTCTCATCCAGACACAAGCACAGGTCCCCTCTAAGAGGAATACACTCAAATGTTAACAAATCAAATATAACATGTAAATAAAACATAATACAGTACATAACAGAGAGATGATTTACAAGGAAAAAAATATCATCTCACAAGGCAATAACTATACATTCGACTGTTTCCCTCTCAGCCAAGGACTCCGACCAAGGTCAGGACAAAACCAAGCAATCTCACTCCAAGACAAAGACAGAAGGCTATTGAAAAACAGATAAGAGGGGATAGAAGACACAGCAAGTACCTCCCTGCCCACTATGGGAAGTAGGAACCCCACCCAGTGATAGTCCAACATCAAGATCACCCTCATTTAATATTGCAAGGGTTTTTTTTGCAACAACTTTAGGTTATCAGTAAAAAGAAAGATGAGAAAGTAACCAAAAGATTAACATTGCACCTGCTAATGATAAACCCCCAGGAAACCATGAAAAAAAAAGTTCGAGGTAATTAAAAATAAACTAATGGATTAGAAGAGGAATTTTCATGACTTTGATCGGAGTTTATTTTATGTGAGTACAGTCGAACTTGTATAAGTATAAGGCAGCCACCTGCCGTGGTGGTAGCAAGCCTTTGTGGCTGGCCATCGTTTTTTCCTCTATATTGTTACTGCACAAGGGAGCCACTTCGTGACGCAGCTGCAGCCACTTATTTGTTTTGTTTTGTTTTTATTTTTAAGGGTTTTAAGGCGCTTGCAACACATTAAGGTCATATCAGCGCCAGTAAAAAGGAAGAAAATGGGATAGTAAAAAGTTCTAGAATTACAATTAAAGCACCCAAGAAAAGGTAAGACAAAGGGGAATTGGTTCAAATAGGGAACAGGTGTAGATTCCAAGAGCACACTGTCAAAGTACTTAGTTTGAGATGACCTAAAAATCTCATCCAGACACAAGCTGAGGTCCCAACTAAGAGGAATACACTCAAATGTTTACCAATCCTATAATATAATGTGTAAACTAAACATAATACAATGCATAACAGAGAAATGATTTACAAGGAAAAAAATATCATCTCCCAAAACTATAACTATACATTCGACTATATCCCTCCCAGCTAAGGAACTCCGGCAAGGATCAGGACAAAACCAAGTAATCTCATTCCAAGACAATGACAGGAAACAATTGAAAAGCAGGTACAGGGGGATAGAAGACACCGTAAGTACCTCCCTGCCCACTATGGGAGGTCGGAACCCCACCCAGCAGCCACTTATTTGGGGACTTGGACTTGTATAAGATAATTAAGCCAATTGCCCAAATAAATTCACTTTTTCAATAACACAGACTGTAGTGTTTACAGGTAATTCATCTCTGTTGTGATATCAAAGTGATCTTGTCAATGTAATTTGTAAGAAATCAAGTTGCCAATTTGTAGTCTGGTCGAGTCAATGATTGATGAAAGGAAGCATTACAATGATGCACAAGTAGGGGAGAGGCAATGTTTTTTTTTTTTTTAATGTTTTTAAGGGTTTTACGGCGCTTGCAACACATTGAGCTCATATCAGCGCCAGTAAAAAGGAAGACAATTGAACAGTAAAAACATTCTAGATGAACAATTAAAAGGACACTGAGGAAAAAGTAAGACATAGAGAAATTGGTTCAAATAGGAAACAGATGTAGATTCCAAGAGCACACTATCAGTGTACTTAGACTAAAAGTCTTACCCAAACACCAGAACAGGTCTCCACCAGGAGGAATACATTAAAATGTTTACAAATCATATGTTAAAAAAATAAAAAATAACAGAGATAAGATTTACAAGAAAAAAAATATCTTCTCCCAAAACTATAACCATACATTCGACTGTTTCTCTCCCAGCCAGGGTTAGACAAAACTATGTAATATCATTCCAAGTCAAAGACAGAAAGCTATTGGAAAACAGATATAGGGGGATAGAAGACAGCAAGTACCTCCTTGCCCACTATGGGAGATCGGGAACCCCACCAAAGGGGAGAGGCAAATGAAGAAGATGACACAATGACAATTCAGATGGGGAGCAAAATGAAGGAACACCTTCTAGTGTCACAAAAGCATTAACCGCACTAACAACTAAAAATGTTTTTTCCTAAAAAAAAACACCAATGGTGGATTGACTATTTGCAGTACAAAACCAGGATAAAGATATTTTTAAATGTGTCTCTAAAACATTTAACTCACTCAACCCTAACACCGACTATATCCGTAGTATACCCGGGGTTAATTTTACCCCATGCCTATTTATTACATCTTTGTGAGACAAATTGTAGGCATAGTATGCTTTTAGTTTTTTACATGTTAATGGCAGTTGAATAAATCTATGTACATGCTCATTTTTAATACATGTTTTCTAATTTTGAAAAGTAGCAAAAATCTCTAGGATTGAGTGAGTTAAACAGAGTACATTGGATAAATCTGACGAGTAAAAAAAAAGATATTTTTAAAACAGTAAGAAATCTAAATTAAAAATAAGCAAACACAAAAAAACTCAAAAAAAAAAAAAAAAGGAATTTAATGGGTCAACGGCAGTCCAAAGCCTGCAACCAACATGTGTTGGAAATCAAATTCAACAAAACACCATCACCTCTTATTAAAATTAAAAGCATCTGATTTCTACGAGCTGCCAACTGTCTAAGACAGCCACTTATGTCATGCCAACTTATAAGTTCGACTGTATTTCTCTTAAAAGGGTTTATCTTTAGTGAAATGCTGTGTATTGTTTTTGTTTTAAAGGGTTTTACAGGATTTATTTTGTCCATTTTAAAATACTAATGGTTTAGAAGAAAATTTTTTTAGGACTTTGATAAATAGTTCGGAGTTTACCTTAAGCGAGAATTTATTTTAAAATTAAAAGGGGTTTATCATGAAATACTGTGTATTTGGGTTTTTTGTTTTCAAGGGCTTTACAGTGCTTGCAACACTTTAAGGTCATATCAGCGCCAGTGAAAAAGAAAATGGGATAGTAAAAAAAATAATAAAGATTCACTATCAAAAGCATTTGAGAAAAAGTAAGAAAAAGAGGATTAGTTCAATCAGTGAGCACAATGTGGTTATTTTGAGATCACCCCGAAATCAAGACACAAGAACAGGATCCCACTAAGAGAACTATATTCATATGCTGAAAATATATTCTGTTCAAAACAAAACAAATAGAGGGAGGATACAAATATAATTTCCTAAATCTAATATTTCATGTTTGACCACTTCTCCCTCAGCCAAGGGCTCCAACCATGGCCAGGATAAAACCATGTAAGTTCATTCCATGACAAAAACAGAAAGCAACCTGGAAAAGGATATAGAGGACACCACAAGAGTGACCTCCCAGCCCACCATAGGAGGTCAAAATATCCCACTTTACAAAAGATTTGGATCTAGAATGAGTACGAAAGAAAAACTAAGGACAAAGAGAGACATTTGTTTCCAAAATACAGACCTACCAACTGTTCAAAATTAAATTGAAGGAAAATCTTCCGAGGTCGAAAAGTAATATAAAAATGAAAATGCACAAATTTCAACATAAAATAAAAAGCTAATTTTAAAAACAACAAAACCAAATAACAGCAGTGAGAAACATTGAAGCCAACAATAACAAAAACAAATGCAAAGACAATGACAACACAAATTTAGTTAAGTACCAGAAAATGTGAAATCGCCATAACACTATTTACAGTATGTACAAGGATTGGTTAGTGCTGTTTACTTGGTGGAGGAAGAGCTGACATCACATGAGATTAAATTTAGGCAATATGCAAGGACTGACGATGTCAATCCAGATCTAGATTGAGGTTTGTGGCAATGACAACAGATTGAACGTTGGACTACCCTAGATTACTTATGACTTGTGACTCGTGGTAGAGAAAAAAATGATAGGCCCATAATCTAGGGTCTGAGTACAAGTACATCAAATAAATCCAGTGAAAGAAAAATTACTTTTGAAAGGAAATTCTTAAAATCACAAAAAAAAACAAAAAAAAAAAAATCCAAAACAAGCCTTCAACAATCAACCTAATGAGATCATCAGACTAGATGGGTTGGAAGTAAACAACACAGTGCACAGATCAAACAAAGTGGGAGGTTGAAACAATCAAAAATCAATATCGGTTTATCATACTTTGCAATATCAATCATAAATAAATTTTATACCATCTAACAGGTGGCATGTATCGTTCTACATGTTATGTGTTGCTGTTGGTCAGGGACCCTTTGTAAAGCGCTATGAGCACGTTTAGTGGATATTGCGCTAATAAAAGCTCAAGTTATTATTATTAGTTATTTGAGTAAATGACAGACATTATGAGTATCTGACAGGCATAATTTGTTACCAATTGTTAAACAAGCCATTGTTCGTTAGGAAGGGTACTTTTTAAAATTCAAATCTCAGCTTTCATTCCAAGGTGTCTGGGCACGTCCGCAACTTGGAGCCCAAAATTATACCAATGTTTTTGACACAGCTGACAATATTATTACATTGTTAGTTTTGAACAAATGTTGGCTCACTTCCTATGATGACAATTCCAGCCTTAACTCCATTTCATTCGAGGCAATGTTATCTCATTCATACAAGAATATCAAAAATGCAGCATGTCAAAACTATCAATCAAATGCAAGATGTTTATGATTTTAAAACATATGGCAATCCAACTGTTACTAACATAAGCACACACACACGCACATACACTTACACATAAACACACACTGATACAACTTACTTAGGACCATTTTAATCAATTTTGTTAAGTTAGAGTAACATTCTGAATGTACTAGATCTTGGAAATGAAAATGCTGCTGCTTGAAGCACGAAAAAGTAAAAAAAATACAAAAGTCAAAAGACAGGAATAAAAAAAAAAAGCGATGGTTAAATTCACACTCTAATTTCACAACCATCATCTGTCTTTGTTTATTGGACTGGAGTTAAAGTCAACTTAATCATTTTTCTTCAACAGTTAATTTAAAATAAACAAAAGTGAAATCTGCTTAAAGTCAATACTTGTTAAAGTCAACTTCTGCTTAATCAACACCTCTTGTTGATCCAAAATTTTCTGTTCTTTATCTAAGAGTGTTTCTTTTATAATGGATAAAGTCAACAACTCTCGTCTGGTCTGGCGATGTTGGCTTAGCAGGATTCCACTGTAAATGTTGAGAACTTGCTGTAGAGACAATTCAAAATATCCCTTATCTACAAGTCAATACAAAATGAGCGAAACAAGAAAATCAAGAAAAGAGACAAGGTCTTAAGAAATAACCACAACATTCAAACAAAAGTCCATGATAAAGTCATCAAAGGTTATTCTCTTGGTCCAAAACTGTCTGAATCGGGGTAAACTCTCAACAGATAAGTGAGGACAAATGCTGGTTGTGCTTAACTTTACATCATATTCTTTCAAATCCCCAGCCAGTAAGTCGGTTATGCGCTGTGAGGCTGTGGCAGGTGAGAAAATGAAAACCTGATTCTTTCCTCTGGATGTCCACCTTTTCTTTTCAATGGCTTTAACTCGTGATATCAGCTCTCTCACAGGTGACCCAGCCAGATCATGAACTTTGAAATAGGTCTGATCAGGATCCAATACAAGAAGGTGAAGGGGAGGAGGATAAGTTTTGTAGAAGAAAGCATGGTTAGTTCCTCCAGCGATCAATTTTGTAACTGTCTTTGGCGAAGATAGTTTTTGCTGATATATGGACAAAGCAGGTATAATAGCCGCTTGGTGGACATATCCATAAATCATATTAAGGATAAGATTGAAAACCACCCAAAGAATGAAAAATAATTTTTTCCCAGAAGCCATGTACGTTATTAGTTTGACTCCCAAGACAATCAGTATTGGCATTAGAGGGATTAGGAACCTGGGCTCTTGATGAGGAAAAACAGATAATCCCCCAATAGGAACAAGGGCCATCAGGACAAGCCACAAAGAGTTTGTGCGGCTTTCTGCTCTATTGCCTCGCAGCAGAGGCTGGAACAAAGAAAGCATACAAACTGCCATAAAAGGAAAAAATAATGGTCCCAACAATAACGGGAGATTAATGAATAAATGAGTGTGACGAGGATGCACCCCATGTTCAGCCAGATTGTCTGTATCCAAATTATATTTCATAAAGTTCAATGGTGTTACAACTAAAGCAGATCTTATTAAACCAAGACTTTCCATGATACTTTGAAGTGAATATTGGGCTTCAATCATTTTCTCATGACAATATGAAATCGTATTGATGATGTCTGGATTGTAATATAATGTGTCCGCTGCTACAAATATAACCAAAGATATTGATATCCCAACACTGGCCCACATTATAGCAGAGAGAGCAGAGGCAATGAAGCGTTGGCTTGAAGTACATACAATAATAAACCAATATGTCAATGGGACAAAGGCAAAGGCAAGAAATGTAGGTCTGTTGAAAAATCCAGACATTAACAAAAACCCTAGAACACAAGCAGTTGGTCCAATAGATTTACATTGTGAAAAGTCACCACTTTTTTCATATGCATTGTCTTCATCTCCTACACTCCTCAGACCAGATTTACGCCCACCTTTTTTATCAGCAATTTTTTTACCATCTTCATTTTCCTCTCCATCATTCACTACTTCGTCCTTTTCAATTTTTTGTTTCCCTGACGTTATCTTTTCAGAATTTTTCCTCACGCTGGTGCATGATAAGTTATTTAGAGAAACTAAAAGAATCAAGGATAATAAAAACGCTTCCACAGAATTTGAAAATGTTCTTGTGAGATAAGTCCAGGTGACATAGGAACTACACCACATCACTTGACTGATGTATCCATCTGCTTTAAAATGTGATGAGAGACGATCTGTAGCCAAAAATCCGAGGAGACTGAGAAAAGTGATGGGGAGTCTGCTGGCCATGACAATTTTCACAGCCGAGATCTTGAGTCCAATAACATTTGTGGAATTCAAATATTTCAGGAGATGAAAAGAGGGTGCTGACAGAAGGTAAGGGAACACAACATTTCTTATTGGTGATGTAGAATTGAATTCCCAAGCTCTTGTGTGTGAGACACGTAAAATGTCACCTGAAGAAAAGAAAAAGATACATACAAAATAATACATAAATGGCATTTTTGTTGTCTCTTTTAAATAACATTTTATGATATATATATATTGATAAATGAAAGGAAACTTCATAGCCAGATCAATAATGCTCTCACCCCCCCCCCCCCCCCCCCCCCCCCCACTCTTCCACAATAAGCATTAAACTCAATAACATTTGTCTAATTCTTATCTTTCATTTTTTGTTTGTTTTCAGGGGTTTTCCAACCCTCACAATATTGTTTGGCATAACAATCATTATTATTATTATTATTCCATTAATAAAATAATAGTAATAGTAATAATAATAATAATATAATAATAATAATAATAATAATAATAATAATAATAATAATAATAATAATAATAATAATAATAATAATAATAATAATAATAATAATGATAATATAATAAATAATAAAATAAAATGATTATTTTAAAAATGACAACATTAATAACAGTATGTAGACATGGTATTTGAAACAAACCCGCTACGATTTCAGTGGATTGGAAGAACTCATCAGGGTGGATGTATCCTGGTTGCGGGAAAAGTACAGTGACAAAATTAATGAACAGGAGGATGGTGGCCAGTTTATTCATTTTGCTTGTCTGAAATGTAAGACGTTTAGAGAGAAATAACGAATGAGAGTAATGAGTGTTTCTTTCACAAATAAATAAATACAGTACAAGTCACTTAACTCTCTTCAGCTCAGTATGAATGGATGGAAAAAGAAAAAAGTAGTCCTTTTCAGCCACAGGCTCATAAAGAGAATTTATCCTAGTTGCTGTAGCGTTAAATGTACAGTAACAATGGCTGTTAGACTAAAACTGATCATTTTACATGTGTAAACATCACAGTTGTGTAACAAGTTGTTTGTTTCGGTAGAAGAATTATTGTCTCACTAAAATGTTATAACTTTTAAACTTGAAACCTAGGCATATAAGATTTACCTTAAGTACCCTATCACCCAATACAATCAACCTCACAGCTCGTGAGCATCACTCACAAATTTAACAGAGGCGATTTTTAAAAAATGCATGGTGTTGTCTTGTCCTCTGTTTGAAAAAAAATTAATGGAGTTGTCATGTGTCACAATGCAATGCAATTCCGTCAGTAGTGTGCCAAAATATAGAGATAAATTCTCCCCAACTGTGGGGCTGATTAATTCAGATGACAGGCAAATAGGAACTGACCCGTCTTATCAGTTTATGGGTGAAAATTTTGATGTTTTGTGTATAATTTCTATAAAATAGGTGGATGTGTGATAATATGTGAATTTTTTAAAATGACAAACTACCAAACTCGATTTGTCCATGCCAAAGGTTAAAAAAACACGAAGTGTTTGGAATATGGCAATAAAAACATCAAATTGGCAACCCAGAGCCAAACTACTATTTTTGCTTTCAGCAAATTTTCTAGTTTTTATCAGATGTTTATAAGGAAAGCCATGAACTTGTATTCGTGTAATTAAATGCCAATAAGAGATTGAGTAATGCAATAAAACACCATTAGATAAGTTTTTTTGATTTTTTTTAAAAACCCAAATGTGTAATTTAAAAGAAAAAATATGTTTAGGTGATAAGTATTCTTCCCGGATCAAATATAATATTCTTAGACATGAACCGTTGATATATATCATATAATAATTAGTCCAACAACGATCTTTTGCAATCAAAGGTCTGAAATCTGAGTAAGTGTAAAAAGGAAAATATGAATAAATGAGTAGCAATAACCAGAAACAAGTCGATTTAGTTGCAAGTGGGCACCCAACTATGATCTCATAACTCTGGCTCTGCAGAGTGTTCAAGTATGTAATGAATACCTGGCTACTTGCTATAGAGGCAGGGGTTGGAATAAAAAAGTGTTTAAGAAATGGACATTTTTAAATCATAGTGTCATAATGACATAATAGTGGCTATTGGAACAAATTAAGCATAAAAATAATGTTGCCTCGATGTTACCCGCAGTTTGCAACGAATTTAGCCACCAATCACCGGACAGCGAAGACAGTTGCAGTAAAAATGAGATACAGTGGTGTCAGTTTATAAGCACTCCGGCTACAAGCACAATCCCACTATATGCACACACGGGACATGAAACTGAATTTTTACTAATATAAATCTACCCCTCTATTAGCAAGATCACTGAAAAGGAATCTGCTTATAAGCACGCTCAATTTTCTGACCCTTAATATAAAATCATAACAATAAAAGAAAATAAATAGGGAACTAAGATGAGAATTACAACTTTTCTTAATACAAAAGATTGACATACAGGGTCAACAGGAACTCTTACAACGCTCTATGAGCGACATATAAAACATATCTCACCATCTCAGCCTTACATCCCTTGCACAAAACAATTCATACCTCAGTGATGAAACGGACAAAGCATGTCCATAATAATAATAATATCTTAAGTGATAATTGGCAGACTTGGCAACTCATTGAAACTGTAGAGGGAGGGCAGAGTTAGGAATGGGCTAGTTCTTGACACGGCGTTGAAAGCAGGGTCGGGAAGGGAGGGCTGAGACTACTAGATGTGGTCATAATTAAACATGGATCAATAAAAGCATAAAATTAACCAACAATAAATCAGTCGATGGATAGTAGGTTACTATTATATATACACAAAATGCGTTGACATTCATGTGGGTGTCATGACTGAATGGTTAAGTCATCTACCTTAGAAGGCTTGTCGGAATCGGCAATGTGTGTTCGATTCCCGGTTCTGCCACTTTTTGTTATTTGGTCTTCTTTATACAGAGCTTTGCAAATGATAAATGTCCCATCCATCCCCCAACCCACTCTTTTTTTTTTTTAATCTCTCACTCTCTCTCTCTCTCTCTTTCTCTCTCTTTTGGTTCCTTTCTATAGAATATTGCAAATTGTCATATTGTCCCCACTCCGATCTCAAAACGTATAAACTAAAAGAATATATAATTAAAAAGTAAACAAACAAAAACATTCAGAGGGCGATCAAATTATGGTCAGATAGACCAAAAAATGAATAAATAAAAATAAAAACAATTTTAAGAAATTCATGCTCAGAAACGGAACATGGCCAAACTAAAAAGGAGAAAAGAATAGACTCACTCAAAAACAAACTAAAAAAAACAACAAAAAAAAACAAAACAGAAAGAGAGGTCTTTTTTTTTTGGTTGTTGTTTTTTGGGGGGCTTTTTTGGTCAAATTTTTAAATCTCTTTCTGTTAAACAGGTATGTGTAAATCCATAGTAGCTAGCGAACAGATGAATAATAATAATAATAATAATAATAATAATAATAATAATAATAATAATAATAATAATAATAATTTGAGAGAAAACAAACAGAACAAATAATTAGAGCAAAATATATAATGAATTAAAATTGAACAATAATCGGAGAAATAAAAAATTCAATTAATTAAAGAACTCCTGCTCAGAACAAGGGAAAACAATTAACATCATTTGGGAAGGCAGTGAGAGGATTCGAACCAGTGCAGAAAAAAGGAACAAAATGAAAGGTGGTCTAACCCACTGAGCTGTCTATCCACACCAATATCTCTCTATATTAAAATTCATATATGAGTATGAGCTAGGTAATTTTCCACCGTCTTTGCTTCCTTGATTTGATAGTTATTTTCATCTCTGATTCGGATAATAAGTTGTTGGATCTAGTGTTGTGGAAGAGTGATAATAAATTGTTTTATGTTGTATGAGGAAGACAGGAAAATATTGGGTCAATTTTGGGGCGAACAACACCTCGGCCTAGGTATTCGTCCACAAAATAAATAAACCTCAGACCAACATCAATATCCCCAAATTTGTGGTCAGAATTAACAAATTATAGAAACAAAAGAATATCAATAAAGCTAACGGGTAGGTAGGTAGAGACATTTTTAATGGTTGGAGGACTATGAATCGATTTGCTGATTAACAAGTTTCTTGCTGGTTGAAAATAAAGGTGGAATTGCCAGTTTAATGTTTTTCAGTTCAAAGTGTCAAAAACTTACATTTCATTGATCCATTTGCTTTTTTAAAAAGCTGGATTTGGCATTTGAGCACTATTTACTTTCATCTTGTGTTAATTATCACTTGATATTAACTAATTTGGGATACAAATTACCATTGCATTTTTTCAGAATATTTGGTATTTTTCACGCTTAGTTTGGCATATTGCATAAAATCTTTCTTCCAACGTGATCAATGTGTCCAGCAATAATCAAAAGTCCTTTAACAAACTGGTCTGTAACAAACTGGTCTGTAACAAACTGGGTCTGTGACAAACTGGGTCTGTAACAAACTGGGTCTGTGACAAACTGGGTCTGTGACAAACTGGACCTGTGACAAACTGGGCCTAAGACAAACTGGGCCTAAGACAAACTGGGCCTGTGACAAACTGGGTCTGTAATAAACCGGGTCTATGACAAACTGGTATGCTTCTATTCAATAGGCCAATGGTAATTTCAAGCCGGTGCATACCATTATATGTATACATTGTGAAAAGGCTGCGGCTAATCTGACATCAGTCTGAATAGTCTATTTGGACTCAAACCTCAATGCGTGCAATCAACAAGTTATTTGGACTTAAGTCTAAATAGTCTCCTGTGGCTGTATAGTTTTTCTTTTCTGTTTTTTTTTTTTAATATATTTTTTAACTTATTTTTTTATTTATTTATTTTTAAAAAAATGTAATTTCAATTTATTATAATTATTGACAATCACAAAAATTTGATGCAAATAAAAATAACAATAATGGTAAGCCTATAGTAACTATCACCAGGTAATCTAAACCTTAAAAAGAAAAGAGTTCAAAAGTTCCCTTCAAAAGGAATACAAAAGTCAATCAAAGAAACTGTGGTCTAAAGGAAAAGCTTTTCTAACAACTGTATACTTTGTCCAAATAAAATCAGGACAAAAAATAATACATGTTTTGACAGTGTTAGACAGGCAACAATCCTCCTACTCCTAGTCCAAAGAAGGGGGGTATCAGCTGAATCAGTCTGATATGGGCAAAACAGAAGTTCTTCTGAACTCTCCTGCTTCTATCAGTCCCCCCCCCCCTCTCTGCCCACTGCCCGCATTGTGTCCACCTTGTGTTTGCGCAGGCACATTGGAGTTTGAGTCCGAATAGCCACAGGAGACTATTCAGACTCAAGTCTGAATTACCACTTCGTTGTGAAAATCAAGGGAGAAAGTCATTTTTATTGTAATACGAGCACTGATCATAGACTTAGCTGACAAGCACTATCACCGGCTATAAGGACCGTGCTTATAAATTATAAATGAAATGGAGACCACTCCACTCTACTGACAATGAGAGTCGAGAGGAATGTGCTTATAATTATAAACGGAGACTACTGTACAATTTACACTTCAGCCGTGGAAACTGGCTGTTTTTGTCTGGGTTATCTCATAGGAAAATTTATCATCTCCTGGGACTGAGGAGCCTGAAGAGAAAGATTTGTGACGAAATTACCCCCCAACAAATCTAAGACTAAGACAGAACCACGACCCACTGCCACTGTATCGTTTGTTTTGATTTTGGACTTTCTATTTCTGGCGATAGTAATATTGCTCTGGGTTGGAGCAAATGTGTAAAGACCTTGCAATGAATAATTGTGAAAACTTTTGAACAATTCAGCTAAGATATGACACGGCAGGCAATGGCAATTCCGAAAATAAATGAAAATGGGTTGTTGTTTTTTTACTTCTACTTCTTGACTTGGTCTCTGACTTTATACACAACGAAGTGACTATTCTCATCCCCCTAGTCTAGGATGCTAGTCTTCATAATAGTAGTCCACAATTGTTGTATGTTTAATCCAAAGGTTGTAATGCAGTAATTTGTTAAGTTTCTTGTCACAAGTTGTACAATTAAAAAAAAAAATCAATCAAATCCAAATCGCAAAAAGCCGGCGACGTTTTTTTCGGTACCGGTAATCCAATCGGCCGGGGGGGGGATGAGAATAGAGGCAGCCTATACACAAACACCGCGAAAATCAAACAAAAATTACCTGTTAACAAGATATATCAATATATATTATATGGCTTTATATACCATCCAAATTATTACTCTAGAAGTCTATAGTCTACCTCGGAGCACTGAGAATATGATTTACTATTCCAGACGAATTCGAAAGTAGACTGTAGCTACTCTGTAAGGCTGTGCTGTAAGGTATGCTAGAGTCAGGGTTGCCAGATTATTTTTCAACAAAATGCCAGGGGAACACTCAAAAAATGCCAAAACACTCAAAAAAATGCCAAAGACTCCCACCCCCACTAAGAAAACTACTCACTTTTGATAGACAATTTACTATCATATCCTGGTGGCTTGCGTGTTTTCTTTTTTTTTTTTTCTTTTTTTTTTTGAATTATACTAAATTTCCTGTTGGGGTAATTTTTTTATTAAGAAAAGGTGTCATTTGAAGTATAATATACAAGAAAAGAAAATGCCAAATGAAAATGCCAAATGCCAAATGATTTTTCTAATGCCAAACGGTTTTCAAAAATGCCAGATTTTTGGAATCTGGCATTTAAAATGCCAAACTGGCAACCCTGGCTAGAGTCTGTCGTAGGAGGCAGAAGGTCGCAGAAAAATGCCAATAAACAGTCTGAAAAAAAATGCCAAACTTTTCCTAGCATCACTTTTTCTGCTAAAATGCGCATAAATGTGGAGATAAATAAATTAGAACTTTCCTTTTCCCCTGCCATGAGTAGTAGTAGTAGAGATTGTAAAAAGTCACCTTGTCTTGTCAGTTTAAGGTTGAAAATGTGCTGGGGTTTGTTTGTTTTTTCTTTTTTAAAGACAAAGAGTGTTAATTTGTCTCGAAAATAGTTGAAATTTAGTGTTTTGAGGAAAATATGCCAAAATGCCAAACCCAAATTTTGCTCGGCAAAACCGGAGATAGATAGATATATGTCTCCGATTTAACGTTAATTATTTGTAATTTTGTATCAAAAACGAAAAATGGATATACCTAAAGGGGGGAGGGGGGGGGGGAGAGAAGAAGAAGAAGGGGTTCGGAAAAAATGCCAAATCTTTAACCACAACAACTTTATAAAGGAACGGTGTATTCCGTACACCAATGTACTGAATACACGGTTATGTTTAGGCTAATGAATAGTATTCAGTATCTCAGTGAGATAAAAGGGCTAAACTTTTTGACCGAGCGCGATAAAGCAAGGTGGCCATCTGATTTAGCACAGCGTAACTGTCATGGTCTCAAGTGAGTAAAGAGCTACTCGACTATGCAAAAAACAAAGATATGAAGAATAAGGCCCCTGAATTTACCAGTTACTTTAAAATGAAGAACAATTAATAATTTGTTTAAATGAAATAAAAAGAAAGATGAAATTTAATTAAATGAGATGAATAAGGATTCTGGTATTTACAGATAGAAAGATTGAGATATTACGTAACTTATGATAATATGATATCAAGTTTGTAAGGTTCCACTTCCAGGCAGTTGAGAATGGATGAATTATGTAATCCAGAGACGGCGGGCTCATGTTTGTAAGGTTCCACTTCCAGGCAGTTGAGAAGGGATGAATTATCGATTCCTCCGACGGCGGGCTCAGGTTTGATCATGTACTGGTCTAACGAATGCATGAGGAGAGATTGGTAGCATTATTTTATCTTAATTGTATTGTATGAATTATTGGCGAAAGTCTAAGATTAAATAAACTTTGTTTTTGTTTGTCTTTTTTTTTTTTGTTACACCTACGAAACTGATACTTGTCTTAGCAGACCTGCCTACTTGAAATAGGAAAATAAAAATCGTAGTTTTCAGGGTTAATAAAATCGTAGATATTTTAACTACCCTTTTAAAAAAATCACCGGAATTTTCGTCTATTATAGGTATCAATTTTTTTAAAAAACGAGAAAAACTGATTGGAAACGTAATAATGATGGTGGTGGTAGTCATGATGATGGTATTATTATTATTATTATTATTATTATTATTATTATTATTATTATTATTATTATTATTATTATTATTATTATTATTATTATTATTATTATTATTATTGTACGTATTGGTGGTATTACGATTGTCGTATTTTTTGTGGTTATTAATGGTATCAGTTTATTGTTTGGTTCCATTTACCATTTTTTCCACTTTCGTGTATGTTGTCATCAAATTGTATGATTTATTGGCGAAAGCCAATATCGTATGGCAATCATCATTGTCGACGACATCATCGTTGTCATCATAATCATCATCATCTTTAACAACAACAACAACAACAACAACCTTAACAACAAGTACTACAATAGCAATAAAAACAATATTAACATCATCATCTAATTTCCGTCATCGTCTCCACATCTGTCATTCTAACCACCAGCACCACCAAAACCACTACCATAATTACATCCTCCCTCACCGTCTCCTCTTCCTCCTCCTCCTCCACCACCACCACCACCACCGCTACCACTATTCCAACCACTACCACCACCGGTACAATCATTCTAACCAACAAGAGAGCAGTAAAAATGATGCAATTTGAGCTCTGAATGAAACTCGAGTCATATCGCTGTTGTTGCTTCTCGATGAAAACTTTAAAGTTACTACGTATTACTGAAAACCAGTAATGTAACAGAAATATTAATCTCGCCGTTGGGGGATTAAAGCTTCTCTTTAATCTTTCGAGTGAATGAAATGGACTTGTATTGTCAAGGTGTTGTCGCATTATGTCTCGTCCTTTATTTTTTGTTGTATTCTCTTTCGTCGTGATTCATTTTTGATTACGTTTGGAATAACTAAAATCTACTGGTATTGTCATTTCATTGTGAATGTGATTATTTGTGGTTGAAATTTTTTTTTAAGGTGAAAGTAAAAAAAAAAAAAAAAATAAAAAAAAAAAAAAAAAAAAAAAAAAAAAATATATATATATATATATATATATATATATATATATATATATTATATATGTGTGTGTGTGTGTGTGTGTGTGTGTGTGTGTGTGTGTATGTAAGAAGATCATCTTCTTACACAGATATCCCAGAAGCAGAAATGGATGTAGAGGTTAATCTTGATCCAATCACTGAGCATGAGGTGCACGAGGCAATACAACAACAACAAAATGGCAAGGCCCCAGGTATTGACAAAATCAGCGCGGAAATGCTTAGAGCGAACTCGCAAGAAATGTCCAAAATTCTCAGTAAATTGTTCACCAACATTTGGGAAAAGGAAGAAATACCAGAGGATTGGCAGAAAGGCATCATCCATAAAATAGCCAAGAAAGGAGACCTGGGAAATTGTGCTAACTGGCGTGGAATCACACTCCTGTCCGTAACGAGCAAAATTTTTAATAGAATCCTTCTGAAAAGAATCTCACCTCACATTGAAAACATTCTTAGAAAAGAGCAGGCAGGGTTCAGAAAAGGGAAGTCATGTAGTGACCACATATTTACCCTGAGACAAATCCTGGAGCAAAGCAGTGAATGGAACAGCCCCCTCTACACCATTTTTGTCGATTTTGAAAAAGCCTTTGACAGCTTACACAGAGAGTCCCTGTGGAAAATACTCCGCCATTATGGTATACCGATGAAGATAGTCAACTTAATCAAAGCAATGTACAGCAACTACCAATGCCAAGTGATCTGTGGTAACAATTTAACAGACAGCTTTAATGTAACAACTGGTGTAAAACAAGGCTGCATACTCTCCCCGCTTCTGTTTATCCTGGCTCTAGACTGGCTCATGAAAAATACAATTGATGGTAAGAAGAGAGGCATTCGCTGGACACTGACATCCTTTCTGGAAGATATAGACTACGCAGATGATATCGCGTTAGTTTCCAGTACACACAGAGACGCCTCAGAGAAACTAAACGTACTACAAAAGAACGCCTCGAAAATTGAACTGAAAATAAATTTCGATAAGACTGTGTACATTAGGGTGAATCCAAAACATGACAGTGAAATTAGGATAGATGAACGTATAATTGAAGAGGTAACAGAGTTCTCCTACCTCGGATCCAAAATAACAGACGACGGAAATGCAGAACACGATATCAAGCACAGAATTCAAAAGGCAAACCAGGCTTTCGGCATGCTGAAAAACTTTTGGAAATCAAAGCAAATAATGAGAAAGACAAAGCTGAAAATATACAAGAGCAATGTTTTAAGTGAACTGCTTTATGGAAGTGAAAGCTGGAAAATGACATCCTCCTTAATACAGAAACTAGAAGTCTTTCGGAACAAGTGTTTAAAAAGAATTTTTAATTTATTTTGGCCTACAAAAATAAGAACAGTGGATCTATTAAAGAAAGCTGACTGCACTAGCATTGATAGCCAAATAAAAAGAAGAAAATGGTGATGGCTGGGTCATGTGGCCAGAATGGAAAAAGGGTCACTTCCCAAGACAGCCTCGTACTGGACAGCAGATGGGAAGAGAAAGCGGGGAAGACCCAAAGAAACCTGGCGAAGGACCATGGAGAAAGAATTAAAGGAAGCAGGCCTGTCCTGGAATACAGCCACCGCAAAAGCAGCCGATCGCAAAAAAAATGGAGATGTCTGGTGGATGCCCTATGTGCCTCAATGCCCGAAGAGGATTAATTTAGTAAGTATATATATATATATATATATATATATATATATTATATATATATATTATATATATATATATATATATATATATATATAAATGACGAATCATCTTTGCCCCACCACTATAAATAGGCTAGAACCGCCACTGCATACATTATCATACATACATACATACATACATACATACATACATACATACATACATACATACATACATACATACATACATACATACATACATACATACATACATACATACATACATACATACATACATACATACATACATACATACATACATACATACATACATACATACATACATACATACATACATACATACATACATACATACATACACATAAAAGCACACAAGCACACACATCCCACACGCCCAAATCATCACGTTCTACCTAGACACACATACAGAGAACACATAACCGAGCAATCAAAAGAAATATGTGAATCTATGACTGTTAAAGGGGCTTTGTTAGAGAAGACCAATATGTTTGTTGCGAAGGGCTCGGAAAAAGGTCAACGTTCATTTTCTGGCTATCACCAAGTGGTAAGTGGTTAGTACCAATGAGTGTTAAGGACATATTAATAGAAAGCTTTTTGACAAAAGCCCAACGACTCTCTTTCACTCTTTCCTTTGTCATCATCTTTACACGACACGCAGACAGAAGTTGACGAGGGCGTGAAAGTGAAAGTGAACTTTGTGAGTGTTATTAAAGAAAAATCAATAAATTAAGTTTTTTAAATCAATATTCTGGACATAAACACTGAAATTTGAATATGCCTTAGCCCTAGTACTAGTAGCCATTCATACCAACCGCCACTGACAGGGCAGATTAGTTTGTATTGCCAACACTGACGTGCAAGGCACGTCGGACAACAGCACCATTTGTTTTCCCCAGCATAGCTACTTACACAGTGAGACCAAAGGCCTTAAGCTGAATATAAAGAAGACCAAAATACTGACAAGTGCAAAACAGATGCCATCATAAAAATCAACGGAGAAGAAATAGAAAGAGTAAAGAATTTTGAATATCTTGGAGCCAGGATTGAGTACAACGGGAAATCGGCCCCAGAAATCAGGAGGAGACTAGCAATGGCAAGATCAAAGCTAGAAAAGATGAATAATATCTGGAAAGGGCAGTGCATTCAAACAAAACTCAAAATCCTCAAAAGTGTTGTTTTCCCAACTGCAACATATGGATGCGAAGCGTGGACTATCAGCAAAGCAGAGAGCACAAAAATCACAGCTTTTGAAATAGCATGCTATAGAAAAATAGAATATCATGGATTGAAAAACAAACAAAGTAGTCCTGAGAAGGATCGGAATAAAATCACCAATTCTTCTTCAAACTGTAAAGAAATTGAAACTGAACTATTTTGGCCATACGACTCGCCACGAATCATTAGAAAAGCACATTCTGCAGACAAGGGTAGACGGCAAGAGAGGAAGAGGTAGACCAACAAGAAGCTGGGAACAAGATGTATGTGAATGGCTCGGAATGACAAATGACAACTCAAGCAAGTAGACTGGCGGATCTGTTTCGCAAGAAAGTTCGGGAAGCAACGTCCTACGCAGGATCAGCTGACTAGAGGGAGAGAGCTACTTAAAAAAAGAAGAAAAAAAACCCCCCAAAAAAACAAACAAACAACAACAATAAATAAATTATATAAATAAATAATTAAAACACACACAGAAACACACACACACACACACACACACACAAACACTACTTACTACCAATGATATAGATAGAATGCGCTTGGCCAAGGAGTTCACAACATTGCCATCCGGAAGTATAACGGACCAACACACAAACTCTGTGTAACCATGAACTTTTATAGTCTGGTTAATACAGTTTAGTGAGAACAACTCACAAACGCGGATCGCAAAAACAATAACAAAGGCCTGAGTGACGTCATCTGCATACTATCTATAGGTACTTGTTGCTACTACCCAGAAATTAGAAATAGAGAACTTACACCACGTCTTCAACAAGCGTTGATTGACCAACCTAAAATTGACAAAAGGTGTCTTGGTGTTTACGCATGTCCTTCATGCTTTTTCCAGGAAAATTCAAAAGGTTATTAATAGATTTAAGACCTCCATTTGATTTTCCCATTTTACTGTGTTTACTTATACTATTTATATATTTATATATATCTTTGACTTTTCTTCAATTGTATCACAAAAATCGTTGGTTTAAAAATTACATAGCTTCGATGGCGAATTAGAAAGAAAGCTTATGAACTTTCTCGATGTTTTTCTCTGTTTACGTTACTACGTACGTCGGAAAGAGGTGGTTAACCATTTTGTCGTTTCTGATTGGAGGATGTGTTTCAAGTTAACTATTTTCATAGTGTGACGTAATCCATGCTTTCTTAAAATAAATCGGGTTAACACTTCGTGGAGTTCTGATTGGTTAATCGTGAACTAAAAATAGTAACATAGTAATTCTTGTCAAATTGTCGACCTGACAATAATTTTACACTCGACACTTTCAACATTTATCCTGAACGAGACGGTTGGTTAACCAACTTTCCTGATTTTATTTGTTTGTTTAACAATAGTTTTACAAACGTAAGTATTGTTTACGGCATTTCATTTGTATGGTAGTCATGATTATGATTTAAAACCATGGCCTAGCCATAAACGCAAAATTATCTAGATCTAGACGTCTTGATAGATTCTCCTACTGGTCGCTACAATTTCAGTTACACGAGTCCAGTGAAAGAGACGCCCCACAAGAAAAATAATAATAAAATAAACCGATAAATAGAGGGTATGGTGATTTATATGGGAGGAATTCCGTAGTTTCACAACACTTTTATGATATTACTTAATCTTTTAGCCAATAATATGGACTTTCAATAAGCAGTATAATTATAGGCTTTGTGTACTTGAGTACATAAAGATTACATATATCCTATATAATTATAGGGTACCTATGTATTCCCAGTAAATATTAGACGAGTCTACTTAAAGATACGTTTCATTTTTATAAGTGGTGTGATTTTTCTAATTTCAAAAACAATTTGATGAGTCGGTCGTCGCCATTATTACTTGTTGTGTTTCTTATCAGTTTCGATACTGCAAGTGATGGCAAACTTTATGTTTCATAATAAAGTTACAGTCTAGGAGTTAGGGAGGCCTGAGAGAGGGGGGGGGGGGTCGGGGGTCTCCCCACCCCTCCCCGGTAATAAAAAATATCCCCTCTTTAGGCGTGCTGTAAATTGTAAAACTACTGTAATCCTTTTCCATTTAAATAAGTACCTTAAAAATGGTCCCAGGTTCAATCCTTATTGGTGCCATGCCATCAGAGTTCCAGGGTCAATCTGCACAGTCACTTTGATATTGATACGTTGTAGTGAACAAGGGCCATCCTCTTTATCTAATACCATAACTTAATTGATCGCACATTGAACACATTTAGCCACAGGAGACTATTAAGACTAAGACGAGTCAGAATAGCCGCAGCCATAATGGATATTGTGCCAAATAAAAGATCATCTTTTTTTTTTACGCTCTGACAATCTGCATGATATCAATCTCAAGACTTAAACCAAGATGTTAACTAGGTTCAGGACATTTTCGAAAAGAAGTGGTTCCTTCTTCTTCTTCTTCTTCTTTCTACTTCTTCTTCTTCTTTCTTCTTCTTCTTCTTCTTCTTCTTCTTCTTCTTCTTCTTCTTCTTCTTCTTCTTCTTCTTCTTCTTCTTCTTCTTCTTATTATTGTTATTGTTATTACAGTGGTGAATACCTAAATGTCGGGTGGTTGAGAAGCAGAAAAGAGTGGGCATTTAGATGACATTGATCAAGAGCAAAATGAATACATATATGAACATTTATATCACGCATTTCAACTGATTTACAATGGTCATTTTGCTCCACAATGCTTCGCTTGTTCCACCAATAGGCCATTTTAAACTAAATTTCCATTTCAAGTAGAACAAGTTGTCTGTTAGAGATCCTTTTTCGTTGTAGCACTTAAAAATATCTGTCACTGTCTAAAGCTAGGTTCCTACTCATTCACATCTCCTGCGATTCGAATTGATGTGTTTATGTGCCTTACCTAAGATCATGGTGCAAGGGCCAGACTTTTCATATCATTGTTATCCACCAGGCCGATGACAATACAATGCTCAACATTGCTTGACTGTGTTTCAAGACAATATAATGTATCGCTTAGTCATTTATACAGTGATGCAGTCAGATAGAAAATGAAGATGTTTTGTAGTATACACATACATACACACACAATAGGGATGGGGTTGATGGTGGTCCCAACTGCTCGGTTGGTAGAGACTTACTTCAAACTCAAAGGGAGTGGGATCGATCCCGGGTGAGCTTTTTGTTTGAATTTCCATTCCACCCAGCAGTGATTGGGTTGCTGGGTCTGTTAGATAGACTAGGGATAAAATCCTATACACAGGGGTTTAGCACAATAGAAACCAGAATAAACTCCAGCTCCATAGGCCCTATGGCTCTTTAGGACTACTTTCATTCATATACACTGACACACATACAAAGAGAGAGAGAGAGAGAGAGAGAGAGAGAGAGAGAGAGAGAGAGAGAGAGAGAGAGAGAGAGAGAGAGAGAGAGAGAGAGAGAGAGAGAGAGAGAGAGAGAGGTATATATATTTGGTTGTGTGCTCAGTTCAATCTCTCATGATATCTGAATGTAAAAATTTGAACTTTGAACTTGAATGCTCCAGGTTTACTATCCACTGAATGTTCACATCTCAAAGTCCTGAGTTTACTCTCCACTTTTTACATCTCTTTGTCCCTTATTCACTTTTCACTTGTGTCTACATTTCATATTCCCGAGTTCATTCCCCACTGCTGCTCACATCCTTGGGTCTTTCGGTTTCCTCCCTCTAATATTGACCTCTCATTACTCTTGGTATAATCTCCACTGGTGTCCATAAAAAATGGTCCCAGGTTCAATCCCCATTGGTGCCATGCTATCAGAGGTCCAGAGTCAATCTGCACAGTCACTTTGATATTGATACGTTGTAGTGAACAAGGGCCATCCTCTTTATCTGATCGGAAAATATGCAATCTATTGCAGTGCAGCATAGCGATTATAGAGCTGTTTTTGATAAAAACGTTACTGTGAAAAAATTGCTGCGCAATTGTTTCAATTGTTACAGTGAAAAAATTGCCTTCCTTTTTTTTTCTTTTTTTTTGTTTTTGTGAAAAATTGCAGATTTGCCAAAAATTGCAGGAAAGAATATCAAGTCTAACAAAACCAAGATATATATGCCTTATTATGTCAAGTGAATGAAAATATATACATAACAATAAGCATAATTGAGATTTTGATTCTTTACAATTAGAATTGATAATGTGTAGTATTTGGTATCATGTATTATTGTAACTTAACTGTTTCCTTTGAATATGTTTATGTCCTGACTTATTTTGCTTGGAGCTGGAAATTTCATATTAACCACTTTTTTATATAGTCTTTAAACATTTGTAATGATGATGGGATACAATGAGTGCATCATAAAATTGATAGAGAATGTATTTAATATTGATGTATATTAACTTGTTTTACTTTTTAATTTATTCTCCAGGTATCATATATGACTATAGCAACATAATACTTTTATAAATCCACGATGGCGAGGAACTCTCGAATACAGCACCTTTTGGTGCTGTGTGCCCTTGCTCAGCATCAGCAAACGGACGCATCTGATACAGGACAGTCGACAATTGATGACCAAGAGTTACATTCCAATGATCAATTTCGAGTCTCCAAAACTGAACAACGAGTTACCAATCGACAACGAAGAGGTAAAATACGACAAATACTGGACCAAATTTTACAGCGATTGATCCAACAAACTGAACTGCAAAATCAAGATCCAGAAAGGCAAAAATCTATAACTCAGTGTCAGTATTCTCCAAAGGAAAAATCTGTACAACAAACACAAGATAACGAAGCGATCAAAATATCAGGGACAACCGATTTTAAAACATCCAATATTGTATGCTCAACTGAAACTCCAACCAGTGACTCAAAACGGGAAATCTTTGGTCTTCCAGCATTTAGCAGGAAACCTGAAAACTTACCTTTACGTCCTTGGTTCTCGACAGTGAAGCATCTTTTTGATGAAGAGAATTCGGATGTCAGGGATGAGTCTGCTCTGGTTACAACAGATTTCGTGACTTCCTTTCCTCAAACCATTGCTGCCACTGATGTTAGCTGTTGTAATAAATTTTCACATGATGATGGATTCTGCACATATGATCAAATATTAGGAAACAAAGCTGATGATGGTCAAATTGAGCGACTATTGCTAGCCTGTGTTGCCTTCTTGATCGTGGTTCAAAAATTTAGATCATCAAGTGTCACACTGTCAAAGCCTGATGCGAAAACAGAGACTATATATCAATGCGACAAAGCCTTCACACCCAGCGACGATTTACACAGTTCTTGTAATTTCAATTGCCCTCCTCAAAGCGATAAACATAGACATAATTCAAATTTGAAAGAAAGTGATTTTATTCTTGGAGATAATCCAGTGATTGACTCTTCATCTATTGGACTTCGTCCAATTGATACCCACTTCCACAATGAGTTGTGGAAACTTGTGCCCGTGTCAGTTTAACTGGCCATTGGACACTCATGGTGATAAAAAAGACACTATTTCTAGTGAAAAGGCCTGGCTTGATTTCGCAGTGAGATATCTTAGCCGCAAGGCAGCTGGAAAAGGAAATGGACAAGAAACGGTCTGGAGTATGGAATGTAAGCCTTCCTGGTGGGATTCATCTGTTAAACTTCCATGGAAAAATCCCACAACTAATCCAAAGGATAATAAAGATATCTTGCTTAAAAAATACAAAGCTTTAGAAGAACACTTAAGGAATGAAAAAAGATTTCCATCTGATTTAGAAGAAGAGGCTAAACTTTGGGCCAGTGGGAAGCACAAAGAATTATTTTTGCTCTGTAATCTTACTAGTTTATTGAGAAAAGTATCAGGTGTCCATCTAGCAATTGAAGAAGCTTGTTCAAAAGTAGATAAAATGAAAGCACAAATTAATCAAGATGTGTTACAAAATATCAGAAATTGTCTCAGTTCAGCCTTAAAAGCTACTGACAAATTCAAACATAAAGAATCCCCACAGCAATTGAAAAGATCTCACAATGACAAAAATGATATCGTACAGGCCGTTCCCTCAAAAAAGCCGAAGTATGAAAATGACAAACGTTTAGTACCAATTTTGCCAAAGCCAGAACAAAGAGCTGCTGTCAACACTTCTACAATCAGTTTTGCCCCAAATGCTACTCTTACTACCACAAATTCTGACACTATTTTTAAATTTGCAAATAGAATCTTAGAGAAGAGAAATAATACAAAAAATAGAAATCTAGACTTATCTCAAATCCTCTCCAAGTCTTTCCTCTCAAGTGACGAGAATAATTCTAATAAATCCACCGAGTGCCATCAAAATTATAGTAACTTTATTCCACCCAATGATAATAACTCACCATCTCTGATAATGGGTCCTTTACAATTAGATCTCAAATCCATTGTTGATGATATTTCAGAGACCCCTTCAAACAATCCAGTTTCGAGTCAAATTTCATCTGAGCATTCTGGAACCTTTGACAATGAAATTGATTTTCTTTTATCCCCTGTCGCAGTTGAAGACAATCCAAAATTAGATGTAAATAGTTCAAATTTTGATTATGTTAGTGACGTCAGCTTACTCAAAACGATACCCTTGGCAAATAAGGGTGAAAATCAGGTAGTATTAGGAAACGATTTTCAAGTAGAGTCTTTAGATTATGGGGCTTGTAGTAATGATGCTGGTATAACCAATAGCATTGTCAATCTTCATGGTAAAGATAGTCAAAACCTTTCATCTTCCTTTGTTCTAGAGAGTAATAACCCAAGTCCACATTCCACTGTCAGTGAAACCCACAGTTGTCCCGTAACCAATTCTGATGGAGGTTACATTTCTGCAGATGACTTGAATTTTGATCTTGAAGAGCTTATGGCCGCGACAGATGATGAAGTACAGTGGGGTGATAATGGAAATGAGTCATATAGTTTAGAACGGTTTTTATTTGATAAATTCGACCAAAGTGTTGATGATACTAATAATGAAATTCCAGTACTGGACCAATGGGAGGACGACATGGCAGGTTCTTGAGATAAACAAGTTGTCTTAGTCTTAGTTTTAAAATTAAATTCATGATATCATCATCACTCCCAATAGCTTTCATTGAGGACATCACAAAGGTGGCAGCTTTTTTAGAATAGATCAATTGTAAATATATATATATATACTATTAGTTAAATGGCAGCAACGAATAAGCGACTCCTATGTCCTAGATTATTGTATCATTCAAATATTAAAACAAACAACAAAACTGAATGCAAAATTACAAACTCTTTGTTATTGTTTGTTTAAAAGTAGAAAAATATATAAACCAATAAGTCTTTATAGAGTTAGAAGGGAACGGCTATATGTATACATTATACCAGGAAGGTTGAATGGAATGGATTTATGTACATAATTGAATTTGATGTTTTTATTGATTACAAATTTGATGTGTATCCAATGTTTTAATCTCTTTTAATTGTTATCAATTTATACAATAATATGATGTTAAATTAACCGATTATTAAGTACACGTATTAATATGTAGCGCTTAACCTAATTTCAATTCAGAACCCTTTCAGTTTCTTGATGTTCAGTATATATGACCGTGTTAAGTGTTTGATTGTTTTTAAAAAATGAGAAGAATAAGTAAAGGTAATTATTAATGTTCACGAACAAAAATGGGGTGCAAACAATTGGGAAATGAATGTTATATAGAATGACCCTTGTAGTCTGTACAACAAGACTTATTATTTGAAATATTTTTGAATAAAAGCTAAAAACTTTTACACCTTGCACTGGAATAGCGCCGTGCAAGTGATTAATTAAAGGCCTTGATTTGTTTAAATCTGAAGCCAAAGACTTGTGAGACACTTTTTAGCAGAGGAGTTTTGCCAATGAAACACTTGACTAGAAGTAATTTCTTTTCTTTTTTTTTGTTTGTTTAATAATAATAATAATAATAATAATAATAATAATAGTAATAATAATAATAATAATTATTATTATTATTATTATTATTATTATTATTATTATTATTATTATATTATTATTATTATTATTATTATTATTATTATTATTGTTGTTGTTGTTGTTGTTACTATTATTATTATTATTATTATTATTATTATTATTATTATTATTATTATTATTATTATTATTATTATTATTATTATTGACGTTTCCAGATTGTCAAGAGCATTATTGAAAGGGGGGGGGGGGGGGTCAAATCGTTTGTTTTGATTTCAATCTTCATGAAATTAGCGTTATAGGAAATGATTCAAATACGACTGATATGACTTGCATTTAGTTGTAAGTGAGCCAACAGTCTGCAGCTTAATTAAGTGGTCCTTTACAACATCCATATGGCTTGGGGTTGGAGAGTTGGGAATTAATTATTTTAGTTTCTTCATTGTGTAACAGTAACAGGAGTTAACAATCGCTTGCAACCCATGAAATAGGATGTTTGTCATTGCAAATTACTTTCCACCAAGTATAATTTTAGTGGACTCTGCTACCAAATCATTGTTGGGTTGACAATGAAGCCATGAAAAATTCTGGAGGAATGTAGATTGAACCAGGTTCTTTTTGTATGTAATATGTGAGGTGCTTTACCTGATGAGTTTTACCAATGATATTATATACTCGTTGGTTATACGGCCTTTTTTGTTTTAGAATGATTTGACTTCCTGCAACTACAACTATTCATGTTGTTTCATTTGTTTTCAACTCTCCTTTTTGACTCATTTAAACTGGATGCAAGTCACGTATTATGTAAAGAATGTAATAGTAATAATGATAATAATAGTTATATCGTTTTGTTAAAATGATTGCTGTATTGTTTTAATTTATAATTTTATTTTATCTAATAACAGCCATTCCTTTTTCAATTTTCACGCTAAAAAGCGATGCATTGCCTTTGTTGTTTTGTTATCTTAAAAAAATATATTATTTCACTTTGAAAAGCATTCAGAGATTATGGTAGGAAAATTATTATTTAATTTCTTTTTAAATGTAGCATTTAACCTTACCGGTGTTGCATCAACTCTTTAATTTTAATTATGCGAACACATTTACGCATAAAATGAAAACAAAAAAGATTTATATTTTGCCAGTATTTGGTCCAAAATGCTAAAGGGAAATGACAAAAATGCTCGTAAATGGAAAAAAAAATTGATTGTTATAAGAAATAATGAACTTTTGGGGCTCAAACTTAGTTAAGCAAATAGTTGGGAAAAAAGTGTCTTTATTTGTTCTGTTTATATAGAGGCAATGCGTCATATATTTTATAGCCTTGTGACTTTGAAGTTTGGTATTCAATAAAATATATATTTTAAAAAACCCAAAAAAAACCTGTGTCAGTGTCAGTGTCAGTGTGGGACCTGTAGATAGTGTCAGATTAGCTATAAGGATAAATTGCTCTTGAACCTACTTTTAATCTCTGTTGAATCCATTTCTCCATTGTTAAATCTTCTCTTGCGCTTTTTAGTATGACCTAAATCTTTTGCTTTATTAACGGTGTTGAAATGACCCAATAGTGCACTTTTATAGTTATTAGTTTTGAATATGTATAAACATTTGAGTTTGGGTGGGGTTCCCGAACCCCCCTACGTGGGCAGGGAGATAATTGTTTTTCCTCTATCATCCTGTATCTGGTTTCCAATTGCTTTCTTTGTCTTGGAATTAGATTACTAAGTTTTGTCCTAACCCACTGGGTGGGGTTCCTGACCTCCCATAGTGGGCAGGGAGGCACTTACTGTGTCTTCTATCCCCCTTTATCTTCTTTCCAACATGTTTTCTGTCTTTGTCTTGGGATGAAATTACTTAGTTTTGTCCTGGCACTAGGCGGATACCTCAGCTGGGAGGGAAACAGTCAAATGTATAGTTAGTTTTGGGAGATTATATTTTTTTCCTTGTAAATCATCTCTCTGTTATGCACTGTATTGTTTTATTTACATATAATATATGATTTTTAAACATTTGAGTGTATTCCTCTTAGTGGGGACATGTGCTTGTGTCAGGATGAGATATTTAGGTAATCTCAAACGAAGTACACTGATTGTGTGCTCTTGGAATCTACCTCTGTTCCCTATTTATTTGTACCATTCCCCTTTGTCTTACTTTTTCCTCAAGTCCTTTTAATTGTACATCTAGAATGTTTTTACTATCCAATTTTCATCCTTTTTTACTGCCGCTGAAATGACCTGTTTTGCAAGCGCCGTAAAACTTTTAAAAACAAACCACAAACAAACATTTGAGCGTCTCCTTCATAGCGAGATTCTTTCCTTAAGCCTTGATGGGACTTATGGGTAATATCAAAATTTACAAATCTGTAGACTGCTTGTGGAATCTTCTGTTTCCTATTTGAACCAGTTCTCGTTGTCGTGCTTTTTCTTCGGTGCTTTTAACTTCAGATATACAACTTTCACTTTTTACTGGCGCTGAAATGACCTGATACTAACAATGTATCAATGGCAGTAAAACCTCTTAAAAATATTAAATAATATTTATATGTATACCCGACATATCAGTTGTCCTTTCCTTGTGGCATTGTGTCTTTAAGTCTGGAAAGGGTTAATTTATTTTAGTTCAGGCTCTATACGATTTCTTTTTCAGAGGGAGACAGTCAAATGGATTCAACTTATTTGTGACAGATTATATTTTTATTCTCTTGTAAATAATCTTTTCTGTGTTTTTTTTTATTTGGTCAAAGTCTGTCTTTAGTAACCGTATCCATCTAAAGATTGCTCTCTGTTTCTGCTCCTTTTTTCCATTTGATCGGGTCTCCTAAGCTATACAAATACAAACCTGTAGAGGTGTTGTTGTATTTTCTTTGGGTATTATGCTCTTGGATCTCCTTCTAGTCTCTTCAATATTTCAGGTTGGGGTTCCTGACCTCCCATAGTGGCCAGGGATGTACATACTGTGTCTTCTATCCCCCTATATCTGTTTTCCAACTTGCTTTCTTTCTTTGTCTTGGAATGATTTTACTTGGTTTTGTTGTGGCCCTGGCTTGGAGGGGAAACAATCAAATGTACAGTTAGTTTTGGGAGATAATATTCGTTTCCTTGTAAATCATCTCTCCGTAATGCACTGTATTATTTTTCCCTTTTACTGTATGATTTGTAAACAATTGAGTGTGTTCCTCTTGGCGGGGACCCGCGCTTGTGTCTGGATGAGACATTTAGTGATCTCAAAGTACACTGATCTATGTTTCCTATTTGCACCAATTCCCCTTTGTCTTACCTTTTCTTGGGCGTTTTAATTGTAGTTCTAGACCTTTTTACTGTCCTAATTTCTTCCTTTTGACTGGTGCTGATATAACCTAAATGTGTTGCAAGCGCCGTAAAACCCTTAAAAACATAAAACATGTTCAATACTTTTTCTTGGCTGCTCGAACTAGACCTAAATCTTTCTGGATATTCCATCATCTTTCTTTTTACTGACGCTGAAGTGACTAATAGTCGCCGCGAAACCCCTGAAATCAAACATACAACGGAATCCTGATAAAGTCAACACTACCGGATCAGACTTTATCCAGTATCAATGGAACTCAGATAAAGAACAGAAAATTTGGGGCCAACAAGAGGTGTTGACTTTAAACAGAAGTTGACTTAAGAGTGTTGACTTTCACTGAACATTAAATAACCCCCATGAAAAAAAAAAAAAAATAATATACATGTATGTATTTTGGTTACATCAGCGCCAGTAAAAAGGAAGAAAATGGGATAGTTAAAAGATTCTAAAATTACAATTGACACACCCTCCAAAAAAAATTTAAAAACTAAGACCAAGGTGAATTCGTTTTTTTTTTTGTTTTTTTTTGTTTTTTATTAAGGGTTATACGGCGCTTGCAACACATTTATATCATATCAGCGCCAGTAAAAAGGAAGAAAATTGGATAGTGAAAACATCCTAAAGGACCAATTAAAAGGACTTGAGGAAAAAGTAAGACATGGGAAATTGTTCGTAAATAGGGAAAAGATGAAGAGTCCAAGAGCATACTATTAAAGAACTTAGTTTGAGATCACCTGAGTCTCACCCAGACACCAGCACAAGATCTCACTAAGAGGAATACACTCAAAGGTTAATTATACATTTAAAAAAAATAACAGTATATAACAGAGAGATGATTTACAATGACAAAAATATCATCTTCCAAAACTATACAATCGACTGTTTCCCTCCCAGCCAAGGCCAGGACAAAACCAAGGAATCTCATTCCAAGACAAAGACAGAAAGCATGTTAGAAACCAGAAATAAGGGGATAGAAGACACAGTATGTACCTCCCTGCCCACTATGGGAGATCAGGAACTCCACCCAGATAACAGAGATGATTTACAAGGAAAAGGTATCACCTCCCAAAACTAACACTTGACACTTAATACAATTGACTGTTTCCCTCTCAGCCAAGGGCTACGGAAGGGGCCAGGACAAAACCCAAGTAATCCCAATCCAAGACAGATAGATAGCAAATCAGAAAACATATAGGGGGATAGAAAAAAACAGCAAGTGACCTCCTGCCCACCATGGGAGGTCAAAAGACCCCATCCAATAACAGTACATGCTTTAACCACTTTTGTTTGTTTTTTGTTTTTAAGGGTTTTACGGCGCTTGCAACACATTTAGGTTATATCAGCGCCAGTGAAAAGGAAGAAAATGGGATAGTAAAAAGTTATAGAATTACAATTAAAGCATCCAAGAAAAAGTAAGACAAAGGGGAACTGGGAACAAATAGGGATCAGATGTAGATTCCAAGAGCATACCATCAATGTACTTAGTTTGAGATCACCTACAAGTCTCATCCGGACACAAGCACGGCCCCCACTAAGAGGAATACGCTCAAATACTTACATTATAAATTATAACAAATATAATAATACATAACAGAGAGATGATTTACAAGGAAAAAAATATCTCCCAAAACAGTAACTATGCATTTGACTCCCAGCCAGGACCCCGACCAGGGCAGGGACAAAACCAAGCAAAGACAGAATGCAAGTTGGAAAACAGATATAGGGGGATAGAAGACACAATAAGTACCTCCCTGCCCACTATGGGAGGTAGGAACCCCACCTAGTAACCACTTTTACACACTAGAACGATATTATGACAGATATACAAAAAAAAAAAAAGGGCATGTACAAACATGCAGGTGATTTCCATTCTTGGCCAACGAATTCAGTTGTCTAGGAAACCCCAAATATGCTGTCCAATTCAAAGAAAGTCAAATGAGAGTGCACAAAAAAATTAACCTCCACTAAACGCCATGGGGGGCATGGACACTGGGCTACACGACACGCGCATCGGTTTCCTGTTGTAAAGAGCTTGACAACAATATAACTTGGGAGAAATAAATCAAATTTTTATTTTTATTGTTCTTCACATTGCAAAGAAATTTCTGTGTTGTTTATCAAGATACATGGACATAATTATTATAATAATAATGGCAATATTTCATACTTACTAAATTACAATAATTAAAAAATGAAAAGCTAGACCATACATAAACAGTAAAAATGGAAAGACATTTAAAATCAGTCATGATTGATGAGAAGACAAAGTGCTTTAACACTCCTGAAAGAATGAGATCATATTCTCATGAAAATGATCATTTAAACTTGTGTCTGTGTGAGTGCGTGTGTTTTGACTGTATTGTATGTAAATATATCCTTTCCCCTCTCAGCAACCTAAAATAACTAGCAGTGGCTAACCCCTCTTTATAAAAAATAATAAAATAAAATATATAAAATACAAAAATAAAAAGAAGAACTGAATAGTGATGATAAACAACCGATAAGAGTTGGGGACGAAGATAAATGGAGTACATATCATCCATGTCTTGAAAGGGTGTGATTTTAAAAGCAAGCGCACAAACATTTAAATAGCACTTTCCACACTGGCTCTTTTCAAGCAAATACTGACAGTCTAAAATGCATGAAAATCAAATTGAGGAGGATGGCTTACATGCCTCTTTACAAATAAATAATTATATAATTCCGACTAATATCGTTAATTAATACCCATGTCTCTGAATGCCACTTTTGTTTTGATGGATCAATTAAAAACTTTAAAAGAACGTTTTTTTGTTTTTAAGGGTTTTACGGCGCTCGCAACACATTTAGTTATATCAGCGCCAGTAAAAAGGAAGAAAATGGGATAGTAAAAAGTTCTAGAATTATAATTAAAGCACTCAAGAGAAAGCAAGACAAAGGGGAATTGGGAACAAATAGTTTTTTTTAAGGGTTTTACGGTGCTTGCAACACATTAAGGTCATAACATCTCCAGTAGAAAGGAAGAAAATGGGATAGTAAAAAGTTCTAGAATTACAATAAAGCATCCAAGAAAAGGTAAGACAAAAGGGAATTGGTTCAAATAAGAAACAGGTGTAGATTCCAAAAGCACTCTATCAAAGTACTTAGTTTGAGATCACTAAAAGTCTCATCCAGACACATGCACAGGTCCCAACTAAGAGGACACACTCAAATGTTTTACAAATCATATATAATATAAAGAAAACATAATACAGTGCATAACAGAGAGATGATTTACAATGAAAAAAATATCATCTCCCAAAACTAACTATACATTCGACTGTTTCCCTCTCAGCCAGGGCCATTCCAAGACAAAGACAGAAAGCATGTTGGAAAACAGATATAAGGGGATAGAAGACACACTATGTACCCCCCCCCCCCCCTACCCACTATGGGAGGTCAGGAACCCCACCCAACTTTAAAAGAAAAAGATGATATAAAAGAAAACGATGATATATGACAAAAATAAAACAAATCAACAGCAACTTTCAAGTATATTCCTTTAAGAAGAAAGTATGACACAAATGCTGCTTGAAGCTTGAAGAAATAAATAAGTCAAATATAGAATGGAAACTTCGATTCAATTAACGAAGACAGACAATCTGGACATTTCGGGTATCACCTATCTCAACAAAACACAAATGAAGCACAAAAGATTTCTTTAGTGTTTCATTCATTGTGTTCTAATGACAAGAGGAAAACCGAAACGTACACATTATCTGTCTTCGTTAATTGATTCTTCCATTCCATTTAACTGTTGTTATATATTTAAGAACAAAGGACTTTCTTGTCAATGGTACAAAATCTCAACCAAAAAGAAAAAGAGAAGCGTGATAAGTCTTATATTTAAATTATGCATTTCTGAACTCTCGGATTTCGAAAGAGAAAAGAATTACTGTAACCCATGTCATAAATTTTCTTTTCGTTCTTCAAATTTTTCACCAGCACAAAAAAGTCTCCCTTTTCATTGATTTTTCCGAGCATTTAGTTGCAAAAACTGCCTTTACCTTATACAACATATTTCATTTAAAATTCCTCTTCTTCAATGCAACATGAGTAGATAAGAAAAAATTGTTGTTTGTTTTGTTTTTAAGGGTTTTACGGCGCTTGCAACACATTTAGGTTATATCAGCGCCAGTAAAAAGGAAGAAAATGGGATAGTAAAAAGTTCTAGAATTTGTTTTGTTTTTATGTTTTTAAGGGTTTTACGGCGCTTGCAACACATTTAGGTAATATCAGCGCCAGTAAAAAGGAAGAAAATGGGATAGTAAAAAGTTCTAGAATTACAATTAAAGCACCCAAGAAAAAGTAAGACAAAGGGGAACTGGGAACAAATAGGGATCAGATGTAGATTCCAAGAGCATACCACCAATGTACTTAGTTTGAAATCACCTACAAGTCTCTTCCAGACACAAGCACAAAATCCAACAAAGAGGAACACACTCAAATGCTTACATTATACATTCAAAATAAAAATAATAATACATAACAGAGAGATGATTTACAAGGAAAAAAATATCATCTCCCAAAACAATAACTGCATTTGACTGTTTCCCTCCCAGCTAGGATTCCGGCCAGTGCCAGGACAAAACCAAGTAATCTCATTCCAAGACAAAGACAGAAAGCATGTTGGAAAACAGATATAAGGGGATAGAAGACACAGTATGTACCTCCCTGCCCACTATGGGAGGTCAGGAACCCCACCCAGAAGTTCTAGAATTAGATTTGAAGCACCCAAGAGAAAGTAAGACAAAGGGGAACTGGGAACAAATAGGGATCAGATGTAGATTCCAAGAGCATACCACCCATGTACTTAGTTTGAGATCACCTATAAGTCTCATCCGGACACAAGAACAAAATCCGACAAAGAGGAACACACTCAAATGCTAACATTATACATTAAAAATAACACATATAATAATACATAACAGAGAGATGATTTACAAGGAAAAAAATATCATCTCCCTAAACAATAACCATGCATTCGACTGTTTCCCTCCCAGGCAGGACTCCGACCAGGGCCAGGAAAAAAAACAAGTAATCTCATTCCAAGACAAAGACAGAAAGCATGTTGGAAAACAGATATAAGGGGATAGAAGACACAGTATGTACCTCCCTGCCCGCTATGGGAGGTCAGGATCCCCACCCATTATACCGCTTTGTGATAATCTAAAAAGATATAGGGGGATAGAAGACACCGTAAGTGCTTCCATGCCCACTATGGGAAGCATTCAGTATTACACTTTTACAAAATTTGCACATTTCATTGATGATTTCACGTATTATCGTAAGCCAAAAGTTTCACATTGTATCAAATCAGCAAAACAAAAAAAACAAACAAGTATTGACACAGTGCATAGTAATAGTAATAAAGAACTTTACATACTATAGTATTTGCTAAGACCATGATTTACCCCCAAACCACTAGTTATTTCATGTTGTGATAAAATACATACAAATCTTTTTTTTTAAATGTTTTCAAGGGTTTTACAGCGCTTGTGGTCATTAGGTCATTTCCACATCAGCAAAAAGAAAGAAAATGGGATAGTCAAAAAGTTATAGAATTGGAATTGAAGTTACACTAGAAAAACTAAGACAAAGGATAATTGGTTCAAATAGGGAAAAGATGTAGATTCTTAGAACACATATCAGTGAACTGAGTTTGAGATCAGCTAAACGCTTCATCCAGGCACAAGCCCAGGATCCCACTAAGAGGAAAACACTCAAACATTTACAAACCATTATATATCTAAAGCAAAGTAAAATTTAATCCTAAATAACAGAGATGATTTACAAGGGAGAAAAAATATAATCTCCCAACTAAACATCTGACTGTTTCCCTCCCAGACAAGGACTCTGGCCAGGGCTAGGACAAAACTTAGTATACTCATTCCAAGACAAAGACATACAGCAACTCGGAAAACTGATATAGGGGAGAGAAGACACAGGGTGACCTCCTGCCCACCAGGTGAGGTCAAAGACCCCACCCATAAATACACATACAAAATATATATTTCATATTATAGAATTACAGTGACCAAATGCAACTTATGTTTTGTTTGTTTGTTTTTAAGGGTTTTACGGTACTTGCAACACATTAAGGTTATATCAGCGCCAGTAAAAAGGAAGAAAATGGGATAGTCAAAAGATTTAGAATTACAAATACAGCACACAAGAAAAAGTAAGACAAAGGGGAGTTGAGAACAAATAGGTATCAGATGTAGATTCCAAGAGCATACCATCAATGTACTTAGTATGATATCACCTATAAGTCTCACCAGGCACAAGCACAAGATCCAACAAAGAGCAATACACTCAAATGCTTACATTTCATTATACATTAAAAATAACAAATTTAATAACACATAACAAAGAAATGATTTACAAGGAAAAAAAATATCATCTCCCAAAACAATAACTATGCATTTGATTTTTGTTTGTTTGTTTGTTGCTTTAGGTCTCTTCCAACACAATTGAGGTTATATGAGAGACCGCTGAAACAAAAAAACAAGCAATCTAACAAAAATAGTACAAATGTCAATCAAAAGCATAACCTAAAGATATCATAAGCTAAATTATAAATAACCAAGAACAAACAGGCAGAGGATTTACAGGAAAAAAAATATCCCCTGTCAAAAATACAATCACAAACCAAAGAAGCAGGATAGGCTAGTAAAGAGAAGAAACGACATCACTATCGGATCGTACACCCATGCGAACATCATGGGTATATGATTCAAGGGTGATGCTCCCATCCAACCACCCGCTATGCATTTGACTGTTTCCCTCTCATCTAGGACTCCGGCCAGGGCCAGGACAAAACCAAGTAATCTCATGCCAAGACAAAGACAGAAAGCATGTTGGAAAACAGACATAAGGGGATAGAAGACACAGTATGTAACCCCCTGAC
This sequence comes from Berghia stephanieae, assembly GCF_034508935.2. Classification (NCBI taxonomy): domain Eukaryota; kingdom Metazoa; phylum Mollusca; class Gastropoda; order Nudibranchia; family Aeolidiidae; genus Berghia; species Berghia stephanieae. Next base: position 15,352,928 of record NC_088366.1, on the reverse strand, counting down.
CACTATGGGAGGTCAGGATCCCCACCCAGAAATGCAACTTATGATAGTACATGAAATCAATAAGAATTTAAGAAACTACTAATAAAATCTATTGTGAACACTTGATAAAAATAATGTTAATGAAATAATAATGTAACTGTTCATGAAACTGTACTCAACTGTCATGTCAAAATTGTATGCTTGATATAGAAAGGTAATGAATAGAACTAATTGCTTTTTGCTTTAAAAGTCAGGATCTTTCGAAGATTTTGGTGTATTAACCCTGTATCAAGGTAATTAATTTGAGCACTTTCCTTCTGCTGATTCAGTGACTTGCATAGTAATGATAAGGAAAAAAAAAAAAAAGTAAAAAAATATTAATTATAATAATAACAATCATCATCATATTAGTTGGAAAAACCCCATTATACCCCTCTGTTTTGTGTGTATTGATGTACAAATATGTATGTTTGTTTGTATAACCAAAGCCTTATGTCTTCACCTCAAAGTGAACTAAAGAAAACATACAATTCAATTTAAAAATCAACGCAAACTTACATGAAAAATTTGTTAATCAAAATTGGAAAAGCTATTAGCATTTATAATCTGTGAAGGCATAATACAAGTCGTATGATACAATATCTGATTCTCCGGTTGAAAACTTTTGTTTAAATAAGGAAAAAAAAAAAAATATTGAACTCTCATTTGTCCAAATAACAAAATAGAATACATCAAATCTAACGGCAAAAAAAAAAAAAAGAGAGAGAGAGAGAGAGAGAGAGAGAGAGAGAGAGAGAGAGATAGAGAGACAGAGAGAGAGAGAGAGAGAGAGAGAGAGAGAGAGAGAGAGAGAAGAGAGAGAGAGATAGAGAGAGAGAGAGATAGAGAGAGACAGAGAGAGACAGAGAGAGAGAGAGAGAGAGAGAGAGAGAGAGAGAGAGAGAGAGAGAGAGAGAGGAGAGAACAAATTCTTTTTGGCTTAAGGCAAAATGGAAAAAAATCACTCATTAGTTTAGGGTACAATTGTTTGCATGTCAAATAGCTTCATACAGAGAGTTTGTGGATTTGTAAAACATGTTTGAACAACGCATACGTTATGGAGATGAGTAACATACTATTGTCCCACTGATGCTGGAGCCTGGGGAAATAATGACATGATATTGCATCAATCGCTGACATAAAACTGTCATGACAATTTAAATCCATTTATCTTGAAGTAATAATAATAATAATAATAATAATAATAATAATAATAATAATAATAATAATGACGATAAAAAAATAATTATGTTGTTTGTTTGTTTTTAAGGGTTATACGGTGCCTGCAACACATTTAGGTTATATCAGCGCCAGTAAAAAGGAAGAAAATGGGATAGTAAAAAGTTCTAGAATTACAATTAAAGCACCCAAGAAAAAGTAAGACATAGGGGAACTGGGGACAAATAGGGATCAGATGGAGATTCCAAGAGCATACCACCAATGTATTTAGTTTGAGATCACCTATAAGTCTCATCCGGACACAAGCACAAAATCCAACAAAGAGGAATACACTCAAATGCTTAAATAATACATTCAAAATAACAAATATAATAATACATAACAGAGAGATGATTTACAAGGAAAAAAATATCAGCTCCCAAAACAATGACTATGCATTTGACTGTTTCCCTCCCAGCTAGGACTCCGGCCAGGGACAGGACAAAACCAAGTAATCTCATTCCAAGACAAAAGACAGAAAGCATGTTGGAAAACAGATATAAGGGGATAGAAGACACAGTATGTACCCCCCTGCCCACTACGGGAGGTCAGGAACCAGTAATGATAATTAAAAATTATAATAACAATAAACAGATGAGAGTGTATCAGAGGAGTTTCTGATCCCAGCAGGTACATGACCCAGACACAGCGATGATGACTCAAGAGACAGATGTAATTGACAAAGTGTTTGCTGACATAATATCAAAATCTTTCTTTATGAAACTCTCACCCAAACTGAGCAAACTTTGCAAATGACATATCAAATATTATTGTATTCAAATATTTATGGAATCTGAATGAATCTGCTACTACTAGTTGACAGAGAGAATTTGTTTCAATCGAGTCCTATAATTCTGTTATCTTAGCAATGAAAAAAATATGTAATAAAAGCAGTCAATATCATTAACATTTAATCCGAATATTAAGAAAAGAAATCAGATGTGAAATTCTGGATTTGCCATACCAATCGTCCTTGTCACGTTTTGTGGATACCAGAAATTTCTTCCTTTTTCTTTTTCAATGATAGTCAAGGTGTTTGATGTGGACTTCAAATCATTATGGAAAACTAAACTTTTCCAAATAATGTTGCCATAAATTGACACCAGTAAATTCAGCATGGATTACAGGGTCCCCAGAGAGCCAGGAAATCAAGAAAAAATGGGAATTTTGCAATGGGTCGGGAAGTTGGGGGAGGAAAGCTGAAACTCCTAATTTGAAGTAGTTAACTTACAAAGTTTTAAAAACTCATACAAATTGAAAATTTATCCACAAATTGTAGAATGCATACACTCACAGCGCTAGAAATTTGAGTTTGGCATGACGTTGAGAATTATTACGGAATTAAATTGCTTGCCAATGATGAGTGGCGGCAACACATTAAGGTCGTATCAGTGCTAGTAAAAATGAAGAAAATGGGATAGTAAAAAGTTCTAGATTTACAATTAAAACACCCAAGAAAAGGTAAGACAAAGGGGAATTGGTTCAAATAGGAAACAGATGTAGATTCCAAGAGCACACTATCAAAGTACTTTGAGATCATCCAGACATAAGCACAGGTCCCCACTGAGAGGATACACTCAAATGTTTACAAATCATATGTAATACGTAAACAAAAATTAATGCAGTGTATAACCGAGAGATGATTAACAAGGGAAAAAATATCATCTCCAAAAAATTATAACTGTACATTTGACTGTTTCCCTCTCAGTCAGGGTATCTGGCCAGGACAAAACCAAATAATCTCATCCCAAGACAAAGACAGAAAGCATGTTGGGAAACAGATACGAGGATAGAAGACACAGTAAGTACCTTCCTGCCCACTATGTGAGTCCAGGAACCCCTCCCAGAAAGAGGAGATATCTTAAATCACCAAGAAGGCTGAATTGAAGCTGCAAGATGGTGAGAAAATTGCTGCTGTGCAGACCCCAGCATGAAGAAAAAGGCTGGCACGATGCAAGTGTGTTGTAAGAGGCAACTAAATAGCAACAACAGGACGGGCTCTTCAGAGGGGACCCTGGAATTAATTTGAGAGCAGAATTTTATATGCTCACATCGATTACCAAATGGAAAACAGGCTCAAATTTGATCAGATATGGGAAATGAAAAAAAAATATGTGTGATTCATTTGAATATAATAATTTTATCATCTGCATCTATAGTTATTGTTCTTACTGCAATACATTTCACAAACAATCATGGATCATTGTATCATATGATGCATCACAAATATAATGAAAAGTCCTGTTCACATTGCAAATGTAAATGCACACACCTATTTGCACTTCTCACTGCAAAGACGTTGACTATATTGTATTTTTATCACAATATCAAAAACTTCACAGTTGTCAAACACGAGCCACAATAATAATAATCATATATCAGGACAAACTGGATTTTTAAAAACAACCCACAAATACGGGAAAACAACACGACATTACAAGGAAAGCCTTCATCATTCTCCAGATCTAGACTGATGCTTTATGGATAAATTGCTAACCTCAACACCCAAAATATAATATCAGACCAATGGGACAAAGTAAACATTTTTTTTGTTGAAAATCTGCTTCCAGAAATTTCTTTTGTTTTTTTTTAAAAAATCTAATTTTACCAAAAATGCAAAAATTAAGCTCTTTAACGGCTAACAATTTAATCCTCATTTCACAAAAAAAAAAAAAAAAAAAAAAGAAATTAAAAAATTAATAATAACAATATAAAAGTTGACCAAGACCTAAGACTTGGATCTGGTTTAAATTAACCAACAGATCTATTTACTAATTCACCAGCAGCAAATATGGATTCCCACTCAAAGCATATTGTCAGAGATTTGCCTGAGGAATTTAAAAACAAAAAAACTACATCTTCATGACAACTGCGCAATATTATTAACTCTTTATTTCTGCAAGACAACCTTCTGCATCATTAAAAACAACAACAAAAAAGCACAGACAAAAACAAACACGTATTCACACAAATATATACATCGGCCTTTGTTAATGAAGATATTCAGAGATGCTTGCAAAGGCACAAGATCCAATGCCCGACCTGGCCATGAGACGGACACATTGACTGGCCTGAGACAGGGCTAGTTCTAATGGCGGCTGCTTGGGAAGGCCTTTAGATTCTGAAAAACAGTGAAAAAAAAATGAAGTAAGCATCTCAAAATATAATAACTAATACACTATGAGCATACGTTGAGCTCACTGACAAGAGTACAGAAAAAACTCTCTTTAAATTAAAAAAAATTCTTTTAAAGTTTTAAAGAGAAATTCAAAGTGATATTATAAATCATAAGTGATATTAAATCCACAATTGTCGTCATCTTAACGTGTTGGCCCTTCATTGCATCACTCACATAATAAGGATGAGACAATACTAAAGAAATGCCAGAATTTCTCAGATGTAGTCAAAGCCACTTTAAAGGAAAATGTCAAGCTGGTGGAAAAAAAAATATATCCAGTTTGCCGTATTTGATCCCTAAAAAATCTATATGAGGCTTTGACTAAAGGTCATACACATTTAAAAAACACACACAAAAAACCCCCCAAAAAAACCACCACCTCACGCACACATCAACATGAAGTCATTCAAAGAATAATGGAAATGATCTAGCAAATTTCAGTTTCCTTAAGCTGAATGTTGATGAATGATGCCAGACCCTTCAGTCTTTGAATTATCTTTCAAAATTTAACCAAGAGAAACAGGTAAAAACTAAATCCTTCAAAATGATTGTATATTAATGCTGTCAGTAGTCGAAATGTTCAGAAAATGACATATTCAAAAACTTGTTGGACATGGATGGTAGGCATGCTGCTTTTTAGTTTTTTGTCTGGTATCTTTGAAGACAAAACCTTAAATAACATGTCAGAGGTGTGCAACAAAATTAAGCTGAAATCTAAACTATATTTGTTTCAAGACCCCACGCCCCCGCCTCCTATTTTTATTTTCCGCAACACCACAAACCAATAAAATATCTTAAAACAAATTATTGGTTTCAATCAAAGTCTTACCTAAAATAGCACTATTAAGGGCAGCACACACAGGTTCCCTCTTGACAGGTAATAACTGTGATCCTATGGGACTGTTCCAAGGGTCGGAGTAGGCGAGTAAACTAAAGGCATCCTGGGGACGAGCAAATGAATGAGAACATGAATTTCAAAGTGAAAGTGCTTCCAACTAGACAGGTTTCTGATAATGAAGGCAGAACTAAATGTTGACAAACACTGAGTCTATGTGCATGAGTAGTTGAATGTCTCAATTCATCAAATTTATCTCATATTTTTACAGACAGGTTTCAAACCATTTAATTAATGCTTCTTTATCACTAAAGACAGTATTCAAGCAATCTAAAACCAATAATTGAATTTCTGGCCAGTTTCCTACTATCATACTTCCCAGCACCCAAGTCCTTTCTAACAGTGTAGTCTTGGGAGAGACGAATAAAAACCTGAAAAAGTTTCTATGAAAAAAGATGCCAAGCAAAGAAGAAAATAAACCAAAAAACCCCCCCCAAAAAACAACTGGTTGCAACTACAGGTCAGACGTGAGATCACTACATCACAGAGGTTATCAGATAGTTGGGATGTATTGAAGCTTGATTTCTTCACAGAGGCATGTGTATCAACAGTGAATCCTTGCTTTGATGTACAAACATTAAACATGAAAGGACGAAAGCAAAGACTTGAATAACTCCCATTTACATTTTAAAAATATATTGAAGTGGCAAGACAGGTTGATGTTTTCTTTTATTTTTTCTTTCTGCTTTGTCTAAAAGTATTTCATACACGCGTTTCCAGATGTTTACCATGCACCCTAATTTTTCAGGTAGAAACCAATTGAAATTTTGACATGGGATTCTACACGATGAGATATTTGAAATGAAACAGACATCATCACTGTGCTACTCTCACCTGCAATGTTTTCTTGTTGGCTTCATTTTTGCCATAATCTTTTCGTAACCTTTGGCTCATCATCTTGAGATCCCGGCCAAATGCCAGCATCTTCTCTATGGCAACTTCATTACCACCACACATGAGTGGACGGTTGGATGGAGGTGCATCAACATCTGTGGAAAGGACATCACCTTTATCACTACTATCATTCCATGAAATAATTTTAAAAAACCCAAAAAACAATGACATTATATCGTTGAAATCATAAAAATACTACTTCTAAAAAAAACCCAAAAAAAAACAACTTTAATACTTGCCATTATGTCAAGGTTGATTTGGTGTTTATACTTGGGAGTTTCATGGTACAAGCAACATTTCTGAGCCATTTCAGAAACGCGTCATTTATCAACATTAGGATTTTATATGGACCTAGCCCATTTTTCAGTCCAGATAAAAAATAAATTATACATCAAATAATATGGGTGAACACAATAGCAGTAATCTCATTTTATTAGAATGTCATTTTAAAGCCCACACTACAATAGTATCTCCAACCCAAACTCCCATGAGAGCAGATTGCCTTACCCATATCCTCGTCCTCATCAATAGTGTGTGAATCTGTCCCCCCATTTGCAATAGGAGTTGTGCCATTGGTAATGGGTGATTTATCTGCTGACACCATATCAACATCATCTCCATCGGCATCCTGGATGTAGCGAGAAGGGAAGGCAGACTTGTTGGTGGTGAACTCGTTGATAGAGTTGGCATTGGAGGAATTCATAGAGCTCTCCCAGTTATCGTTATCAAGGCGATTGTTGTTGTTCAGACTGACGGCTGTAACAGAGTTACCGTTAACACTGTTGTTGCTATATAGGTGTTGTTGAGGGGAGGAGGTAGGAGGGAGATTGGATGTGGAGGAAGTGGACAAAGACAAGGCCTGGGTAGTGGTGACTGTGGCAGTGGTGGAGACGGATGACGAGGATGATGATGAAATCGACGGACTCTGCCTTCCCTGAGTTTTGCTATTACTGCTGTTACTATTACTACAAGGTCTGTTGGGACTGTTGCAGGCAGAATTTGTAGGGGTTGTGCGGGAAGAGGGTGACGTGTGGTGATGGTGATGTTGCTGCTGCTGCTGCTGTTGATGATGACTATGATGATGCTGTGATAATGAAGATGAAGGTGGTGTGCTGGATCTATGGTAAGGGTGAGGACTATGAGCAGGGCTGGATCGATTGCTGCCGGTTGAGTCACCACCACCGAAATGTGACTTTGGACTTCTCCCATGGCTGCTAGAGTTGGTGCTGTGTATATTGTTGCTGTATGTCACGGGGCCACTGCTGCTATTACAAATATTGCTAGAGGGAGAGATAGTTGTGGATGTTCTGGAACCACGCACTTCACTATCTGTACCATTAACCATCTCAACAAATTGACGACACTTTAGCATAAATAATAGGTCTGGTTTGGTCTCAAGCAAATGTGGATACAGTTTCTGAGTTGTCTCTATCGCCTCCCCCATTCGGCCTGCTAAGACTAGTTTTTGAATACCTGCAAGAAAAGGAATCAGAAATGCTATTACCAATAAAACATGTCCATGACATTGATATTCACGTCCAGCATATTTTTTCATAAAAATCGGTCTCCTCACCCCAAAAAAACACCTGAGAAAATGCATATCATTTCTTCGTCAATTTTCCCAGCATTCCAATTTTCAATTTACCCGATTGCCTTTACCGTCCTTGCTTTCTTACAAAATCAGCCACTGCCTAAAAGCCGGGTACTCATTCATTCCAAAACCAAGACGGTATGTAAAGTGCCTCACACAAGGACATAAAATCAGGGCCAGAGTATTGCATTCACTCTCATCTAAATGGCCTCTGACCACACTCAATACCGCTAGAATAATAACAACAATAATCATAATGATAATAATAATAATAAAAAAAAAGAAGAAGAAGAAGAAGAAGAAGAAGAAGAAGAAGAAGAAGAAGAAGAAGAAGAAGAAGAAGAAGAAGAAGAAGAAGAAGAAGAAGAAGACAATACCAATTATGGAGAGAACCATTGGAATTCAATTCTGAAATGAAGTACAGGATGATTGAATGGTGTGAATTATTAATTCATAGGTGCGAATTCAAATTCATGGTTTTAGAGGGGAAAAGTTGTTCCACCCAGACCAAGGGCAGAGCGCCATCCAAAAATTCTTCACAAGCAGGACACTCGTGATTCATTAAAAAAAAAAAAAAACAACAAACCCCAAACCAAAAATAAAACAAAAACTTTTTCATTGTCATCAACATAATATATAGTGAACAGAAAAAGAATTCAAAATTGGGACTGTTGATGTGTTGCTAGTGGTAGTAATGGTAGTAAAATGATGATGTGATGGCAATAGTGGTCGTGGTAGCAGAGATAATGATGACGATGGTATTTTAATTTGTGTTCAAATTTCTGGAAATCAAAATTGGAAAATAGCAGGTTTGAAGCAGGACCCTGGTTTCAATTCAATGGGAAACCGATATAAATAACGGGGAATTTCCCACCTATGTCGAATAAATGGCAAATAGTAAATAATATAAATTGTTGGGATAAAAGCCATTCTGTCTTCTGAAAATTGTGTGGATTGTTTGTCGAAAAATAGCAACATCCTGTTTATATGCATCGACAATCAGAGACATCAAGTAATTGGAATGCATAAAACTGTCAATGAACAATGGGTGTAATACAAATGGATCCTGCATTTGACGGTAGAAACCATATAAATGTGTTGTCTTAATATGTCTTTGGAGGGAAAATACAATCCACACTTTTATCTATAGCAGTTACATAGTAATGTAATTATGTGTTAAATTTTTTCTCTCTTTCTGTTGATGCTATATTCTATTAGTACTGTTTTAATATTGGTTGATTGGTTTCATGAGATTGCATTCTGTGCATTGATGTCTGCTCAATTTTTTTAGCACTTTGAGGTTTCGACGAAAGGCGCAATAGAAACGCAGGGTAGAGTCGGGGAAATTTGCCACTTCTCACACCCCTCTCTTTGCAAATAACCCATCTTACCTATTATTGGACGAGTCCAAGTATCGCATCATCACTTTGACGCTCTTTTCATCTATTGTTTTTAATCCACCAATCAGCATTTAGTACATTAATATCGTGACACAATCGTGTCATTCAACGCCATAGCGTGTCTGTCGTTCTGTGAGTCTGATTCGTCCGAAATCCAACACCCGCCATTCCAAATTCCTACTTTCACTCGTCATTTTAAGCGTTTTTTCAGCTTAGATCCTTACACTACAACCTGTTATTTTGATATTGTATGATTTAAACATTATTTTTGATGTTCCCATCATTCGCAATAGTTAAAAATATTCGTTTATTTTTTATTTGGGGGTCCCAATGATATCACTGCTTTCGGGGAAATTCGCCACTAGTATCTGGGAAATTCGCCGTTCTAATTGGGGACATTTGTCGCTCTGTTTTGTCTAAATATTATTAATTAAACGTTTAAAGAGGGCATTGATGATATTTTGACCGATAATTATTTATTAGACTGGTGATGCAGTGTCTCGGTAGCGTTCATAGTGCATAAAATTTACATAATGAGGATAGTAATGATTATTAGTAATTTAACTGACTTAATGAACTCTTTACTATAATGAAGCAGTTTTTTATATATTGGCAGAATAAAATGGTGAGAACTTCAAAGAAAATCCAAAATGGAAGCAAAAGATTAAGAGAAAAATAGGATAGGATGGTTCAGCAAAACACAAGAAAAGATATTTTGTCATGTATTCGCCTTCTATCATAGTATCATCTCGTCATTTATAAAACTTGCCATTGGTCATTGAATGTTTTTAGTTTTTTGCCATTGTAAATAAATAAAATATAGTAATTACTACAAATTAAATAAAATATAAACATGAGAAAACAAAATAATATCTAAAAAGTACATATAATTCATGATAAAAAAGTGTTAAAATCGAGCGACGAATTTCCCTGACAGTGGTGGCGAATTTCCCTTAACTATGGCGAATTTCCCAGACGAGCATAACAACTTTTAAATGCGAAAATAAAGTATTACGAATTGAAATACTGGAACAAGTATAATAAAATCTCATCACTGATTGGCTGATTGTCTTGATGACCAGTTTCTATTTTAAGAAAATTGACATCTTGAGACTGAAATAAGCGAAAGAAGTGGAGCGACCGCAGGGTGGCCAAGTTCCCCGACTCTACACTACTCAATATTGATTCTCAGTTTCTCTTGAAAAATTAAACCAAGATTGGTGAAATCCTGACCAAACTACAAAATAAAAAATAACAAAGAAAACGTAATTTTATTAATTTTTATATTATCTTATTTTCACTGTGAAATGTCTGGCGCATACTTACGCTGCCTGTTTCGTATAGACTCTATGCTTTCCATGATTGGTTCTCCTGTGGATTTAGAAAATGCTTCAGCAGCAGAGCAATATCCATGGTGGACGAGGTAGGTTGACACAATTCTATGGATTAAAAAAAAAAAGAAAAAGATTTCTATTATTGCAACTATTAAATATCATTTCGTACCTTGCAAGGAAAAGGAAGTAAGTAAACACACATATTATAGAAAATCAAACATCTATAGGTTTTTCAAAAGTAATTTTTAAAAAACCAAAACAAAGGAGACATGAAAAATTCTAAGAAAAAAAGAACTGAAGTAGACTGATCCCAAAAGCAATCTAACCATACATCAGGACTGAGACTACCCAATGTGTCAACTAGAACAATGGTATGCGATTCCTGACAAATCGACACTCAGTGGTTTACCACATGAATCCAAACAATTTCAAATGGGGAAAAAAATTTCTTCCATGGGGAAGAAAATGCCACAGGCTAAGATAAACTCGAATGGTTACAATAGAAACATAAAGAACCTAAAAATGACAAATATTAAGGAGATGATTCAAAAGGAAAAAAATATCATCTCTCATAAAAGATAAATCCCATAAAACTGTTTCCTGTTAGCAAATGACTCTGAAAAGGGGGCCAGGTAAAACCAAATGGTCTCATTCCAAAACAAAGACACATGGAAAGGACAAGTAATAATCGGGGAATAAAGAGATAGGCTTGTGGAATTGTGGGGAAAAAAAAAGAAAGAAAGACAAAAAAAGGACCAGTGTTCTCCCGCACGAAAGGGAATTCCATTTACAACATAATGAATTGAGTAGGAAAATAGGTCTTTTTCTGTAAATTTGATGCACCAAAAAAACAAAACAAAAAACAAAAAAAAAAAAAAAAAGACTTTAAACTATTTTCTATTGAGACAAGAAACGAAAGGGTGTAAGGTGTTAAACTTAGATAACAGGTAGTTTCTATCAAATACACCTAAAATCATTGAAGGTATATATTGTACTAAATATAAATACGGGATGTATCAATCAAATCGTCATTGGTTTCACATACAATCATATCAGTACAAACAAAAGAATGAAAGAGAGCATTAAAATGAAAGATTCTAAATAAGCTTTTTTTAAAATAGCGCAATATCCACTAAACATGCTCAAAATGCTTTACAAAAGGTCCCTGACCAACAGCAACATGTATCATATAGAACAAGACATGACACATGTCAGGCGATATTACAATTATTTCAGACAGACACTATGCTGTTAACGGCCAGGTACTCATTTTACACCTGAGTACAATGAGAGAATGTGAGTAAAGTCTTTTCCAAGGACTCAACTATGCACCAAGTGAGACTCGAACCCAAAACCTTCTGATCCAACAGCAAGTTTCATACCACAAGACCACATAACCAGACTATCGCAGACCTGCCAACCTTCCCAGAATGAAAAGTGTATTCTATGATCCTAAAAGTGTATTTTTTTTTGCAAAAAAAAGAGTGTATTTTGTCCGCATGTGTGGAAAATAAAAGTGCGCAAAATACAAAAATTTATATAAAAGCTAACATCAAACCCAAATCACAAATAAACTCTGATCTTCATCATTCAAACATTTGTTTGCAGCAATCACCAGTAATTACAAAATTATCAGTTTATCGAGAAACTAAAGCTTAATGACCATTTTAAATCAGTATAAGGCTCAGAAATTGCAATATCTAAGGATATTGCTTTCAAAACAGCAAAAGAAATGACCAAAAGACCCCAAATATGTTGGTAGTAGTGATGCTCCTGTAGAAGAGGAGATGCTGGTTGTAGCAATGGTGCTCTAGCGGTGGTGGTGATGGATGAAGTGATGTGGTGGTGGTGGTTAAGGCAGTGACAATGCTGTGATGGTGGTTGTAATTGTAACAGTGGTGATGGTTTGAGATGATGCTAATGTCCCAAAGGAAATTGTGATGGTAATATACATCTGCCAGCCCAGTTAATCAGTTGAAGGTTTTGAGATAAAATATTTGTGAGAGTGGTCTTCAATCTAATAGAGATGACAATTTGCAGCAGTAACAGGATAATTTCCATTATGTTATCAAATGATCCATGTCTCTCTCTCTCCCTTTTTAAAAAATAGCATTTACTACACCTCCTCCTACTACAACTACAACAATTCCTACAACCACTACTAGACTAGTACTATTACTACTACCACTACTACTTCTACTCCTACCACTATTACTACTACTACATACTAATACTATTACTGTTGGTCAAATGATGGGAAATTCACACATATCACAGACAAGTTAAATACTTCTAGAGGATTCAGTTTGAACCATTTAGTTCCTAAAGCTGCCCAGTTGGTAATGAAAAAAAAAAAAAAATCACTCATACAAAATAATAAATCTTAAAAAAAGATCATTAAATTTTTAAAAAACAAAATAGAGTAATTTTAGTAATTCACATGGAAATAATCCATTTATGTTTCAGCATATCAGCAATACAGTTTTTAATTGAAAGCTTCATTGCCAAGATGTTAGTTAAATTTAATTTTCACTTAAAATTTTCTATTTAACAAGTCGTAAAAGTTTAAATGTGGCCTGATGCCATTTAAGGTATAAAATAAGCTTAAATGCATAATTCTATGCAAATCCTCAAAAAGTTATGAGAAAAATATTGGTGAAAACCGGCAACATATAACTAACTGAAATGAAAACAATAGTATACTAACTGTGATGCATCATTCAGAAACATGGTCAACAAAAAACCAAAAAACACGGTCAACAATTGATGTATGACATGTCATTTTCAACATCATTCATGCTTGAGAAAAATAAAACAAATCAAAATATCACAACAACAAAAATCGTACTAAATCCTTTGGAATCTTATCCACGTATTTGAGTCCAAAAAAGTACTAAAAAAAGATTAATCGTACCGGTTGGCAGGTCTGCTATCGTATGTGCTAAAACCTTGATTTATCCAAAAATCACTGGTTACTTTCACTTATTTTATAAAATACGTTTAAAATATATAATGTGATAGATATTTCATATATCATTAAAGTGATTGCAATTTACAATAGTACAGGACATCAATGACAAAATGGTACCCCAAAAAAAAATGTCTGTTAGAGACTTGTGATGAGTGATATGACATACAAATAACTTACTTCTGTAAGGCAGATTGAAACTCTCCCTTCTTGTCTGACACACTAAATCTTTCAATGGCCTGTTTTGTCTTCATTCTCCATTCCTAAAACAAGCATTGAAAATAAATCAATTTTAAAGTTAAAAGAAATAATACAATGGAATTAACAAAAATTGTAAACAGCATTGTGTCTGCTAATTTGGTGGATAAAATGATTGTCCCGATATGTAAAATTTTCACCAATTGTAATCCAAATTTGACAATAATTACATAAAGTTAAACAAGCCAAATATATATAAATTTGCAGATTCGGACAACAGTATTAATAGTAAATCTAGAATACTACAGGCTTTCAAATATATTTTTAAAACTGACAATCCTAAAAATAAAGAAAGCTTGTATGTGACATCTCACTGTACCTTCATGTAATCCATAATATCAAACAGGAAAGGGGTTTGACCAAAGTTTGCCTCCACCACTTCTCCAGGAGTCTGAAGTCCAACAGTTGGGTAAAGATTTGCCTGAAATAATGTATATATGCATTAAGACCAAAAAAAAATTGTTGTAATTTATCTTACAAAATGCAAGGATAGAAAACGATTCAAACAAGTTAAAAGTAGGAAGGTACAGTTATTTTCAGAAAAGGAAAATCATTATTGGACTGATGATGTTTACTCCTACCACTTGGGTCATGAGAATAACAACAAATACATAGTAACACGTATGCTGAAAGTATTAATAATTTCATTTCCTTCTGATTCTGGTAGATGTGTGTGTGTGTGTGTGTGTGTGTGTATGTGTATGAAAAATGCATGCAAACCATCACTAAAGGTACTATGAAAATAAAATAGTGCCATGAGTGACAAAAGAGCCAAACCTTTAAAACTATTTCATATGAACGTACTCACCGGTAAATCTGTGAAAGCAACACCTGGAAGGAAGAAAGAAAAATAAATAAATAAATTAACAAAGTTGCAGTTAAAAATTTAATGAGAAAACAAAACAAACAAAACAACAAAAGAAAAAAAAGAAGTAATAGAAAAAATAGAAAACGAGGCTGGAAGCTTCAAATCTGACAACCTAGAAAAAATAAGACCCACCTAGACTCACTCCATTTTTGGTATAAAAGCATGTTTTGTCAATCAGATTGAGGCAGCATCCAATTGTGTCGCCAGTTGTGAATGTTGGTCCGTATGGTTGTCCAGCTCCAGAGGAACAGAATGAGTTCCCGTCATCGCCATGGTAGCCGTAAGCTTGTTTGTCCCAGCCTATAGAAAGAAACATTTCAACCCCTTGAAACATTTTATAGCACACTCATTGCTGGCAGTTGTTTACCAAAATTATAATATAAAATTGGCATTGGACTTTTGATTAAAAATAACAACAAGAAATAAATATTTTAAAAAGTAATGAAATATTTACAATATAATAATAATCATATAATTTTCTCTCTATAAAACATACACATTAATGGTAAATAAATTAATATAGAATTAAACAACCAAAGTCCAAAACCAATTTATCAATTTAATGAAAAGGATTGAAGGCATTTTATTCCTGAACAACTGATGGTAATGTTGCTGGGTTCAAATGTCAAAATCATGTGTAATAATTGGAAATAATATGTCAGTCACATTTTATATATCGGTTCGTAAAAAAATGAGAAATCTATTTTAACTGCAAGCATTAGTCATTCTATGTAAATCACACAGGATAACTTTGGGTCAATACTTCAATCATAGAAACAAAGCATTGACCAGCTGTGTACTTTTAACTTGAACTTGATTAATCCTTTTTTTTAAAATTATTAATCATATCAAGGAAGACTGGCACAAATTGTTAAGATTTTACCTCATACCAGACGTGCCTACTTTAAAATTTAAAAATTCATATTTAGGAATAAGGGTCATTATAGTTGACTTTATAGATCGACAATGATAATATAACACTTGAAAGTTATTAAAATTATGTACTTTGGCATCAACTTTCATTTTCAATTAGTTTTAATTACTTAGAAATGTTAATAAAATTCTGAAATTGGAGCCAAAATTTCGTCTTATACATTATAATAATTAATGAATGGGACATTTTATTTCTTTTTTTTTCCCAATAATCCACTGTGACTTACGGAAAATGGCCTTAACGGAGATAACATTCAAATAAGGGACTCCACTCTCTAAATGTAAAATGTACCCATAGACAATGAGTCATATATGTCCAATTTCAAAACCAGTACCTGGTAATCTGTTCATACTGACTCCTTGAGTTGACAGTCCAATACCCATGTACCTGGGGAAACATTATTTGTAAAATCAATTCTGAAGGAAATGCATGAAATACAAAATCAGAGATTCTAAAATGACGTAAGGAATCCAAGACATCCCAAATCTATTTATTCTTTCTCTTCTTTTAAATAATAAATGTGTTTGTATGTGTCTATTTGTGTATGTGATTGTAAGTGTGAGTGATATTTAGATTTAAAGTGTAACACTTGTAACTGTGAAGCGCACAGAGCAGACCTAGACATGGTTATGAGCTAAACAATTGCTAGGTATTCTGATCATTATAACGAACATTTTTATCCTGTTTGCTCATTATCTGATGAAATATAGATTTGCATCAAATGTTTGTTGCAAACCTGGACAAGACATAGACAAGGCTAAATATCATGAGATTTAATTTCCAGCATGCTTGCTTTGACCTTAACTCTAAATTGCCACGAATAGGTAATTGACCAAATTTGCTCAATTTTCATCAATATTTCAAACTTAATTTAGAGGGGTGAGACACGGTTTCAGGGTTCATAACTCTGTAAAAATTTATATTCAATCTCATTTGGGAATTTAAAAAAAATACAGAATAAACCCTTGCCCCATAATATTGTACAATTGGAAGAACTACTAGGCAACCTGAGTTGTCCTTCAAAATTAAATGTACTGTTTCATAGGAGAAAGATATGCGATAGTCTCCCTTCAAGAGCTCAGTCTACCCCATAGAGAATACAGGACTAGAGACGACAACAGGTAGGAAAACGTCATCAAAAGTGGCTAGTGAGAGGTCGAGCGACGCTATTTTCTTTTTTAACCAGGGACGCTGTGCGATTTATCAATCTCTATATGAATGACTTTGACTGAGCTCGATTAACCTTGATTTGTGGACGGAAAATAGAAAAAAAGGCCAGGTTTATGATGATAAACCAAATTAGACATATTAAACTACACTTTTATTTGTACATTTTAGACTAGGCTCCAATGATCGGGTTTATATTAATAACTTTAAAAAATATTATGAATAATTTATAACTCCCTTATTTGTGGGGCGATTTTGTCATTCGTGGTATCAATTTTATTGTAATAAAGAGATAGGAACTTGAGTTATTTTTTCTGATGCGAAATTATTACTTTGTAATTTTAGCACTAAGAAAAGTAATTGGTAAATAAATTTGGTACACCTCTTCGATCTACCGCCAACGTCCATTCGTGTAGAATTGTGAATGTCAATGTATTATGCTATTGTTACGCAAGGAATATAACACCTTTTTGAGTAGGCCTAAAAGCTAAAATCTAAAAGTAAAAAATATAATTCTGAGGAATTTGAAAGTCACATTGTTGAAATCAGCTTGAAAAAAGAAGAACATACTTATTTCAGAAAAATCGGTTGAAAACCAACTGTTTTACGAATAAATTTGATTTAAAAAATTGCTTTTGTTTATTTTAGCTTGTTTTAGCAACGTTTTTATTTATCGGCCGATTTTCTTGATTTTTATATCATTCTTTATATCCCAATGAGACAAAATCAGTGATGTACTTTGTTTGTTTCAAATGTAACTAGAACATAATTTGGCTTTTTTACCTATCAACCGTGCCTGGATAATATATTCAGCAATGTGGTGATTGTGACCCAACTATACCATGAGCGTCTTCCAGTGTTTCAACAATGGTTCAGTTCATTGTTGACGGCTGTTTAGCCATGAGTGACCGAAGAAAACGAAAAGGTGACTGCAGACATCAAGGGGTAGGCTTATATCATCAAAGGATGTCTACATGATTGACATGGCCATATAGGGAACTCATTATCTACTCCCCCATAAAGAATCTGAACACGAGAGGGTTAAATACGATGGCGGCGATTAGCCACTAAAAAGTGGCTGTTGTCTGGTCTGCTCCTAATAGTCTGTGGTCTACCCTAAGTGCATGTTCCAGACTTGAAAATGTTTTTCTTTATGAAAAGTGTTTGTGTTTTTTTTTTTATCATAGAGAAGAAGAATACATGAGCCTGTGCCAGGAGCTGGACACCAAAAAGCATGCCATTATTCTACCACATAATGACATATCTTTTTTATCTTATATCCGATTCATTTTTTCAGCAAGGATTTCATCAAATAGCGATGTTACAGTCAAAAGCATAACATTACATAATTATACTGTAATAAAATTACAAAGCTCATTTCTCCAATCATATCTAATTATGGCTCATTTTAATAATGACATTTATCATATTAATGCGTTCCAATTCGTTTAGCTTAAATATATAATGTAAATGTTGCTGCTCGAAGCTCGAAGAAATAAATAATAATGTGAAATAATCTGATCTGTTTTTTTTGTAATTATATTGAAGCTTACAGTCAATTTCACATTATTATTTACTTATTTATATAGAACATTACATATTTTTGATTAGATTTTTAAAAATAGGCCCACTCGAGAACTTAAAAAAAAAAGAAAATTCACCAGTAAAGCGATCAATTCAGAGTTTACATTGACTAAATGGTGTGATTTTTTATTTGTATAATTAATTGATATGTGATAGTAAATAGAATGAGTTCAGGCATTTAATGTATCTGTGTAACATTATCATATGATTACTTTGTTTACTTGAATGCAACGATAAAAATAAAATTAGAAAAAAAAAGTCTCTATCATAGAATCATAGCTATTATATTAGTTTATTAAGCATATATGTTAATTGTCAAAATCAATGAAAACTGCAATGTTCAACTATAGACTATTGTTTTATCGAAGTGGAGATAAAATTAACTGATTCATAATTGAAGCACACCATCAGAACTATGCAGCTAGAGGTGCCTAAGTCAGCTAGTCAAAATAGAAAGAAAATATAGTTTGTAAATGTGATTCATAAAACAATTTTTAAAATAAAACAAAAATGATTTGGCCACCCATCTTCTTCAGGAGACAATACGCTTATAAAATTATAAAAAATGATGAAATTAAATAATTATTGATAAAACTTTGCATAGTCTCTATAATTTTTCAAAGAGACGTAACCACCTCATGTCAATAAAAACAAAGACAGAGAAACACAGGAAATCCTTCGTCCCTCAAGGTGTGCAGTCATATAATTCTTATCTATAACTACTTAAAAGCTATTCTTTAATGTATACAATTAGGTTTGATTGCTTTATCTTAATCTTAATTTTACATTGCATGCCACTTAGTTGTGTATTTTGACATTACTAATTTATTTATTTAATTAATTATTCATTCATTTTATATACCCTATTATCTGTATAAATGTATACTGTTGTATGTTGCCATTTGAAGGCCTTGTAATCACATTATTTGTATCTAGACAGTCTAGATTTATAACCCCAACATGTCTGTTCACTATTATTATTAAAAAGGAAATATATACACAGGGCTATACACTTTGTATTGTGGTTGCTATACAAGTATGAGAACTTCTTTTCTCTTGCTTGTCTATCGTATTAATAATCACATGATTGCAATCCAATCTGAAATCTGTATCAACACAAAATTGCAATCACCTTGTCACTTATTTTGTTTTTGTTAGTTTTTTTAAGGTTTTACGGCTTGCGACACATTTAGGCCATGTCAGCACAGGAAAAATAAGAAAATGGAATAGTCAAAATATTCTAGATTTACAATCAAAGCACCCAAGAAAAAGTAAGACAAAGGGGAATTGGTTCAAATAAGGTAACAGGTGTAGATTCCAAGAGCATACCATCAATGTACTTAGTTTGAGATCAGTCTCATCCAGACGCCAGCACAGGATCTCACTAAGAGGAACACACTCAAATGTTTACTGAAAACATAACTATCAATACATAATGGATGATTTACAGGGAAAAAAAAGTATCATCTCAGAAACGATAACTATACATTTGACATTAGTTTCCAGTCAAGGACTCCAGCCAGGGTTGGGACAAAACTAAGTAATCCCATTCCAAGACAAAGACAGAAAGCAACTCGGAAAAGGTCACAGATGTAGATTCCAAGAGCATACCATCAATGAACTTAGTTTGAGATCACCTTACAGTCTCATCCAGACGCCAGCACAGGATCTCACTAAGAGGAACACACTCAAATGTTTACTGAATACATAACTATCAATACATAATAGATGATTTACAGGGAAAAAAAAGTATCATCTCCGAAACGATAACTATACATTTGACATTAGTTCCCAGTCAAGGACTCCAGCCAGGGTTGGGACAAAACCAAGTAATCCCATTCCAAGACAAAGACAGAAAGCAACTCGGAAAACAGATATAAGGGGATAGAAGACACAGCGTGACCTCCTACCTACCATGGGAGATCAAAGGACCCCGCCCAGACCTTGTCACTTTAAAATGCCTTAGAACACACATGTAGTGGTATATCAAAATTGATAAAACATGTATTTGTGGGTCAAACAATAACCTTTAGACTAGTTCTCCTCAAAAATATTGGTAGATATATAAGAATCTGGAAGAAAGATATCTAAATTAGGGCAATAAAAAAAATGGTATATATACAATCCAAAGCTGAATAAGAGAAAAATATGTTGTTAGGGTAAGGGACTAACACTGTTCTCTTATGAATTAAAAACTTAAAATTGAGAAGAAATAAAATCAATTGTAAAAGAGTTCAGCATTCCAAATAAAGAGAAAAATATAGAAAAATGTTTTACCCAAAATTCATGACAAATGTCTACTTACCCATCTCTTCCTTTGCTGATGACCTTGACCTCGAAATAATAAATGCCACAAGAGGCAGGGATGGGATGAGTTGCTCTCACACTGGCTGCATCTTTATGACTTTTGCCGGTGCCTATAATTGGAATAAAAATCCAATGTGAGTGTGAGCATGACCAATATATGGGTGCCAGTGAAAAAGAATTCCAGCCCTGAAAACATGAAAATCTCTGAAATGTAGAAGTGGTATGGATGTTGTTGTAGCAATGGTGGTAGGGTTGGTGATGTGGTAGTGGTTATTGTAGTAGTAGTGGTGGTAGGGATGGTGATGTGGCGGTGGTTGTAGTGGTGGTGGTAGGGATGGTGATTGTAATATTGGTGGTTGTGACCACTATGACGTGGTGATTATTGTAAGGAATATGAAAATGATGTGGTAGAGGTTGTAGTAGCACTGGTTGCAATAATCATGATGTGGAGGGTGGTGGTTGTAATAGTTTGGCAGTGACAGTGACAATGAATTGGTAGTGGTGATGGTGGTAGTTATAATGGTACTCGTTGTGGTGGTGGTGGTTGTAGAAGTGGTGGTGGTGATAATGATGTGCTGGCTGTGGTGGTGGTAATGATGATGATAATGCTGTGGCAGTGGTGGTTGTAGTAGTGGTGGCAATGTCAATGATGATGAATTGGTGGTGGTTGTGGTTGCAATTGTGATGGTAGTGATGATGATGATGATGATGATATAGTGGTGGTGGTGGTTCTGTAGTAATGGTGGTATGGATAATGATGTGGTAGTGGTGATGGTGGTGGTACTGATGATGATGATGATGATGATGATGATGTTTGGTTGTAGTGTGGTGACCTCGCAAAATTCAAGGGGTTCTCAAGGAGCTTTCTCCTAAAATGAAATTCAAAGAGTTTTCAAGATTTGATCAATATCATAATCAAGGAGTCCTTGAATGTAAGGAGGCCACGGGAACCCTGACAAAATGCGGACTCACTGCTTGCAAAATTTGTAATGATATTGTAATAACGTCTAATAATAACCACATTATCTTGGCTTAATTCAGCTTCCATTCATCGTATTCTTTTACAAGAGACATTTTCTATAACAGTGCATATGATGAGCATTTCATCTTAGAGAAGTAGAATAATATGAAACAGAATGCTTTCCCCTCTTCAGCCTCTCTCAAAGTGCATTGAGCAGAGAATATTTTTGCTATTCCACAAAGCTGCACTTAAAAATACAAACGGTTGCCTTCCCGCCCTTCAATCCTACATTGCTGCATGTGCTCAATAATTTACTGGTCCTCTGTGCTGTTGGATACAAAAAGCAAGCAGAAACTGGGCTGTGGTTAAAAAAGCACTTCTTAGATTCTTAGTCTTAGTCATCAGGATTGGGACTTCAAATATCATGACTACATTGCCCATTCCTACCAATTGGTGGTGATCACTGGCAACTGTTTGGGTGAGATTTGTTTATACAGTATGGTCTTCAAGCTGAAGCAATTGGGTTTGCATTCCACTTGCTGTACATTGTCATTGAGGTCTTGAGCAAATCATCTGGCCCTAGTTCACCCTCCCCTCTGCATGCGCAAACACATTGGAGTTTGAGTCCGAATAGCCACGGGAAACTATTCAGACTCGAATCCCAATTGCTACTTCACAATTCAATATATAACATAACATGTGGTATAGGGCAAAATAGGATAAGATCCTTTGAATGCCCTTAATATTAATTAGTAATGCCATAAATCTATTGATTAAATATTACAATAACGATACACGTGGTAAAGATAGTATTTCAACTTAAATGTACTCATGTGGTGTACAAACATATATCTTTAACCGTGACATGCAAAGCGCACACACAACCACACACACAAAACATACACACACATACACACGCGTATAGAAGATAACCATAATAATATAATAATGCATAATATATACATACAAGATTGAAAGCCATGTCAACAGCAGAGCAAACAAGTATTATTCGTCATATATAAATCTCCCATCATATAATTCCCTGTCTACTAACACCTTGAAATAATCCATAGATTTTGCATTCTTTGTTTCAAATTTCAAACTGTTCCATTTCTGAACAATACGAATACCGAACCAGTTTTGTCTTATGTTTGTTTTGCATCTAGAGACAAAAATCTTAAACTTGTCCCCTCTAGTAAAAGTAATATTAGAATATGAAAAAAAATCAGAAAAGTCTATCCTATCCAGACCATGTACCAATCTATAAACCTGAATTAAATCCCCACGAATTCTTCTATATTTCAAACTGGGTAAGTCAAGAAATTCTAACCTTTCCTTATAAGATAAATACTGTATTGTATAAATTTTTTTGGTAGCTCTCCTCTGTACACTTTCAATACTAATAGATTGTCTTTTATATAATGGGCTCCAGATGCAATTTCCGTATTCTAGAATTGGTCGAACGAGCGATTTATACAAATATAAAAATGTGGTTTTATCAAGACTTATAAAGGTTCTATATATTATTCCCATCATTTTGTTTGCACGGCTTACACAATTATCAATATGTAAATCAAAATTCAAATGTGAATCAAAAGTAACTCCCACATCCTTTTCATAAGGCACAACGGAAAGTAGATTTGACATAGAAGTATCGGTAAAATAATTATGACATGGATTATTTTTTCCTATATGTAATACTTTACATTTCGAAACCTTAAAATCCAAATGCCATGTTGTTGACCATTTGAAAAGTGAAAATATATCATTTTGTAGAATGTTATGATGTTCAGTTGTACTATAGATCTTTGTATCGTCTGCAAACAGTTTGCAGGCTGAATTTATGCCACATGGTAAATCATTTATATATAAAAGAATAAAAGTGGTCCCAATAAGCTTCCTTGGGTACACCGCTAATTACATTCTTAAAATCCGACCCCACACCATTGACAATGACCCTTTGTATTCGATTATTAATAAAGTCTTTAATCCAGTTAAAGATATTCCCTTTAAATCCATATGTTTTTAGTTTAATGAATAATCTCTCATGAGGTACAGAATCAAAAGCCTTGCGGAAATCAAGATAAACAACATCAATGCATTGATCACGATCAATTAACTTGGTAAAATCCTCCATCACCTGTAAAAGTTGAGTAATGCATGATCTCTTTGATCTAAAACCATGCTGGTTATCGTTTAGCATCGTATGACTTTCAAGAAAGTCCATTATTCGGTCTTTCAAGATAGACTCCATAACCTTACAGAGTATGCATGTTAAGCTGATGGGCCTATAGTTTGCAGCATCTAGTTTGCTTCCCTTTTTATGAATGGCAGTAACATTGGCTTGTTTCCATTCAATGGGTAAGGTACCAGATTCAAGAGACTTATATATATTGTTGATAGCGGCTGTGATATTTCAAAGGCCACCTCTTTCAGTAAACGGGGATGAAGGGAATCGGGTCCCATGCTTTTAGTCACGTCTAAATTCAACAATTTTGCAAGTATGTCTTCTTGTGTAATATAAAAATCGGGGACGTTTAATTGATTTGTAACATTGAACGTTGGTATATTTGTAGTGTCTTCTTGAACAAACACAGATGAAAAATAATTATTTAAAACATTAGCTATATCTATATCCGAAGTAACCTTGGTACCATCATCTTTCAGTAAAACACTAACACCTGGTTTTCTTTTCAACTTTCTGTTTACGTATCTCCAAAAGCCTTTCGGACTACTCTTACATTCGTGTGCCAATGTACATTCATACGTTTTCACAGCATTTTGAATCGTGTGTTTGGTATTATTTCTAACCTTGACATAATTATGAAAATTATCTGTTGTAGGATACTTTTTGAATTTCTTATACAATTTATGTTTCTTATTAATTGTACGTTTAACGTTTTTTGTCAACCAAAGGCAAATAATTCAAATTTAGTGAAATTGAAACATTTTTCAGCCTTTAAAAATAACATAACTTTTCTTCTCCTTATCTGATTTTCAAAATTTTGGTATCATTAGGATCGTGTTGAAAAGCACGTTATAATGATGATATAGGTTTCATTGCATTGAGCTCAAACCAATTTGAATTTTT
The DNA here is from genome assembly GCF_034508935.2 of Berghia stephanieae. Lineage (NCBI taxonomy): Eukaryota > Metazoa > Mollusca > Gastropoda > Nudibranchia > Aeolidiidae > Berghia > Berghia stephanieae. Next base: position 15,328,262 of record NC_088366.1, on the reverse strand, counting down.
TACCAACAAAGTACAAAGTACCTTCAACTTCAGCAGTTCGCAGTCCACCAACTCACCAACAATAACAAGTCAAGTCAAGTGCAACAATCCTAGTCTATAATCGCCTAATCTAAAAGAAAAAGTTAAAAAAAAGGGGGCTCCGTCTCAAGAGTTTAAATAAAATTCGAAATACTTAAAAAAATATCCAAAGTCTTCAGACTTGGACTTAGCCAAATTACGTCAGTGTCAGTAACCACTGACACTACGTCTCCCAGTCCAAGGAAAAAAAATACAGCTCACTCTGTACTCGGTTCAGTTCAGGCACCCAAACTCGCTACCATAACTCCTGCTGATCACAATCGACGAACTCTAACAAAATAACATTTCACCTACTGACAATGCAGTTACGTTCTTGAAAATTGTCTTTCTTCGCTGTCAATGATGGAGCTCTGCTAAAAATAGATCTAATCACGATCCCTTTCCCACACCAAATTATGTCAACCAACAAACAACAAAGGCAGTGGTTACCTTTGTAGTGGACTCGCAGGTTATTCTGGGACAATCCAATAAAGCTGAATTTGTCTTTTGGACTCCAAGTTCTGGGCAAAGGTGTTTCCTCTTCGTCAACAGCTGGATAAAGTAATTTCAGCCTGTCTGGGTTATCCTCACTCGAATTTGATGTTTCACTTTGAGATGAAGTTTCCGTCGCCATTTTTGTTTCTCCTCAGCTGTGAAAACAAACCCGGATGTGACGGAATACCTCATCCTCAATATTTTGGGAGAAGAACTCGCTCATTGGTTCTGGTGAGAATCAATGGCCAATCATCGCACAAGCAATAAAAAGTGATGCCGTATAAAATATCTTTACACAAGAATTTATACAGTTAGCCTCCGGAATAGAAGACGGATGAAAGGAAAAGCGACACCGTGCGCTTCAAAATGACGGACAATGTGAAAATTGGGGGCTCTGAATTAGCAAATTTAAACGTGCTCACAAGTTTGAGACTCCACTGTGGATCGGACTGTAAGACGAAAAATTGACAATTTTTTTCCTCTTCAGATAATTATCCCATCGCGCCTGAGTAGTGAGTAGAAATCGCCCTTTAATAACTTTTCCGGAATCTGATTTATATTTGGATGACAAAATTTTCAATTTCGTACGCTGAGTGCATTCAATTTCCAATTCGATCCGTCTTCCCTCCCCCAACACACACACACACACACACACACACATACACACACATTTGACCTTACCTCACTTACCTCTTGTTTTATCATAACAAAGTCAGTGAATCTCACTCGTTTTAGTTGCCGAACCGTACAGGAATCGAACACGGACGTTTTATCTCGGAATTAAAATTTCTTTCAATTTTCTACCAACAAAGTGAAACAACACACGGAGTTTCCTTCTTTATTATAGATGGTTCGAAGATGACGTCACTCACGTCTTTGCTATTGTTTTTTGCCATCCGCGTTTATGAGTAATGCTCACTAAACTGTATTAACCTGACTATAAACGTTCATGGATACACACAGTTTTGCGTGTTGGTCCGTAATACTTCCGGATGGCAATGTTATAAGCTTCTTAGCCAAGCGCATACTATCTATTGTTTTTAGAACACCTTTGGATGACCAGTTCTCACTAAATATATGTTTGAATGACATAAACATTTTAGATAACACGTAGTTCAAACGAATGACCTCTTGCTTTAACAAAAGCTGTTGAATACAAAGGTTAACGTAATACCGTTTTGAGACGGTTGGTCACATTTTTGTATTACTGAATTCATCTTACCATTCGCTGTCTTGTGATCATTGTCGACGTGTTTTGTAAATTGTTATTTTTGGAGATCGGTCGGGCGACGAGAAACCAAAGGATATTTTGTCCAGCCGACGTATACATTTTTGCAGGTCTGATACCCGAACGCAAGTATGGGATTGATTTAACATTGATGTGATGGACATTGTTTTTTTATTTTTTATTTCATTGTTTTTTGTTTTTGTTTTTTTGTTTCAGAATAATACAGTTACAACAATGAGCACTTAACAATTTAGGTTGAATTCCAACCAATCAAAATAATGGACCCTCTCGATTTTTGAACATTTTCCAGAATTTTTAGAAAATAAATAAATTAAAAATGCGTGACGTTACCAAATATAAAAGTATAACTATGCATCAATACATCAAAACATGTAATAAATTCTCACAAACTGGAAGGCCAGTTGCTCTGGCTGGGAGGCATGTATTACATATAGCCATGCCACCCCCTCCCCCTTATATATAAGCATTAACTACCCTTTTTTAAAACCGTAACATTGTACATCTGGCAGACACGTTTACGTTGCTTATGTTTAACATATTAAATTTGATCAGTACTCCGGATCTGGAAGGCCTACATGAATCATGTTCCCTACTGAAGATGACGACGGGCCTTTCGGATATCAAGAGAAAATGTGAGTCATCGGATCGGCGTGCACAATTCATTATCGTCTCAGTGTTTGTAATGGACATCTTTAAAAAATAACGTAAAATATTATTGTCCACACCAGCAATGTTTAACTCGGCCCATAACTGGAATCGGATGTCAGACCTGCATATAATATGTACACGTCGGTCGGGATGAATCCGGACCATGAAAAGTGAATTAACTCACTCTATCCTAGAGATATTTGTTACTTTTCAAAATGGGAAAATGTGTATTTAAAAAATGAGCATGTGCATAGATAGTTTCATTCAACTACCATTAATATACAAAAACTAGAAACATTAACTTTGATACAACGCTTATGCTTGTCTCAGAAAAATGTAATAAATAGGCATGGGGCAAAAGTAACCTGGATCAACTACGGATATAGTCGGTGTTAGGGTTGAGTGAGTTAAGAATAAAATGTTAAGATATGCGAACCCCAAGATGCATACATATTTGTGGCCATAACTTCAGTTTTCAGCATCTAGTTCACCCCGGCATATTACCGCTTGGATAAGATGGGTCACAAATGACGCATCGTTATCTAGCCTCTTATTCCGGACTCCATACCATCATTTAAGCGACATACTGAGTGCCATCAATAGAAAAAGGCCCAACACACGACGTAAGGTACCCGCCTTGCATTATATATATATATATATATATATATATATATATATATATATATATATATTATATATAAAAATAAATTAAAAAAAAAAAAAAACAAAAAAAACAAAAAAAAAAAAAAACAACAAAAAAAAAAAAAACAACAACAAAACAAAACAAAACAAAACAAAAAAAAAAAAAAA
>NC_088366.1:15285003-15320003 GCF_034508935.2 Berghia stephanieae | reverse complement strand
AGATAGATAGATAGATAGATAGATAGATAGATAGATAGATAGATAGATAGATAGATAGATAGATAGATAGATAGATAGATAGATAGATAGATAGATAGATAGATAGATAGATAGATAGATAGATAGAATAGATAGATAGATAGATAGATAGATAGATAGATAGATAGATAGATAGATAGATAGATAGATAGATAGATAGATAGATAGTAGATAGATAGATAGATAGATAGATAGATAGATAGATAGATAGTAGATAGATAGATAGATAGATAATAGATAGATAGATAGATAGATTAGATAGATAGATAGATAGATAGATAGATAGATAGATAGATAGATAGATAGATAGATAGATAGATAGATAGATAGATAGATAGATAGATAGTAGGTAGGTAGATAGATAGATAGATAGATAGATAGATAGATAGATAGATAGATAGATAGATGGATAGATAGATAGATAGACAGAGATAATAAATATATTACATCATATTGACTAACATGCAGATACAGAATGCAGATACATAGACAGAGAGTGAGAGGTTTGGGTGAGGCGGGGGGGGGGGGGGGGGCAAGATAAACAAAGCTAATTTAATAGTACATGCTGCATTCTGATAGGTCATTCTCTAATTCATGATTGTGTCATTTCGTGAATGTGACTGAGAGAGAGATAGAGATAGAGAGAGAGAGAGAGAGAGAGAGAGAGAGAGAGAGAGAGAGAGAGAGAGAGAGAGAGAGAGAGAGAGAGAGAGATAAAAGAGGGGGGGGGTAGCAGTGTAGGCTTCAATCTCACCGTAGCCTGTAGTTCAATGTATGTGTGTAGAGGGGGGGGGGGGGGGGGAGGGTAGGAGTTGTTGTTGTGTGCATGGGAGAGGGGTCTTTGTGTGTGTACATAAGTGTGTGTTACTAGGTTCATGTATTACAAAAGATCCCGATTTAATTTTGTCAAGACTCACCATTTCTGTAGTTAGTGTAATCCGTAATCCATCACAAATATTGAATAAAAGTCAATTGAATCGTTCTATCACTATTATGATTAGTTCTGAGTCAGGGAAGTTAAAGTAATATTATGCTTCGGTTTTGTGGTATGTATCTCTATAAGTTGGAATCTAGTTTCTTAAAGTTATAGTTATAGTTATCTGATATTGATATTGATATCATAAATAATAAAATAAATGGATTATATTGTTATATATTTCAGGTATTTATCATGTTATCGATAAAACTCCACTCATTATCACATATCACACAAGAAAAATACAAGAGAAGTCAAGCAGATTATTTATTTATGGAAAAGGGATATTGACTTTGACCTTTCATTGCTTTCTAAACATTTTTCTTTGATCAAGAACCATGAGTGCCTATTTAAAGTTTGCTTCAGGATAATGCCATTTCTAAACACTTACTCTTAGTTATAAAGTTTCAATTACCAGTCACCACCAGTGGATATCTCTCATCTTCAATTTTGGGTTGTAAGGTTCATACCATTTTCAGTTTTCACTTTGTCTTAGAGACTCACTCTCCCAATTTCGTTAGTTAGCGTAATCCATAATTCACTTTTTTTTAAATGATAATATATGATAGTTTACCAATTATGATAAAACTCCCCAAATAAAAGAAATCAATTATCACATACAACTGTCAATTACAGAAAAATGCAAGAGAAGTCAAGCAGATTAAATACCTATTGAAAAGGGAAATTGACTTTCTAAACAAGGGTATGTTTTTCTCTGATCTTGTAATAACTCACTTCAAGAACATTTCAATGTTAATGTTAGGAATCAGAGCATGATAATGTGATAATGATTACCATAAGCACAGTTGCACATCGTTAATCCACTGAAATATATCACTTATAATAATTCCATTTAAAAATCGAATGACACACAACCGCTTGCTTTAAAAGTTGACAAACTAAAGAGGCAAACAATTGAATGCAGATTGTTTTACTTCTGTTCTCACAAACAGGGATGCCAGATGGCCAGAGTTTTTCGAAGCCAATTTAGACTGCAAAAGTGACCAAATAGAGCCCCACGTGGCCAAACACTTCAATTACTTTGACTTCCTTAAAAGACATCGATTTTGATTTTTTATCGACTAACCTAGGAAAAGACTTGTTTTATTTCAAAAAAAAAAGAAAATTTTAATTAATAATAATATATACGCGATTTTCCGTGTGTCAATTTTGATCATACGCGTGGCCATCTGGCAGCACTACCGACACACCAACTATGACTTAACGTCTTGACACTTCTTCCTAGTAGAATAGCAGTATTCTACTCGTTGCCTTTCCGTTTCATGCTGCAACTTGTAGATATATGTGAAATGTGACCGTTTCTGTGTGGGAAATACTACCTTCGTAGTAAATAGCAGTATCTTAACTGTAGCCATTACTTTAAAGACAGTATTGTCGGAAGAACGGTCGTCTTACTGTTGAGACGGTCAGTTAAGGAATTTCTTTGATGACGTAAAAGTGACATCACTTCCCCACCCGATGGGGAAACGGTTGGGGAAAGACGAGAAAGGAATGCCTTTGATTGTCACCGGCATCTGCATATCATTAAAGCCTGACGACAGGGGTACTGTTATATAGGGAAAAAACGAACGGCCCCGTAGGATTGAGTAAGAGGGCGGGGATCAGTCCTAGACCTATACGAATTTCCCTGCCACCCAGACACACTAACATCTGACAAGGAGTGAGGGCTGTGGAAGAACCACAGACTACCGTGTGCAAACGTTGGCGATTGGTATCGGATGGCAAACTGTGATCGTTTGAATTTGAAATGATTCGAAACACTCGTTACCCCTCCGCTCGCTCGGATCCTGATCGTCTCAAGCTCGTCTCACGTGTCAAGATCGTCTCAAGCTCGTCTCAAGCTCACAACCCGCCTGATCGTTTTAGTAACTCGATCGTTTTACTGACTCGCTCTTCCGGCATTGAGATCGGACACTGACTCGTTGACGCTGACTCGATCGTCGATCGGGTAAAAGCGATCAAATAACCCAACACTAAATCAAGGCTGTTTACTTCCGCGTGTCAAGTATCAATAAAGTGGATTTTGATTATTTCTTCAATGGCACAAGACGTAATATCGACAGAAGTGATTATAATATAAATAAACCATGCCTTGTCTGATATTCAAAATTACTTGAAAACCCCCAAAGAGCCAAAAAGGGTTCAAATATGATTTGCCGAATAGAAATACGACAGAAATCCAATTCTAATTGAAATCTAGCAGACGAATTACACGTAATCAGAATATTCATGTAAGAATATAGGGGACGTCTAAAACATAACTAATGGCAATTAAAAAAAAAAGTAAAACATTTTGTGAGTTCTCATTGTGGTATAATTCATGTCAACGCACAGATAAACACATGTAGGGGACGTCTATAACTATCTATAACTAATGGCAATTAAAAAAAAAAGTAAAACATTTTGTGAGTTCTCACTGGTACTGGTAGATCTATAATTCATGTCAACGCACAGATAAACACACGTTTTTTGATTATTCGTTAAAAATCAGTGATAAAGTAATAAAGTATGGATACCACAAATAATGAATCGAAACTTATTCAGTTATTAAATTATTAACGTACTTTTGGACCCAGTTCAGTGAGTTACGAGATGCAAGATAAAAAAAATTGTTATGATTCATAAACTTGTAATACAAAAGAAAACGGTATAAAGGCAGCTTAACACGGGGTCAAATCCTGTATAACATTTCTATTTTTTTTTAAAAAGTAAAAAAAGTGAGAAGACTTCCTTCAAATTTGAATGGATTTAATTTATAGATTTAAAAATGTCCTCTTTAAAAAGATCACCATCAAGACCATAAATTCTTTGTTTTTAAAATTTTTTTTGAGGAGCTGTCTTTTAAAGGTGCACGTGAAATTTTTATCCCATAAGTTATTTCATTATATTTCAGTTTCGGAATCAGATAAAACGAGATGAGAATCGAACTGTTTGAGCTACGTTTCAACAATCAACATGCGATTTACACTGCCGGGCAAACCGTTACTGGAAGTGTTGTTATCAAACTAACTAAAGCCACCTGGATTAATTGTAAGTGGGGCTGTTATTTGTTGTTATTTTGTATTGTGTGCGTTTTTTGTTTTATTAATATATTTATTATGCTAGTCAATTTTGTAAACAACATTAGGCATTGAGCTCCATTTCTAATGTATACTGTCTTGAGCTTCACAAATACATATTAAACCATTTTATTTCGTATATTAAAAAAGACACGATAATAATTGCTTATAAGCTGCAGTGGTTACTATTAGAGTGTCTTATTTTAGCTTTAAAGGTACAGTGTCATCTAAGTGAATGTCCTTTTTGGCTGTTAGGATGCTGGTATTGAAGTTATTGGGTTTTTTTTTTATTATTCTCCAATTCTACCTAAGCCAACCAACGAAATATAATCAACATATAGCTTTTTTCTTTCAAATGTGTCGCTTTGAGAGCCAATGAATGAAAATGATCAGTCTATTTGATTTATACATGTATTCAAACAAGTGGTATTTTGTATGCACCTCCCCCCCTCCCCCACCCTTTTATTATTCTCTCTGTTTTTATTTTGTACCCCTTTTTCTTTCCCATTAAGATTCATTTTTTTCAACACGGCATCTATGACAACACTGGCAATTGCTCTTCATGTAAAGATGGTCACTAAAAATTCGTTCTTTAGAACTACTTATATGGCCCATGGAGGGTCCATTGTTTCTATAAGGTCAACAGTGACAATAACATTTCCTTGTCGTAGAAAAGGTAGAAAATATTTTTTGGTTCGAATTGGGATCATTCATTATCAGTCATTTTTGAGTCGAGTTCTCTATTAACTTATCAATTGGGATTCCTATGGCCATCAGGACATGATAATATTTTAGCTGTAGGTTTTGCTTGTGTGCCTGTCTCATTCTTTCTTGTAATTAATCCATCAAACAAAAACAAAATGTCATCTAAATAGATATTTCCTCCCATTCTCTTCATGCTAAGCCATTCAGAAAATATATACACAGACAGTCATCATCTGATAAATAAACAAAAGCACAATCACCAATCAACATCGTGGTCGATGAGCTATTGACTCAACTCTCTCATACACATCTGGTTGCTTGAATCGTCAGCTGGTAAAGGAAGCAATGGATACGTAATTAAGTGGTTTGATAAATATTAGACAATAAATTGCATTATTGTGAAGCACCTCTCCCCGCTCAGAAAAGACCAGGCCCTGAGAGTGAAAGGTTTGATGAGAAGAAAAGGGGGCACTTAGACAGAAGAAGCATTTAGCTGGCTGATGCTCTCATGGAATGTATTTTAATTTTAAAACAACTCTTTTCTCAGGTGTTCTTATAAGATTCAGTGGAAAGGCCAGATCACGCTGGGAGGTAAATACTGGTGATTCTACAAGGACCTATCAAGCAAATGAGGTGTACATTGATAATGAATATTGCCTTTACCTAAGTCAGAGTGAGTATGTAATACATAAATTGTGACTTCTAACTATAACCGTGGAAATGACTGATAAAATTTCACATTACTATCACTATTAGATTTTACAAGAGAATTTCTCCAATGTGACATTTTCATGGTTATAGTTTTATCACCATTAGTCATGGACATCCAACTTCAAGTCTACAAATGCTACACTCAAAGAAATTTTCTTTTCTTTATAGCTTCTTGACAGTGATAAAAAATACAAGACACCTTGGTTTGTGAAATACAATAGCCTCAATGTAATTTTGGGTATTTTATTTTTTACTTTATTGATCATTAAAAAGTAATGTGGAAAACTGCAATTCTGAAAATTTGCAAGGAACGAGGGTGGTTGTAGTTCAGAGACAAGCCTGTGTTTTAGTTTGGAAAAATTTTTTAAACTGTTTCTTTTCTTTCCAATGTAGATGACAGTGATAAACACTCCCCTGGTACACATGTGTATCCATTTGACTTCACTTTATCACCCGAAGTACCATCGTCTTTTGAGGGGCGCCGTGGATTCATCCGTTACAACTGTATTGTAGCCCTGGACCGAGGATGGAAGGGTCGATTGGAAGTGGAGCAAGATCTAGCAGTTATCAGACATTTGGATGTAGGAGCCTTGCCAGATGCTGGGGTGAGAGATACGTTCGATGTCTATAAAGCATTAGATCTTCAGTGTCCAAAAGAAAATGGGAAGGAATATCTTTTCTGGTATAAATTGTTGGAAAATGTAACAATTTTGCTGTTAGGATGATGATATTGAAATTATTGCTTTTTTTTATTATTATTATTCTCCAATTCTTGTATTGGGAATTCCTTGCTTATTCAATTTTTGAACAATTGCTATTTTATTTGGTATAGAAAAAAAACAACAACTGATGTTGAAAACATTTTCCCATAATCAGTAGTTTAAAAAAATGCAAATAAATAAATATATTCTTACATCACACTCAAAGATAAAAGATATTTGTGTGCATAAATGTGTTTATAGAATGACTAAAATCCATATCTGAGATGACCAAAGACAAAAGAAGATCCAATGAGATGTGCATGATTTTTCCTGCTAGCACAAAATATATTGAATTGCCTATTGATTTGAATGGTATTACATTATATTTGAAGAATAACATTGTTTTTAATTTTGACACAACACGTCTTGTTTACATTCGAATGTGTTATAACGATGAGAGTGGAAGTGTTGGTGAGTTTATCTCGATGTAATAATGCTGAAAAGTATTAAGTTGACCTAAGAATGATAGATCATCTTGAAATGTATTATGATAAATAGCTGAAATTGAGTGGATAGGCAATCATCGGTGGTAAAAACGATAAATATGCATCACAACAATAGAAATACAGTCAAATTGGTAGGAATAATCACCTTTTTATTTAATTATGTATCTTACATCTATACTTTGCCAGCATTGCATATTTTTTTCCCATGTTTTTTAAATCTTTGAAATAGTCACCTTCATCTACTGCTCAATTTTCTCTTTGACTTTTGATGACCACTCTGGACTGATAGGATGGCAAATGTATCCAAGTGAATTAGGAAGTAAACTTGTTTGTTCCATTGATATTTGAAGTTCAGTATTGCCGATTTTACTGACGGCTAAGAAAATAATACTATTGAATATTATTTGCAGTCCAAAATTAGGCGCTTCCCAGAAATGGTGCTCAAAAATTGCTATATTGACTTTGAAACTTTTAAAATCAAACTTGCTTCACTGCAAATTTATCTGTTAGCAACTTGATGCTAAGTATTCTCCTATATCATAAAACGTCAATAATTTATTTGTTTGGTTTTTCATCATCATCCATCGTGGCTTGTGCTCTTGAGCACGTTGCCAGTCAGCTGTCTCCACGAATCATGATCCTCTGCAGTGCGCATGAAATCTGTGTTGCTTTCACATTTGGCCATTCTTAGGTTATTTAAATAATGGGGTTTTACTTTGTTTAAAATATTTTTTCATCTCCCTCTTAGCTCCCTGTAAATGTCGATGAAGAGGACTCTTACGAGGGATGTTGTTGTGACTCTGGCAATGTGTCTGCCACTCTTCGTCTACAGAAGAGAGGCTTTGTGTCCGGAGAACCTTGTTATTTTGATATCTACATCAACAACCAGGCAACCTCTTCAATCCGTGGAGTCTGCTTGATCCTTGTCCAGGTTTGTGAGTGAATGTGGAATTGATTGTATTATTGGAGATCCCGCAATATTTGTTGGGAAATAAAAGGAATTACTGACAGGCATTTATCTATTTTATTAATTATCCTTCTCCATTGTGGACATTAATACAGAGTTAGATGAATCTTTTGAGCCATCAATAATAAAAATCGGCCTGGTAATAAAGTCTGTAGTAGTCCTTCAGAGCCATTAGGCACATGGAGCCGGAGTTTATCCCGGTTTCTATAACGTGAAATGGACAATAGCATTTGCTTGCTATCCTTTGGATGGGATGCTAGTCTATCGCAAAGTATTTTCTACCAGATCTAACAGATCCAGCTACCCAATCACTGCTGGGTGGACACGAAGGTCAGAAAAAAATCTTGACTGCACCCGGGATCGATCTCGGTTCCTTTGCATGTGAAGCAAGTGCTCTACCATCAGAGCTATCGGGACCCCCCAATAAAGTCTGTAGGTATGCGCAAATTACCAATCATTATGCCTTAGCAGATTTTATAAATAATCATTTGAGTCAATGGGTGATACAATTATCCTTAATTTAGAAAAAGATGGCAGCTTACTTGTATATCATCTGTAAAAATAGTTATATAATTTTTGGATTTGCCAGTAATTCTGCATTCGTTGACAAAAATTTAACATGGCTGTACAGAACAATTTTGACCCCCAACCCCATTATTTTTTTTTTTTTAAGAATAGATTATTTCTGGCATAGAATGTAGAATTTATTGTTAACTCACCATGCTAAACCTGGTCTGACATACCTCAGTTGCACCGACCTCCAATCTCAGCGACCACATATTGTTTTGGAATTTTTTACCGTTTTTAATTGGAGGTAATCATTGCACTGCAACATAGTTCCAATCAAAGGTGACCATGCCACTGATGTCTTATTCCCAACACTACTTTCACTCTCCTCAAATTTTCTAACCATAAAAATGAGGATACTAATAATAATAATAATAATAATAATAATAATAATAATAATAATAATAATAATAATAATAATAATATATGAATATATAATGAATATAATTATATTAATATATATTATATTATATTATTGATTGATATTGATGATATTATTTTATTATTATTATTTCTTATTATTATCCTTATTATTATGTTATTATTATTATTATTATTATTATTATTATTATTATTATTATTATTATTATTATTATTATTATTATTATTATTATTATTATTGTCGTTATTATTGCTATTACTACTACTATTATTGTTACTATAAAACTATATAATAGAAGACAGCAGTCATGAGATTTCTCAACTGCTCTTTTGAACCATTTTAAACAAATATACTTTCATATGAATTTCAGACTGTCCACTACACAGGTTACAGTCACAGCCTATTTTCCTCTGGCAATCCAAAGTACCACGACAAGGTCAACAATTGGACCTTGTATGAATTGGAGGAGGAGGTGAAATCTATGGAAACCTCCCACTTCTCTAACCGTTGTATCATTCCAGCTGTAGCCCCGTCCTTGCTTGAAGGCTGCAATATCATAGAGATTATGTATGAAATACAGGTCAGTTGTATGAATGTCTTTCCTTTTTTTTGTGCGACACTGTTTGATCTTGTAGTATGAAACACCCAACTTCTTATTGGTAGGTTCCAGGTTCAGGTCCTGCAATCAGCCGAGTAAAGTTGAATCCTTTACTCACATTGGCTCATCATACTCAGGTGTATAATTGGTACCTGATCGTTAGCAGCATTGTCTCTGTCGAATATTTTAAAAAATAAAATAATAGTGTCTTACATATGTCATGTATTATGCATGTCATAATATGTGTTGTTGTTGGATTGGGACCTATTGTAAAGTTCACTGTGCACATTTTCATGGATATTGTCCTATATAAATGGTCACATTTTTTTTTTTTTCCTTTTATCATTACAAAAATTTAAAAAAATAATCTATGATATATATTTTTATCATCAATGTAATGGACAGCAAGAAGGTAATTGCCATTCCAAGTTTTCTCTTTATGAACATCAAGGCCAGATAATTCAACCATGATGACTTGGGTTTAAAACATGTTTTAAACAATTTTATATTTTTAGTTTGGGTTAATCTCTTAATCCTTAATTTATCCCTGTGAATTCCTGGTTGATTTATTTTGATAATGATGTGCCTTTGATGAAATTAGTAAATATAGGTTCTACGGACGGATGGTGTGCTTCTGATTTTTTCTGTTCTAATTAATGACTTAGAAGACCACAATTGTAAACAGCGGGAGAGCAGTACCAGTCATTCATTGAAATTAGTAATATGCTATAGTGCAATTGATCAAATTTGTTTGTTTCCAAAGGCACATTGAACGTAAAAGAGTTAAATAGCACAAAGTATCTTTAAAGAATATTACAACAGTGTGACAACTCACAAATTCAAAAAGAATTTCACAGGACTTTGGAAATTTTGGAAATTCTTCCTTATTTCATTTTACAAATTATATGTTGTGCTTACATTTTATTTTGTTTCCTCATTGATTATCAAAAAGATTTATCTTCCGCTGTAGATGCAAGTTCCAGTGGGATGGCAGACCATGGCTGTGTCCAGTCCTATCTACATTGGTACAATCCCTTTACGTATCAGTGAACGTTCAGACAATCACAATTCTCACAGTCTGTCTACCTCTCCTCCTGTAAGACAGGCTCAGGATGGTAAGATTTTTACTAAATCGGCTATGCGGTCTTGTAGTATGACACTCTCCCTCTTACCGGATGGTCCAGGGTTAAAATCCCGCTCTGAGCAGTGTATAATTGAGTTCTTGGAAATGGCTCTTTGCTCACAGTCTCTCACCGTCCTCAGGTTTAAAATGAGTACCTGGTTGTTTACTACATTGTTTCTGTTTGAAATTAAATTGTAATATTGCTTCACACATGTCATGTCTTGTCCTATATGTTAAGGGTTGCTGTTGGCTAAAGACCTGTTGTAAAGTGCTTTAAGCCCATTCAGTAGATATTGCGCTATATAAATGCTCAAGTTTTTTTTTTTGTTGTTTTTTTTTCAATTACACATTCTATCTAGAAAATTTATAATGAATGAGTGAAACAGTAAGCAATGTTGTCCAATGCTTTAAAACTTTAACGCAAGACTGAATTTCTTTTAAATCACAAACACACCTGTTGATATGCAAGCAGAATTTAAAGCCTGGTTTGCACATTTTATCAGATTGTTTAAAAAAATCTGGCAACATTCATCTATCTACCCAGCAATGCTAATGATTAGGTTACCGAGTGCTGGGTATGATGCTAGATCTCAAGGAAAGAACTCTGTAAGAATAGCTTCCTCTTATTCAGAAATGAGCGGTGCATAGTCTCATCTTGTAACAAAATCAAGCAATGTTGAACATGGTTAGTAATGAGTCAGGTGACAACGATTGCCAATCCCTTTAGTTGTGTTTTTGAGTAAGGTATTTTAATACATTAGCCCACTCAGGTGTTAAAGACAACCTGGCTGTAGGCAGTAATAGAGATTGTAAAAGTGATAATAGCAGTAGATTATCTATCATGTGACTTGTACTTTAAAAAAATAAAATTTGGTCTTTGTGGCCTGCTGTTGAACGAAATGAAATATTGTGAAGCAAGCTAAGTGCTGTGAAACTGTTTTTGTTTTAAAAAAATTTAAATTATAGTTTATATGATCTGATAATGTCAAAAATACCGTTTTATCTCTCTAAAACAATTACAATCACTTAAACAAATTGAAAAATAAAAGATATAATATATATATATAATATATATATATATATATATAATATATATATATATATATATATATATATATATAATAATATATATATATATATATATATATATATATATATATATATATTATAAATATATATATATATATAAGATACAATAAATTAAGCCCCCGTGATAAATGGTCCATGATTATCATTAAAGACCAAATGGCTCATTAGAAAGGGTATCTTAAGTGAATCAGATACAGTGGTCAATTGCATAAAACACCTGGATTCTTTGTCAAGAACAATTTGTGTTGATTACTTAAGTGTGTCTTTAGAGTTAGCTCAAAATTTCATATTTAATTAGGTCATATTGTGTGTCAAGATAGCACTTCTTCACCACTGTGACATACAAAATGCAGTTATTGATAATGACTGATCGCATAATTAAAAAAAAAAAAAATTCTAAAATACCAACTAAAGATAAATAGATTTATTCATTTTCCTTGTATTCACAGCACCTCCATCTTATGAAGAATGTGTGTTTGGCAGAATGGAGTCCCAAGAGGGCCACAATGCACAAGAATCACGCTATCTAGAAGAGGAAGAGGTAGACGACAACCAAGGTACTTCTGCAGCCGCTGATAATTCAGCCGCTTCACGTCGGAGCCGTTTCCACCGCCTTCCCAGCTATCCTTATTACAGCATGAGTCATTTCACAGATGACACAACACATCCTGACTCCAACTCTTTTGCTCCTCCTCCTCCTCCTCCCCCTCCTCCTGCTCATACATCCACAGCCCCACCACTTCCATCAAGTCATATAAATTCCATCTCAGGTAATTCATCTGATGACCATTACCCACATTTGCTTTCTTCACAGCCGTCCCAGGATGAGGCATCAACAGAATCCGTTCCTCCCCCTCCCAGCTATGAGTCCTTACAGAACTATTCCATGGATGCGCACACCAGATTAATATGTAATAATAATTCATCGTAAAACTGTGTAAATATATTTCTCCCAGAATCTCAATCTTGTAGATCTTCGAAAGTCAAAGGGCATCATTCTTACAAAAAATTTCAGGTATTTCTACAATGAACAAGATGAAGATGTGTGATATAGCTTTAAATGTGTTTTAAATGTTATTTTTCAAAGCGATATCAAATCCATATACATTTGTGAAATTCATGCATATTAAAGTTAGATGAGGCTGGATTTATATAATGATGAGTACGAGTTACAGATCTTTGCGTTCATAACTTGCCATTCATTCATCAGCTATTTCTTAATTTTGAAGGCTGATCAATTCAATACTGGTTGAAATCATACAGATTGTGACAAAAAAAAAAAAAAAGAAAAGAAGCATTTTTGGGATTTCAACTTGAAATACAAATTGCATATGAACTATTGTATTCCCACCACTGCAAATCTTGCAAATCAACTGAACAATACAAATTCCAATCACACGACTCATTAATTTATCTTGGTGTTCGTATGAATGTGAAAAAAAAAAAAAAGCTTTAAAAATGAAAGATTCATGGTCTTTGACATTTACTGATTTCAGTTGCATGTTATTCCATTCCTGTGTTGTTCGAGGGGGAAAAAAAAAACCCCAGCCATTTTAACTGCCAACACTAGTATTAATTCACTTAACCCTAACACCGACTATATCCGTAGTTTACCCGGGTTACTTTTACCCCATTGCCTATTTAATACATTTTTCTGAGACAAATTACAGGCGTAGTATTAAAGTTAATGTTTTTAGTTTTTACATTTTAATGATAGTTGCGCGTTTTTAATACATTTTTTACCAATTTTGAAAAGTAGCAAAAATCTCTAGGATTGAGTGAGTTAAGGGATATAACTAAAGAGTATATGGGAAATTGTATTGGTCACTCCACTATCTTTACAATGAAGGTGTTGTAGGATCCTATTTAATCTCAGAAAGACAAAGTACACATTTCTTTACTAAATGTATATTAATTTACTAAATAAAATCGTAGAGGGAAACAAACAATAAAAAAAACAACATAAATGTACGGATTGGAGACTAATTGCCTCTTTTCCTTAAAAAAAAAATGGTTTGCAATACGAATTTAGATTATTAATCATTTTGAACGATAAAAAAAAAATATTATGCAATTGGGTTTAAGGGCAGTATTACATTATTTTCAATTAATAAGTATAAGATAATAACAGAAATTCTCATACTAATAATAATAATAATAATGATAATAATAATAATAATAATAATAATAATGATAATAATAATAATGATAATAATAATGATGATAATAATAATAATAATAATAATAATAATAATAATAATAATAATAATAATAATAATAATAATGATAATAATAATAATAATAATAATAATAATAATAATAATGTTGATGATCGTAATTGTAATAATAACAACAATGAAGACAATAATGATAATATGTTATGTAAAACAGACCAAGGTACACCAATATTTCTATTGCCAGACTTAAAAAAGAAATATATACCTAATAGTAAAAGTTAAATTGCAAACTGTTTTTTCTTTCTCTTATTTGATAATCTTTCAACATGATTAGATATTTTTGACATTTCTCTTTAACATTCCGTTATGATATTCCGTTTTATATTGACCTATACTTCTACCTGCCATTTTTAGTGGTACTAATGTTAAGCATTGCGAGTATGTCCCGTATTCATAGACATACCCAGATCTGATTTCAGAAGTGAATACTGAGGATATTAAAAAAAAAAAACCTTATGATCTGCAGATTTAATACTGATATGGTTTTCAAGCATATACAGTGGAATCCACATAAAGCCAACACTCTTAAAGCAAAATTCTGCTTAAAGTCAATACTTCTTGTTAGTCCTAACTTATCTATTCTTTTATATAAATGTATTCCATTTATAATGGATA
Source organism: Berghia stephanieae (assembly GCF_034508935.2). Lineage (NCBI taxonomy): Eukaryota > Metazoa > Mollusca > Gastropoda > Nudibranchia > Aeolidiidae > Berghia > Berghia stephanieae. Next base: position 15,305,707 of record NC_088366.1, on the reverse strand, counting down.
AAGTCAACTTTGCTCAAAGTTAATCACTCTTCCATGTCCAGCCTTATCTGGATTCCATTGTAATATAATTTTCTAGGCGGGTGGTTGGATGGGAGCATCACCCTTGAATCATATACCTATGATGTTCGCATGGGTGTACGATCTGATAGTGATGTCGTTTCTTCTTCTCTTTACTAGCCTATCCTGCTTCTTTGGTTTGTGATTGTATTTTTGACAGGGGATATTTTTTTTTCTGTAAATCTTCTGCCTGTTTGTTCTTGGTTATTTATAATTTAGCTTATGATATCTTTAAGATTATGATTTTGATTTACATTTGTACTATTTTTGTTAGATTGCTTGTTTTTTTGTTTCAGCGGTCTCTCATATAACCTCAATTGTGTTGGAAGAGACCTAAAGCAACAAACAAACAAACATATAATTTTCTAGAAATCTTATAAAAAGTAATAAACAAAAATGAATGTAAGTGCTTTAAAAATTTTTTTTAAAATTCCAAACACGGAACGTTCCGGGCTCAAAACTCTTCTTCAGCCAACTGCAAAAAAAGAAAAACCCAATGAAAACATAAATAGATTACTAAAAAACCAGAACATCTGGTTTTTTTTTTTTTAGTAATATATTTATGTTTTCATTGCTTTTTTGTTGTTGGCTGAAGAAGGCTTTTGAACCTGAAACATTCCGTGTTTGGTATTTTGTTCTTTTTTTGGAGCTGTTATATTAATTTTTGTTAAGTACTTTTTACAGTCCACAGCTCCTAGCAGCTTAATATCACTTAGAAATCTTATACTACTGCCATTTCCTCAATTGCATGATTTTACATGTATATAAATAATGTGGGGGGGCCTGACACCTCAGTTGGTAGAGCACTCGCTAACAAACAAAGGACCGAGATTGATTCTGGGTGCAATAGAGATTTTTTTCTGACCCCGCTGTCCACCCAGCTGTGCTTGGGTAACTGGGTCTGTTAGATTTGGTTGAAAGTACTTTGTGATAAACTAGCGACCTATTCAAAGGGGAGCAATTAATTGTTATTGTCCATTTCACGCTATAGAAACCGGGATAAACTCTATCTCCATGGGCTTACTGCCTCTGAAGGACTACTTTGAAAAAAATAATGTGACCAATCGTCTCATCACAGTATAATGTTGAGGTGAACTTGATGCTTGATGTTAAATTTTACTCAGTTGTTCAGAGGCAGGGAGAAGGGGGGGGGGGGGTCTAATAGACTTAGCTACCTGTTGAAAAAAATATCACCAAAGTCACTATTTTTATGATTACGAATTGTTTTCATTGTGTGTGCTATGTGTTTTTAAAAATAACATGGACTGTAACAAGTTCAGAGAGTATTTCAAAGTTTAAGTATGATTTTCTCAAAATCAAAAGTTAAATATACACCCCTCTTACGTCCCCCCCCCCCCCCACCCCCCTTTTTTTATTGTTTTTCACTGAGCCCATTTGATATTTAGAACTTGTTGCCCAATAACACCTCTCATCTATTGATTTTTATATCAAAGGAGGTTTTACAGTAATGGTTTATATGTTAAAACACACTGATTGTATTCTCTGTAAACACGCTGTTCATCCATCATCTGAATTCCAGATGTTTTCGTTCTGTTATCTATCGATATGCATATCATATGTGACTCGCTGTCTCAAAATGGTATTATGTCGGGACGAAATTTTTGGTGAATATTGAATGAGTATAATAATACTGTTTTCATGCAGGAGGTCACATTTCTTTGAAAGCAAAAGAATTATAATCAGAGTTTTTGAATGCACACGTGTGTTTCTATTGTTGAAAAAAAAAGATGGCAGTGCTTTTAAATAGATTCTTGTTTTACCATTACATTTTAATCACAGATGGTATTTGTATCTTATTATTTTTTGAATTCTTTTTTATCCAGTTTTGATCATATAAATTATTCTTATCATTGTATATTTTTTGGGGTATTATTAAATAAGAGAGCATTTTAATTTTAATAATTTAAAAAAAAAAATTTTTTTTTCTATCAATACACAAAAATGATAGTTGGTTTTGGTGTCATGAATGGAAAATGTTGGTTGCTTTTGTTTTATAATACTGTCCTAATTGGAAATATATTATATTTTATTGCTGCCTTTAAATTTGACTAGTTTCTAGAATCAGACTCACACACACATCGAAATGGAATGGATTTGAATCCAAGTAGAGTCTGGGTTTTTTTTTTTCTGACTGGGTCCACTTAGCAGTGAATGAATAGTCTGGTATGTTAACACTATTAGATTTGTTGGAAAGTACAGAATGTTTGATTTTTAAAAAAGTGTTTGATTACAAAACTTGATAACTTAGCAACATTACATTCAAGATGGGGTTCCTGACTTCCTATAACGGGCAGGAAGATACTTATTGTGTCTTCTATCACCCTTTATTTGTTTTCCAACTTGTTATCTGTCTTTGTCTTGGAATGAGATTACTTGGTTTTGTCCTGGCCCTGACTGAATGAATACCCTGGCTGAGAGGGAAGCAGTCAAATGTATAGTTAATTTTGGGAGATGATGTTTTGTTCCTTGTCATCTCTCTGTTATGCACTATATTATGTTTGTTTACATATTATATATTATTTATAAACATTTGAGTGTATTCATCTTTGTGGGGACCTGTGCTTGTGTCTGGATGAGACTTTCAGGTGATCTCAAACTAAGTACTTTGATAGTGTGCTCTTGGAATCTAAATGTTTCCTATTTGAACCAATTTCCCTTTGTCTTACCTTTTCTTGGGTGCTTTTGTTGTAATTCTATAACATTTTACTATCCCATTTTATTCTTTTTTTTTTTTTTTTTTTTACTGATATTACCTTAATGTGTTGCAAGAGCCGTAAAACCCCTTAAAAACAAAACAATCATTACAAAATTATGTAAAAACATACCACAGGATATGCAATCTTCTAAAGTTTTGGTGGTATTAATTTTACATTGCTGTTTTATTTTAATAATTCACAACAGCTCAGAAAGTAAACGTACTGCTTTTTAAAGAATTTTTAATGCAAATTTTAGACATGTTGAACATAAAAATAAAAAATGCAATCTGAGTAAAATTAGTGGAACCTTAACTGTTAGGGTCATTTCCTGAAAATAGACTGGAATGCCTAACAGAACAAAACTCTGGATAATTTGCTAGCATTTGATACCTTATTTCTTCCACTTTGTTAGTTCATCAACAATCTATTCCAATTTATAATCCTACTCTTTTTTGTCAACCATCCTGTTCTTGTTATATATAATGTAAAAAGTAATGAATCAGTATAACAGCTTCACTCAATGAGAAAAACAATCTCTCTGTTAATGTTTTTAGCCAGCCACTTTTATGTGTAGTTTTCACTAAATTGTATCAATCAGACTATAAACGTTTAAGGTTATACATAGTTTTGTGTGTTGGTATGTTATATCCAGATGGCAGATGTTGTGAGTAAATTAACTAAGCGCATAGCATCAATACGGTGCATTCATTGTCATGTAAAATTGTAATGGCTTGACTCTTGCCATTTGGAATGAATTACCAATCTATCCTTTGTTTGATTTTTCTTACACTTCATGGTGATGATGATGATGATGATGATGATGATGATGGTGATGATGACAACAATGACAACAACAGTGATGAGGTCGATGATGATCATTATCATCCTCATCTCTGTTGTCTTTGCTTTCATTGTCACCTTCACCAGCTTCTTATTATTGCCATCATCATCATCATCATCATCATCATCATCATCATCATCATCATCATCATCATCATCATCATCATCATCATTATCATCACCTCGAACATTTGTCAAGATATTTAACTGTACAGCTGTCAGTACCGATTTAAAGTCGACATGATTCATGACTTTTGTCAGGATGGCTGTCACTTCGATCGCTTTTAACAAGACTTTAGTATCTGTGATGAGACTTCATTCTGTAAAAGATAGACTAGCATTACAGTTACTAACCTTACGCAAAAAAGCAATGGAAACAACTGTCAAATTCTGACAATTTTTTTTTTGGTGAGTGAAATCTGTCCTGTCATATCTAGAGTTAAGCTATTTTATGTTGTTTTCATCTCTCATCAGTCATATCCGCTGCCATACTTTTGACATAATAATACGAGAGTTAAATCAAATGTTGGCAATCTGTTTTCTTTAACTTTGTGCAATATCCTGCATTTTCCTTTATGTTGATCCTTGAATTTCTTGTCATTTTCAACGTGCAATATACATAGTTTACCAAAGCTACATATTATTATTATTATATTTTAAAGTTGTTTGATAATCTGCCATTTACATTTTTTGCTTATTCGATTCTAAGTCAGATTGTAGTAACAATATATTTTGATATATATATATATATATATATATATATATATATATATATATATATATATATATATATATATATATATATATATATATATATATACCCAACCACTGCTTACTGCTACAAAAAATTTGTAGAAATACGAAAGATTGTCTTCAATTCCAGAACTAAGTAAGCATCTTCAAGTCATCAAAACTTATTGAAAATGAAATTTTTGTGCCAGACCACAATTTTAGTGCTTCTGAAATGTTTTCTAATTCTGTGAGATTAAATTGTTGATTACCATTTAAAAAATATAAAAACTATGAATTTTTAGATTTTCAAATAGTCAGGTCTCTGGGTGGGGTTCCTGACCTTCCATAGCGAACAGGGAGGTCACTTACTGTGTCTTCTTTACCCCCTATATCTGTTTTTCTACTTGCTTTCTCTCTTTGTCCTTTCCCTTGTCAGTCCTTCGCTGAGAGGAAATGTATAGTTTTAAGGTCTTGTCTTAGAATGAGATTACTTGGTTTTGTCCTGACCCTGGCTGAGAGGGAAACATTCAAATGTATGGTTAGTTATGGGAGATGATATTTTTTTTCCTTGTAAATCATCTCTCTGTTATGCACTGTATTATGTTTTGTTTACATATTTGCTATGATTTATAAACATTTGAGTGTATTCCTCTTGGTGGGGACCTTTGCTTGTGTCTGGATGAGACTTTTAGGTGATCTCAAACTAAGTACTTTGATAGTGTGCTCTTGGAATTTGCATCTGTTTACTATTTGAACCAATTCCCCTTTGTCTTCCCTTTTCTTGGGTGCTTTAATTGTAATTCTATAACGTTTTACTATCCCATTTTCTTCCTTTTTGATATGACATTATACTGTGTTGCAAGCGCCGTAAAACCCTTGAAAAAAAAAACAAACATAAATCAGCTCTCTATGATATGTTATTATATGTTATTATTGTGTTATTATTATGTTATTATTATATATGTTATTAGTCGAAATTTAAGATCTGCTAATTTAAATATCCTAAGGGAACCCCCAAAATCGTTAGTTTTTCATGAGAAATCCTTTGACCACCATGCCCCCTGACTGTGGAACTCCATCAATATTGAAACTAAAAATAGTGAAAATCCACTTATCTTTAGAAAACGGTTAAAAACTGAGCTTTTCTGTAGGGCATATAATTTGGACTCTTAGTATGTATTTTATTATAATATATTATGTTATCATCGAATTTGTGTGGTTTTAACATGCCAGTTCTTTATTTGTATATCATACATGATGTGTTGATGTAAAGCGCCAGTGAGCAATTCCAAATTGGAACTAGGCGCTATATAAGTTCATTATATTATATTATTATTATATTATATTAACAGTTACATTTTTGTATAATGATGTGTTAAATGATATTGTTACCATTTGAGTGTATATTATACGTTTTTGGCAGGGCAGGATTCTGTGCTTATGTCTGTTCGAAACGTTTATGAGGTTTCTATCGAGACACAAGAATAGATTGCCTTTGGAATCCACTTCTGTTGTTTATTTTAGCCGGTCCCTTTTGTCATACTTTCTCCAGGTGCTTGTCTTGCTTTTAAAGTGTCCGAAGCACCGCAAAAACCATTGAAAACTAACAAACACAAACAAAAGACCCAATGAATTTCATTAGCTTTTTTGCGAGTGTTTTGAGTGTATCCATCATACATAGTTTGGGGGATGGGGGGGGGGGGGGGGGGGGGGGAGAAATTGTTTTGTTTAGATCCGCTCTCTTGTCTCCTCGTTACATTAAAACAGTCGCCCACCCTTCCTGGCTGTCTTAGATTATATTTGTATTGTCATTGATTAATAAAATTAAAATTAGAAATTTATGATTTTAAGAATCTTATGTCTGATTTATAGAATAAATGTTCTTTTAAATATATATAATATATAGCTTGATACATGTCTGATTTTGCCTCTGCTGATAGCAATTTTGTGTGTAAAATATTTTTGAAAATTGAATTATCTCCCTTTGATTTCCTCACCTTAATTAAACTAATATTATGTCCACCGAGCTAAAAGGTGGAGTGAACTACCAATTCAAAGTGGCTGACAGTAAAATGAAATAACGACTCAATTCCTCTCCCCCCCCCTCCCCCCTCCCCACCCACGCCCCACCTGGGCCTTTTTCCTCTATGTAATTCATGCGATATTTCAATCAAATACAAGCTTACGAACACTTCTTTTGCCTAATACTGTATAATATTACAATGTAATTTAACAAATCATGATATAACATTTATGTGAATCAATGGCCTACAATCATATACATATAAACTTATAGTTTTATTTAGCCAACATTCCTTTCGGGTAATTTTTTTCCTTTTATTTATGTATTATAATTCCAAGGCTTAGAAAGTTTTGTTCTTACACATTTACAAATATATATTGTTTTGACATTTTGTTGTTATAATTTTTAATTTGTATGTGTGTGTGTGTGTGTGTGTGTGTGTGTGTGTGTGTGTGTGTGTGTGTGTATGTGTATCTGTATGTGTGTGTATGTTTGTATGTGAGTATTTGTAGCCATTAGAGTATTTCTGTTATACTGAAATCCGGTGCTTATGTTTTACTGACTGAATTACTAAGCCCTTGTGACTCACGGTGGGAAGAGAAATCATCTGCATCTTCTTCTATCCCCTTTATATTTCTTCCCCCATGTTGCTTTCTGTCTTTTTCGTGGAATGAGATTACTTGGTTTTGTTCTAGTCCTGGTTAGAGTCCTTAGCTGAGAGGGAAACAGTCAAATATATAATTATAGTTTTGGGCGATTATATTTTTTCCTTGTAAATCATCTCTCTTATGTTATATTATATGTTTATTTTGAAAAGTATTGTAAGCATTTGAGTGTATTTCCTTTAGTGGGATTCTGTGCATTGCCTGCATGAGACATTTAGGTGGGCTCAAACAAAGATCACCGATGGTATGCTCTTGGAATCCACAACTTTTCCCTATTTGAACCAGTCCTCTTTGTCTTACTTTTTCTCGTGTGTTGTAGGATTTCCCATGAAGAAGAAGTGCATTTGGAAAGAGTGCGCTCATGTCAGCCTGCTCTACTCACTTTGCAACAACAAACGCAAGAGCAGGTCATAGATTTTGACACTTAGATAACCACCTCCTCTCGGACTGTCGTCATAATGTAAACAATGGCAGTAATTGGTAAACATAGCAAACTACTACTATTGACGTTATGTGTCTAAGTAAAATTCCCACTGTTCTACCGCTTGATAAATAGAACCGACATAGAGAACTATATATAAATTTAAGTCGCCCTTACAAGTCGCCCTTTTGGTGGTATGAAAACAATCACAATGATCAGAGAGAGAGAGGTCGATTTCATTCAAGTTATTGTTTATAAACAACCAACTATCTTTGTCCGAGCACATGTGAAGGTGTGTTACAAATTCCAGGTTTTGATTGGTAAAAAATCTACTGGTTAATTGAAATCAGGAACAATGTGAAATTGAATGTAATCTTCAATCTAATATACGAAAATAGATAAAATGGACGTTTCGGATTTCCCGAAACATTTTGTTTTTGTTTATTCGTCTTAACAAGTGTAGTGTTTCATTCATCATGTTTTGTTGATAAAGGGGAAACCCGAGACGTCCATTTTATCTGTTTTCGTATATTGAATTGAAGCTCACATTCAATCTCATATTGTTATTTAGTTCTTCGAGCTTCGAAGAGCAACATTTACATTAATTAAAATCTGGAACAATACGAGTTTTACCCTCTTTTAACTAGTACCCTAGTCTTACTTTATTTATTTATTTGGGGACGGGGTTGGGGGGTGGGGATCGTATAAATGTAGTTACATTTTCGATCTGATTTTTCTTGAATATTCAATTACCTTCATTTTCATATTTTTGTGATGTTGGTTGGTTCAACGGTACGTTCTCTCTTCTTGTAACAAAAGTCAAGTGTTGTTGAGCATGGTTAGTGACCAGTTGTGTGACAATGGTCGTATGCGCAAAAATTCTAGTCTTTATTATATTCATAACTTTTGTTGTTTTTTTTTTAATGTTGAAATGAGTTTGTTTTTTTATTGCTATTGTTTTTATCTACTCTTCTGTTTGATGTACTTAGTACTTAGTATATTCATGTGTCATGTAATATTTTGGTGCTAAGTGTGTTTTTGATTGTTGTTGCAATGGGATAATTTGGTGTTTATTTTATTGGCATGGTATTCTATAATCTCTTGTTTTTTTCCCCCCTTGTTTTAATGAGCATAATGTCGCTTTTAAATATATTATACATACATACTTATACATTTTTTATATTACGGAAATTATATAAAAAAGAGTGATATAACTGGAAAACGGGATTCTTTTTTGTTAGTCTTTTAAAATCGTCTGTATATCAATTTTTTTTTTCAAATGCTATTAAGTCTTTTTACAATCTACTCTATGATCAGTGTTGCTGTTGGCTTGGGACCCCTTTTATAGCGATTTGAGCACATTTGGTGGATTTTGCGGAATACAAAAGCTCACTTTTTAAAGCAAAGTTGTCTTGAAGTTTTGTTTTTTTTATATTCCCCCCAGCGGGCCCAAGTCTCCTGTTAGGCACTCTTAAATTTCCATCATTCTTACAACTTTCATTAATGCGTACAGCTGGTTACTCATTCACAACTGAGTTGAGTGGGGTAAATGGATGGGGCCTTCTGATCTCTCAAGGCGGGCAGAGGGGTGACTTGTTACGACCTCTTCTATCCTCTATATGTCTATTTGTCACTTTCCATGATGCACCCTGTCTTTGTTTGGATCGAGATTGTTCATTTCTTTTTCTCCTGGTTCTGGTGAGGATCCTTAGCTGTGAGGAAAACAGTCAAATGTATAGCACCTTTGTATTAGATGTCATCTACTATTAGTTTTGAGTATGTTGTCGTTTGTAAACATTTGAGGGTATCTTTCAGAGCGGGGTCCTTTGTTTCTGGATAGGATTTTTAGGTAATGTCAAAATAGGCACATCGATGGCTTGCTCATTGAATCTTCTGTTCCCTATTTGAACTAGTCCCCTTTAATTTCTATGGTGCTTTTAACTTCAGATTTGCAACTGTTTCTTTATCATTTTCCATTTTACTTGCGCTGAAATGATCTAATTGTGTTGCAAACGCCATAAAAACCCTAAAAACAAAACAAGAACAAACGAGTTGGTTATCGTTTGTAAAGTGTATTACCCAAGGTCACAACACCACCGGGGCCAGAGATTTGTCACCTATTTTATCACTGACCACGCATAACATGACTTACTTGACTTATGCCTCTTAGCTCCTGGCGAAGCATAGGGCCTCAACGGCGCTCTTCCATCTTCTTCTGTCGTTAGCACAGACTTGAAGCCTCACTTTGGTCAAGGCTTCTCCAAGTCTGTTTTGGACGACTCTGTTTCCTTTTGCTCTGAGGGTTCCATTCGAGAGCGAGCTTGGTTATATTACATGGCTTACTTTTATCACAAGGCACCGCACAATCGAGGCAACGTCGCCAGGGCTCTAAACTACGTTGGTGATTGGCATGTTTGAGATTGTGGATGATTCCTCGAAATCTTTTATCGGCAAGGAAGGAACAGCGTCGCGGATGCATTTTCTGGTTTGGACAACTAATGAATTTTTAGATAGATAGATAGATAGATAGACAGACAGACAGATAGGTAGGTAGATAGATCAATGGATAGCTAGATAGATAAGTAGAAAGCTAGATGAATAAATAGATAGATAGACAGATAAATAGATATATAGAGTAATTGATAAATATATAGACAGATGAAACTATAGATAGACTGATTGATAAATAGATAGATCGATAGATGGACGGATTGATGGATGGATGGATAGTAGGGTGGATGGTTGGACGGACGAGCGAACGGGTGGATCGATTATGGACGAGAGAGAGAGAGAGAGAGAGAGAGAGAGAGAGAGAGAGAGAGAGAGAGAGAGAGAGAGAGAGAGAGAGAGAGAGAGAAAGAGAGTCCCTTTATCTAATTTTAAAGACACTCCAAAAAAAAAAACAATGTTTGACAATGTCAAAATGACCCGAAGGCAACTGTAACCGACCTTGGGCCCAATACCAGTAGCAGTATTTGTACTTAGATAAAAAGATTTGGTAGGAATCACCATTCAGAATGGGTGTGTGTCTTCTAAGTACTTGCTTACCATAATCTTCCTTTAACATAATAGAGAGCTACAGTAAGTTGTTTTTTTACGACCTCGTAGGGCGGGGGAAAAGGGTTGTTTGTCATTGACTGTTCGGGTCTCTCTCTCTCTCTCTCTCTCTCTCTCTCTCTCTCTCTCTCTCTCTCTCTCTTTGTGTGTGTGTGTATGTGTGTGTGTTTATTTGAGTGTGTGTGTTTGTGTATTCATTTGAGTCTGTGCGTGAGAGTGTGTGTATGTGCGTGTGTGTGTGACACACACACACACACGCACACACACAGAGAGGGAGAGATAGATAGATAGATAGATAGAGAGAGAGAGAGAGAGAGGTATGTTTATTATCCATTTTGTACTTGGTACACCCACTCTATCTTGTTTTGATTTTTGTTACGGGGTAAAAAGAGATGTTACAATACTGGACACAGACTACAAATTATGATACATGTGATCTTGTGGTGTGACACACGACTTTAGATCTGTAGGCCCCTGATTCGAGTCCCACTCTGGCGGCACAAAAATGAGTTGTTGAAATGGGCTCTATATTTTATTCAACTCAGGTGTAAAATGAATACCTAGCCGATTGTCTCTGTCGAAACAAATAACAAAATCTATAACATCACATGCGGCATGTTTCGTCCTATTGCTGTTGGCTCTATATAATGCAACTCTTCTAAGCACATTTAGTGGATATTTCGCCATATATAAGCTCAATTGCTTTTTTTTTGGGAGGTGGAGGGGGAGGGGGGGGGGGGGGGCTTGTGCATTCATTTCACCCTTGCCTACCTGGGGGGGGGGGGGGGGGGGGGGTCGCTATTTTTACTTGTAAATAATAATCACCTCTCAGGGATTAATTTAGGGTAAAAAAAAACTCTTCTCATTTTGACAGGCATATTGTGTAAACCAAACCAATCAATCATTTACAAACACTACTATGATTTATAGATGTGGGAATATAGTTTCATGTCCTGGGTGGGGATCCTGACCTCCCATAGCGGGCAGGGAGGTACATACTGTGTCTTCTATCGCCTTATATTTTATTCAACAAGCTTTCTGTCTTTGTCTTGGAATGAGATTACGTGTTTTTTCTCCTGACCCTCGTCGGAGTCCTGGCTGAGAGGGAAACAGTCAAATGCATAGTTATTGTTTTGGAAGATGATATTTTTCCCTTGTAAATCATCTCTCTGTTATGTATTATTATATTTGTAATTTTTAATGTATAATGTAAGCATTTGAGTGTATTCCTCTTTGTTGGATTTTGTGCTTGTGTCCGGATGAGACTTATAGGTGATCTCAAACTGAGTACATTGGTGGTATGCTCTTGGAATCTACATATGATCCCTATTTGTTCCCATTCCCCTTTGTCTTACTTTTTCTCAGGTGCTTTAATTGTAATTCTAGAACTTTTTACTATCCCATTTTCTTCCTTTTTACTGGCGCTGATATAACCTAAATGTGTTGCAAGCGCCGTAAAACCCTTAAAAACAACAAAACAAACAATAGTTTCATGTCGTATCGATTAATAATTATCATTGGCACAGACAATCAATATAATGTTCTACCCCCAACTCTAACAAACAATATAATTTGTTGATAGATTCAGCTCTGTCCAAAATATTTTTTTTGGACAACAGGCCTATTGTGATTTAGTTCCATGCTGCAGTGTTGTTCCCTTATAATATATGAGTCACATCTACTTACTCTATTTTTCTCTTCAGTAAGACATGGAACCCGTCAAGTCGCAATGGGCGTTGTATGTACATTTTAAAGAAAACTTGAGATTTTTTATCGCGCAATATCCAGTAAAGGGTCTCTGACCAACAGCTACATGTTATACGTAGAACAAGACATGACGCCTGTTAGGCGATTTTACAATTTTTTTCCCCGACAGAGACAACACTGTTAAAGGCCAAGTACTCATTTTACACATGAGTACGGTGAGAGAATGTGAGTAAAGAGCCTTTTCCAAGGACTCAGCTATGTGCCGAGCGAGGCTCGAACCCAGGACCTTTCGAATTACAAGAGGGCAGTAAAATCCCACACGCGGATTTAAAGATCAATATAAAAAGACATGCCCGAAAGGAATGGGAACGATCCTGGAGTCGAGATGTACATAACAAATTAAAACAAATTAAAAGTGACCTCGGCCCCAGACCCAACTCGGGCTAAAAAGAAGAGACGAGGTCAAAATAACTCGACTCCGGATCGGACATACTGCCCACACTCACCGTTTCCTTCTGGAGAGGGATGAAAAACCCCTCTGCAGAAGATGGAACTGTGACCTCACAGTTCAACACATTTTAATTGAATGTACAGAATTAGAACAGATAGAGTCACAACATTATGATAACAGAGACTTGAAGTCTCTGTTCCAGTCGGTCGATCCGCTTACAATTTTAAAGTATCTGCAGGAATGTGAACTCCTGCAGAAATTGTAAATAGATATTTTTACAAAACAAACATGTAACTATTATGATTTTATAAAGATTTTATTACAACAGTACACGTTTTGAGCAGCTATGGCCCCTCAAGGCCGAAAAAAAATGATAAAAGACAGAAACGGGCGCCTAAATGACCTAAATAGTGTCGAAAGCGCCGTTAAACACCTAAAAACAAACAAACAAACTTTCGATCCGAAAGTGAGTGTCATACCTACCACAAGACCACATAGCCGCACGTATACCGGCCTTTTTCAAAAATCTGCCAAATTCCTGTCCTGTGACGAAAATTGGATCTTTGAAATATTTGATGCATATATTGTTAGCAAATACTTGCTTACACAGTCTCACTACACATTACTAACTTGTATGAAACATAAAAAAACGAAAATCGAGAGAGATTCAGGATAGATATGACGTTTTGTATTGACTGGGGTAGAGGAAAATACCCTGTCCTTTTTTTTGCATGACGGCTTTAAGTCGAATTTTTAACAAAATGGAGTGTCTTGTTGTATACACCTATGAATTCACCTGATGCAAATTGCCATCTTCTAACATCCTCATAAAAGTTTGTAATAATCAGACTTTTTAAAGTTTTATTATATATTAATAAAGTCTGTCCCCAAGGGGGCTACTCATTCCTGTAACTGCAATGAAAATTAACCAATTAAAATCCTCTTAACAATAGAAGTGCAATTAACAATGTTTTCTCGCCGTAGCTACCCCTTTTCCATCACGGCCGAAACTACAAACACATGATTTTTTCATTCAGTGTGATTTCCAGGTCAAAACCGCTTCAAGAATGGTGAGTAATGTTCAACATTAGACCATGACCCTCATTCCTGTTACCAGGGCTTGTTATTTAAATAAGAACTTGTATTAAAAATAAAAAGTATCAGTTTATAGCTTTTTTAAGGCTCTAAATAATAGTCATACTTTAATGTTGGAGTAAATCATATTTTAGGGATAGTATGAATCGAAGCGAGATAAACTCATCCCTGTTACACTCATTCCTGTTACACCTTGTTTTGTAACAGGAATGAGGGATGTAACAGGAATGAGGAAAACATAACAGGAATGAGTAACAGGAATGAGGAATGTGAACTTTCTTAAAATGAAACACATGTTTTATTATCACTAAGTCCTTTGGAGCATAATGGCCCATAGAATCGGAGCTTATCCCTGTTTCTGTAGCATGAAACAGACATTTAACTTATGAATACGAGGTTGGTCTATAGCAAATTACATTCCACAGCAGCACTGGTACCATACTATACATCTGGGTGAAGCAAAGTGAAGCAACCGGAATGAATTTCCTTGATTAAGGAAACCACTCTATGGTTGTGGAGGTTTTCGAACCTGTTATCTCCAAGTCGGGAGTCCCTTTCGGTAACCATTCGGCCACGGCGCCTCCACATGGTTTATCGATTCATAGCATATTCTTTTGTTTCATAAGAATGTGTTTGGTAAAGTGTTTTGTAAACCACTGAAGTGTTACAGGCCTATGTCCATTGAAGTGGTAACATTCATTGTTACAACATTACCATTAAAAACAATTTTTATTGTTTACATATTAATTCTTCCATTGCTGAAAGACTATTTTTAGTGCAAAGTTACCTTGCCAATACCAAATGCCTAATGTCCAAACATAGTTTGTTGCCTGTTAGGCTCAGATACATTTTAGATGATTACTATGATTTTAACGGCCCGGTATCGCTTGTACAAATGTGACATTGTATCACATAATAGTCTTCTTTGTTTCTTGACTTTATTCATGTTACACCTTGTTTTGTAATAGGAATGAGAGTGGCGAAATGTAACTTGATATTATTGTTCATTTTCAAGCGTCATAGCTTTGTTGTAACGATTGTTTTATTTTGTTTTCTTATCACAAAGGCCAAAAAAGCCATGATGTCAGCCAAGAGCAACGACTTTACCGTCAAAGACGAGACGGAGTTCCTATTCGACGTGCTGTTAATCTTAAAAAAAGAACAAGACAAATACCACAGCGACAAATCGAATGGAAAAAAAGTCCATAAAAGATAAGACACCAAGAGAACAACGCAAACAGAGAAAGAATTGGATAAAAAATTATCACACACACAATACAAACCGGAAACAGCAAAATCTTGACCTGAGTTACACTCCATCCTCACACTCAAAATCTCCACTCCAGTATGTCTCTCGTCAAAGATATCAAGCTACTAAAACAGCCAATGAAACCTAAATGTTGAAAAACCAAAGTTTTGAAGAAGTGAAAAGGCTGTCGACTCTTTATCAATCGAAAAAGAAATCCGAAAAGTACAAAAAGCGCTTGGACAGGTCATTAAAAATAAAAAAAAAACTTTCGTTGACACCCCGATCAAAAACTAGAAAAACTTTTGAAAGATAGCAGAAAAAACAAAAAAGTGAAAAGAACATTACAAAATCATTTTGCACTCCTATAAGACATCAAACATTTGAGGAACAGAAGGCACATGTACACATCCGTGAAACATCTGGCAGCTGGTATGACTCTCAAAAAATATAATTTCTTGAAAAATTCGGAAACGAAGTCAAATGCCTCCAAAATGTCCAGATCTTGTCAAGCAAATAGTAAGAGACTTTGTCCTGAAAGGTGACACTTCTAAATTAGCTCCAGGAAAGAGAAATGCAAAAACAAGAAATAAAGTCAAGAAACAAATAAGACAAATATGTGATACAATGTCACATTTGTACAAGCGATACATCTCTTGCAACCCATACGTGTCATTTTCTTCATTCTACCGACTGAAGCCATTTTGGGTTGTTACTCCAAGAAAAAGGGACAGAGAAACATGTGCATGTAAAAAATGTGAAAACATTAACATGCTTACTTCAGCGCTTTGGAGAAAAGGAGTCAAGAATGTTCAATAATGTTGTTGGTCACATCAATGAAATTTCATTCATTTCTACAAAGTGATTTGAAGCAACAGGTTTTCAAAGGTAATGATGGAGACATGCCTGAAGTTGCACCGGTTGACTTAAACAGTGATTCAAGGGATGAACATGACCAAGATGACATAAACATTAAGGTGATGCCGACTGAAATCGATTACAATGGTTTTCTCAAAAGATTGAATGAATACAAATCATTTGTTAAAGTGGTTGATGAATGTGAAAATCAAGCATTACGTGTTTGTGAAATGTTGGGGCCAGCAGAAGTGTAATCAAAACTCGCATTGGTATTGACAATAGGTGTACACATTTAATTTCAAATGATATACCTAGATCTCTGTGTGATGGGAAACAGTTATTTCCAGTCAAGCTGAGGGCCGATGGGGATTGCCTGCCTGCCTGTGGTGCAGTGTATGCATTGGGCAAAGACACACAAACAGACGAAATACAGTAAGATTGATACAAGAGCTGGCTTTACACAATGACCATTATTTGTCAGATTCAAACCTTGCTTCACTCAATGACAACATCCAGACAGTTGTTGAATTTTTGTCACAAACTTGGACCTTTATATTCCAGATGTTAACATAGGTGATAAAGATACCTTGGAAGAGTTGTTCAAACTGGGCGTTATGTCATTAAGTAAACCAAAATCATACATGGGTATGTGGTAGCTTCTCGCTCTTTCCATTGTTTTAAAAATGCCTCTTTTGTCTGTTTATCCAAACATTCCGAACTGCCACGAAAGAGTATCCTGAATTTAACAAACAATGTTGGT
This sequence comes from Berghia stephanieae, assembly GCF_034508935.2. Lineage (NCBI taxonomy): Eukaryota > Metazoa > Mollusca > Gastropoda > Nudibranchia > Aeolidiidae > Berghia > Berghia stephanieae. The sequence continues at coordinate 15,289,078 of NC_088366.1, read as the reverse complement.
GCTCTTTTGTGGGTCTCTACCAACATATGCCCCAAATCATCGTATAGGCGCCCTAACCATTTTGTTCCCCTTCTGAGTTTCAATCACTAAGGGTATTGAATTTATAATCCTTTCGAATAAATATGTTGTAATTACTCATTACTGTAACAGAAAACTCATTCCTGTTACGTCCACTCATTCCTGTTACACAAACTCATTCCTGTTAAGAATGACTTTTTCATGTTTTTCATGCTAAATATAAATACTTGAAAGGAAATATTATTTGTGGTGGTTTAACACTTATATACCTAGACTATGGTAAACAATTTTTATTTTTGTCATTTTCCTATAAATTTTTGGAGATGATGATTGCTCAAATAATATCCTTTGTTTTCAAAAACTGAGTTCTGAATGCCTTTTGTAAAACAATAAATGTCATTTTGTTGTCAAAATTAGTATCAATGCTCTGTGTTTATTGTTTTTCAATGTTTTATTTCAATAGTTGTCCAAAAATGTGTTAACTTATGTAATGTGACATATTTTTTTAAGCGTAACAGGAATGAGTCACATGTAGATTGTAATTCACAAATACTTAAATAAGTGACCAATGAAAACTCATTAAGCCCTGTTATTACAATTTTATGTCGCATACATATCACAGAAAGCATACACAAAATAATGAGTATGTTGGAAATACTTGACTTTTCAAAAATTGGAGGACTCGAATTTGGCGTTATTTTGAAAACGGCCGATACATATAGTTTCATTATATTTTGTGGGTATGCTCGCAATGGAAAAACATATCACAAACTGTTCGAGTGGTTGACAATATTAGGTTAGATTTACCAACATGGAGAAATGGCCCAGGACAAGAAGTTACTACGTCCATACTACAATGCAGCGACCCCCCCCCCCCCCCCCCCCCCCCGAAAAAAAAACAAAAAACAAAAAAAAAAAAACAACAAAACAACAAAACTGCAAGAAGAAGAAAACAAAACCAAACACATTAAAAAAAAAATTCGGTCTAAAATCTTGTCCTTCACAAATATCGATAGATTAAAATGGCGGTCGTCTCGTCAAAAACTCTCAAAACGATATTTGAAGGATGAGTTCTCTGGCCAAAATTAGAAATTTTTTTTTTTTTTTTTTAAAAAAAAGATTACGGCAGCGTTCCGAACAAGGGAGGAAATCGATTCTTCTTCCCTGAGCCATCGAGATATAAAACTCCGTAAATAAGTTAAAAAAAGAAAAATTCCAACTGAGACGATGCTGTTAACGGCAAGGTACTCATTTTACACCCGAGTACGATAAGAGAATAATATAAGTGAAGAGCATTTTCCGCGCACAGACAGGGTCTCGAAGCCTGGATCTTCCGGTCCTAAGGCGAGTATCATTCCATTATACCACATATTGTTACCTACGTGCTGTTATTGGCTAGGGGCCTCTTTTAAAGCGCAAATGTTCATGTTTTTTTTTCTTTCTTATGTCTTCTTTTTAGTAGGTAAAATATAATACATCACATCCAGTCTGATAGTATATTTGATGGACACACACAGTTAAAACCGCCGGGCACACCAAATTAAATCACACTGACAATCAATCGTTCTATCGTTAACCCTCTCCTTACCACCTACAGCAAAATCGTCATATTATTTGTTACGACACAATATACATTTTTCTTATTCAGATTTATCTATATTGTACATCACAAACTTTGAAGAATGATCTTTGTTTAATTAATAAGAACATAAAGTTGTTTTGTAGAGAGATTGTTTGAGTTTAAAAAAATCAATTTTTCTGCTAGGTAAATCTGCCATATTGGGAAATAACTGAAAATGATCGGCAAGGAAAGAGTTAATGTTTGCCACACGAGCTGCACAACATTGCACAACGCGTTGTTCTATGATATAGATAGACGTTTAGGTATGCATTGTGCATAGACGACCCCGTAAACGATAGGGCTGAGTCACTCGTCCTGGTTTCATAAAGTTTCTGGTTCGAATCTAGGAGAAGGCATTAATTAAGATTGTTTTCTTTCGTAAATACCGGTTTCTATATTGTGAAACGGAAAATAGGAATTGCAAGCTACCATTTGGATAGAACACCAGACTACCACAAAGTACTTTCCACCAGATCTAAAAGACCCAGCGAGCTACGGAATCACTGCTGGGTGGACAGAAGGGTCAGATAAAACATCTCGAATTCACTCGGGATCAATCTCGGTCCCTTTGCTTTCGAAGCGAGTGCTCTACCAACTGATGTATCTATCAGTTGTAAATTAAGCTTGGACTTAATTTTGCATAAATATATCATATTGAGCAATATCCACTAAACGTGATCAAAGCGCTTTACAAGGGGTCCATGGCCAATATCAACACAAAACATTTAGGACGGGACATGACTCTTCTTTGGCGATATTACAATTTTTCGGACAGAGACAACGCTGTTAACGGACAGGTATTCTTATTCAATTTGGGATGTAAATGAATTGTTTTTTAACAACGCTTGACCTGGTCTTCAGTGAAGAAATCCAGCTGTCAGCCAAATCTACACAATATATAGATAGTTCGAAGTTGACGTCACTCGGGTCTTTGTTATTGTTTTTTTTTTGCCATCCGCGTTTATGAGTAACTCTCACTAAACTGTATTAACCAGACTATAAACGATCATGGTTACACAAAGCTTTGTGTGTTGGCCAGTTATACTTGTTGTGAATTTCTTTGACAAGTGCATACTATCAAAAGCATAAACGAATAAGGGAAAATGATATAGGGAATGAGATTAGCGGAAGAGTAGCGTCCCTTGATTGGACGTCACCCATAGTCTGTGACGTCACCGGCGGAAAATTTATTAGAGAGAGAACGTCATGTTGGTTGTGCGCATGCGTCTCTCGTCCTCGCTTCCGGTGAAAGCGGCTTGAGACACTTCAAAACCAAATTGACGTTCTCTCTGTAAGGTGACGCAAGGTCCAATCAAGGGACGCTACTCTTCCGCTAATCTCATTCCCTATAGTGAAATCTACTACACGGAGCCAGACTTTGTGGACGCTGTATGATCCACTGTCTCAATCAGGAATTATCTTGGGATTAAAAAACAACAACTCCCCCCCCCCCCCCAAAAAAAAAAAAAAAAAAAAAAAAAAAAAAAACCAAAACAAAAAACCAAAAAAAAAAACAAACAAACAAAACAAACAAACAAACAAAAATAAAAAAAAGAGAATTTATATAACGCAATATTTACTAAATGTGCTCTAAGCGCTTTACAAAAAAAAAAAACAACAACCCAAAGATAAAAACAAAACAAAAAACAAACAATAAAAACTAGAGAATTTATATAACGCAATATTTACTAAATGTGCTCTAAGCGCTTTACAAAGGGCCCCTAGTTAACAGTTGTTTTGTTTGTTTGTTTTTAGGTGTTTAACGGCGCTTTCGACACTATTTAGGTCATTTAGGCGCCCTCTAGCTAACAGCAACACATAACAAGAAGGGCGAGATACGACGCCTGTAAGGCGATATTACAACTTTTTTTCTTTACCCCGACAGAGACAACGTTTTTAACGTCCAAGTACTCATTTTACACCTACGTACGATGAGAGAATATGAATAAAAAACCTTTGCCAAGGACTCAACTATACGCCGCTCTGAACAGGACTCGAACCGATCCGAACGCGACATTCTAAGCCGCAGTTAAAATGATGAAAATAAAAATCAATCTACTTTTGGCTCAATATAACAAGTTATATGAGCGAACACATGATATTTAGGCTATACATTCATTTTTTTTTAAAATAAAAAAAAAAAAATATGCCCTTTCGCCAGGACATCATAAGATATCGTCGCCTAGGCATTACACGAAGGAATATAGATAATTCATCAAACAAGATGTCTGATGTCAACAGGAATCACCCATGATGTCCAAGTGAGCAAACTGGGGGTTAATAATCTTGCCTAAGAAAAACAAAAAGACGAAAGTGCCTGTAGCGGGGCTCGAACCCGGGGCCTTCCGGGTCAGGGTGCAATGCTTTAACCACTCGGCCACTTCGCACCTACCCCCCCCCCCCTTCATTCATACATTCATACATTCATTTTACAAT
>NC_088366.1:15257503-15270003 GCF_034508935.2 Berghia stephanieae | reverse complement strand
AGCAATAATAATATTGTTTTTGCAAACATCCAATAAATGCAAAATCACCGACCGATAATAATGATACTAGGTACTATGAACTCTTCATATCTTGCGTTGAACTTTTCTGATTGGTTTGTTACGACTGAGATAAGATTGCGTCATCCATGTTGTTTTTGACTACATGAGATCATCGAAGGGTACTCCGTGAACCTGAAAATTCACCCAAATTGGAAAATATTCACTTCCCACTGAACCAAATAATCTTTCAGACAGGAATGGTTTGCGTTCACTAAGTACTATCTTCTTCCTAAGATGGGTGTTCGATAGCTCAATTGATAGATCACTGACCAACACGAAATCGGACGTGTAACAAATCTCGGCAGAGTTTTTTTTTACTCTTCTTCTGATCCTTCTGTCTATCTAGGAGATGGGTCTCTCAGATTTAGCGAAATTAATTTGTGATATACTAGAGTCCTATCTATAGGGTAGTAAGCAATTAATTGTTTCCACCAAAACGCTACAGAAAGCGGGATAAATTCCAGCGGAATAGGCATTGTAGTACTAAACGACTATTTTATATTATATCAACGTTTTCAAAAGCTTACTCACGTGATATGTCCTACACAGTTTTTCATTCAAGCCTAGGCGAGAGGCCGAGTAGAGAAAGCATTGCGCTCACATTTGTAGTACCCGGATTTGAGCCCCGCTATCGGCATCTCGGTCCCCCCCCCCCTCCCCGCCACCCTTGAGCCAGAAGCTTGACCTCCTAATGCTATCTTCATTCCGCTGATCTGCGACTGTCGTCTAGGTTCTTTCGGCCTTTTCCCAGACCTTAAGAAGACTTTCTCCTTTGGAATATTAAAGATTTACTTAATCCCATTCGCTTTTTGAAGCACATAGGGCCTTAAGCGACAGTTATTGAAGTCATAATTTTAAGTGAAATCGGCTAAAATCGGCTGAAAGTGAAAGAGGGTTATGTTACTGACAACGTTAATAATTTGAATTATGTCTTCATCCCTGTTATGTGTAATCCGTATCAGTCTTTTAAAACCATAAATATCCTACAGCCAATATTTATCACAGGCTCTCTATCATTTAACAAGCGTCCGCCATCCGCTTCTGCCTTAGGATTTCTTCTTGGTAGCCTCTCCCAGGTGAGGTTTGTCACTTGCAATTAGTCGGTTAGTGAGTACTTCCAAGTTTGTTTCAGACGCCAAATTTTCGTGTCCCATGGGGGTTCTAATCAAGGGATTGATGTGCGTCTATGTGGTCTTATGGTATGACACTCGCTTTCGGATCGGAAGGTCATGGGTTCGAGCCTCGCTCGGCGCATAGTTGAGTCCTTGGAAAAGACTCTTTACTCACATTTTCTCACCGTACTCAGGTGTAAAATGAGTACCTGTCCATTAACAGTGTTGTCTCTGTCATAAAAAAAGTTGTAATATCGCCTAACATGCGTCATGTCTCGTCCTACATGTTAAATTTTGCTGTTGGCAAGGGACCCCCTCCCCTCCCCTGTAAAGCGCTTTGGGCACGTTTAGTGGATCTTGCGCTATATAAAAGCTCAATTATAATTATAATTTTAATTGATGGGTGACGTTACTTTCTGCCGTTTTCAAAGTTTGCCCGACCCATCTCCATTTTCTCCTCCTATTTTGAGTGCTGGTGGATTCTTGGTTTGACCTTTTCCATAATTCTATATTTTGAATGCGATTTTGGCATCTTATAATCCGGCGGAGGCATTTGATGTTTAGTAAGGCCTGAATTTTATGAGAACGGGTATTTGAGACTGTCCAGGTTTCAGATCGTTACAGATGTACGGGTTTAACATCAAAACCAACAACTCTATGTTGAGTTGCATTAGAGATAACTGTTGCGAGGAGAGATTAAAAGGAAGGTTTTATTTATTTTAAAAATAATTGTTCTCCAAGGCTGGTCAATTTTGTCTCTGCGCCTTTTTACAATAAAACCATTATCATCATCATCATCATCATCATCATCATCATCATCATCATCATCATCATCATCATCATCATCATCATCATCATCATCATCATCATCATCATCATCATCATCATCATCATCATCATCATCATCATCATCATCATCATCATCAACAACATCATCATCATCAAAATCATCATCATCATCTCCACCACCACCACCACCACCACCACCACCACCACCACCACCACCACCACCACCACCACCACCACCACCACCACCACCACCACCACCACCACCACCACCACGTATATTCTTTCTTTTCAATAATAAGTAATCGCATTTAGACTAATGCTGCTTTCATCTCAAAGCGTCTTTTTATTTTCCCTTTCTCTCCAGAATGAACCACATACACCCTATTCCAAATTACCCACTTTTTTTTGGATATCACCACTGGATAAAGCACCAGGACACCTTGCCTTTTTACTGGAATAACCAACTGCTAGGATAGCAAGATAATATACCTATATATATAATATACTGGAGTGATTTGTGAGCCACTCGTTATCATTGGACAACACGAAATACTCATTAAAACCAACCTAAATTTTACCCAGGGTATATTGAATTCTTTAAACATCAATAATAGGGTACAGAAGTGTGACGTCAAAGTACTGGTCCCAATCTCATTGGAAGTGTACAACTGGTCTATCGGAAGACTGGATACATACCTTGTGCAAATGATCTTCTGGTTTCAGAAGAATGAAATCTTATTTTCTAGTCTAAATACATGCTGGGCGTCAATTAAGATCGTACATCCTCGCTCTTTTACGCCTCATAATAACAAAGAATCTGCCTATACATTTTACTACTAATATAATTATGCCACATTTTGATTCAATATGCTATCTATTCATTGTTAGTCCTCCCGATGACTGATTACGTTTCCAGAGAGTTTTGAACCGGAAGAGAGGAAGATATGACGTCACAACTTCTCCGCCCTATTGTATTTGCTACAGGAATAATGAATTCGCCGTAATTCTTACATTTGGACTTGGATTAAATGATTCTTGCACCCTATCTAGGAATATGGAAAACCACATCCTTATGGAAGTCGACAGGAGCTGTTCTAGTAACAGATTGTATTGAATGACTTAATGACTGTATCAAAACTGTTCTGTAATTGTAAGATTTGAACTTATTAATTGACTCAAAAGTCTCTTGATTTCTCGGGAACTTAAGGCTATAACAACTCTCTCCAAACGTTCCCATTTCTGGCAAATCCTAGTTCAGTTCAACTTACTCTGGCAGCCAGCAGCTGTCAGAGGCGACACAGTCTTCAATTCTAAGTCAACGTGAGATATTAAAGAACTTGCCTTTGCTGCTGTTACTGAGGTAATTTCGACACAGTGGCTCTTCAAGACAGCTACAACATGATTTCCATGCGATCTCGCTACAAGTGTGTTTGTGGCCGGACGAATGGAGACAAATTGTACGTCTTAGACAGTGTCATCACTCCAAACACAGATGTGACACACAAAGGTAAGGAGCGAGGAGGTATACACACACACACAGACACACACACACAATATATATATATATATATATATATATATATATATATATATATATAAATATATGCAGTTATATAATAGGGACAAAAAGCACAATGTCACACCTGCTTAGCAAGGGGCTTTTGATATATATATATATATATATATATATATATATATATATATATATATATATATATAAATATATGCAGTTATATAATAGGGACAAAAAGCACAATGTCACACCTGCTTGGCAACGGGGCTTTTGGTTCCATACTTAACATAAACAATCAAGCTGTGGTCTCTACTACAAGATTATTTGTTTTAAAAAAAAATAAAATTGATCAAATTTTTCTTTGCTAATATGGCTCAATGTACCGGATTGTCGACATCGCTTTGAGAGAGAGAGGCCTGTCGGTTTTACCGAATTCCAAGTGGAACCACTTTTGGTAGATGCGGGCGTTGTTAACAGGAAGTGACGTCAAGGCTATGGGGCCCTATTAACTAAGAAAACTAATAATTATCTTTGACCGAAAACAATTCCCAAAGACCTGTGGGAAAGGAGTTTATCCTTGTCTCAATAGATAATATGCGCTTGGTTAAGACGCCCATAACATTGCCACCCGGAAGTATAACGGACCAGCACACAAAACTCTTTGTCACCATGAACTTTTATAGTCTGGATAGCGGGTGGTTGGATGGGAGCATCACCCTTGAATCATATACCTATGATGTTCGCATGGGTGTACGATCCGATAGTGATGTCGTTTCTTCTTCTCTTTACTAGCCTATCCTGCTTCTTTGGTTTGTGATTGTATTTTTGACAGGGGATATTTTTTTTCCTGTAAATCTTCTGCCTGTTTGTTCTTGGTTATTTATAATTTAGCTTATGATATCTTTAGGTTATGATTTTGATTTACATTTGTACTATTTTTGTTAGATTGCTTGTTTTTTTGTTTCAGCGGTCTCTCATATAACCTCAATTGTGTTGGAAGAGACCTAAAGCAACAAACAAACAAAAATAGTCTGGATAATACAGTTAAGTGAGAATTACTCATAAACAGGATGGCAAAAAAAACAAACAAAACAAAACAAAACAAAACAAAAAAACAATAACAAAGACCCGAGTGACGTCATCTTCGTCCGATCTATAGCTTTAAACGAATAGTAATGATATAATTTGAACAACGTGCTATGGGTTGTGCGCCTGATCTGAACAGGCTTAACTTTTAAATCACTTCTGATTGGGGCCTTGAAAAAATGGTGAAGAAAAGCTATAGTGACGATTGGTCTATGAATTCTATTCAAAAGTTCGAACCGTGGCAGACCTGTTTCCTAAGGAGAAACATATAATATACTATTTTTTTAGGTAGATGAGATTTTAATTTTTTCTTTTTTTTTAGAGAGGCTCTCTCTGTGTTTATTTATTGTTTGTCCTTATAAACATTCAGCATATCTCATTGGTGGGGAATATGTTGTAATTATTGTTTATCATTAGACTCATTTGGGCGTATCCCATTGGTGGGGAATATGTTGTAGTTATTGTTTGTCATTAGACTCATTTGGGCGTATCTCATTTGTGGGGAATATGTTGTAGTTATTGTTTGTCATTAGACTCATTTGGGCGTATCCCATTGGTGGGAAATATGTTGTAGTTATTGTTTGTCATTAGACTCATTTGGGCGTATCTCATTTGTGGGAAATATGTTGTAGTTATTGTTTGTCATTAGACTCATTTGGGCGTATCTCATTTGTGGGAAATATGTTGTAGTTATTGTTTGTCATTAGACTCATTTGGGCGTATCTCATTTGTGGGAAATATGTTGTAGTTATTGTTTGTCATTAGACTCATTTGGGCGTATCTCATTTGTGGGAAATATGTTGTAGTTATTGTTTGTCATTAGACTCATTTGGGCGTATCTCATTGGTGGGGAATATATTGTAGTTATTGTTTGTCATTAGACTCATTTGGGCGTATCCCATTGGTGGGGAATATGTTGTAGTTATTGTTTGTCATTAGACTCATTTGGGCGTATCTCATTTGTGGGAAATATGTTGTAGTTATTGTTTGTCATTAGACTCATTTGGGCGTATCCCATTGGTGGGGAATATATTGTAGTTATTGTTTGTCATTAGACTCATTTGGGCGTATCTCATTGGTGGGGAATATGTTGTAGTTATTGTTTGTCATTAGACTCATTTGGGCGTATCCTCATTCTCATCCTCCTCTTCCTCCTCCTTCTCCACCTCCTCCTCCTCCTCTTCATTCTCATCCTCCTCTTACTCCTCCTTCTCATTCTCCTCCTTCTCCACCTCCTCCTCATCCTCCTCCACCTCCTCTTCCATCACCACCACCACCTCCTCCTCCACCACCACCACCACCACCTCCTCCTCTTCCTCCTCCTCCTCTTCCTCCTCCTCCTCCTCCTCCTACTACTTCTTCTTCTTCTTCTTCTTCTTCTTCTTCTTCTTCTTCTTCTTCTTCTAAGCCTATACGTATGTGTTTCACTTAAAACCAGAATTTTTACCCGTAGTATAATACAACAATTTTTTTTTCAAATTATTTCACGACCATTAACCCCCTATTGACTTTTGTGTGGACAACTTCAATGAATATCACCAAAGCTTTTATTTCCAAATTTTATGGGTGTTCCATGTCAACTACTTCATTTGTACCGTCGTATTATAGGCCATTGAAATAACAAGACAGGATATAGCGAGGCTTACACGACATGTCACAGCAAATAATATTATGGTGACCTCAGACTTTGAATATATTATTTTTTTCATTTTTTTTTCTCCATTGTATTTCTCGAACTTAACTCTCTCTCTCTCTCTCTCTCTCTCTCTCTCTCTCTCTCTCTCTCCATCTCTCTCTCTCTCTCTTACTTTCTCCCTCTATTTATCTATCTATCTATCTATCTATCTATCTATCTATCTATCTATCTATCTATCTATCTATCTATCTATCTATTTCTCTCCATCTCTCTCTCTCTCTCTCTCTCTCTCTCTCTCTCTCTCTCTACTTCCGCATATTTAAAAGTGTCACATTACTTTTCCACAATTCAAACAGTAAATTGTTTTCTCCAATGCACCAAAAGCAATAGAACCCACAACCAGCAACGAGCATCCAGATAATAACATTGCCTATTAACGTGTAATATCAAGTGTGGTTATGTGGTCTTGTGGTCTGAAACTCGCCTCTAGATCGAAAGATCTAGGGTTCGAATCCCGCTTTGAGCGTCACATAGCTGAGTTCTTTTTTAAAAAAGGCTCTTTACTCTCATTCTCTCGCCGTACGCAAGTGTGAAATGAGTACTAGGCGTTTAACAGCGTTGTCGCTGTCCAAAAACAAAAATGTAATATCGCCTAACAGGCGTCATGTCTCGTCCTACATGTTGAGTGCTGCTGTTGGATATGGATTTTTGTGCACGTGTTATGGATATGAGCTATATAAATGTTCAAGCTTGAGCCGACGAAAAGTTTTTAAAAGGTACAGTTATCTATAAATACATCACACTAAAATTTGAATCTATCTAGAAAACATATCAACAGCTACCCCCCCTCTCTCTCTCTCTCTCTCTCTCTCTCTCTCTCTCTCTCTCTCTCTCTCTCTAGTGGATATTGCGCTGTATAAATGATCAAGCTTGAGCCGGCGAAAAGTTTTTTAAAGGTAAAGTTATCAATAAATACATAACACTAAAATCTGAATCTATCTAAAAAAAAACAACAGAACAACAACTACCCCCCCCCCTTCCCCCCGGAGGCTCGCAAGCATAGACAGGACGCCGACAGATACAGGGATCTTTCTCATTGTAGAATTGTAGTTTAATTAAGTGCGGCTATGTGGTCTAGTGGTATGACACTCGCTTTCGGATCGGAAGGTCCAGGGTTCGAGTTCCGTCTTGAGCGGCGAATAGTTGGGTCTTTGAAAAAGGTTCTTAACTCTCACCGAACTCAGGTGTAAAATGAGTACCTGGTCGTATGTTAATAGCGTTGTTTCTGTCTGAAAAAAAATGTAATATCGCTTACCTACGTCATGTCTCGTTCTACATGTTAAGTGTTGTTGTTGGAGAGGGGGCCCATTTTAAAGCGTTTGTGCACGTTTAGTGGATATTGCGCTATATAAATTTTCAAGCTTGAGCCGATGAAAAGTTTTTAAACGGCACAGTTATCAATACATACATCACACTAAAATCTGAATCTATTTAGAAAACAGATCAACAGCTACCCCCCCCCCTCCCCCCGAGAAAGATCGGAGACATCGACAATATTGGCAGAGACAGGAGTTTTCCCATTGTAGAATTGTTGTTTAGATATGTCAAATTCAATGGAAAAATTAGAAAACAAAGTTGACAGGGTAAAAGAGAACATTAGTTAAGAAAGACGCCTCAACGAAAATGACAAATAAATAAACAAAAAAACCCAAAACAAAAAAAAACACAAAAAACAAAAACAAAAAACAAACAAAAAAATCCCGAAAAACAAAACAAAAAACAAAACAAAACAAAAAAACAAAACAAAAAAAAAAACAAAAAAAACAACAACAAACAAACAAAAAACAAAAAACAAACAAACAAAAAACAAAACAAAACAAAACCACACACATCAGCAAGAAGAGGGGGGGGGGAAATCTATAAATTGAAAAGGGACAAAATAACAATAAAACAATACAAAAATAAAAATAAAAAAGACAGACAATGCGTATTAAACAATTAATAAAGGACAAAGATTAATCACAATGTTTACCTTCCTATAAATATAATATGGCGAGATCTTCTTTCTGGCTAGGATTCGTGTGCTATGAAAACAGAATGACTCATAAATAGGTTTGTAAAAATATATAAAATTGCCATATATGACCTATCGCCTCAAACTGGTGTTTTTAGTCGAGTGAACATGTTGTTCAAAAATGTGATTTTGTGTCTAAAGATAATACTAGAGCAGATAGAGCACTCGCTTCACACGCAAGGGGACCGAGATCGATTCCGGGTGCAGTCGAGATTTTTTTCTGACCCCCCTGTCCACCCAACAGTGAAATGGGTGGCTGAGTCTGTTAGATTTGGCGGAAAGTACTTTGCGATAGACTAGCTTCCTATCCAAAGGATAACAAGTCATTGCTATTGTCCGTTTCACGCTATCGAAACCGGGATAAACTCCGGCCCAATGGTCCTGAAGGACTGCTAAAAAAATTTAATATGGCGAGATCTTCTTTCAAGCTCGGATTTGTAGCCAAAGAAAACAGAATACAATGACTCATGGATAGATTTAAAAAATAATATTTTTCATTTGTGATTCATCGCTTCAAACTGGTGTTATAGTCGAGTGAACATGGAGCTGAAAAAATGTAATTTTATGTCTAAAAATAATACTTTCATAATCTAAAATGCTTTTATTATGAAGAATGAATACAATTTCGTAAATTGTTCAAATAGAAAATTGTGTACTTTTATTCATTTTGGTTTAACACTCTCCTTACCAACCTCAGGAAAATCGTCACATTCGTTACGATTCAACCAGCACTTTTATCATTCAGATTTCTTTTGTAAATCACACAATTTAAAGAAGAATGTTTTATTATAGCTATAAAATCGTTAAACTGTGTTGTAGAGATCGTTTTGCTGGTCAATATTATGCATAGAATGTATTTATTGCTTTTCTGTTTGAGTAAGAAATAAAACTATTTTTGTGTTCAGCGGGTTTGAAATTTTGGGGAAAATTCTAAAAATTGTTGGTAAGGAAAGGGTTAAAAAATTCAGCATTGAGTCTGTAATTCATATCGTGGCTCAGCGGTACAGTCTTTGCTTCTTACCCAAAAGGTACCAAGTTCGACTCCCCACTCGCCTCGTTGTGTGGCCTTGAGCAAGTCAATAACTTATCGAGTCTGTGATTCATATCATGGCTCAAGGTGCGGTCTTTGGTTTTTACCCAAAAGGTACCAAGTTCCAATACCCGCCTCGTTGTGTGGCCTTGAGCAAGTCACCTCGCCCTAGCTCATTTTGCGGCGCTGCACTGCGGCTGATGCCTTGGTTATTCCAGTCTTCCCTTGGAATAGACCCTAAAGACAAATTTCCCCTTGGGACTGAATAAGGGAATTAAAAATTGTCATCGTCCAAAACCATATATCCACTAAACATGCTCAAAGTACTTTGCCAAAGGGTCCCTGACCAACAGCAACCAGCAACTTGTAACCTGTAGAACGCACGAGACATGACGCCTGTTAGGCGACATAGGCGACATTACAATTTTTTTTTTTGGACTGAGACAACGCTGTTGACGGCCAAGTAGTCATTTTATAACTGAGTACGGTTAGAGAATGTGAGAAAAGAGCCTTTTTCAGGGACTCAACAATGTGCCGAGCGAGGCTCGAACCCAGGACCTTCCGATCCGAAAGCGGGTGTCATACCACAAGACCACATAGCCACACAACCAATATAGAATTATGTCTAGATTACATTCCGCTATGTCAAGTTGATAATTGGTTCAGATCGATAATTGAAATGGGTACTTGAGAATATAAACCGGTTTTGTGTTTATTTCTCCAGAGTTTAGTGACACGGTGAGATGTTTTGTGTCTGCTGGGCTGTGAGGAAAGCATACAAATTACATAATGGTATACGCCCACATACATTGAAAGAGAGAGAGGAGAACATGTAGAATGAATCGTGCGTTATTTAAAGATGACACATGCCCACACACGAACACACACACACCCTCACTCACACACAAACACACACACCCTCACTCACACACACACACACACACACTAAAAGAGAGAGAGAGAGAGAGAGAGAGAGAGAGAGAGAGAGAGAGAGAGAGAGAGAGTTAAATAAAGAGTTAAGATAAATAGATTTTAAAAAATGGACAAACCCGATCAACAGTTGACATTTTCTGTGTTATGAAACATTTGGGAAATTCATAGGCCTTCTGTTTAATTTAACTTGTTGACTTCAAATGAAACCTTTGATAGCTTGCAACACTTCTGAGTGAGGGGGGGGGGGGATCAGAGAAAGCAGGTATTATAACATGATACAAAGCTTGTGATCCACCCTATCAAACCGATTTTGAGCCGATGTGAGCTAGAGATCAAATTAAGAAATTTGGGAGCATCCTACCGGTGTAAGATAATGATAGGAAAAAGTGTGTATGAAACGGTTATGAAACATTTGGGAAATTCATAGGCCTTCTGCTTAATTAAACTCGTTGACTTCAAATGAAACCTTTGATAAAAACAGAAAGTATCTTGCAACACTGAAAAAATAAATTTTAAAAAGTGGCCAAACCCAATGAACAATTGACATTTTATGTGTTATGAAACATTTAGGAAATTCATAGGCCTTCTGTTTAATTTAACTCATTGACTTCAAATGAAATCTTTCATATCTTGCAACACTTCTGAGGGGCGAAAAATCCGGGATCGCAGGTATTATAACATGATACAAGCTTGTGATCCACCCTATCAAACCGATTTTGAGCCGATGTGAGAGATCAAATTAAGAAATTTGGGAGCAGCCTACTGGTGTAAGATAAAGATAGGAAAAGTGTGTATGAAACGGTTATGAAACATTTGGGAAATTTATAGGCCTTCTGCTTAATTAAACTCGTTGACTTCAAATGAAACCTTTGATTAAAAACAGAAAGTATCTTGCAACAAGAGATTAGTGAGTAGGAAAGTGCCAGAAGACAATAGAGAATAACCATTTTTCGCGGCGGTGATGGGGTTTGAACCCGCGACCTTA
This sequence comes from Berghia stephanieae, assembly GCF_034508935.2. Taxonomy (NCBI): domain Eukaryota; kingdom Metazoa; phylum Mollusca; class Gastropoda; order Nudibranchia; family Aeolidiidae; genus Berghia; species Berghia stephanieae. The sequence goes on along the minus strand of NC_088366.1, from coordinate 15,258,785 downwards.
TTAGTACGACAATTCCGCCTGGCCGTTGAGAGCATGACTCTACCGTATGAGCTATCCACGATCTTGCAACACTTCTGAGGGGGACAAAAACCGGGATGGCAGATATTATAACATGATACAAAGCTTGTGATCCACCCTATCAAACCGATTTTGAGGCAGTGTGAGCTAGAGATCAAATTAAGAAATTTGGGAGCAGCCTACCGGTTTGAGATAAAGATAGGAAAAAGTATGTACGAAACAACAGTAGCAGACAAAGCAAGAAATAAAAATACAAGAAAATAAAATCATCCATAAAAATCAGTCTTCCTCGACTGGGTATCGAACCCCAGACCTCCTGATTACTGGACAGACGTGCTACCATTGCCATTTTTGGGATGATTTTTTTCTTCTTATAGTTTTCTTTAAAGAACTGAACAAATGTGTATGAAATGTACCAGACAAAGCAAGAAAGAAAAATACAAAAGAAACAAAAACAAAAACAAAACAAAAATATCCCAATAAAACAGTCGACCTCGACTGGGGATCGAACTTCAGATCTTCTGATTACCGGTCAGACGTGCTACCATTACCAAAATATGTTTCTTTCTTGCGTTGTCTGGCACCGTTCCATACAGACTTTTTCAGATTTTTGTGAGCTAGATCAATGGTTTTCAAACTGGGGTCTGCGAAATGCTTGGTCAATTCTACTATAATTGATAAAGGTCTGAATTGGTGTGTATGAACCAAGTGCCACACAAGGCGGAATGAACAATTCAAGAAAAAATAATCCCAAAATATTAGCTAGTCTCGAATGGGGATAGAACTTCAGGCCTTCTGATTACCCATCAGACGTACTGCCATTACACCACAGAGGTTACATGACTCAATATATAATATATATATATATATATATATATATATATATATATATATATATATATATAGTATGTTAAATCTGGCTGGCGGATGGTTTACCTAAACGAATAGCATACATATCTTTCACAGAGTCTCTTTCCCCATTGTGAATATGACACGTGAGTTTTAATGTGTATGCAAACACGCATTATAATATATTCTTTAATTAATAAGATGATTATCGTGGTCAATGCTTCTTATAGAACACAGCATTGCAAGGTCTCTAAGACACCACATAACACTTGACCTAGGTCATTGCCGAGATAATCTCATATTCACTCTGCTGATCCCACAGATTAACTCGGGATATAGCTAGTGGGATTATGAAATATATAGTGCAGTACTGTAAACCCTTGATAAAAGGAATGAAGAGAAAACATCGGAGATT
>NC_088366.1:15245003-15252503 GCF_034508935.2 Berghia stephanieae | reverse complement strand
TAGCTTTTTGAATATATAATCTGTATTACGATGAAAGCGAATCCTTTAACCCATTTTATTAATGTAAAAACAAAGAATAATCAGAGCCATTCTGAGCTGCTTTGTTTTTGTTTGTTTTTAATTAGACGTGTATTGTTTTTCATTATAAATATTAAAAATTTAATCTAATCTTAAAAATGCCTTCCTCCTCCTCCTTCTCCTCATTAGCCTCCGCCTTCTCGTCGTCCTCCTCCTCCTCCTGCTCCTCCTCCTCCTCATCTCCTTCTTCCTCCTCCTCCTCCTCCTCTTCCTCCTCCTCCTCCTCATCCTCCTCCTCCTCCTTCTCGTTGCTGCTTTTGTTGTTGTTGTTGTTGTTGTTGTTGTTGTTGTTGTTGTTGTTGTTGTTGTTGTTGTTGTTGTATTTCTTCTTCTTTGTCTTCTTCTTCTTCTTCTTCTTCTTCTTCTTCTTCTTCTTCTTCTTCTTCTTCGGCTAACCACCGAGTCAAACCACCTCTATTTTTGAACGAGTCTGATCGTATAACAATGACTACGGTCTGATCCTCTATCGATTTAGCTACAACACTACATTTGCTAAAAGAAGGGGAAAAACAAAATTAAAACCAACCATTATTTACACTGCCTTAATATGAAAAATTACGTTTTAAAAATGTTGACTAGAAAACTCGTCCTTCAAATATCGATCGATTAAAATGACCCAAATAGTGACAAAAACTCTCAAACTGGGACTTCGCGAAGTCCCAGGTTTGAGAGTTTTAGCCAAGATGGGGGTCATTTTAAACGATCGGTATTTGAAGGACGAGTTTTTCTGGCCAAAATTTTAAAATACGTTTATTTTCAGAATACTGCAGTTTATATCTGTATCCCATTGTACTTTCGTGACGTTGACTTTATTTAGTTTGGCCAGTCATAAAGAGGAATGAGGAAGAACATAAAATGAAGATTATGTTATTTTTATTGTCATTTTATTGCTACTGATCAGCATGAAGATGCTGAAACTGTGCTGTAGAACAATAGGGGGTCAATATGGGTTACTAGGAGAGGAACAGGTGAAGGTGGACACGCACACAACTACACACAGACACCCACACACACACACACACATAAACACACGCACACACACAGACACACACACACACACGCACACACACACACACAACTACCCTCGATCCATTCAAAAAAAAAATCTCCCCCCCCCTTCTCTCCCTCTCTCTCTCTCTCACTTATCTGCGCCCCCCTCTCTCTCTCTCTCTCTCTCTCTCTCTCTCTCTCTCTCTCTCTTTCTCACAATAAATTAAACATGAGCACACACCACTACAAGGTATTTTTCTTTTTCAGACACTACTTCAGACACACAGACGAGAGGGAGAGAGAGAGAGAGAGAGAGAGAGAGAGAGAGAGAGAGAGAGAGAGAGAGAGAGAGAGAGAGAGAGAGAGAGAGAGAGAGAGAGAGAGAGAGAACTATCTCTCTTTTTAAATAAAAATTAAAATTCCCTATAGTAATCCCCTCGGGAAAATTTATCCTTAAGGTCTATTCCAAGGGAAGACTGGAACGTCTCAGGCGTTAGCCGCACTGCAGCTTCGCAAAGAGTGCCGCAAACCAAGCTAGGGCGATATGACATGATCAAGGCCACACAGCGCGGCGGGTAGTCGAGCCCGGTACCCTTCTGTTACGAGCTACGACCATACCGCTGAGCCATGCCCCCCCTTCCCCCGCAACACACACACACACTAACGCACACTCATACCCCCCCTCCCCCCCCCCGGTACTTAAAGCGATACACAAAACATGTCCTAAATTTTGTATTTAGAATTGATTTGTTTCCTTTCTTTTCCGCCTCCACCGCCTAATTTGCTCACATCTCCCAGAACGACCAGTCCAGACGAGCTTGGCACAACGGAGAAGACACAAAAGCAACAACGGACGATGTCTCTTCCGATCACAAACTTACCTCATCGGACGCCGACGACAACGCGTCCACACCAAAAGATTCCAATGCCAACGTCAGCTGTACGAATGGCAATGTGCAAGCGAAGATCGTCACCCCCTTAGACAATGACGTCCAGACCAAACCCCAGTCTGATAGAAATGGTGACGTCTCTCATGATGACGTCAGCGTTGAGGTCATTTCATCAAGTTCTTGCCCCAATGACGAATCTTTACAATCGAATCTTGGGCTTTCGTCTCCAGACTCTAGTCAGAATGGCATGCCTCTGGAAAACTATCATGGTAGGTGGAATATTTTGATCAGTTAATTGACCTATTTTCTCATTTCTATCTTTTAAAAATAATTTATATTTCAATTTCAATGCTTTTAGATACGCGCATCTTCAAAATGTATCTATGGTTTCATTGAATTTATTACAATGAGAAAACAGTGTGTAGTCACTGGTGTTATATTAAAATAGGAAAGGATGTATTTGAAACATTGCCGGACTGAGTGCTACGTCGTAGTGTCATGTCATCAGTAGAAGTAAATCATTAGACTTTGGGTGAAATGTTTTGGGTTTCAACGCCAATAGGGACACTAGAAATTTCTCCTTTTTTATTCCAAAGTTTGAAATGCTATTTCACATAGATCTCTGGTCTACATTGATATGACAGACTGACTCTAAAAGAAGATGCAATGTTTTGTTAATTTAAAGTGTATTTGAAAGTTTGATAAACGTTGAAACATTTTTTTGTAAAACGAATTTAATTTCGGAAAATAGCTGACATATTTTTCTTTGATTGAATTCTGGATATTTTTATGGGAGGCCAGAAAAGGTGCCATCAATATCAAATATTTGAGAGACTGAGGCTTTCGATGTTTATATTTTTTGTTTGATTTGTTCGGAGATTTGTTTTGTTTTGGGTAATTAAACTGTTTAATTTTGATTACAGGTCCCATGAGAAATATCCAAGAAGATCGCCGAGATGTTAAATTTGATGAATCAATGAAGTCATACATTAATCATCTACAAAACGACAAAGAGGAGCTCGTGGAAAAGGTTAGACATTAAAAAACCCCCAAACAAACAAGGAAACAAACAAAACAAAAAAACAGGCAACAAAATAAAAACAAACAAAAAACACCAGAAAAGATAAAAAAGGCAAAAAATAAAAAATAGAACAGAACAAAAAAAAACACCCCAAAATAAAACAGAACACAACAAACAAACCATCAAAAAAGCTATTTAATTTTTGTAATTGTATTTCTGCATTTTTCAAGCTTTTAAGCATTAACTTTAGATATATCTTTGAACCTGCGTGCACTTCAGTTTTTGTAAACATGTATAGAAAAGTCGATTTGAACCGATACACATGTTTAATTTCTTTGATTTTATATCGTTTTCAGCTGGCGGCCTCAAAAGAATGCCAGATGTATTTGAAGCAGGAGAACCAAAGGTTGGCCACTCATATTGAAGAAATGGCTGGCTTGGACTCGCTCAGTGACAATCAGGTAACTTTTCACGTCCGATATAGATAGAATGAAGTTGACGTCACTCAGGTCTTTGTTATTATTATTTTTTTTTGTCATCCGCGTTTATGAGTAATTCTCACGAAACTTCTTTATTAACCAGACTATAAACGTTTAAGGTTACACATAGTTTTGTGTACTAGTCCGTTATACTTGACAATGTTGTGAACTTCTTAGCCAAGCGCATACTATATCTATACCAACAAATGGCGTTTGACGTTCATTGTTAATGTGTTTGATACAAATCCCTGTACCTTAATCTTTGAACAATATTTACAGCAAACCAACGTGCATTTTATTTAAAAGCTCGACATTTTAACTAAACACCATTTACTACACAATTTATCTAAATAGGTCTTTGTGCACCTTTTAGCAGATCTGACGATCGAAAGCAATTATGGTCTCAATTTAACATTGTCGTTATGGACAAAATTGTGCGTTGGTTTGAGAGTATTTCCATTACAACAATGAGACCAAAACAATTTGGGATATCAGACCTGCAAGTAAATACACGTCGATCTAGGTCCTTTAAAAGACGGCTTCCCAACTATTAAAACTCACAGTCCATCAGCAATATGACGATATTGTAAAAACTACTTAAACTCCAAATTTAATAGATTGATATGTACATCTAAATATTACATTTCTATGAGTTTAGCATGTGCAATGCGCTTCAAAATGTTTTATTTACTCCCCCACAAGGTCATGTGGACCCGTATTTCCATTTCAAACTATATAAAATGCCAGGTTAAGAATTTTGTTATAATCACTGACCACGTTTAACATTGCTTGAAACAAGTGAATGATTTGCCACCAGAACATCGGCTGGCCAACCAATGTTTAGATAGGGAGTGCCCAAATATATCTCGGTTGACAATTCATCTACTCTCTCCTTACCAGCCATTTTCAGGATTTTCCCCAAAATTTCACAGCCAACTATGACAAAAAAATATTTTTTATCACTCAAACACAATAGCAGATAAATAATTTCTTTAGTAAAACATGCTCTACAACACACTGTTCATTTTCTATAAATTTTATGATGAACACAAGAAATCTGAAAAATAAAAATGCATCGTAACGAATGTGACGATTTTCCTTTAGTTGGTAAGGAGGGGGTTAAAGCTTGATAAATATGCAGGCTTTGTCGCATTGTTAAAAAAAATTCCTCACAACAATTTTGTGAGTTAAAGCAAAGAGTGTGTAGGGTAACGTAGTTACCAAGAGCTCTCACTTCTCTTAACCGCAATGCTATTGTCGCGTGCCAGGCGAGACAGCGAGGTGGGTGTGCTCCGCGTGTATCATGCGCGCTAGGCTTACTGATACAATGACGAAAATACGAGTAGAAGACGGAAGATGCTTGGCTTCACCAAAAGCGGGAAGTGAGAGCTCTTGGTAACATAACAATCGTTACTTACACGCTCTTTGGTTAAAGTAAGAGAGTTATCGTGTTCTCTGTGCTGAAAAAAATATATGATAAAACACAGTGATATATTTTTCCTAGTATGGCACTTAAAAAAAATAATAATTAAAGACTGAGATGTCGCTTTTGCCATTCATAGTCTCAATGAAGACAATTCACTTCCCTTTTGGGCTGGAGAAATCACTCACTTTATCTTTTATCCTATAACCCTTCCTTTCGGATTTTAAATTTTGCCTGAGCCCGACCTGAGGTCTTTTGCTGAGGGGTAGACAGTTATAAAAATCTCCAGTTTGCGATCCATAATATTTTGTTCTTGTAATATATCATCCGTCTCAAGTTCATTATTATTCAATTCTTGGAACGCATTTTTACATGTTAAGACCCCAAGGTAATGAAAATTGACTTTGTGTTCTAAATTACGAAAATATTTTACAATTTATATATCTACCCCTTTGAGAAAAATGAATGCCAGTTCTTAAACAACTCATGTCTCAAATTTTGTAACTAACCTTTTTCAATAAAAATTCAATTGTCTAGAATCTGGTTCAACCAAACATAATACTTGAATAGAGCTGGTGAGACATACTATTTTTTAGTTTCCGTCACAATGGCATCGTCTGCTATTGATTGTTTACGAATTTTAGATGCCATCAAATCAGACATATGGATAGATTGTTTGAATCTACAGCTGGAATTTGCTCGCGCTTGTCCGCTTTTGCCATAGCTTTTGTTGTGTGCTTCCAGCCAAGTGCTTTCTAATCACCTTTTAACTGGGTGGTTCGTTTTTGACCGAACCTCATGGGAGGGCATCCAATTCCAATTTTTGTAAATGAATCTTCTTCGATCCGCATCACTATTTTTCTTTAACCCCCCCCCCCCCTACCCCACACACGTTTTACCAATTGTTGCTTAGATTAATTTTAACCAGTTAACTGCCGTACCCCACCAGAAAGACGCGTATTTAAAAAATTGGGAGCTCCCAGGTTTGAAAGTTTTTGCCAAGATGAGGGTCACTCAAATTGATCAAAATTTGAAGGTTTTCTGGCCAAATTTTTAAATACGCGACTTTCTGAAGTATGGCAGTAAACCGAGAAACTTCTGGCGCTGATATGACCCAAATGTGTTGCAAGCGCCGTAAAACCCTTAAAAACAAACAAACAACGGAGAAACTTTGACTTCAGACTTTGGCGTTCGGAGGGCAATGGAGGCAATCCTACAACTTTGAAGAATTACAAATAAATCTTCAGTTATGTAACCTACCTTAAACTGAGTTAGAAACAAAATTTATTATTAAACAATTATTAGTCCCGTTATTACGAGGTCTCTTTCAAAATTAAATCATGGGTGACAGAGAACACCATAAAGTGTGTTGTGTACAGTAATGATGTGGATGATATTTGCTATGATGGCCCATCAAACTTTGTAATAAGCCATTTTATGTGACCCATCATCTCAAAATGGTATTATGTCGGAGTGATAATGATGGTGAAAATTTAATTTGTAGTAAAAAGAAAATAAGTATGCATCGTGTTATTTTATGTGTTATATTAATTAAAATAGATTTAGCATTGTGAAGTGCTGGTGATCATTTTATCATTTAAATTTTAATTCTATTTTTGCATCCTCTTTACTCACACATGACCAGTTTGACCAACTTGGTCACATATTTAAAAGCTAAAGATGCCCAAGGGAGCCAATCAAAATATAAAGGCAATACAAAGAGTAAAGAAGAAGAATAACTCGTATAATGTGAACCTCATAATAACAAAATAACATCTGAAGAAAGCCCAAGGCCGAAATGTTGTCTATGTAGTCCTCCGCCCCAAAACCTGTATTATGTCAGAATGGCTTAGATGCTAAAAATAGGTTTTTGGAGACAAAAAATATGAGACTTTGGTTAAGTTTTTATTATGATTTATTGAGAACAAAGGATGTGATTTCATGAAATGAAAGAATTAAAAATTCCACATGTCTTCTTCTTTTAACTCAAAAATCGCTATTTGGCATCTTGTTCACATCAATATAATACAATTTTGAGACGCTGGGTCAGATTTTTGCGTATTTTGTCAACATTATGAGCTATTTTTCTTTCTAATATTATTTTGGCATATTATTTAAAAGTTACATGTCTTATCAACCTATTCCTTCCAGACGGACGTGAGCACGACCGATACAGAAAAGGAGTTAGAGCAGTTCAAACGACAGTATGTCTTTGTCAATCAGGAACTCAAGGTACAGTATGTAATGTTAGAAATCTATTCGGCTTGGTCGTCTTCTGGTATGGTACTCTGCTTTTGGTATTTAAGCTCTCTGGTTCGAATCCAGCTCTGGCGACGCAAAGTTGATTTCTTGGGAAAAAAAAGCTCCTTACTTACCTTCTCTCACTGTACTAAGGTGTAAAATGAGTACCAGGCCGATAACGGAGTGGCCTCTGTCGACATGTGTCATGTCATGTCTTGTCCTAGGTGTGCAGTGTTGCTACTGGCTTTATATCCCTGTAAAGCGCTTTGAGCACATTTATCGGAATTTTGCGCTTTGTAAAAGATGTCATTATTTTTTAAAATATTACTTTTTCAAATACTTAAAATATAATCGGAGGAAAGCCCTAAGTAATCAAAA
>NC_088366.1:15180003-15240003 GCF_034508935.2 Berghia stephanieae | reverse complement strand
GCCTCTAAGAATACGAGAGAGCTGAACACAAGAACCCGAGTTTCATGTCTGCAATCGACGTGAACTTATTTCAGGTCTGGCAATCTAATTCCTTATGGGTTCATTGTTGTCATGGAAACCTTTAAAAAATGACGCAAAATATTATCCATTAAACTAGGCCCTTATGTTGGTTCGGATGTTAGACCTTCATTTAGGTACACGTCGTCTACAGTATATGTACACGTCGTCTACAATTAAATCGAATATAGCTAAAATTAAAGATTGCTAAACGGAAAGACATTTCAGTAAGTATCACATTGCCTTTGTTATCAAATTCTCAAAAATCTGAAATAGTTATTTTCATATTGTCGCTAAACCTGAAAGAAATGCTTCCCAGTTGCTAGTTACATGGTGGAATTCATATAATGGTGGTTGATTTCTGATTTTCAGTCGAGAAACTTATACCAAAATTTGCCATACTATCTATTACTTTCATATTTTCAGATTTTCGAGGAAGTATCGCCACTGGTGAGGTCTGTGCTGGATGGGTACAATGTTTGCATATTTGCCTATGGACAGACTGGCTCCGGGAAAACCTACACGATGGAGGTAATAGTTGCAGACTTGCTTACTTTAAATTTTAAAGATTCGTAGAATCCAAGGGAAAAAATGAAAAAAGTCACTATAAATAGCTTTACAAATCAATAAGTTGCCATCACCATGACCCAGAGATGCTTCAAAGTCCTGAGTATAGGATCTAAAGAATTAAATTTTGCTTTTCAACTAAATTTATTGAGTCAAAGAGGCGAATGCAGCTCTGTAGCGGGAGCCAAAAATTCGCAATTCTACAAATTTTTCGCAGTACTTGGCAGGTTGTTGTTGTTGTTGTTGTTGTTGTTGTTGTGTTGATTTGTAGATGGTGAGTCAGTTGCGCCTTGTAAAAATAACCCGTTGAAGGACTGCGTCATTCAAACTCGATCCTCTCAGGCTGCAGCAGTACTGGCCTCTCTCCAGGATGTAAACCCATTTTGACTCTTTCCATCTCAGGACGTAATTTTAAAAAAATTACTTGATGCCTTATTGATACTCTACTGTTGACAATGCTTCTGGTAATATTCGTGTCAATAAAAAGAATATTGAAAGGTCATCATTTCAATCGATTTAAGTGATGAAAAAAAACAACATTATTTGTTAAAAATCATCTCAACCAGTAAAGAGACATAATTTGTAAAGATCAACACCACCAATAACGTAAACATAAAATTGTGATTGTATTTCCAGGGACCGTCATTAGACCCAGGCATCAACCAAAGGGCCTTACAGCTTTTGTTTGAAAGTTTAGACCAAGAGGGATGGACATACAGTATCACTGCTAGCGTTCTGGAAATCTACAACGAGACCATTCGGTAAATAAATCATACTGAAATATGGATAGAACGAAATAGGCTTGAACAGTCGTGACGTCACTTCCCTCGTTATGACGCATAATAACTTAGTAACTGGTTCTAAACTATCGGAACAATGGCGGACGCCCTTATGAAATACTTCTCCGACGAGCATAAAAGTGTATCCAGAGGTGAAAAACATCATAAATCTGATCATGTTTTGACTGTTATACATTCTGATCACACGACATGTGAAAAAGTTCTAGCCAGCATGAGAATAAAAAGTACCGATTTTCTTTGTTTAGAACCAAGCTGCTCGTTGCTGGGCGGACGTAACATCAGACTTTTGAATCCAATTGATGTCACTCAGCGCTTTGTTATTGTTTTAGACAGCAATTTTTAGTAGTAGTTCTCACAAAATTGTATTAATCAGACTATAAACATTCAAGTTTTGTGTTTTGGTACGTTATATCCGGCTGGCGAGTGTTGTGAGTCTTTTAGATATGCACACAGCATCAATATGTAACCCATCGCGTCAATTGGTATTATGTCGGAATGAATTAGATGTCGACAATTGAGTTTAACCCTCTCTAAGATCGTCACATTCGTTATCAGGATATGGACATATTTCTCAATCATATTATATTTTCATTTGTTTTGTACATCACAAACTTTGAAGTAAATTATTTGTTATAGCTGGCAAATGCTATTTTGTGAAGCTCGTTTTGCTGAACAAATTCTGAACAGTATGTACTTTTTGTTTCTAATTTTGAATTTAAAAAATCAATTTTATGTTGGGTAGAGATAGCTATACTACGTTTCAATTGAATTTATTTTTCTTTTTTAGATATCTCGTCGCCGTAGTTAGGGTCTATAGTATTTTGCCAATTATGTACACTTTGACTAATGACCGATTAAATGAGATTATTTAAATGGCATTCTTGTAATCTGTGTCTTTATGACATCTTCCAGTGACCTTCTAAACCCTGACATTTCGAACAAGCTTGAGGTCAAACTAAAACCTGAGGGAGGTCTTCATGTGCCTGGAGTTGTGGTGGTTCCCGTGACAAGTCTTCAAGAAGTCAATGAGGTATGGATTTCTCTCTTCTTTTACTGATGGCGATGATGATGATGATGATGATGATGATGATGATGATGATGATGATGATACTGATGATGATGATGATATGATGATTATGATGATGATGAATATGATTATGATAATGATGAACGAAGAAATATGATGATGATGATGATGATGTGATGATATGATGATGATGATGATTGATGATTATGATGATGAGAGACGAGGAGATGATGATGATGATGATGATGATGATGATGATGATGATGATGATGGTGGATGATGATGCGAGAGATGAGATGATGATGATGATGATGATGACGGAGATGATGATGATGAATGATGATGATGATGATGATGATGATGATGATGATGATGATGGTGATGATGATGGAAGCACACCTGTCCGGAGTCAGATGGTCAGGGGTTCAAGTCCATAATCGAGGAATAATATTTTTGTTGTTGTTATTTCTTAATTGTATTTTTTTCTATTCGATTACCTGGATTGTATAACAAAACACATATTTTCTGATATTGGTCAGTTCACCATTCGATTATTTCCCCCAACCACAGGTATCAGAGACAGGGCACAAGCACCGGTGTACAGCCACCACCAGCATGAATGACCTGTCGTCTCGATCTCACTGTTTGCTGTGTGTAACAGTCCACGGACTTCATGAAGACACTGGGTTGACCACAACTGGTGGGTTTGAAACGATAACCCATAGAATGAATGAAGCTGACGTCACTCAGCTCTTTGTTATTGTTTTTTTTTAAAACCGTCTCTTGAGTGATTAGTTCTCATTGAACTATATCAATCAGACCATGAACGAAAGAAGAAATAATCAGACTTGATTGCTATAGATAGTATGCGCTTGGCTAAGAAGCTCATAACATTGCCATCCGGAAGTGAAACGGACCAACACACAAAACTGTGTGTATCCATGAACATTTATAGTCGGGTTAATACAGTTCAGTGAGCATTTCTCATAAACGCGGGTGGCAAAAAACAATAACAAAGACCTGAGTGATGTCATCTTCGAACTATCTATACTTTTACTTTTTTAAAGGGTATACAAATCATCAAAAATCCGCCTAAGAAATCCGCTATCCGCCACGCCATTTTCCCCCCGTCACACGATGATAAAAATCCGCCAATTTGGCGGAAAATCCGCCAACCTGGCAACACTGGTATTTGATCTCTCGTGTATTTTATAACCAAGTTTGTAAGTACGTGGTTCAACACGCACCACAAATAGTAAATAGTAAGTTTAAAAGAGGAAGACAAATATGGAGCAGTGGTGGAGGAGACGGAATGGGAGGTGGTGGTAGTGGTGGTGGTGGTGGAGGAGAAGGAAGAGGAGGGGAAGGGGAGAGAAAGCAGCGGTGGTGACAAGAGACTTGTGGATTTGTGCTACAGACGCACAAAAAAAACTTGATCTTCTACAATTTCCAAAAATTGCTTTAACTGTGTTGTGTTCACACACATATAAATGGGCAGTCTAATAAATTTGTATGATTTTCATTCATGACGAACTCGAGAGATTTAAGCGTAATATGACATAGATCGTAGCCATCGTTAACGTATAGCCTGACACTGACGTCAAAATGCTAGTCTTTGGCCACAAAAGAAAACAAATCGTGAGTTGTATTCAATAGTTTAACCAATGGGATCCCTTGTTTCCATGAGCACTACTAACGACAACTCACGAGGCGGTGCAAAAACCAAATAATGACGTCAAAATGCCAGTCTTTTTGGGTTTCAGTATCAGGCGAAAACTTAACGATGGCTACACCTAGATGCATATCAAATGTTTACATCTTTGTAACTTTTTTTCCAGGTCGTCTGAATCTGGTCGATCTGGCTGGGTCCGAGCGTGTGGGCCGTTCACACGCAGATGGAGTTCGTCTGAAGGAAGCCCAGAACATCAACAAATCCCTGGCGTGTCTCGGTGACGTCATACACGCTTTGAGGTCAAAGCAAGTTCATGTTCCGTACAGGAACTCTAAGTTGACCTACTTGTTACAGGACTCTTTGGGTGAGTAAGAAATGCAATGTTGTGTGATTGTGGAAATGGTAGTGAGAGTACCGTCGGCATCTGAACTGATGATACTGCAGTTACTGTGTTGTCGTTGTTGTGGTTGTCACTGAAGATGAGGATGACGATGAAGACGACGATGATAACGATGATAATGATGATGATGATGATGATAATAATGATGATGATGATAGTGATGAAGATAATGATGAGTTTCACGACGATAACACCTGTCAACACCTAGAGCAGTAAGCATGATCAGTGACTGGATGTGTGACAGTGATTGTTGTTTTTTCTTGCCTTGATGGCACCATATTCGACATTTCTGTGTGAATGCATTTCTCACTAGACGCTATTATAATATTTGCAAAGCCGAACACTATACAGTGGTTATCTAGTCCTAAAAGGACATTTTGCAAGCAACTTTTTTAAAATGAACTCGAACATAGATCTCATTCGTCATAATGGTATTATTTTGGAGTGAAACGTATGCCAAAACGCCGTACTCTAAAAAAATTATGTACCTATTTAAAATGTTGGCCAGAAAACTCGCCCTTCAAATATCGATTATTAATTGGTTAACATTTTTAGTCCTGTTCTTTTGTTAGAATACAGTAGTATAGAAAATTTCTATTTTATATTTTTATTTACAGGAGGAGATAGTAAAACCTTGATGATTATTCAGGTATCTCCTGCCGAATCCAATGTTTGTGAGACTGTCTGCAGTCTCAATTTCGGTCAGCGTGTACGTTCTGTAGAGATAGGACCAGCCACCAGGAACGTAGGCAAGGTAAATATGCAAAACTTTGTGGTCTTGAGGCATGAAACTTGACTTCAAACTAGCAGGTCCCTGATTTGAGTCCCTCACTAGGAAGCCCAAAGTTGAGTCCATGTAAAAGGCTTTTAAATCACATTCTCTCACCGCACTCAGGTGGAGAATGAATACTTGGTCGATAATAGCATTGCATTTTTGTCGAAGAAAATTGTAATAGCGCCTTATAGGCGTCATGTCGTCTTTTATGTAAAGTGTTGCTGTTGGCTTGGTACCCCTTGTGAAACACATTGAGCACATTGAGTGGATATTATGCTACATAAAAGCTCAAGCTTTTTGTTTTGTCTACGTATGACTGCCGTACATTGACAATTTTGTAAGAAAAATTTACTTGGTATCGGGTCTTTTTAAATGACCCCAAACATACCAAATCATGTCAAACTTGAGTCTCTGGGTGGGGATCCTGACCTCCCATAGCGGGCAGGGAGGTACATACTGTGTCCTCTATCCCCTTACATCTGTTTTCCAAGATGCTTTCTGTCTTTGTCTCGGAATGAGATTACTTGGTTTTGTCCTGGCACTGGCCGGAATCCTAGCTGGGAGGGAAGCAGTCGGATGCATAGTTATTGTTTTGGGAGATTATATTTTTTTCCTTGTAAATCATCTCTCTGTTATGTATTATTATTTTTATTTTGAATGTATAATGTAAGCATTTGAATTTGAGTGTGTTCCTCTTTGTTGGAATTTGTGCTCTTGTCTGGATATAGGTGATCTCAAACTAATTACATTGGTGGTATGCTCTTGGAATCTACATCTGATCCCTATTTGTTCTCAGTTCCCCTTTGTCTTACTTTTTCTTGGGTACTTTAATTGTAATTCTAGAACTATTTACTATCCAATTTTCTTCCTTTTTACTGGCGCTGATATAACCTAAATGTGTTGCAAGCGCCGTAAAACCCTTAAAAAACAAAAACAAAACAAACAAAAAACAAAAAACCTTGAGTCCTACATAAACTGAGACTTCAAAGGAAATCTCGTGTATTGATCAGCGATGTAAGTCGAGTACACGCCCAGGTTTTTCCATTTAATTATGATCTATAGTGCCGTACTTTGAAAAAAAAGCAGCAACACATATTAAAAATAATGGTCAGAAAACTCGTCCTTCAAAGATTGATCACTTAAAATTTTGATCAATCGATATAATTTGAAGGACGAGCCTTCTGACTAAAATTTTTAATACGTGTATTTTTCAGAGTACGACAGAATATCCAAGCATTTAAAAAAACAGAATCCTGTATAATGTTGATACTTATCTCCCCGATGTTTGGTTGGAATATATGACTGTTATTTTCTTATTTTGAAGTGGTATAAGATGTCAAGAATCAGTTCTGACTCTCTATGTCTCGTCTTTGATTTCACGTTTGTTTAGATACTGCCCTAATTTTGTTTAAAACACGGATTTGCGTGACAAGGCAAACAATTATTTTGAGAGTATACGGGATTGTGCGTGATAAGGCAAACAATCATTTTGAAAATATACGGGATTAAGTGTGATAAGGTAAACAATCATTTGAGAGTATACATTGTTGTTGTATTTTAGTATAATACTTGGTTTCGACTTTCAGTTTTAAGGTTGAAAATCTGCCATAGGTGGCGCAAAGATGAGTCTTTGGAAAAGAATCCTTATACTTTAATACTAAATCACAATATTCGAGTACATAGTGGCCGGTAACAGTGTTATTTCTGCAGAAAATTATTTATAATGTCAATCCTAGAACTTGAGAACCCCTGTAACATGGTTTGGGCATATCATACTTTGCTGTGTAATTTTAGAGCTTTGCATATCGTGGATCCGAAGTTAAACCCAATTTCGTTTGTACCAAAAGGACAGTAATTATTTGTTTCTTTCTAGAAAAGATGCAAAGTACATATTGCCACACTCCAACCTCATTGGTTGAAAAATGCCACACTCAGCATAAAATCTATTACGCTTAATCATTTGAGAGTACCAGTTCTAGTGGAGCTGTTGTAGAGGATTCGGATCCGAAGTAAGCAAAATTTTAATCTTGCAAATTCCTTTTTCCAGATTTCGAGTCCAACTATGAAGAGACCCGCCAATTTGAATCTTCTTCAAATGACAGACTCACCGCGGTCTCCAACATCTCCGTCATCAGCCTTTACACCGCATACAACAATGCTTTTATCACCCTCATCACCGCAAACATCTCCACTATCGCCATCATCACCATCACCCAAGCTTCAAAGATCAACATCATCATCATCATCATCATCTACGACTTTATCGCCACAATTGTCATCTCAAACGCCATCATCACCATCACCGAAACTGCGGAGGTCAATCCGAGTATTCTCTACATCAACTTCATCATCATTACAAACACCACCAGTATCGTCGTCATCACCCTCATCGTCACCAAAACCACGAAGATCTGTTTTTACATCATCGTCCTCATCATCGTCGACGCCAGCCTCATCATCAGCTTTATCATCGCAAATACCATCACCTCCACCCAAATATCGTAAATCTACATTATCCACATTCTCATCAGTATCATCGTCAGCACCATCGTCACCATCACCCAGACTTCGTAGATCCAAATCATCCTCATCATCCTCAACAACCACCACAACAACCACCGCTTCATCAAAATCATCAACATCATCCACTCCCGGATCACCCTTAACTTATCATAGAAATCCGTCAAGACAAAACTCCCTGCGGTCACCTCCGACAACTCCTACAAAGTCTTCTTTAGCGAGAAGCATCTCAGTCCCACAAAATCCTTTAAAATCTCCAATTCTAAACCGCACAACCTACCTACGCTCCAAAACCGTCACCTCAGCGACATCAGAAAATTCACGACAAAACAGTTTTGCCTCTTACCCACGAATGGAATCGTAAACAACGCCATCTTCGTAGTATAATATGATGCAAATTCTAATTACCACCCATCTTGCATTTCACGTTTACGGAACCTTTCTTTTTGGCCAGAAAACTCTTACTTCAAATATCAATCGATTAAAATGACCCTCATCTCGACAAAGAATCTCAAACTCGGGACTTGCGAAGTCTCAGCTTTCAGAGTTTTTGACAAGAGTAATAGTCCCAGGTTTGAGAGTTTTTGCCAAGATATGGGTCAATTTAATCGATCAATTTTTGAGGGACTAGTTATTTGGCCAAAATTTTATATTTGACGGCAGAGTAGGTACGGACAGACCGAATGAAAGTTTTTGATAAACACGCAATTAATTTAATAGAAATACTTCGGGAAATTGATAGTAATATTGTTTAAGTAAAATATGCACGTTATATATATATATATATATATATATATATATATATATATATATATATATATATATATATATACATACATATATATCACATTTGTGACCCACCGAATCAATCAGTTGTTATGTCGCAGTAATTTGGATTCCGAAAAATAAATCTAATCTTAAAATGATCAACAATATGAAATTTTCTGTTTATATACTTCATGAAATCATATTTATTCTACTAAACACACACATTTAGCCCCTGAGTCATGTTTTTTATTATAATTCCTATTTTCAGCATCAATATCACTCAGACACATTTCTGTTTTGTGACAGTGGGTCATATTTAATTCATAACATCTCGTGAAGAGAGTAAATAAAATTTGAGTTTGTATTATTTTTCATAAACATCTTATGTCTCAATTTTCATTTTCATGTTTATGTAGAAACTCCCCAATGGAGGGCCACTCTAGACATACATCGTCAACGTACTGTAAAGAACTCCGAGGCCAAAACCTAACAGGACTTTTAGTTTGTAAAAAATAAACAAAAACAAAACAACAACAACAACAACAAAAACTAAGCACAAAAGTAAAATTTATCCCAGTCTTTGCTTCTAGCTTTTCTAGCGGCGCTTGCAACTTTTCTCAACAAGATGGCAATATAATTAATTATAAGAAATAGTGATTTTGGGGACGTAATTTCAGTTTAGGTTGCACAAATAAAAACATAATTTGACGTTGTCAATGATCAGTTAAAATTTAAATTTAGGTGGAATTCATTTGACAGCCATTTCAGTCCATTTATTTCAAGATGTGTCATAGTGTAACACAGTATCTCTTGAACGTAGACCTCTTAACTCATAACGCGCATGGAGCCGGATAAACCCAGTTCTAAATAACTGAAAGGATGAAAGCACATGCTTGCTACCCTTGAGATAGGACGCCATTCTATCGCAAATTACTTTCCATCAGATCTGATTAATCCAGTAGGCAAGAGGGTCAGAGAAAAATTTATGACTTTTTCGGTCAGCATATCTCTGTCGCACTCTTAAAAACATGCAATAAAAGTTTTGGCCAGACACCTCCAAATATAGATCGATTAAAATTGTCCTCATCTTGACAACAACTCTCAAACCTGGGCTTTGCGAAGCGTTTTTTAGTCTCAGTTTTAGCTCACAACATTTTGCGAGTAGTCACACTATATAGATAATATATAATATTAGATTAAAGCACGGATATTGATTATAAACACAGATTTTAACTTTTAGGATTTTCACAAGTATGTCGAGTGGAAATAGTATATTTTAAAAAGTTTATACAATCCAATAAACATGGTTTAAACTAATTATTATACCCCTTCTCATGCAAAACCATTCATGTAACAAGGAATTCGTTAAAATAAGGAAGAATAAAGGCAAAACAATGGACTCTCTATCTCTCTCTCTAGTTGTGTAACTACGTCTTCATTTTTCGTGCAGATCATTAAGCACGATTTTTGATGCATGCTTGCGTTACAAAGGAAATGATAGACAAAAAACGATAAGGGTGAAATAATATTATATTGTTCCTCATAAAACAAAAAAGAAATATTTTGTTCACTTTAATGCTATTCTATGGCAAACACGACACACTCAAGAATATCTGGCAAATTAATCGCTTTTTGCTTGCAAAAATTGCACTACAGTTTGGTCGTGTGGTTTTACTAAAACTAAAAACAGTTACCCGAAAAAATGTCATTAGCTATAAAAATAACAATTAAATCATCTAGAAGGAATATAAGAAATCATGAGAGACATTCTATATACGGTAGACATAGTTAAACCAGATTTTATTTACTCATGAGAGCAGATCAATTAATTAATCTCAAATGTTCATAATTTAGTCTTAATTCAAATCAAATTTTCAGTGACCTCTTGACCCCGATCAAAATGCGGATTGAGATTGCAGGTCACATTTTACTCTCAGAGTAAACAAGAAAGACAATCACATCTTTAAGTCTCCGGTTTTCATGTATGATAGTATCCGAGACTAGAATACATAGACGGAAAACTTCGAGAGTGGCAAAAGGACGTTGCGTATCTGGATCAGTTCATGCAGACCTGCCTAGTTTAAAATTTTAAAATTCGTAGTTTTAAGGAGATAATAATAGAAGTTGCTATAGTTAACTTTATAGATCAACAATTTACAAGGATTAAGTCAGACTTCAAAATCCTCAAAATTTTGCACTTTAGCATCAACTTTCATTTTTAATCATTTTAAACGAACTTTTAAAATTGGAGCCAACATTTGGTAATTCGACGAATTTTTCTTAGTAGTAGACAGGTTTGGTTCTTGTCAAGGCGGTAAACATCCTTTTGTTCATAGATATGTTTAAATGTGGCACGGAATTTCGCAGCTTCATTCAAACATCACTTGGGCAATCACGTCTCATTAAATTAAATTATCTCTATAAACTTTGAATTGACGCAAACTTTCAATATTGAAATGCTATATTTACTGATTGGACACTAACTGCATAAGCACGGAGCTCCAAGTTTCCTGTCTTGAAAGTACAATATTATGATATCGACTCACCTCATTCTCCTGACTGAGGTGTCCTATAGATAGATCGAAGATGACGTCACTCAGGTCTTTGTTATTGTTTTTTGCCATCCACGTTTATGAGTAATGCTCACTGAACTGTATTAACTTGACTATAAACGTTCATAGATACACACAGTTTTGTGTGTTGGTCCGTTATACTTCCGGATGGCAATGTTATGAGCTTCTTAGCCAAGAGCATATAGATAGTATGAGCTTGGCTAAGAAGCTCATAACATTGCCATCCGGAAGTATAACGGACCAACACACAAAACTATGTGTAATGATGAACGTTTATAGTCTGGATAATACCGTTTAGTGAGTATTACGAATAAACGCGGATGGCAAAAAAAAAAAAAACAATAACAAAGACCAGAGTGACGTCAACTTCATTCTATCTATAGGAGACATGAGAGATGACTTTGCAGTAAGGGCCCTCCATCCAGACCTGTCCTCAGCTGATCTCATTAGTGTTGGGTTGTCCACCCTTGCGCATTTCTTTACATTATTTATCCACCCAGTATTTTGTTTGCCACCCTATCCTTCTGCCTCCCCCCCCCCCTCCCCAAAATGTCCCTTGCATAATATCTTGTGCCAGTGACTCATATCAAGTAACACGGCCAAACCAAGACAATTTTCTTCTTTTGACTATAGATAGGAGAGATTCCTGTGGTCATGATAGAGAAAGAACTATTCTGTGAACTCTTCTTTAGTACGATATTATACACAACCGTATCCGTCTCATTGTGCTTTTCAATTGGATTCACAACACTCGATGCGCTTCCCAGCCAGTGCTTTATAAGCGACGTATTTTTGATCTCCAACAAATGGTGCTTTCAATGTGTAAGCTTTGATATCATTATGTGACCGAACATCCCCACACGGTATTATGTCGGAGTGAAATCAGTGCTTAAAACTGCATTTTAAGTTAAACTTAAAAATGCTTTTCTTCGAACAAATGCATTTTGTTTCTTAAATGCAAAAAGATTTAAATTTCCTCACAGTGTTTTCTTTATTATTTTTGCATTCAATTCAAATAGTTCATTCCGACATAATACCTCTTAGACGCGATGGGTCACATATTATAGACAATCCATGTCAGATTCGCATTTTTAAAATAACCCAATTAATATTTGTTTTTTTTTTTATTTTTCTTTTAAGCACATTGTTGTAATATAATGTAAATAAAAGTTGCACTTTTTCATAAGATTAACCTTGTTG
This sequence comes from Berghia stephanieae, assembly GCF_034508935.2. Lineage (NCBI taxonomy): Eukaryota > Metazoa > Mollusca > Gastropoda > Nudibranchia > Aeolidiidae > Berghia > Berghia stephanieae. Next base: position 15,227,644 of record NC_088366.1, on the reverse strand, counting down.
TTTTGTGTTGTTCATTCATGAGTCAGATTTACTCCTTTTATCTTTATCTCCATTAACCTTGCTATGGGTTGTTTATTTTAAAATGTTTTGATTCTTGTTGAAATTAATAAGATGCCATCCCAACTTCTTCTCTCTTTGTTTGAGCATGTTTAGGGGATGCTGTGATAATATACTATAAAAGCTTAAGGTTGTTTTAAATGCCTGCTCTTATAAATGAATATACATGATAATCTACACGCGGCTATGTGGTCTTGTGGTATGACACTCGCTTTCAGATCGGAAGGTCCTGCGTTCGAGCCTCGATCGGCGCATAGTTGAGTCCTTGGAAAAAGGTTCTTTACTCACATTCTCTCATCGTGCTCAGGTGTAAAATGAGTACATGGCCGTTAACAGCGAAATAAATTGTAATATCGCCTAAAAGGCGTCATGTCTCGTTCTGCAAGTCACGTGTTGCTGTTGGTCAGGGACCCCTTGTAAAGCGCGTTGAGCACGTTTAGTGGATATTGCGCTATATAAAAGCTCAAGTCATGGGATCATTGTTGTAAATGAAATACTCTTAAACCAAGGAAAGATATTGTCCTTAACACAATGTTAAAAGATGCCCATGATTGTATTCGGTAAGCAGACCTGCGCATATCTATATAGTCTGACATATCGGGGAAGTGAGATAACTCCTACTATCTGAGAAAATAGTGGTATTAAATCGATTGCCTAAGGCCCCGTGCCAATTTGAAATGGTCTACACACTTTGAGTTTTGGGAGCTTTTGCCAAGACGATGCTCGTTTTACACCGACCCATAATTGATGGACAAATTTTCTATGTTTTTCTTCAATTTCATTTTAATTTCATACATCATCATGGCAACAAATCAAATAAAAACATTCAATGTAAAAAGTATGGGGAATTTTGTCATTGCGGAGAATGTTGTTGTTGGAGAGGGTCCGTCTAATTGTGGTGAAAAGAACAGTAATTTAATTGAGTTTTGCTTGCGATGTGAAACAATGCTCTGTTGCACATATGATTGCCTCGAATGTGTTTGAGATGTGAGACTAATTGATTCCATAAAACACGAATAGTCTTCAAGCTTTACAACAGCTCCGAAGTAAAAGGAATTTCGGTCGCCATCCTCCTTCACGTTCATCTTCAGTCGGGGTCGCGTCCTTCCCAGCCTATTTTGAACAAGTTCACTGTCCGGTAATTCACCAGTCTATGAAAGTGGGTGGATACCGTAACAACACTCAGAATCAGATATACGGTTTTGTAATGAAGCGTGCCTGAAGTTTAAAGCGTGTAGTTTATGCAGCGGTTGTTGTCTTCTGCATCTGTATCTGCTGTATCTGCAAAAGTTACTCCAGTAGATCTCAATGATGGGCATTATGCTGAAGGTGTCCAAGGTTTTCCAATAATTTTTTTAAAAATTCCTTTGCCTAAGAGTCAAATGAGTTGATTTAAAAGTGTCAGTAGTGGTGGCCGAGGTCAGGGTGTTTGGTAAGAGATTCCAGTCCCCGATGGTAGGCAGGAAGAACAGACTGACAAACTCGAATTGACGCAAACATTCATGGCAAGCTTCCATAAAGACTGCGCAGCCATATTTATTATTACTTTGAGTTTGTTAGTCTGTTTCTATTATTCAGTTAGTAACCTCTATTGTCGTCTGGCACTTTTCTACTCACTTTATTTCTTGTTGTTATCAACATATGCCTGCTCTACACACTTTTCAGAATAAAAAATCACCCCAAATACCGGAGCATACTCAATTTCTCAATCGTTTCTATGTTGCATGTTTGTGTTGAGAATACTGGTTATGAAGCTTAAATGTTGGCCACTTAATTCACGGCGTTTGTGGGTGTTTAACCCGTGACCTCAAGAAGTCAGGGAGAGAAGGCTCTAATAAAAGACTAGGGTTAAAAGCGATCTTTTTTATTCTTTTTTAAATTCTCTATTGTCTTCTGGCACTTTCCTACTAACTTCATTTTTTGTTGTCTGGATGAGTGTGCTCTTGGAATATATTTATTTTCCCTATTGAACCATTCCCCTTTATCTTCCTTTTTCTTGGGTAAGTTTACTTCTAATACTATAATTTTTTTCCCCATCCCATTTTCTTATTTTTACTGGTGCTGAAATGACCTTAATGGGTTGCAAGCACCGAAAACGCTCTAAAATCAAACAAAGCAAGTCACAACTCCGTGCCGTCGCCGATTATCGTGACTGTGAGTGTGGTGCGGACATTTGGACACGCCTAAGCCTTCATAATGATCTTATCTATTTCTTTGTCGAATTTCATTTGGCCATTAATGCTTGTTCTGACATTATCGGACATGTGGCTTACATCAATTCCGACGCAAACAACACAGCAAGTTATATTCGAAGGTGCAACATCATCATCGTCCTGTCAGATTGACTCTGGAGTACCACAAGGGATAGTTCTAGGTCCGATATTCTTCCTCTGTCACATAAATGACCTTCCCCAAGCTGTAGCATCTCAAACAAGGCTCTTTGCAGATAACTGTCTTCTCTATAGACACATCAAATCACAATCAGACCAAAAATAACTGCAAGCAGATTTAGAATGGCAAGAAACCTGGGACATGCGTTTCAAAGAAACAAAATGTTACAAGATGGAAATATCCCGCATAAAACACCACTTTGATCCAACTACACACTAAACAATCACGCAATGGAACAGTTGCAGATACCTAATATAATATTATACATACACAGAGCAAACACAAACGTGAAATTCTTATTTTCACCTATTATAGAGTTAAAAGCAACGCGGTTATTAATCAATATTGTTTTTCTATGATAAGATAAGAGATATACTTTATTCATCCTTGCATGGGACATACAATTCTGTATCGCAACAAATTCGGTAATATATAAATGAAATATCAAATGTAAAGAAATTAAATAAAAATTGGCAAAAAATATTGCAAGTCCCTAGAGCACTTGTCAGTAGATTAATGGGCGCTATATAAGTATATTATATTCTATTATATTATTAAAAAGTACAGTGGAACAACAAGCGGAAATGCTATGTGTCGATAATACACTTAAAGAGAATTTTTGAATTAATTTAAATAAGGAAGTGGTTATTCAGTATCAGATACTGAATAGTGCTTTGCCACTATTCAGTATCCATAAGGAACTCTTTTTATAGAGAGAGTGAAAAGTGCGACAATCTCGGTTGAATGGAAATAAACTGTTGACCTACTTCCAGGTTGAACACATGCACTAACTGACAGCCCGATTCAAAGCTGTAAAAATATTTTGATCGTAATTTTTTTTAAATTTTTGCTTTTATGCAATTAACATAGTTCAAAATATCAAAATAAGAGTGGCATTCAAATCCATTTTTAAATGTCTAAATAGACATGATTAAATGTCACTAAGAGTTCAGTGACACCATGGCTTGGTGGATATAAGCTGTTTGACTCTGAGTTTTAAGGTTCGAGAGTTCAAATCCCGGTAGGGGTGACTTGTTTTTTAAATTCCTCTGTCTATTGATATTTTTTAAACTTTTGTTTTTATACTTTTATTTGCTTGTAATATACTTTAATGTTGATATTATACTATTGTACTTTTATTATTATTATTATTATTATTATTATTATTATTATTATTATTATTATTATTATTATTATTATTATTATTATTATTTCTACTTACTTACTATTATTATATTATTTCTACTTACTTACTATTATTATTATTGTTGTTGTAATCGTCATCATCACTATTATGATTATGATGATTTTTTTTTAATCAAGTAGTTGGAGTAATTTAATCAGTTATCGATTTATTACGAATATCTTTTATGTGTTATCATCTCGTTGTTGTTTTTCATTATTGTGCTCTTCTATTGTTCATTATTTTTAAAAATCTTGTTTTTTTCTGTTTGTCTCATTTGTTGTTGTTGTTGTTGTTGTTGTTGTTGTTGTTGTTGTTGTTTGTTTGTTTGTTTTGTCATCTAAGGCAAACCCGATTCATTATAAATATGTGGGCAGACTTTCTGCATTTTTTAATTGAGCGATGTACTTACGTGAATTAATTGCCGTGCTATATTAAAATTTACGTGATAATAATAATAATAATAATAATAATAATAATAATAATAATAATAATAATAATAATGATGATGATGATAATAATAATAATAATAATAATAATAATAATAATAATAATAATAATAATAATAATAATAATAATAATAATAATAATAATAATAATTTAGATAGATACTGAATATTAGACTACAATTGACATCTATTTACTGAATACAATGGTATTGTTAGGGGTGTTTCTTTTTTTTACGAAACCTGCCAAAACACGCCGATACCCGACAAAGTTATGGGAAGTAGGCAGCAGTGGGGAGTGAACCTGGGACTCAGGGAAGTGTACACCGTTGGGGAGTGAACCTGGGGCTGGGTTTCGTAAAAAAAAAGCAATTACTTTTTTACGAAACCCGACAATATCCGACAAAGTTATGGAAAGAAAGTAGGCAACAGTGAGGGAGTGAACCGGAGATTCAGGGAAGTGTACACTATTGGGGAGTAAACCTAAGTCTATGGGTTTTTGGCGGGATTTGGCGGATTTCGTAAAAAAATAATTGCTTCATTCTCGTCTGGTACCCATCTCCCATAGTCCGGCTTCATTTCCCACTGGTATCCATCTTCCCTAGTCCCAGGTTCATTTCCACTGATATCCTCTTCTCACAGTCCCAGGTTCACTCCCAACCGGTGTGCACTTCCCTGAGTCCCGGTTCATTGCCCAATGGTGCCCACTTCCCATAACTTTTGAAAATTTCGGTAGGTTTCGAAATAAAAGTACATTCTGAGCTCACTGTCCACTGGAATCAGCATCTCGCAGTCCCAGGTTCAATCCTCATCAGTGTCCAAATCCCAGATTCACTCCCCACTGCTGCCTGCTTCCCATTACTTTGTCGGGTTTTGGCGGGTTTCGTAAATAAGTAATTCCCCTCCCCCTTGGTATTGCTTTTTTACAAAATCCAGAGTCCCAGGTTCACTCCCCACAAGTGTACACTTCCCTGAATCTCAGGATCACCCCCCACTGTTGCCTGCTTCAATAAGTTTGTCGGATATTACCATGTTTTGTCGGGTTTCGTAAAAAAGTAATTGCTTTTATATGAAACTCGCTGAAACCCGCCGAAAACCAGAGTCTCAGGTTCACTCCCTACTGGTGTACACTTCCTTGAATCTCAAGTTAACTCCCTACTGTTGCCTACTTCCCATAACTGTCGAATATTGCCGGGCTTCGTAAAAAAGTAATTGCTTTTATGTGAAATTCGCTGAAACCCGCCGAAAACCATAGTCTCAGGTTCACTCCCCACTGGTGTACACTTCCCTGAGTCTCAGGTTCACTCCCCACTGTTGCCTACTTCTCACAACTTTGTCGGATATTGCCGGATTTCGTAAAAAAAGTAATTGCTTTTATGTGAAACTCGCTGAAACCCGCCAAAAACCATAGTCTCAGGTTCACTCCCCACTGGTGTACACTTCCCTGAGTTTCAGGTCCACTCCCCACTGGTGTACACTTCCCTGAGTCTCAGGTTCACTCCCCACTGTTGCCTACTTCCCACAACTTTGTCGGATATTGCCGGGTTTCGTAAAAAAGTAATTGCTTTTATGTGAAACTCACTGAAACCCGCCGAAAACCAGAGTCTCAGGTTCACTCCCCACTGTTGTCTACTTCCCATAACTTTCTCGGATATTGCAAGGATTAGTCGGGTTTCGTAAAAAAGTAATTGCTTTTATATGAAACTAGCTGAAGCCCGCCGAAAACCATAGTCTCAGGTTCACTCCCCACTGGTGTATACTTCCATGAATCTCAGGTTCACTCCCCACTGTTGTCTACTTCCCATAACTTTCTCAGATATTGCCAGGTTTCGTCGGGTTTCGTAAAAGAGTAATTGCTTTTATATGAAACTCGCTGAAACCCGCTGAAAACCAGAGTCTCAGGTTCACTCCCCACTGTTTGCCTACTTTCAATAACTGTCGGATATTGCCGGGTTTCGTAAAAAAGTAATTGCTTTTATGTGAAACTCGCTGAAACCCGCCAAAAACCATAGTCTCAGGTTCACTCCCCACTGGTGTACACTTCCCTGAGTTTCAGGTTCACTCCCCACTGGTGTACACTTCCCTGAGTCTCAGGTTCACTCCCCACTGTTGCCTACTTCCCACAACTTTGTCGGATATTGCCGGGTTTCGTAAAAAAGTAATTGCTTTTATGTGAAACTCGCTGAAACCCGCCGAAAACCAGAGTCTCAGGTTCACTCCCACTGGTGTACACTTCCATGAATCTCAGGTTCACTCCCCACTGGTGTATACTTCACTGAGTCTCAGGTTCACTCCCCACGCTTTGCCGCATATTGTCGGGTATCGTAAAAAAAGTAATCCCCCCCACACATTTTTTATTGCTTTTTTACAAAACCCAGAGTCCCAGGTTCACTCCCCACTGGTGTACACTTCCCTGAATCTCAGGTTCATCCCCTCCCCCTCCTACACACACACACACACACACACACACACACGCTGCTGCCTACCTCCCATAACTTTGTCGGATATTGCTGGGTGTCGTCGCGTTTCGTAAAAAGTAATTGCTTTTTATTACGAAACCCGCCGAAACCCAGTCCCAGGTTCACTCCCCACTGGTGTACACTTTTCTGAGTCCCAGATTCACTCCCACAGCTGTCCTCCTCCCATAACTTTGTCAGGTTTCGGAAAAAAAAACACCGTACAAAAACCACTATTCAGTGTCAGATACTGAATAGTGCAAAACCACTATTCAGTATCAGATACTGAATAGTGCTAGCCTTTAAATAAATAATCAAATGAGTAAGAAGATACTTTATAAATTGGTAAAGGTTAAATGATGTGAATATGAAGACACTTTACAAACTGATAAAGGTTAAATGATGTTATAATAAAAGTAGAGAGAGATAATACAGAAAAATCGTGTTATTTATTGCGATTGAGTAAATTTTTCATCTGAGGAATAAATGAATTATTTTGCGCGATCATAGTACTTTGGTTATCGCCTTATTCATAGAAATATTTATCATTTGTTTTAAAGTTTAAAAATGTAGATAAGAGATTGAGTAGGAGTTATATATTATTTATAAGTAGTAAAATGTTGTACAAATATAATTATTGAATCACCTTTCAATAATATTATCATTAGTTCATACATAGAGAAAAAATAAATGAATATGTCGGCTTTAAAATTTAAGAATAATTTTAAATTTAAAAAAGGACATATAAGTATATATATTAGTTACTATCTACATGATTATGTTAATACAATCAACGACTGTGAAAATTAAATCTCTCTTAAAAGATGGGACTACAGCAAGTCTAAGTCTATATTCTTATCTAATCTGAAACACTAACCTGAAACATCTGTCCTAATCACATAACCGAATTACCCATAACCAAATTACAATGTTCCCATAAATAGGGTAAGGTGGTGGAATTCCACACCCGAGGTAATTCCACACCCACATTTATTATATCTAATTCTTTGCAGAAAGAATGAAAAATACAACAATTTGAAACTGTTCAAAATTTTAACTATCATTGATTTCTATTTCCTGTTTGAACACAAGAAGCAGCCACTTTTACTACTGTTGAATTCTGACAATTTTACAAGTGTTCACAAGCCCGTCGAAGGTAAATGCAGCACTCATGGTTTTAAAATAAAGCAAAATATTGTTAAATGTTCTTCAAATTTTGAAGCTCAAGCTAGAAATGCTTAATCATTCATCTTATAGGTACAATTTCCCTCAAAACCTGTTCCAGGTGCCTGAAGTCAGATGCTGTACCTATTTTAGATTCATAACGGTCAGGGAAATTCCACACCCTACGGGTTTCAAATTTCTCGTGTCTCTTTTTGTGAAAATATTTAATCTTAAACTTAAACTTGAGCTTTTATATAGCGCAATATCCACTAAACGTGCTCAAAACGCTTTACAAGGGGTCCCTGGCCAACAGCAACACATAACATGTAGGACGAGACATGACGCCTGTCAGGCGATATTACAAATTTTTGGGACAGAGACAACGCTGTTAACGGCCAGGTACTCATTTTACACCTGAGTACGGTGAGAGAATGTGAGTAAAGAGCCTTCTCCAAGGACTCAACTATGCGCCGAGCGAGGCTCGAACCCAGGACCTTCCGATCCGAAAGCGAGTGTCATACCACTAGACCACATAGCCGCACATGAATATTTAATCCATATCCTATGCCAATGGTGTTATTTTACTAATAGAACCCCAGCTATCATGTCAAGGACATGGCTATATCCTTATACATGTTTTTGTTTTGTTTTGGAGCAATTCCACACCAAGGGGGTGTGGAATTGCCCCGACATAGTTTACTATTGTTTTTCTTAGAAAAGCACATCATTCAAAAGACTTGGAAGTGTGTTGCCTATTAATACTGTTTGAATAATAAGCCTTCTTGTGGGCCTACATGATGTTACTTATGTATGCCCATGCTTTAGAGCTTGATCTAGAAGGGATTTCTGTTCATCTTTTTCTACTTTTTCTATAGAGAATGGCTAATCATGATGATGAAACTAAAAGAATAGACGGTGTCGTCTGATCATGCAGATATAATGACAGGTCGATCTCGTTACATCTGGAGGGATGGGCTACAATGTGCTGCCAAATTATACAACCTAAACTGGGGAATAGTCCATGACCACGTTAAAAAACGATACAGCAGAATGGGAGAAGATACTTATTGCTTAACTCAAAACCCGGGATCGATCTCCGTCCCTTTGATTGTGAAGCGAATGCTCTACCAACTGAGCTATCGGGACCCCCGCCTTGGCCGATTGGTCTCATGCCATAGTCCACAAAGATTGTTGTGTTCATTTCAGACATTAATTATTGTTCCGATTGTTTCAATTTCGTTTTTGCATGTTTGTCGTGATGGGTGTGGAATTACCCCAGAATGGTGAATATGCGAATAAAGAGAAAATTTGGAATTTATGAAGTGTTGTTCCTTTTTTAAATGTTATTTTTACAGAATCCACGAGTGAATGGTCGTGGAATATTTGTATTCTGTTTGTGTGATTATCTCATCAATAGAAACCTTATGACAATAAACTGAAAAAGTTGGGTGTGGAATTCCCCCCACCTTACCGTACAAATTAGCCCTATGTTTTTATATATTTACACGAGTTAAATTATATGCTTTAAGCGGAAAATCATAAAACTTAAATGCATTAACACAATAAATAGAATAAGCTTCAGAATTCTATCCATCACACTGTCAACTCTCGCTTTAATAATAGTAGATCTAATAATAATAATAATAATAATAATAATAATAATAATAATAATAATAATAATAATAATAATAATAATATAATAATAATAATAATAATAATAATAATAATAATAATACTAATAATAAATAATGATAATAATAATAATAATAATAATAATAATAATAATAAATAATAATAATAATAATAATAATAATAATAATAATAATAATAATAATAACAATAATAATAATAATGATAATAATAATAATAATAATAATATAATAATAATACTAATAATAATAATAATAATAATAATAATATAATAATAATATATAATAATAATAATAATAATAATAATAATAATAATAATAATAATAATAATAATAATAATAATAATAATAATAATAATGATAATAATAATAATAATAATGATAATGATAATAATAAAATAATAATAATAATAATAATAATAAAATAATTAATAATAATAATAATAATATAATAATAATAATAATAATAATATATACTTTATTCATCCAAAAAAATGGAAATTCGTTTACAGACGTGGCAAGCATAAAATGTATAAACACAAAGTTGAGAATCTATGGCGACAATGTATACATACATATATATATATATATATATATATATATATATATATATATATAATATATATATATATATATATATATATGTGACCCTACGCCTCGAAGCGGTATTAAGTCGGGATTTGGAAAACGAAGAAAACCGGGTTTAAAGTGGAAATGGTCAAAATGATCAAATTTCAGTTTTTGGTTATTTCATAAACTACAATCATTTTTCTACATGAAAACATAATAATTCAACATAAGTATTGCCGATAAGTTATATATATATTTAAAGTTTAAAAAAGCAACATCAGTGAAATATTTAAAACAAAAGTTGACTTTCTCTCAGAGAGCCACCTTTTCCAAGGCTGCACTTGCCAATAATACTTACTTACTTAATCCTCTTCGGGCCTTGAGGCACATAGGGCATCCACCAGACATCTCCATTTTTTGCGATCGGCTGCTTTTGCGGTGGCTGTATTCCAGGACAGGCCTGCTTCCTTTAATTCTTTCTCCATCGTCCTTCGCCAGGTTTCTTTGGGTCTTCCCCGCTTTCTCTTCCCATCTGCTGTCCAGTACAAGGCTGTCTTGGGAAGTGACCCTTTTTCCATTCTGGCCACATGACCCAGCCAACGCCATCTTCTTCTTTTTATTTGGCTATCAATGCTAGTGCAGTCAGCTTTCTTTAATAGATCCACTGTTCTTATTTTTGTAGGCCAAAATAAATTAAAAATTCTTTTTAAACACTTGTTCTGAAAGGCTTCTAGTTTCTGTATTAAGGAGGATGTCATTTTCCAGCTTTCACTTCCATAAAGCAGTACACTTAAAACATTGCTCTTGTATATTTTCAGCTTTGTCTTTCTCATTATTTGCTTTGATTTCCAAAAGTTTTTCAGCATGCCGAAAGCCTGGTTTGCCTTTTGAATTCTGTGCTTGATATCGTGTTCTGCATTTCCGTCGTTGTTATTTTGGATCCGAGGTAGGAGAACCCTGTTACCTCTTCAATTATATGTTCATCTATCCTAATTTCACTGTCATGTTTTGGATTCACCCTAATGTACACAGTCTTATCGAAATTTATTTTCAGTCCAATTTTCGAGGCGTTCTTGTGTAGTACGTTTAGTTTCTCTGAGGCGTCTCTGTGTGTACTGGAAACTAACGCGATATCATCTGCGTAGTCTATATCTTCCAGAAAAGATGTCAGTGTCCAGCAAATGCCTCTCTTCTTACCATCAATTGTATTTTTCATGAGCCAGTCTAGAGCCAGGATAAACAGAAGCGGGGAGAGTATGCAGCCTTGTTTTACACCAGTTGTTACATTAAAGCTGTCTGTTAAATTGTTACCACAGATCACTTGGCATTGGTAGTTGCTGTACATTGCTTTGATTAGGTTGACTATCTTCATCGGTATACCATAATGGCGGAGTATTTTCCACAGGGACTCTCTGTGTAAGCTGTCAAAGGCTTTTTCAAAATCGACAAAAATGGTGTAGAGGGGGCTGTTCCATTCAATGCTTTGCTCCAGGATTTGTCTCAGGGTAAATATGTGGTCACTACATGACTTCCCTTTTCTGAACCCTGCCTGCTCTTTTCTAAGAATGTTTTCAATGTGAGGTGAGATTCTTTTCAGAAGGATTCTATTAAAAATTTTGTTCGTTACGGACAGGAGTGTGATTCCACGCCAGTTAGCACAATTTCCTAGGTCTCCTTTCTTGGCTATTTTATGGATGATGCCTTTCTGCCAATCCTCTGGTATTTCTTCCTTTTCCCAAATGTTGGTGAACAGTTTACTGAGAATTTTGGACATTTCTTGCGAGTTCGCTTTAAGCATTTCCGCAGTGATTTTGTCAATACCTGGGGCCTTGCCATTTTTTTTGTTGTTGTATTGCCTCGTGCACCTCATGCTCAGTGATTGGACCAAGATTAACCTCTACGTCCCTTTCTGCTTCTGGGATATCTGTGTAAGAAGATGGGTCTGGTCTGTTCAGAAGGTTTGCGAAATATTCTCTCCATCTTTCAATTTTCTCCTTTTCGTCTGTGATGACACTACCATCTTGGGATTTTAATGGTTTCTCTTGACCATAACTTCTGTTTCCCGAGAGCTTTTTTGTGATTTTGTATAGTGTTTGTGTGTCGTGTCTTACAGCTGCATTTTCTGCTTCAGTTGCTAAATTTTCTGCAAAATCTCTTTTGTCTTTCCTTGTGGATTTTTTCACTTCTTTATCCTTCAATGAGTATTCACTGGATAGCCTTTCTTTCAGTCGGGGGGATTTAGCGTTCAGGAGATTTAATTTGATTGATTTTCTTTGGTTAATGAGCTCCCATGACCTTGCTGATATCCAATTCTCTGTATTGGATTTATTGTGTCCTAAGTGTTCAGTGGCACTTTCCTGCATGACGTGGTTGAAATCTTGGATTGTCATGTTTGTAATATCTTGTATTGCACTGAATTTGGTTCTGACTGAGATATTGAAATTGTTTTGGATATCTGGGATTTTCAATTTATCTGTGTTGAAACGTTTCTCCTTCTGTTTTGCTATTTTTGTTTTCATCAATTTAGTAGAGATTTTGGCTGTGACAAGATGGTGGTCACTTCCAATGTCTGCCAATCGTCTGACTCTGACATCGTTTAGGCTGCTCTTCCATTTTCTGTTTATAATTATATGGTCTATCTGACTTTCTGTTTTCCCATCTGGTGATTTCCATGTCAATTTGTGGATGTTTTTGTGTGGGAAGAAAGTTCCACCAATAATGAAGTTGTGTTCTTCACAAAATTCTGCCAGTCTGCTTCCATTGTTGTTCATTAACCCTATGCCCTCCTTTCCAACGGACTGATTTGTTTGTGTATTGCCAACTCTAGCATTAAGGTCTCCGATGATCATGAGCATATCATGTCTTGGAATGTTTTCAACGGCCATTCTTAGAATATCGTAAAATTCTTCTTTGTTTTCTTCATCTGAATCCTCTGTAGGTGCGTAGCATGTGAGGATTGATAGCTTGGTGTATTTTGAGTTGTGTCTTGTGTATAAAAGTCTTTCACTTATCGGTTTCCATTCCAATAGTGACTTGTTGTTTTGCCTGGCTATCAAGAGGGCAACACCTTCTCTGTGTTGGTCATCCTTTCGTCCTGACCAAATGATCAGGTCGCCATTTGATAGCTAATAACAAATACTTTGATCTCAAACTTTAGCCTCGTTGGTTTTTAAAGTTCGTGTTGCTCTACTTATCACTTGATGCACTTTTAGCACTCTCTCTCTCTCTCAAACACACACACACACACACACACACACACACTACAACCACCACCACCGCATCTTCATGACGACCACTACTACTACAATCACCACCACCACCGCATCATCACTGCCACTACTACTTAAACCACCACCACCACATCATTATCACTACTACTACAACCACCACCACCACATCATCATCACTATCACTACTACTACAACCACCACCACCACATCGTCATTACTACTACAACCACTACCACTCTTAGGCGCTGGCTTCCGGCGACAACAGACGTGTTGTGAATGTTTACCTATTTTCTACACATATTTTTATTCATTTATCATTCAATCGTCGGAATTTAAGCCTAATTTTTATTCAAAATGGATGTGAAGTATATATTGTTCCTGATTTTTATATTTATTAGTATATTTATAAGCATAAATGGTGTTTTAGCCTGTGATTTTGCTGCCAAAATAAGCCTATCGATAACTTATACTTCAGAGACTCTCCGATCCCTCCAACCCGTGTCACCCCCACCACCCACTATTGACACATCGTTTATTAAAGTAAGAAAGAGGGGGAGAAAAGGAGGAATAAAAACAAAATTTAACAGACGGCCTTTTCGTCCATTTTTACCCTGTGTAGTGACAGGTAATGTAAGATCACTGAAAAATAAAATTGATGAACTGTTTTCACTGTGTCGTTTTAATAGTGACTATCGTCAAGCCTCCATAATAGCGTTAACAGAGACTTGGCTATCTCCTCACATACCATCATCATGTTTTAATATTGAACAATATTCACTATTTCGAGGAGATCGGACTAATGTAAATAAACGAACTGGGGGTGGGGTGTGCACATATATTAACAACAAATGGTGCCACCCCAATAACAGTCAGATAAAGAAAATGTATTGTGACGATTATATTGAATTTATTACTGTTTCGTCACGACCATATTATCTACCCCGAGAATATACTCATGTCATCATCATCAACGTCTACATTCCACCATCATCAGACAACACCACAGCGAAAAATATTTTGAGGAAAGAAATACAGGACATTCAAATTAAGTCACCCGATGCCGTATTGATGGTCACTGGAGATTTTAACCAATGTAACGATTTTACTCTCCCGGGACTTCATCAATACGTGGACTGCGAGACAAGGGACAAAAAAACATTAGATTTATTCCTGTGTAATATTAAAAATAGTTATAAATGTTTACCCCGTGCCCCATTAGGTTTATCTGACCACTGCATGCTCTTGCTACTCCCCACCTACCGCCCTGTTTTTAAACGTGTAAAACCAGTAAAGAAAAGTGTACAGATCTGGAACGGAAGTGTGTGTGAAGATTTGCGTGGTTGTTTTGAATGCACTGACTGGAATGTTTTTATCGAATCATGTGATAGTGTGGATGAGCTGAATGACTGTGTGAGTGAGTATTTAAAATTCTGTGAACAGCTAGTGTCTTGTAAAAAAGAAATAAAATATTATCCTAACAACAAGCCTTGGATAACAAAAGATCTAAAACTTTTATTGAACCAAAAGAAAACTCTCTATACTAGTGGAAACAAAAAAGATCTGAAAACAAAACAAAAGAGATAAAGAGGGTAATATCTAGTTGTAGAGATAAGTACAAAAATAAAATTGAAAAATGCTTTTCTTCTGGGGATATACGGGACACGTGGCGGGGGCTTAAAACTGCTGTGAACTATAATCCAAAGCCCACGATTATATCAGAAGATATCGAAATTGAAACTTTAAATAAATTTTATTCACGTTTCGACACAGCAAACAAATTTGATATTGAAAATGAAAAACATAAATTAGACAGGGCTTTGGAAGATGAAATGACTATTGAGGTCAGTGAAGAGGAAACGAGATTCGTATTTTCGAAACTAAACGAGAGGAAGGCTGCTGGGCCGGATGGATTGAAAGGAAAACTATTAAAAGAATGTGCCCACCAGCTTTCCCCCATTTATACACATATTTTTAATTGGTCCCTCCAATGCGTTTCGATCCCTGAAATTTGGAAAACTTCAAAAATTATTCCTGTTCCAAAAAAGAAAAACTTGAAACTATGAACGATCTCAGACCTGTTGCACTGACTTCAATAGTCATGAAATCTTTAGAAAAACTTGTTCTTGTTAAAATTAGGAATCAGTTTATGCCATTGAGTGATAGTCATCAATTTGCTTACAAACCAGGACGTGGCGTAGAGGATGCCATTTTGTTGTTTACAAACAACATCTACAGGCATCTAGATCACGCTAGGAGCTATTGCAGATTGCTTTTTGCAGATTTTTCTTCAGCGTTCAATACAATGCAACCTCAGTTGGTTGTTCAAAAATTGACTAGTCTGAATTTAAACAAGTATATAATTGCTTGGGTGCTCGAATTTCTTACGGAGAGAGCACAATATGTTCAATTAGGACAAAACAAATCTTCCTGTATAACTACAAATACTGGTGCTCCTCAGGGTTGTGTATTGTCCCCTGTATTATTCACAATATACACGAATGACTGTAGAAGTCAAAACCTGAGTGTACCTTTAATAAAGTTTGCAGATGACACCGCTCTTCAAGGCCTCATAACAAATGGCAACGAAGTGGCTTATAGGCAAGAAATTGATAGATTTGTGTCTTGGTGTGATGCCCACCACCTAGAGCTTAACATAAGCAAGACAAAGGAGCTAGTGATTGACTTTAGGAGAGTGAAGGAACCGATAGAACCGTTAAAATTAAAGGACCAATTCGTCCAGCGAGTTCCTCACTACAAATACCTTGGTGTAACGATTGATGACAGGCTCAAGTGGGATGAACACTTGAAAATAATTAGGCATAAGATGTGCAGACGTACATATTTTTTATCAAAACTCTCTCAGTTTAGAATAGATAAAACCCTCTGCACATTATTTTATAGAGCAGTCATCGAAAGTGTTTTGTCATTTTGTATAACAGCTTGGGGAGGCAATTGCTTAGCAGTGGAAAGGAACAAAATAAATTCAAATATTAAAAAATCCATTAAACGCTATATAAATGATGTTGACGATGTAGATCTTTTATACGAGAAATTTTGTATAAATAAAATAACTAAAATATTAAATGACCAGTATCATCCACTAAGACCATCAATTATTATGTCAGAAAGAAGTGGTCGCCCTTTCTCTATTTCAACGAAAACAGAGAGACACCGAAAATCTTTTCTGCCGTCCAGTATTAGGCTTTATAACAACAAGCAATAATCATTTTATATAATTATTTCCCATTTTTACTTTAAAAAATATAAATATTAATTTATTAATTTATTTGTTTTGCAATCTTTTCAATTTTCAATTTATAGTGACAGTTTTAACTATTTTACAGTGTTTGAAATTATTCATATTATAAAGCGCAGCTCTGGTTATAGAGCTGCTCCTTTTTTATATATATACATCCTATTTCCATTGTATTTTTATCTTATGTGTAAATTATAACACGTCTGTACAAAAAATTTCCTTTTTGGGATGCAATAAAGTATTATTATTATTATTATTATTATTATTATTATTATTATTATTATTATTATTATTATTATTATTATTATTATTATTATTATTATCATCACTACTACTACAACCACCCACACCACATCATTACTACTACTACTACAACCACTGCCACTACTACAACCCCAGTCACCACCACCACCACCACCACATCATCTTCACTACCACTACTACTACTACAATAGCCATTATGACATCATCATCATTGTCACAAAACGCTTGTTGCGCGTGCTAGTTGAGCAATGATGCTTGTTTCCTGTTATGTTACCTTTGCGTTACCGGTTATTTCGCCTTAAGTATTCAGTGTTGCTTTTTTTGTTTGTTTTCTTTTGTTGGAAAAACATCGTTGATGAATATTTAATAGTCACCTTAATGACATTAGGATATTATGGGAGATAGAGAGATAGCGCAGCAGGGAGACGAGTCCCGTGACAATTGAGTAAAAAAGTTTTCTTTAGTCCCGTAACTATTGAATAAGAAAGTTTTCTTAAAAGTTCCGGAAACGGGTAGTTCGTTATCGGACTTTGGTGGAAACCTGACACTTATGAGGATTGACTAAATAATAGAATGTCTTGACTGATCCAGAGTTAAGTTAATTTATTGTCTATGACAATGGGTTGGGTAGACGAAGTTTTATTTTAAAGAAGAGAGTTTTCACCAATTTTGGTCAGTCCATTACGATAGCCTGAGCAGATCAGAGACATGCTAGGTCCTCTCTGAGACTCTCAAAAGTCATTCCATTTTGTAGAAATTCACTTGGCTTGGAAATTAATATTAACTTTGTATATTAACCGCCAGTGAAATTTCGTTATTTGATGGCTCTATTAATGAATAGAGTCGGTTAGACCCGGCTATAAACCCAGACTTGCTACCAGTAACATTTGTTCATTATCTTGAGAAACACTTTGGTTCCCTATTTATCGGGAAAACAATATAATAAAAACATTTCCAACCTGGACTTAAAATAAAGTGAAAATAACAATTGAAAGAACTTGTGACAGAAAAAGTGAACTGTGAACCATGTTTGGACTCCTATACATAATGCAATAATACCGAAAGACTTCGAGAATGTGGTCAAGAATGTCATCTTCACCTTCATCATCATTCACCATTAATTGCATGTCTGCGTATTATTAAGTAAAGTAAGGGGCCCCAACCTGTAGATTATTAATTGCATCATCACCATCATGCATCATCATCATTTTTGATATTTTCGTATATGTTGTCACACTTATAATTTGAATATTATTCTTTCTTTCCTTTTATTTTTCTTTAGATTTGTAATAAACAGTTATAAAATTATAATTCAATTGTCTTGCGATGTGCATTTAGTTTTATGTGTCGTGTGGAACCACCTTTAATGTCTCAAACCTGGGGTAAATAGCCACTGTACTCTGGCTTTGGGATCGTCACGTAGGTCAGTACCTTTGCCTGTACCTACATTGTGACAATCATCATCATCACTACTACTACTACTACTACTACTACTACTACTACTACTACTACTACTACTACTACTACTACTACTACTACTACTACTACTACTACTACTACTACTACTACTACTACTACTACTACTACTACTACTACTACTACTACTACTACTACTACAACCACCAACACAACATCATCCTCACTACCATCATTATGTTTTGGAGCTTTTCTTCACTTGAAATAAGGAAAGTTTGGGGTTGTATTTGGCAATGTGTTCATATATCAGAAATATTTGTAATCAGTTATCTATTTAGATCTCTACAATATGTAAACACAATACCAAATATCATCCCAATTCCCTTTTTGTGTGTGCGGAAATTCCTCTTTCGGATTGAAATTCCTCCGAGTGGTGTCTGAAATTCCTGTGAGTCAAATTGAAAATTGGCGTCTCTGCAAATTTTACTATTCTCGTCAAATTTTCAATGCCCGTATCTGAGGAGTTATCTTTACCCATTGATTTGATTATGTGTGAAAACGGTGCCTCACTTCAAAGTCGATTTTCTCAAAACTTGGTTTTTACACTCTCCCTACTTCAAACGGTCATAGTTGGGCAATGAATAATCAGAATCTTATAAATTTGGTATCAAAATTTTAAGCATAATATAAGCTATGATTGGGTACCAAAAACCCAATAATTGAAAAATCCGACTTAATACCGTTTCGAGGCGGAGGGTCACATATATTGATTTGATAAATTGATATAGGCCATACCTCTAGCCTTTAGTCCGAACTTGTGTGTGTATATTTAAAAGATAGTATTTAATTTAAATCACAGTTGCGAGTTAAAAAACCGAAAGCCATGTGGAAAAAATGAATTAAGGTGACGTGTTGTCTTTGTTTTTATAGCTATAAGGCGACGGCTCCTCATGGAAAACTTAAAATATTTGTGAAGGGTGTGATCGCCATCCTTCATAACTTTCTCCATTTTACTTAGACAAAATCTCTTGAAGAGTTCTTCCACATTGGAAATATACAGCTAAATGTATTGTCAAGCGTCGCGGAGTCCCAGGTTTGAGAGTTTTTACCAAGATGTGGCTTATATAAATGGGTTGATATTTGAAGGACGATTTTTCTGGCCGCAACTTTAGATATGTTCTTTTTTCATGTATGGAACAAGTCAAGACAACCGGTTGGCTCATTCATCACAAACTATTTGTCCAGAGGAAGTTGTTTATGGAGTAGCCTGGAACTTCTCTTACCCCGTTTTCATTTGGGCCTGAAAAAAAAATGTATTGATCAATTAACTTGTTAAAAATTTGGCCAGAAAACTCGTCCTTCAAATATCAATCGATTTAAAAGACCCTTGTTTTGGCAATACTTTCAAAACTGGGACTCGGCGAAGTCTTCCTTGAAATTCCCCAGAAGACTGTAGCGTTTCTCTATCTTCCGGGCAACTCCTTCGAGATGCACCCGATAAGTAAGGCTGCGGTCCAGCGTCACCCTTCAGGTATGTTGGATGCGGCTCATATGGAAATAGCTGGTCCCCGACGAGGACGTTCGGTTTACGGGTGTGCCAGCAGGGTGGAATGCATTGGCCACAGTTTTCGAAGTGTTTTTCCTCAGGTACCACTTGTCGAAGTAGGCTTGGAGTCTGGTGACGTCCTCGCAGAGTACGCTCTCGAGATGGGTCCACACTTTACCTTGAGTCGTCCGAGTATCCCAGCCTCCGGAAGGAAGTGTTCGGCATGTCGCTAACGTAGACATTAAACAACATGGGCGCCAGAACAGATCCCCCATTATTCAGTTTCCCAACTTTACTTGTAGCGTCTCCCAGCGCGACGTGGAATTGACTTTCCCTAAGATTGAAGAGAACAACTGCGAGTTTGAGTATTAATCCTTCGATTTTGAGGGACAATAAGTGCGTTAGGCGACGCTAACTCTAATATCACATTTTCCAGTTGAAGGAGTGTTGGGACGTTTGCTTATTTCTCGACGGGTGCCGACGACCCTGGCGACACGAACGCGCTAGTATTTGACTAGGCGGCCGACCGCTTCGCCATTGATGAATCTGAATATTGGGCATGAAATCACTAGAATATATTAGTGTGGAGACCCTGGTTGGATTTCCATTAGTCACATATCAGGGCGGGACGTTCAGGTAGCCGCTATAGGCTCAACATCCGGGGATGGTCTCGTGACGGTCAACCCGAATTACTCCTTTGTCCCCGATATGCCTCCAGCTCCCCCACAAACGACAAAGATAGGACATCCACGAGGGATGTTATAGGTATATTTGGCGGAAAGTACTTTGCGATAAACCAGCGTCTTATTCAAACGCTAACAAGCAAGTGCTATTGTCCGTTTTACTCTGTAGAAAGAGGGATAAACTCCGGCTCCATGGGCCTAATGGCCCTTAAAGACTAATTACTTTAAAAAATGAAATGAAGGTATCTATTTATTATGTCCTTATTGGAGTATAATATTATCTTCGTCTTGCAACCGGATGGCACCGGTTTTGCGTCATGCGCACGGCGTTCTAATTGCCTTGCACTGTTATCTTGAACTAGTTCATGGAGTTTTTGACTTTCCGAAAGACTGGCTCTTATAAATCGGAGACATAGATCCCTCATAGGTATAAAAAACAACATACCAAACATAAACTATCCAACAATTATCTATGATAAACCAATTGATAGCATTCCGAGACACGATCACATGACGTGAAACAGATTTACTTTCATGACCTCCACCTACCAGTTCCCAGTCAGTTCTAACTTGGAATTCGTGGCTAACGGTTATCGGCCATTAGAATGCTGGTCACATCTGGAAGCATGGAGAGTTTTCGACTTCAGGTTGTGTTAGTGGTTGTGACCCTGACTGTTGTTATTATGACTGTTGCAGGTTGGTCATCCTCCTCATCTTTAATATCTTAACCATCATCATCCGGATCATCATCATCATCATCATCATCATCATCATCATCATCATCATCATCATCGTCGTCGTCGTCATTGTCATCATCACCATCATCATCATCATCATCATCATCATCATCATCATCATCATCATCATCATCATCATCATCATCATCGTCATCATCATCATCATCATCATCATCATCATCATCATCATCATCATCATCATCATCATCATCATCATCGTCATCATCATCATCATCATCATCATCATCATCATCATCATCATCACCATCTTTATTATTATCAAAATCAATTGAGAATAGAATGCAGGTTGTTATCTAATCTGTAAGTTACATTAAGGATATATATATATATATATAGGTCGTTATGTAGAGTTTTTTCATTTGCGCCCATTTTGACTCGATAATCTTGGAGGCCTGTTACCGATACGATTTTAAATGGGCCCTTCCACTGCATTAGTAGTTTGTAGAGTCAGTAAGGGTACTTTATCAGCCGGTTTGAATGTGCGCACTTTGGCCTTCTTATCGAAATAAAACTTTTGCTTCCTTTGTGCGTGACAAGGTTCATCTTGCTCCATTTTCCATGTTTCTTCCAACCGCTCTCTCAACTCGAGTACCTCCTGATAACTGGACTTTCGTCAGGCTCCGACACTTCACCTGTCCAGAGATCACGAAGAATATTAATTGGCCCTCACGCTTCGTCCATACAAAATCTCAAATGGCGCAAACTTCGTCGATTCCTGTGGCACTTCTCGATAAGCGAAGAGTAGTGGATTAATGTAACGATGCCACTGCTTTGGTTGTTCAATACACAACCGTTTTAATATCTTCTTCAACGTCCCATTGAATTTTTCCGTTCGTTCGTTGCACATTGGGTGATACGGTGTTGTGGATTTCCGTGTTCCGAGTAAACGATAAACTTCTTTCATACAGTCAGAGATATGAACTGGGTCTTTTTACCAAGACGGGGGCCCATTTAAATCGATCGATATTTGAAGGACGACAGTCTTTTGGCCACATTTTAAACTACGAGCCTTTCCATTGGTAGTTAAATGGGTAATGAGTGTCTTTGATGGCTATGTGTTGGTTACTATTTATAGGGTGTTAACCTTCGTAAAATCAACGATTTTGGCACAGTGAGAGGTTGGCCATTATTATGATTCGTATAAATATAATGAATGATAATTATCCATTTCTTATCAGAGGGAAACACACTTTGCAAGGATGGATGGATTCGTTACGGTAGAGGATATAAATGCATCAAAGCTTTTCATATGAAAAAGAATCACACAGACGCGGAGGCCCATTGTCAGAACGAGGGTGGGACATTGGTGCAGATTCAAGACTACCAAACAGAGGCTGTCATTGAATGTGAGTATTTGTTTTTTTTTTGGAGTTGCTTTCTGTCTTTGTCTTGGAATGTGATTACTTTGTTTTGTCATACATTGACCTATTGGTAGTTGACCTTCATTATATAATCAACGTTTTTAAACGGCCGTTTGAGTTTTTTAAAATTTAAGTAAAAAATAATTCAATTTTCTCCTTTATTGGGCGGTTTTAATCATTCTGTATCGTCATAATCCTTTCTTTAAAAAATATAACTTTGTGGAGAACATTGTGCTTATTTGAGTCAATAAAAAAAAATTATACGGCGCACAACTCTACTGAAAGGTTTGAAAATTAGAAATGTATTTTTATTACAGATAGATAAACAGATAACTTGATTTCCTTTTATAATTTCAAGTCAGTTTGAAAGTTCGTTGAGTCAAACAGATATCATAAAATACATACCGATGACACTAACACTCTCAAAAACAACCAATTTCGACACTGTAAAAAGTTGTCAGTTTGGCGTTTTTACGCAAATCGTTGCATTCGAAATAATGTATTCACATAATTACTTTACGGATTTCAGATCGACACTAAGTTTTCAACAGTTTTCATCTATTTATGACATCAAGTATTATTATTGCCCATTTGATGCTTTCACTGTGTGGTTTCGGGTGGATAATACTCAGGTTTAACATCTTTTGTAATAAATTAATTAATAATAATAATAATCTAAAAAATCTAAATTTAAAACCAGAAAATAGAAGTTGCATTGAAGGTAAAATAAGGTTTTAGAAAGACCTTATTAAAAGGTATGAGCAGTCAGCTGGCTCCGTAGCGCAGTGGATAAGCTGTCGGACTCTAACCTTGAAAGTACTGGGTTCAATCCCATTGTGGAAATTTTAATAAAAAGTTTACTTTAATGAGAAAGACATCATTTTTGTTGTTATAGTTACTGGACATATATTTAGAACCTTAAATGGATCTATTATTATTATTATTATTATTATTATTATTATTATTATTATTATTCTATTATTATCATTATTATTATTATTTATTATTATTATACTTTTAAAAAACAACATCGGTACCATTCAATGTGTTATCGACGTGCATTTATATGTAAACGTCGATTGTTATCATTTTATAATATTTTATCATTATCATCAGTGTATTCGTTTACCACGTCTTTGTCATTTTATTGGGTTTTTTTTCTTCTTCTTTGTTGTCGTTTTTGTTGTTATTTTTCAAAAACTTCCTGTCCCATCATTGTTTATGTCTATTAGCTTATCTACACCATTCACACTACACATCTCTCATTTGTTCTTAGTGTCTTATTCGTCGTGTTTTGTTGATAAAGGGGAAATCAGAAACGTTCACAGTATGTCTTCGTCTATAAATTGGGGCTTACAATTCAACACTTAAACGGTGCATTTTTGTACACCTCCAGTGGATGTGCATAAAAACACCACCAAACATGATCACCAGAGTACTGTAATCTCTCGATCCCAGTATCGTCTTTCAGCTCTGCTCAAGTCTGCTACTTCAGGTTTATTTTCGCAGTTGATTTTCTTACAACAACCTGTTTTCACACACGGACAACTGTATGTTGCTGTGTCACGGGTGAGAGGCTATAACGGCTTACACTTCATGTTGGGCCACACAGAAAAATGAACAGAGGATGTACCAAGTTACACAGACAATGTTGTTTATCAATCTGCCCTCATTAAATGATGGTGGATACAATATCGAATGAAAATAGTTCTTTCCCCGCGAAATTGCGGGCTTTTTACTAGTAGGTTAAAAAACAACATTTTTGGTCAAAACTATAAATCATTTGTGCTGATACCCGTTTTGCGATCTATTTAGGAGGTCTGGCATAAAAAATATACCAATCTTGTGGTATACGTTCTACAAAAACTAATGTAGGAATGACCTTCATATTCTTCCATCTTATCACCATTGTAGCATTTTGTGTCACCCTAGAGATATTTGATTTTACATTATCTTGTGGTATTTGTGATTAGTTATTATATGTAAGTACAGGAAGGTGAACATGACAATTAATCCAGTGAGCGCAATTTATTGATTTGTGTGTGTATGCGTGTGTATGTATGAAGAGAGAGAGAGAGAGAGAGAGAGAGAGAGAGAGAGAGAGAGAGAGAGATAGATAGATAGATATAATATATATAATATATATATATATATATATATATATATATATATATATATATATATATATATATATATATATATATATAGAGAGAGAGAGAGAGAGAGAGAGAGAGAGATTTCAGCCAAATTTGGTTGAAGGGTTTTTACGGCGCTTGCAACACTGATTGCAGTAGTATTGGTGGTGGTAGGGGTGGCGTTGTAGTGGTTGTAATAGTAGTTGCAGGGATGGTGATGTGATGGTGGTGGTAGAGATGATGATGCGGCTATGTGGTCTAGTGGTATGACACTCGCTTCGGATCGGAAGGTCCTGGGTTCGAGCCTCTCGCTTGGCGCATAGTTGAGTCCTTGGAAAAGGCTATGTACTCACATTCTCTCACCGTACTCATGTGTAAAATGAATACCTGGCCGTTAACAGCGTTGTCTTTCTCCGAAAAATTGTAATATCGCCTAACAGGCGTCATGTCCCGTCCTACATGTTAAATGTTGCTGTTGACCAGGGACCCCTTGTAAAGTGCTTTGAGCACATTTGGTGGATATTGCGCTATATAAAAGCTCAATTTTTTAATGATGTAATGGTGGTTGTAGTTGTGGTGGAATGGATGGTGATGTGGTATTTGTTGTAATAGGGGTGGTAGGGATGGTGTGTGGTGGTTGTAGCAGTAGTGGTGTGGACGGTGATGTGGTGGTTGTTGTAGTAGTGGTGGCAGGGATGGTGATGTCGTTGCAGTAGTAGTGGTAGTGATGGTTGTAGTAGTAGCGATGATGATGTGGTGGTGATGGAGGTTGTAGTTGAAGTAGTAGCAATAGTGATGATGATATGGTGGTTGTAGTAGGAGTGGTAGTGATGATGATGTGGTGGTGGTGGTTGTAGTAGTAGTGGTAGTGATGATAGTGTGGTGGTGGTGGTGGTTGTAGTAGTAATGGTAATGAAGATGATGTGGTGGTGGTGGTAGATATGATATTGTGGTGGTGATGGTGGTCGTTGTAGAAGAAGTGGTAGTGATGGTGGTGGTTGTAGTAGCAGTGATAGTGATGATGTGGTGGTGACGGTTGTTGTTGTAGTGGTAATGATGATCATGTCGTGGTGGTTGTAGTAGTAGTCGTAGTTATGGTTGTTGTAATAGTGATGATGGCTGTGGTTGTAGTAGTAGAAGTGATGATGATGATGATGAGGATGATGATGATGATGTGGTGGTGGTTGTAGTAGTTGTGGTAATGAAGATGATGTGGTGGTGGGGGTTCTATTAGTAGCGACTGGAAGGGGAGGGGGGGGGGGATCCTTGGAACAATTTAACCTCACGGGACACGGAAGTTGCCTCTAACCGAAATATTTTGCTCCAGACCGGGCGACTTGTATTTTTTTCTTCTTTTACCTGACTAGAAGAAAGATACATACTAAGTACCAGACAGCTCCTAGCCTGTTAAAACGCAGAGGGGGAAATGTGTATGTTTTGATCAAAAATATTCAACGTGCTTCAACTATCTGCCATATAATTTCGACAGTAGTTTAAAAGGGTGAAAGAAAAATAATCGAGAGAGATAGGAAAAGAGTTCTCTAAATGACACACGGCGGCTTTCTTTGATCTAATGTAGTCCTCCAAATGTCATATTATGGTGGCTTTCTTTGATCTAATGTAGTGCTCCAAATGTCATATTATGGTGGCTTTCTTTGATCTAATGTAGTGCTCCAAATGTCATATTATGGTGGCTTTCTTTGATCTAATGTAGTGCTCCAAATGTCATAATATGGTGGCTTTCTTTGATCTAATGTAGTCCTCCAAATGTCATATTATGGTGGCTTTCTTTGATCCAATGCAGTGCTCCAAATGTCATAGTATGGTGGCTTTCTTTGATCTAATGTAGTGCTCCAAATGTCATAATATGGTGGCTTTCTTTGATCTAATGTAGTGCTCCAAATGTCATATTATGGTGGCTTTCTTTGATCCAATGCAGTGCTCCAAATGTCATAATATGATGGCTTTCTTTGATCTAATGTTGTGCTCCAAATGTCATATTATGGTGGCTTTCTTTGATCTAATGTAGTGCTCCAAATGTCATATTATGGTGGCTTTCTTTGATCTAATGTAGTGCTCCAAATGTCATATTATGGTGGCTTTCTTTGATCCCAATGTAGTGCTCCAAATGTCATATTATGGTGGCTTTCTTTGATCCAATGTAGTGCTCCAAATGTCATACTATGGTGGCTTTCTTTGATCTAATGTAGTGCTCCAAATGTCATATTATGGTGGCTTTCTTTGATCCAATGTAGTGCTCCAAATGTCATATTATGGTGGCTTTCTTTGATCCAATGTAGTGCTCCAAATGTCATATTATGGGCCTTTAGTTTCCGAAGACTACGACCCGACCCGCTTTGAGGGCTCAATTTTCGTTGTATATACCATATCACAATCGAACTGAAAGGTACAAATACACGTTCGCATCGTGTGTAGTGTGCATGGATTGGTAGTGTGTATTTACCGGTGCACACGGCACCAACTTGAATGGGGCATAGGAGTGCAGGCTTGGAAGCAGTCAGATTGGCGGATTTTCCGCCAAATTGGCGGGTTTTTTTTATCATCCTATGGCGGGGAAATAATGGCCTGGCGGATGGCGGATTTTTTTGGCGAATATTTGATGATTTGTATACCATTTAAAAAAAGTAAAAGTATAGCAATCAAGTCTAATTATTTCTTCTTTTCCCCCTTAAACTGACTTTTAGAGAATCTTGAGGCTGAAATGGATCCAGTGCATGACGTGAATTTTGGGGATATCAACCCCTAATTGTCATGCCTTTAAAAAGAAATAACCGTGTATAAATTTGTAAATAGGCGAGTAGCGTTTAGTAACAACATTTTTACTCTGATATAATACACTATTGTTGATTATAAGTGTTTTAAATCTAATGGCGGACTTTTTGGCGGATTTGGGGCAAATGTTGCATGTGAAGTAGGATTAGGATAAAGTTGGCGGATTTTGGCGGATGTCTGGCATAAAGTTAGCGGAATTTTTGCAAAGGCATCTGGCAACACTGCTTGGAACTTGGAAGCAAACAGGAAAATGGAGGCCATGAATAGCATTCCGATTTAGGAAGTATCGGCGAATTTCAAAAAGAAAATGAGCTTGTTTAAAACGATTCAAATCGTGACAAACTTTTTAACTTTCGTCTTATTGATAAAAATGTTTAGTGATAGAGTTTTTAGCTAGTTTGTGAGAAATTCATACATAGAAACAGGTGCAGGTTAAAGTATGCGAAATGTGTCCGTTATTTGTAACCGCAGGAAGCTGAACATGAAAATTAATCCAGTGAGCGCAATTTATTGATTTGTGTCTGTGTGTGTGCGTGTGTATGTGTGTGTTTGTGTGAAGAGGGAGAGAGAGAGAGAGAGAGAGAGAGAGAGAGAGAGAGAGAGAGAGAGAGAGAGAGAGAGAGAGAGATAGATTTGAGCGAAATTTGTTTGAAGGGTTTTTACGGCGCTTGCAACACTGATTGCAGTAGTATTGGTGGTGGTAGGAGTGGCGTTGTGGTGGTTGTAATAGTAGTCGCAGGGATGGTGATGTGATGGTGTTGGAAGAGATGATGATGTAATGGTGGTTGTAGTTGTGGTGGCATGGATGGTGATGTGGTAGTTGTTGTAATATTGGTGGTAGGGATGGTGATGTGGTGGTTGTAGCAGTAGTGGTGGGGATGGTGATGTGGTTGTAGTAGTAGTGGTAGTGATGGTTGTAGTAGTAGTGATGATGATGTGGTGGTGGTGGTGGTGGTTGTAGTTGAAGTAGTAGCAATAGTGATGATGATGTGGTGGTTGTAGTAGGAGTGGTAGTGATGATAGTGTGGTGGTGGTGGTTGTAGTAGTAGTGGTAATGAAGATGGTGTAGTGGTGGTGGTTGAAGTAGTAGTGGTAGTGATGATATTGTGGTGGTGGTGGTTGTAGAAGAAGTGGTAGGTGATGGTGGTGGTTGTAGTAGTAGTGGTAGTGATGATAATGTGGCGGTGACGGTTGTTGCTGTAGTGGTAATGAAAATGATGTGGTGGTGGTGGTTGTATTAGTAGTCACTGGATTGGGGGGGGGGGGGTATCCTTGGAACAATTGAACCTCACCGGAATTTGACGGAAGTTGCCTGTAACCCGAAATATTTTGCTCCAGACCGGATATTTTTCCTGTGAAACCGGAGTTTTGGCATCACTG
This sequence comes from Berghia stephanieae, assembly GCF_034508935.2. Taxonomy (NCBI): domain Eukaryota; kingdom Metazoa; phylum Mollusca; class Gastropoda; order Nudibranchia; family Aeolidiidae; genus Berghia; species Berghia stephanieae. The sequence continues at coordinate 15,198,906 of NC_088366.1, read as the reverse complement.
AATTTGGCATGAGCTTAGATTATACATTTGATAATGTACGTACAAACTTTTGAAATAATCCAATTATTATTTCTGTAGTTATTCACTTTTATGTAAGATGTCTTTAAAATAGATAAAACACCCCAAAAAAAATGCCGACAATGTTATGACATTGCTCACTTTTTGAAGAATTTTTGATAATAAATAAAGAATCAATGAAATAAGAATTATTAATGTGACATTTTTGTCTTATTCATTACAGGAAATAAGATTTCAAAATGTCAAAAGTTAAAAAAGGGTTTATGATTTCAAAGTACAGTATTGGAACTACGTGAAGCCGGGTGGACAGGGAAAGAAATATCAAGAAACAGGATGAGAGAGGAAGAGAAAGAATGAGAGAGTAAAATACACACACACACACACACACACACACACACACATACACACACGTGAGAGTGCGAGAAAGAGAGAAAAAAAAAAAAAAAAGAGAGAGAGAGAGAGAGAGAGAGAGAGAGAGAGAGAGAGAGAGAGGAAGAAAAAGAGGAGCGAGAGGGGGAGAGGAGAGAGACTGCTTGTGCATTAAAAGTCGGGAGGGAAGTAGAGTAAAGATCGAAGCCTGGCTGTATAACTCTTTGTGTGTGTGTGTGTGTGTGTGTGTGTGTGTGTGTGTGGTTGTGTGTGTGTGTTTGTATGTGTGAAAGAAACAAAAGGGAGACGGAGAGAGTGAGGTACGGTAGACATGAAGAAAGGGATGGAGGCGGAGCAAAGAATTGTAAGGATAGTTTAAGAAAGCATTTTGTTTCAAAGTAAGTCATAGTCAATCAACTGGAAACATATTGACCAATGAGATTGAAATTAAAGAAACGGAGTGTTATTCGACACCCGAAACTCGGGTGTATCTTGTCATCAGATTAATCGACACCCGAGTCGCCCATGCGCATTAGCTACCCTCAACAACTGCCGTCGTGTGAATTTATCAGCATGGTGGTAGTAGGGCTAAATGGTTGTCTGAAGGCAGGGATAATTATTAAAATGCTAAGGGATTAAATGATCCAAACAATGAACAATTCTAATATAAACCCTTCGTCCGTATAGAAATTGTCTAAACATATAAACAGAATGTCGTATGCGTTCCTGGAGTCTGAATGACACGAAAGCCTAGTGTTCCGAGAGGAGCACAGTGGTTGAGCTGCTTGACTCTTAATTGAAAGTTCTTGGTTTCAAAGCCCAACGGGGACCTTTTTTTCATTACTATTTTTTCCCTTCTATCCATTTTATTATTTTTTTATATTCTAAAGCTTATTTATTGATTTGTTTATATATTATTATTCTTTTTATTATTATCCTTCTATCATTTTCTTCACTGAAGAGACCAAGAAATGAAATCATGCATAAAATAAAATCTCAATCAATAGATAATCACAAAAAGAAAATAGATGAGATTGTGACATCTAAATAAATAGTACGAGTGACAGTATGAAAATGTTCAAAGCGGTGAATACAATCAAACGACAGAAAACACATAATAGACTTATAATCAAAGATAAATGTAATAAGACCTTATTTAATGATAAAGAAATTATATACATATCAGAAATTTCTGGATTCAGATGAGGCCGAATTAATCCCTGAAGAACTAAGAAATACTGCTGCGCCCTCCGTCCTAAAGTCACAGCAAGATCTTGACAACCTCAAAGCTCTGGCCCAGGACCGTGACCAATGGAAACAATTAACAACATGGATGGAGAAAGCAGCTATACTAATCGACCCTGACTGAATCACACAATTCTCAGCAAGCGTCATTCGGACTGCGAATCTTACTACAACTACTACTACTACTACTACTACTACTACTACTACTACTACTACTACTACTACTACTACTACTACTACTACTACTACTAGGCAAAATATAGCCCCTTAAAACAATGTTTTTAAAAATTCCAGAGAGAAAGAGAGAGAGAGAGAGAGAGAGAGAGAGAGAGAGAGAGGGAGAGAGAGAGAGAGAGAGAGAGAGAGAGAGAGGGAGAGAGAGAGTTGTTCGTGTATTGGGAGAGAAACCGAAAGTGATAGAAATTGCGATGTATTTTGTTTGTTTTAATTTGTTTTTTTTATAGACAAAATTAATAGAAAACAACAACAAAAACAACAAACTAAAAGTAAGACTCATCTTTTCAGTGTGTCGAATTATCTGGTGATAATAGACACCCAAGTTTCGGGTGTCGAACTATCTGGTGACAAAAAACACCCGAGTTTTGGGTCTCGAATTATCTGGTGACAATATACACCCGAATTTCGGGTGTCGAATTATCTGGTGACAAAATTCACCCGAATTTCGGGTGTCGAATTACGCTCCCTTAAAGAAATGGGCTGGTCAAATTATGCATTGCATTGTTTCCATTTTGAGTCAGATGACAGCTTGAGGAGGAGGGGGTGGGGCTTATTGTATAATGACAGACATGGAAACATGTTATTGAATCTCTCAAGTTTTTCTTAGCGTTCACCACATTGTTGATTGTCTAAAAAGACCCCCCCCCCCCTTTCTTTCAGTATACAAAGAAAGCACGACAAAGCGAACATCTCTCTCTCCCTTTCACTCTCTCTCTCTCACTCTCTCTACCTCTCTCATTTTCATCTATCTATCTATCTATCTATCTATCTATCTATCTATCTATCTATTATTTAAAATATTTACCACAATGTTTGGGGCAGTCTACATCGATGTTTCAGGCTTAATTTGCCATCTTCAGGACTGAAGATGGCAAATTAAGCCTGAAACATCGATGTAGACTGCCCCAAACATTGTGGTAAATATTTTAAATAATAATTCGCTCCATTACTACATGTCGAGCACTTTCGTACCATATTTGTATCAAACACGATTCAATATCTATCTATCTATCTATCTATCTATCTATCTATCTATCTATCTATCTATCTATCTATCTATCTATCTATTTGTCTATCTATCTATCTATCTATTTGTCTATCTATCTATCTATCTATCTATCTATCTATCTATCTATCTATCTATCTATCTATCTATCTATCTACCAATCTTAATCCATTAATAGGTCTGTCTCTCTTTCTGTTTATCTATCCATAGATTAAACTTTTTTTTCATTTATTAGTTATACGCATTTCCATCGGCAGTTTATTAATTGTTGAAGGCTCTATTTACTTTTCTGCTTTTGTACTTAAAATTAAATGTTTATCCTACAATAATCTATGTAAGTGTAAGATTGAGCAACTGTTGTCCTTTTAAAGTATTAGCATGTCCTATAAATTCATAAATAAAGAAAGAGGGACAAAGGACCCTCATCTCAATCATTAACCAATGCAGCTAGACAGAGAAATAATAGCACGTGGTTATAAAAAAATGCACAAACACACACAAATGTAACACACGCATGCTGACGTGTGGCCAACAGGCGCGTGTGATGAGCGTTGACCAATCAGCGTCATTCATTTGTAAGGTTGTCAGGGAAAAACTTAGACGTGTTTACAGTTTTTAAAGTTCATTATTGGTTGAACCATGAAATTGTGGAAACAGTCATGCTTTCTCTGAGATAGATAAAGACACGCCCTTTGCTGTGGTATCTTACATGGTATTGGTGGAGGAAAAGATTTAATATTACTAAGTCTTGGAAATGGTGGCTCTCTGAGAGAAAGTCAACTCTCGTTTTGAATGTGTCACTGATTGTTGCATTTTAAAACTTTAAATTTATATAACTTATCCTCAATATTTTTGTTGAATTATTGTGTTTTCGTGTAGAAAAATGATTGTAGTTTCTGAAACAACCAAAAACTGAAATTTGATAATTTTGACCATTTCCACTTTAAAACCGAGTTTCTTCGTTTTCCAAATCCTAACGCAATACGGCTTGAGACGTATGATCACATATATGGGACCCTCCGCCTCGAAACGGTATTAAGTCGGATTTTCCAATTATTGGGTTTTTGGTACCCAATCATAGCTTATATTATGCTTAAAATTTTGATGCCAAATTTATAAGATTCTGACTATTCATTGCCCAACTATGACCGTTTGAAGTAGGGAGAGTGTAAAAACCAAGTTTTGAGAAAATCGACTTTGAAGTGAGGCACCGTTTTCACACATAATCAAATCAATGGGTAAAGATAACTCCTCAGATACGGGCATTGAAAATTTGACGAGAATAGTAAAATTTGCAGAGACGCCAATTTTCAATTTGACTCACAGGAATTTCAAACACCACTCGGAGGAATTTCAATGCCGAAAGAGGAATTTCCGCACACACAAAAAGGGAATTGGGATGATATTTGGTATTGTGTTTACATATTGTATAGATCTAAATAGATAACTGATTACAAATATTTCTGATATATGAACACATTACCAAATACAACCCCAAACTTTCCTTAATTCAAGTGAAGAAAAGCTCCAAAACATAATGATGGTAGTGAGGATGATGTTGTGTTGGTGGTTGTAGTAGTAGTAGTAGTAGTAGTAGTAGTAGTAGTAGTAGTAGTAGTAGTAGTAGTAGTAGTAGTAGTAGTAGTAGTAGTAGTAGTAGTAGTAGTAGTGATGATTGTCACAATGTAGGTACAGGCAAAGGTACTGACCTACGTGACGATCCCAAAGCCAGAGTACAGTGGCTATTTACCCCAGGTTTGAGACATTAAAGGTGGTTCCACACGACACATAAAACTAAATGCACATCGCAAGGCAATGGAATTATAATTTTATAACTGTTTATTACAACTCTAAAGAAAAATAAAAGGAAAGAAAGAATACTATTCAAATTATAAGTGTGACAACATATACGAAAATATCAAAAATGATGATGATGCATGATGGTGATGATGCAATTAATAATCTACAGGTTGGGGCACCTTACCAGACATGCAATGAATGGTGAATGATGATGAAGGTGAAGATGACATTCTTGACCACATTCTCGAAGTCTTTCGGGATTATTATATTATGTATAGGAGTCCAAACATGGTTCACAGTTCACTTTTTCTGTCACAAGTTCTTTCAATTGTTATTTACACTTTATTTTAAGTCCAGGTTGGAAATGTTTTTATTATATTGTTTTCCCGATAAATAGGGAACCAAAATGTTTCTCAAGATAATGAACAAATGTTACTGGTAGCAAGTCTGGCTTTATAGCCGGGGCTAACCGACTCTATTCATTAATAGAGCCGTCAAATAACGAAATTTCACTGGCGGTTAATATACAAAGTTAATATTAATTTCCAAGCCAAGTGAATTTCTACAAAATGGAATGACTTTTGAGAGTCTCAGAGAGGACCTAGCATGTCTCTGCTCTGCTCAGGCTATCGTGATGGACTGACCAAAATTGGTGAAAACTCTCTTCTTTATAATAAAACTTCGTCTACCCAACCCATTGTCATAGACAATAAATTAACGTAACTCTGGATCAGTCAAGACATTCTATTATTTAATCAATCCTCAAAAGTGTCAGGTTTCCACCAAAGTCCGATAACGAACTACCCGGTTTCCGGAACTTTTAAGAAAACTTTCTTATTCAATAGTTACGGGACTAAAGAAAACATTTTTACTCCATTGTCACGGGACTCGTCTCCCTGCTGCGCTATCTCTCTATCTCCCATAACGGCGCCACTCTATCCTAATGTCATTAAGGTGACTATTAAATATTCATCAACGATGTTTTTCCAACAAAAGAAAACAAACAAAAAAGGCGAAATAACCGGTAACGCAAAGGTAACATAACAGGAAACAAGCATCATTGCTCAACTAGCACGCGCAACAAGCGTTTTGCGACAATGATGATGATGTCATAATGGCTGTTGTAGTAGTAGAAGTGGTAGTGATGATGATGTGGTGGTGACTGGGGTCGTAGTAGTGGCAGTGATGGTAGTAGTAGTGATGATGTGGTGTGGGTGGTTGTAGTAGTAGTGATGATGTAGTGGTAGTGGTTGTAGTAGTAATGACGATGTGGTGGTGGTGGTTGTAGCAGTAGTGATAGTGATGATGATGTGGTGGTGGTGGTTGTAGTAGTAGTGATAATGATGTGGTGGTGGTGGTTTAAGTAGTAGTGGCAGTGATGATGCGGTGGTGGTGGTGATTGTAGTAGTAGTGGTCGTGATTAAGATGCGGTGGTGGTGGTTGTAGTGTGTGTGTGTGTGTGTGTGTGTGTGTTTGAGAGAGAGAGAGAGAAAGAGAGAGAGAGAGAGAGAGAGAGAGAGAGAGAGAGAGAGAGAGAGAGAGAGATAGTGCTAAAAGTGCATCAAGTGATAAGTCGAGCAACACGAACTTTAAAAACCAACGAGGATAAAGTTTGAGGTCAAAGTATTTGTTATTCACTATTATTGGCAAGTGCAGCCTTGGAAGAGGTGGCTCTCTGAGAGAAAGTCAATTCTTGTTTTGAATATTTCACTGATGTCGCTTTTTTAAACTTTAAATATATATAACTTATCGTCAATACTTATGTTGAATTATTATGTTTTCATGTAGAAAAATTATTGCAGTTTATGAAATAACCAAAAACTGAAATTTGGTCATTTTGACCATTTCCACTTTAAACCCGGTTTTCTTCGTTTTCCAAATCCCGACTTAATACCGCTTCGAGGCGTAGGGTCACATATGAGGTATGGTGGGACTCCCCCTCTTCTAAGACTTGAAACCTATTCTTGGAAGAAAAATTCTACATCATCACAAAACCGAACATGGTGACACATAATAGAAGACACGAACTAACATCTTCATGCAAACATAGAAACAAACACCTTATATGTAATTACAAAACCACCATAAACGCGAGCCGAAATAGCACGATAAACACAACCACCTACATCACTTTCACTTCCTGATGAGAGAGAATACTCGAAACAATATTGTCGAAGTTGATCATAATTATACTTGAAATATTTTATAAATAGCTCCTTTTATCAAAAGGTTGAGCACTATTATTTCATGGCTTTTGATTTTATAATTTATTTGTAATATATATGTATATATATAAATATATATATATATATATATATATATATATATATATATATACATATATTATATATATATATATATATATATATATATATATATGTACCAGATAAATTACTCGGAGACTATTCGGAGGGTTACTGGATTGGATTAACAGATACCAAAAAGGAGGGAGAATTCATTTGGCCGGATGGACAGAGTGTGGTAAGTAACGATACAATTTTCTCTATGTCAATGTATCGTTCAGTGACAAGGTTAACCTTGCAGGTTGGGTTATAATTGACTCAAACTTAATACCTTGCAAACATTATCATATTTCATTTTCAGTAACATATATATCGGTACACACACACACACATATATACACACACACACACGCACATATATATATATATATATATATATATATATATATATATATATATATATATAAATTCATTCACGTATTTTTAGCCGAAACGAACGTTGCATAATCCTCCATTACATTAGTCGGCATTTATCCGTAGAATACGGATAAATGTCGACTGATGAAATAGAGGACACGGAAACGTTCGTTTCGGATAAAAATATGTAAGTGAATTTATTTATTATGCTCTAACTTAAGTTATCGAGCAATCTCGTACCTACACGTACCAACCGACACCCAATATATATATATATATATATATATATATATTATATTATATATATATATATATATATATACCAATGTTTCATCCAATCTGTTTAAATGTGAAATTTATGACGTTTTAGTTTTAAAACAAGGTCAATCGTGTTCCAAATTATAAATGTTTATGGACCTTCAAACAAATCGACTTTGCTATTTATGAAGGAATGGAATCTTATACTGTCAGAATTAAAACCAAAAAAAAAAACCCAAAAACACTTTATTTTGATTGGAGAAAATGATTTCAATGTTTTATAATCTGCAGCTTCTCCTGTTAAACCGCTTACACTTTGAACATGCTTTTACCCAACATATAACGGAACCTACTTACCAAACTAGCAGAGTGTTACACAGGGTCATCTCCCCTAATCCCAACCCCCCAATCAAATATACTTTATGTTGTTGACCGTACTATTTCATTTTACGAAGAACTTTTCATTTTTATGCATCCTGCAAAATGTTAGACAGTAGAAAATTTAACCAAAGAACCATCCAGGTTGCATAGTCTTCCATGAAAGCATTAATTTTATTGAATTCGGACAGCACTTGGGGCATGGATATTTTATTCTTGCTGTTAGCAGGCGGTCTATTTACACATACTGCTTAGAACAACTTCAGGCATAAGTGGTTTCAGATGGTTTTCATAAGGGTGAATACAAACTTGATGATATGAATAACCACTTTTATGCTGACGATACACAAATGTATAAAATGGATACTCCTGAAAATCTTTCCCTTAAAAAAGAAAAGAAAATAGTAATCGAACTTTTTATATAACGCAATATCACTAAACGAGCTCAAAGCGCTTTACAAAGCGTCCATGACCAACAGCAACACGTAACATGTTGAACCAGGCATGATGAGACATTTTTACCCCAAATAATGTTGAAAATTTTGTTTTGATGTAATAAGCTGAATAGATTTATACAAACTTAAACAAACAAACAAACAAACAAACAAACAAACAAACAAACAAAAAGTAATGTTATGTGGGGCAACTAAATAATTTTTTTTCGGGTGATGAATTTAGATGCAAATGCATCTTTACAAGATTCTTTACAAGCAGGAAAAACAAGTAAAAATATAGGAGTGTTTTTCGACAGGGATTTGGGCATGAATTCAAATGTTGATAATATAATATGCAAATGTTTAAAAGTTCGAATAAATCTTGAGAAAATTGCTAATGTACGTATCCACCTTACCAAGGATGTAACTAAAAAGCTAATAACAAGATTACACAATAGCAATTCTCTTTTGGCAGGGCATAACTAAAGATAGCATTTTTTGGAATTCAAGCATTTCAAACTAGTGCTACAAAACCAGTTATAAAGCAAAACAGATTTGAACATTCACTACCCATTCTGTTTGAATTGCATTGCTTAAAATCGACGTTTACTTATGTTTCAGGCCTGATAACCCACTTTGTTATGGGATCTTTGTTGCAATAGTAATACTCTCAAACCAATGTCATATATGGTCTGAGGTTCGAAACCAAATATAAGAAGGGGATTACCTGGCATGGCTGGTCCACTGAGATTATTTTTCTGCGTTGTCTGACATTGCATAAAAGAGTTACATACAAATTTGTAATAATGAATCAAAACCAAAAGCCACGGCAAAAATTGCTGTCATTCGTCATCTACAATTTGATAATAAATACGACGGTCACAACACAAATAATATGACATACGGCAAATTGCCTAAAATAACATTTGAACGTTGAACCCTGTGAATAAGAACAAACCTTCAAGCCTGATTCACATCATCTTGTCTCTCAGATATCCTACAACGACTGGGCCAAGGGCGATCCCAACGATCTCTTAATAAATGGAGGTGAAGATTGTGTGGTGTTGAGTAGGAGAGGGGACTGGATTGACATGTCATGTAAACACGCCACGCACTTTATTTGCCAAATTCGAGGTAAGTTTAATTCCTTTGGGCTAGAGATTATCTTTATTCTTTATTCATTTTGCTTTTAATACTGGCACCAGTACAAATGACCCTCCGTCTCAAAAAGGTACAAATTGGGCTCCAAAATGGTTTTTAAAATAAAATCTTTTGAAATACTAATTTTTGAGTTGTTGCAATGTTAGAAATTGTATTTATTCTCTATGATAACGAATAGAGAAAAACAACATTAAGTTTCATGGTCATGTCTAATGTAAATGTTGCTGCTGAAAGCTCGAAGAAATAAATATCAGTATGAAATTGAATGTAGGCTTCAATTTAATAAACGAAAGCAGATAATGTGGACGTTTAGGGTTTCCTCCGTATCAACAAAACAGGATGAATGAAACACTACAGACGACTGAGATAATATGTGATAAAGTTGTTGTTAAGGTAAAACCATATTATCTCATTCCTCTGTAGTGTTTCAATCATCATGTTTTGTTGATAAAGGGGACACCTGAAAAGTCCACATTATCTGTGTTCATGTCTATAAATTCAATTTCTGTATTCTAGTTCATTCCGACATGAAATTGTTTTGAGACGGTGGTAGTTAATCTAGTTCTATATATAATATCACCATCTACAAAGCTGAGAAATCTTTTAGATATTATTTGGAGGCCGGTTTTCCAAAACTCTTTAAGGTGATTTTTCTACTTTTTGAGATTTTCTATCTTAAAGAAAATTGAAATGAAAACTTTATTTTAAATCTCAATTGGCACAAGAATTTCGCTAGATTTGTATGGATTTGAAGTTTAAATAAGATAAAAAAAAATAAACCGAATGAGCATGAGAAATCTGAGTGGAAATTATTCCTCAATCCTTTCTTTTAAAAATATAGCTTTGTGGAGAACATTGTGCTTATTTGAGTCAATAAAAAAAATATACGGCGCACACCTCTATTGAAAGATTTGAAAATTAGAAATGTATTTTTTACAGATAGATAAACAGATAACTTGATTTCCTTTTATAATTTAAAGTCAGTTTGAAAGTACGTTGAGTCAAACAGATATAATAAAATACGTACCGACGACACTAACACTCTCAAAATCAACCAATTTCGACACTGTAAAAAGTTGTCAGTTTGGCGTTTTTACGCAAATCGTTGCATTAGAAATAATGTATTCACTGTAAATGTTGCTGCTCAAAGCTCGAAGAATAATAATGTGAAATTGAATGTAAGCTTCAATTTAATTACAAAAAATGATCAAATGAACGTATCAGCTTTCCCCTTCATCAACAAAACAGGATGAATGAAACACCATAGATGAATGAGATAATGTGATAGTGGCGTATTTAAGATGAATAAACAAAACATTGGTTGGCAGGAAATAGTAATGCTCCTTTGTAAGGAAGCACGAATTAAAATAGAATACTAGATATTTCTAAAAGGTGCGAAATTAATTAAGTGAAAAGAGGGGAGGTGGGGAGGAACTGTGTCATGCAGTTTAGAAAGTGAAATATAAAACCGTGTATTCTGTTGTTGGAAAATAAATACAATGGGATTGAAAATAAATACAAAAAAATAATAAATAAGGGATGTCGGTATAAGTATAAATCCTTAGTGACAGCAGCAGTCATCTGTGATTTCCTTTTATAATTTAAAGTCAGTTTGAAAGTTCGTTGAGTCAAACAGATATCATAAAATATGTACCGACGACACTAACACTATCAAAAAACAATCAATTTCGACACTGTAAAAATTTGTCAGTTTGGTGTTTTTACGCAAATCGTTGCATTCGAAATAATGTATTCACTTCATTACTTTACGGATATCAGATCGACACTAAGTTTTCAACAGTTTTCATCTATTTATGACATCAAGTTTTATTATTGCCCATTTGATGCTTTCACTTTGATTGTTTCGGGTGGACAATACTCAGGTTTAACTTCTTTGGTAATAAATTAATTAATAATAATAATAATCTAAAAAAATCGAAATTTAAAACCAGAAAATAGAAGTTGCATTGAAGGTAAAATAACGTTTTAAAAAAACCTTATTAAAAGTTATGAGCAGTCAGCTGGCTCCGTAGCGCAGTGGATAAGCTGTCAGACTCTAACCTTGAAAGTACTGGGTTCAATCCCATTGTGGAAATTTTAATAAAAAGTTTACTTTAATGAGAAAGACATCATTTTTGTTGTTATAGTTACTGGACATATATTTAAAACCTTAAATGAATATATTATTATTATTATTATTATTATTATTATTATTATTATTATTATTATTATTATTATTATTAATTATTATTATTATTATTATATTATTATTATTATCATTATTATTCTATTATTATAATATTATTATCATTATTATTATTATACTTTTAAAAAAACAACATCGGTACCATTCAATGTGTTATCGACGTGCATTTATATGTAAACGTCGATTGTTATCATTTTATAATATTTTATCATTATCATCAGTGTATTTGTTTACCGCGTCTTTGTCATTTTATTGGGGTTTTTTTTCTTCTTCTTAGTAGTTGTTGTAATTTTTCAAAAACTTCCTGATCATCATTGTTTATGTCTATTTACCTTATCTACGCCATTCACACTACACATCTCTCATTCGTCCATAGTGTCTTATTCGTCGTGTTTTGTTGATAAAGGGGAAATCAGAAACGTCCACAGTATGTCTTCGTCTATTAAATTGAGGCTTACAATTCAACACTTATCGTTATTTTTTCCTTCGAGCTTCAAGCAGCAACATTTTCATTAATCAACCGTCACCGCCAACGGGGTTGCATAAGAACGGTGCATTTTTGTACACCTCCAGTGGATGTGCATAAAAACGCCACCAAACATGAGTACCGTAATACTGTAAGGTAAGTTCTCGATCCCAGGATCGTCTTTCAGCTCTGCTCACGTCTGTTACTTCAGGTTTATTTTCGCAGTTGATTTTCTTACCACAAACTGTTTTCACACACGGGCAACTGTATGTTGCTGTGTCACGGGTCAGAGGCTATAGTGGCTTACACTTCATGTTGAGCCACACAGAAAAATCAACAGAGGATGTACCAAGTTACACAGACAACGTTGTTTACCAATCTGCCCTCATTAAATGATGGTGGTACAATATAGAATGAAAATAGTTCTCTAAATAGGAAAAACGGAGTTAGGGAGTTTTGGAAAACCACTCTTCAAATTTGATTTAAAGGCTTTCGGGCAGAATTCTCAGAGACACGTACTAATCATAGCGTTGATTGACCGGACAGTTTTGAGGAAAGACGTTCCAAATTTTGAAAGGGATCTGTCACTGAAGCTTTTAGATTTCCTTTAAGGATCTGACAACATTGCCTGGGACGTAACTCGTGCTTGAAGTTTTGCCCTGTTCTCTCTGGCCACAGTGCAGTGCTAAGTTAGTAATTAGGGCTCAGTGTCTTGTTCTTCTCTCTCTCTCTCTCTCTCTCTCTCTCAATCCATCTCTCTCTCTCTCTCTCTCTCTCTCTCTCTCTCTCTCAAATACAAATGTACAACATCAATTTTAGTATAACATGGGTCCAGCACAAAATGCACACACTTACACACATAGAAACACACACACACACACACAGACGTACATACACACAAAACGAACAGTTTGAAAGTGTACGCGGGAGAGAGATAGAGAGAGAGATAGATAGATAGATAGATAGATAGATAGAGAGAGATAGAGAGAGAATTTAGGTCAATTGGGTTCTTTCCCTCGAAATTTGGCTATAACAGGCATTTTAGGCTTGTCCCACTATCACTGTTCTACTGGGGTTCCAATGTACTTATTCAATCCATACCAATTCCATTCATTCAAACAGATAAAGATGCACCTTGTAGAGATGGCTGGGAATCGTACAAAAAGGAAAAATGCGTCAAAACATTCCACACGAAAATGAATATGACAGATGCCCAAAAAATTTGCAATAAGGAGAATGGTCGCTTGTTGCAGATTCCCGACGCTTCAACTCAAAGTTTTGTTGAATGTAAGTTTGTTTACAGTTATATAGGATTTTCAGGCCTTTTTACCTGACTGGGGTTGTTTACAATATCGCAACTGTATAACTCCACTGTTGACAAACTAAGATGCGCGCACAAATTTCAGTCGACTGGAAATATAAAGCAATGAAAACAATGAAAACTCATCGGGTTTTTTGTGCTTTTATGGATATCAATTTGTTTCTCACTTTGGATAAATAAAACTAATTCAAAGTCAACATCTACTAATAATTATTGCTTGAATTGCAAATGGCGGACGCATATGTAATCACCCCCCCTATAAACTTGAGCTTGAGCTTTGAGCTTTTGAGCTTTTTTATATAGCGCAGTGTCAACAAAACGTGCTAAACGCGCTTTACGAAGGGTCCCTGACCAACAACAACACGCAACATAACGAACGAGACGTGACGCCTGTTTAGCGATAATATATTTTCTCCTGTTAACGGCCAGCTACTCATTTTACACATAAATGCGGTGAGAGAATGTGAGTAAAGAGTCTTTTCCAAGGACTCAACTATGCGCTGAGCGAGACTCGAACCCAGGACCTTCCGATCCGGAAGCGAGTGTCGTACACAGGACCACACAGGTGCACTTCTCTCCGGCCTGTTCAGAAATGTTTCATTCAATAATTCTATCGTTTCCAATTAATTCCATCAATTCCCCAGATATACTAAACGATGGACGAGATTACTGGATCGGCTTGTCAGACGTAGAGAAAGAAGGTCAATTCAAGTGGTCGAGTGGTGAGCTGCTGGTAAGTTTATTAACCAGTAGATTTCTGTCTAATCAAAACATGGAAACTGTGACACACCTTCACATTTTCTCGGACAAACATGAATGGCTGTTTATAAACAATGACGTGAATAAAATCGACCTCTTTCTGATAATTGTTATTGTTTTCATACCATATTATAAACGTTTAAGTCTACACATAGTTTTCTGTTTTGATCAAGAGGTGGAACAGTGGGTATTTTATTTAACTAAATACATAATAAATCCTGTGTAGTTTGCTATATATTTACCAAACACTGTCATTGTTTACATTATGACGACTGTCCGAGAGGCGTGGTTATCTAGGTTTCTATTGACGTCGAGTGAGTGGAATTGTTGAATATAGTCTGCATCAACCGCAGGCATTGTGAAGATACGTCTCATCTGTTACTTTCAGTTGAAATCTAAGTATCTTGACACAAATGTTCTTTTAATAAAATAGGGATGGCGTTCAACATATTTTTCCGAACAGCCCATGTTAATTTATTTTTCCAACGAACACAGAACTACTGGCAAATAGAAAAAATTATAAAGTTTTTTTTTGCAGATTGATAAAAGAGTAACATGCAAACTTTTTTTTGATTAAGGGCAAATCTGTCGGGTAAGACGAATATTTATAAAATCTGCTAGGGCATAACGATTAGTCATAATGTGATGTTTTAAGGGGGCAGCGTGGCTCAGCGGTACGTTATATTCTTCGTATCCGAAAGTGGCCTTGAGCAAGTCACCTCGCCCTAGCTCAATTTGCGGCGCTGCACTGCGGCTGATACCTGAATAATTCCAGTCTTCCCTTGGAATAGACCCTAAAGACAAATATCACCTATGGGATAAATAAAGGGAATTTTAATATATTATTTTGTGTTGGAAATCGCCAACTGGCTACCCTGTCGCCAGATTCATTTGCGTATACCTACAGACTATTGCCTTTCCGATTTTGATCGTAGATCACTCAAAAGATTCGTCTCAATCTGTGTCAATTTCTACAACACAGTAGTATAATAGTATCTGAGCTTTGTAGCATTTGCTTCCCCGCAAATATAGCGCGTTCCTCAAATGAATATGTAGATAAATCTACAGGGGCCTTCGTCTCCCCAAAAAATAAAAAAAATGAAAAGGTGAGGTGGCTTATCTTGAATGGTGTCCTTGGGTCGAAAAACATGTTAATAGTATTGATGATACGGAGTGGAGGCGTATGAACATAGTATTGATTTGATGCATTTAGGTAAAATACTCATCGGACGTTGTATGGACACATAAATGGTTGGCAGCAAAGGCACTCAAAGAAAACATATCCATAACAATAACCGGAATCGATATGTCCGCAGCCTTTGATACGATCGACAGAGGAAAACTTTTGGAGATATTAACAGACATAGTAGACGAAGACGAGCTCCGAATAATCCGATTTCTCCTCAGCAACACAAAGATACAACCAAGGATATACGGGGCCACAAAACAGACGCAGTTCGAAAGTAACATCGGGACCCCCCAAGGAGATAGTCTGAGCCCGATTCTGTTCACAATATACTTAGAACACGCTCTGAAAGAAGTTCGAAAAGTCATTCCAAAACCAACGACTCATATTGAGAATGCAATCCCTAGAGAAATCGCCTATGCAGATGATGTCGATTTTATTGGATCAACACTAGCAAATATAGACATCATACAAAATACCCTCATGAAATATAACCTCCAAGTCAATGCCAATAAAACCGAATTTACAACAATATCGAGGAACAAAGAGGAATGGAAAAGAACAAAGAAAGTCGGCTCACTAATTGGAGACACCGAGGATGTACAAAGAAGAAAACAGCTATCAAACGCCGCACTCAGTAAACTCACCAATGTATGGATTAGAGGTGACAAAATAAAGAGAAAAACCAAACTGAAACTGTACCGTACTCTTGTAAAACCGGTACTTCTGTATAACTGCGGCACTTGGGCGTTGACAAAATCCGAAGAAGAACATCTGGATGCCTTCCATCGCACACAGCTAAGAAGGGTACTGGACATCAAATACCCAAAAAAGATCTCAAATGAATCACTCTATAAGATCACAAAAGAAAGACCAATCTCCCTTGACATTTTACAACAACGATGGCAACTTTTCGGTCACATACTACGCAGGGACAAAAACATACCAGCTAACCAAGCCATGTCGGGATACTTCCAAAAACACGGGAACCTTTTCAGAGGAAGACCGATCACAACACTCCCTGTGATCCTAAACAAAAACCTCACAACACTTGGACAAAGCATTAGTCTCATAACGGCAGGGGACCTTGAAAATCTGAGAACCCTAGCAGAGGACCGGCAATATTGGAGACACCTCACACAGGAAATACTGGCAACAGCCAAGGCGACCCGATCTTTCGGTCGAGACGCGAAAGGCATCTAAGTCAAGTAAGTCACTCACCTATTCTGCACCAAAATAAAACTTTGTGTAACCAGAATTAATTCAAGGAATGGTTAAAGTGTTTATTTTGTTAGTTGATTCTACAGGACTAAAGTTTAATATTCTGAAGAAAAAACAACAACAAACATTTAAGAATGAATAACAAATTAACAAGGCAATTAACACTGGATAGATAAGAAATCAAGGAAATAGAGGTTTTTGAAAACATGGGTGCAAACGTCACCAATAAAGGAGCAGCTGATAAGGATATGAAGAATATGTTGAGAATATGATTGGAAAGGAATTGTTGGCATTCAGCATGTTATGGTCAAACAGTTGGAATAGCTGCAAAGAAAAACATCAATTTGTTATGTGTGAAAAAATACATGGAGAAATGTGAGGAAAGTGGATAAATTGCTTCATAAAGCTTTGAGATTTGTTTTTAAAATAAGATGGCCTATGGGAATGCCATATGAGGAAATCAGAAATAAATGAAACATCCCATCTCTAATTAAAATGGTGACCCTCAGAAGATAGAGATGTATTGGTCATGTCTTAAGAATGCCGAAAAACTTCCCTTGTGTGACACTGACATGGAGACCCGACAGGATTACAGGAGACAAAGAGTAACACGGAGGAGGGCAGTTGAGAAGGAAAGAAACAAATGGGATTTGAATTCTGAAGCTGCAGCCGATAGGACAGCCCGGAGAACGGGATTTCACGGCTAGGAGAAATTGGAATAATTCAAGTAAGTCATCACTATTACTGCCGTACTCTATAAAAACATGTATTTATGAATTTGGCCAGAAAACTCTTCTTTCAAATATCGATCGATTTAAATGACATTTTTCATTTCAAAATCCATCAAACCGGAGTCCTCGCGAAGTCCCTTGTTTGAGAATCTTTGCTAAGATGTGGGTCATCTAAATCAATCGATATTTGAAGGACGAGTTTTCTGGCCAAATTTTTAATTACGTGTTTTTCCAGAGTACGACAGATTAGATATTTTCCGCGTCCCATTTATTGTTTAAAGTTTTCTCTTTCAGTCTGGATTTCAACAGTGGTCTAGAGGGGAGCCAAACAATTTAGGAGACGAGGATTGTGTACTTCTGTCATCCGATAAATCGTGGAATGACGCACCGTGTTCAACCGACGTCAGATTCCTTTGTGAAGCTAAAAGTAAGTGTTACGGGTTTAGTGCGGCTACGTGGTCTTGTGGTATGACACTTGATTTCGGATCGGAAGCTTATTTTTTTAAAATGATATCTAATGGTTACGTGTCCTACATCTATTGAAATATACGGTACATTATAACTCTGATTAACAGAACCCCTTTAAACATAAAAAATGGAAAAATTCAAAACATGATCTTTCTTTCTAATTTTATTTGTTAATATAATATTGAAAAAATAATTTCAAAAGCTACAAAGTTCCCCCAACGAGAAAACAAATTCTTCTCTAGGTACTTAATATCTCTATTAATTTACCCAAACATGTTTGTTGTAAGAAAAAGGATAATTATTTTGATTATTATAATGGTGATTATGAAGCCTGTAGACATGAAATGAAAATTGTTGATAGGGAAACTTTAGAAGACATGTGTGTGGATGATGCTTGGTCAGTATTGAGCGATAAGATAAATTTTGCTGAATTGAAATATGTCCCTCTTAAAGTTAAGCGTAAATTTAGTAAACCCATTTGGATGACAAAAGCAGTTAAACACATGATAAATAAGAAACAAAAACTATTAAAAATATGTGAAACTTAGATCACTATCTAATTACGAAAGCTATGTAACAATACGAAATAAAGCTAAAATTGTTATATCAGATGCAATTAAATTACATGAATCTAAATTGGCTCGAGAATGTACAGCTAATACAAAATGTTTCTGGAAATATGTCAATTCTAAACTTAAAAGAAAAACTGGTGTCGGCGCCTTGTTAAAAGACGATGGTACAATCACTATGTCTGATATGGAAAAGGCTGAAGTATTAAATATATATTTCTCAGATGTTTTTGTAATTGAGGATCACGCTAATATCCCATTAGTTGACAATAACAACGATGGGAATCATATTACTGATTTTTTTTATTTCTGAAAATGAAATTATCGAAAAGTTGTTATCACTTAATGTAACAAAGAGCATTGGTCCGGATGGTCTTCATCCTCGTTTACTCAAGGAGATTGCGACACAA
>NC_088366.1:15172503-15175003 GCF_034508935.2 Berghia stephanieae | reverse complement strand
CAACAATTTGTAAAGACAGCTCAGCAGCGATATGGGTCTGTAACTGTCTGCCTCCTTCGCCGGCTTCCCTGGCTTCAGGATGGCAACTATCTTCGCGTGCTTCCACACTTGTGGAAGCTTTCCTTTTGCAAGGACGTCCGACATTGCCTCTGCTAGCCAGGCCCGTGCCCTGGGGCCCAGATGCGTCACCATATCGGGATATACACCATCTATCCCTGCTGCTTTGCCGTTCTTTACTTCGCTAATGGCTGCACCCACTTCTCGGGGACTGAACGGGGCCGTCCAGTCCGACTCCTCCGCAGGTAGCGAGTCCAAAATCGTTCGGTACGCCTTGCGGACACCGCGCTCAAAAGCCTGATTAGGGACCCGCTTACTACGGTTCTTAATATTCTTGGCAATTGTGTCTGCCTCGCATTCCGGTGCAGCCTTCGCGAAATTCCGATCTGGGTCCAATTTCTTTATCAAACGCCAAGCGTGGCGGCTGGAGTGTGTAAAGTCGAGACTTTCCACGGTCTCCTGCCACCGTTGCTTCCTTCCCTCTGCCAGAGACTGAAGTAGTCTATCGGCTGTGTCCTGAGACTGGGTCTGCTGGTACTCTCGGTACAGCTCTTCCGACTCTGCTGTCCAGCAAGGGGTGTAGAATTTCCGCTTGCCCCGTGGAATAGAGCGTTGAGCGCTCTTAACCAGTAGCCTACTAAATCTGGTTATATTCTTGGACTTGGGAGGAATGGCAGGGCAGACCTGCTCGATATAGGAACTGAATTCCTCCCAGTCAGCCTTCCTGAAATTCCATCTGCAAAGTGGGAGAGACTGCACCCTCGGTATTGTCACCCCAGCTGTGACAAGAACCGGCCTGTGCTGGCTATGCGGAAAGTCCCCGAGGACTGTCCGCTTCACCTGCAGCGGTTCACCGTTCGCGCTTTTCGTTACGAGGGTGAGGTCTGGAGTGTACTCCTTCTTATGGCGGGTACCCCGGAAGGTACCCTTGGCTGTAGGATCGTACACTAGGTGTAGATCATTACAGTCCATCCATGAGCGGAGTTGTCTTCCTGCCTCGTTGCAGTCTCGGTAGCCCCATTCGTGATGGTGGCTATTAAAGTCTCCCAGACAGATGGAAGGATGGCTGACCACCGGTACCGGTGGTGTAGTCCAAGTCGCTCTAGGTGGTTTGTAAATATTATGCAAACACAGTCCACCTACTTCCACGGAAATTCGGTTCACCCCATTGCTGTCCGTTACGCTCTCAATGACCCTTACCTTCGATGGCTCTTTAGCGTAAACGCTAACCCCTCCTTTGAGCCTCGAAGTGTCCTCGCGTTGGACCACCGTATAGCCTGGGATCTGGAATCGGGAAGATTGCGCGCCTGAATAAAGGTGGGTCTCCTGTAAAAGGAGGATATCAACGCAATGAACGGCCAATAGCTTTGATAAAAGCTCATTTTTTGCCATACTCTGGCTCTCGACGTTCAGGGACAATATACGCGTCAGTTCGCCATCCCCGCCGTCGCATTTTCCAATCGGCAGGCCGCGAATCGATTGATGCATGGGACGTTCGCTTTTTTCTCGGACGTGCCGACGACCCGGGCGACACGAACGCGGTATTATTTGGCTAGGCGGCAGACCGCTTCGCCATTGACGGGACTGGTTGGGACTCGACATAAGGACAATAGTGTGGCGCCCGGGATAGGGCTGCTATTCGGGCACCGGGTTTGGATCAAATTTAGTCACACACCGGGGCGAGCAGCTCATGTGGCTCGTTGGCTCGATACCCGGGATGGTCTCGTGACGGTCGACCGGGATTTACACCTTTGCCCTCCCGTGTGCCTCAAGCCCCCTCACCAACTGCAAGGTAAAGATCCACGAGGGGGGCCTGACGGTGATTTTGCTGTCTGGCCTCTCTAGTTCTAGGTCGGGCTAATTCAAATGAGCCCACCTTATAAACCAGTGAGCACTAAATAGAGATTTTGGCAAACGAACTTTTTTTATTTATTGCCTTACTTTTGCTGGTACCATTGATGTAATAACATTGGGAAGGTTCCAGTATTGAATTGAATTTATCAATTTACTAATATTATATCAAGTTAGTATTAACTTGTGTTGTTTTAATATATTTGTTTATCCATTTAAATTATTTCTTTTTTTTTCTCGTTTTCTTTAGTGCTTCTCAAAATTCATTTATTTAAATTTTTGTCTTATTTGTTTTGTTGTTGTTGTTGTTTTTGTTTTGTTTTTTTAAACAAATTAATTTGTTCCTTTTTTAAAAAAAAATTCTTAAAGTAATTACCGCTGTATTTTTATTGCCAGACTAAATATTTTTGCAAAACAATGTATTTTCTATTGCATTCCCTCTAATAAAACACTTTTATTCAGAAGTCACGATTAAAGAAATATATAAAATACAACCACCATTTTGGTTTACTCAACAATTGAATTAGTATACGAGAAATACTCTTCTGAGAAAGGAGAGAGTTGAATTCTAAGTTATAGAGGAAATAGAGAC
>NC_088366.1:15155003-15170003 GCF_034508935.2 Berghia stephanieae | reverse complement strand
GGAAGGTTCAGGCTCAAAACCCTTATGCAGTCAAAAACAAAAACAATAAAAACATGAATTATTGCTTTTGTTGTTGGCTGACGAAGTGTTTTGAGGCCTTCACGTCCCGTTGTATCGTCATATCTTTTATCAAATAATTTTATTCTATCATCTCTTAGAGAACAATATCCTTTTATTATAATTTTCTAATGTATAGTGCAATTCAGAATAGAAAAAAAAAAGAAAGATAAAAAAATGTATACTAAAATTGCAATATACTTTTATTATGATTTTCAAAAGAATCTTATAATTTAGAATAGGCAATAAAGTATATAAATGGATTATTTATACGCCTTGGTGAAGACTTTTATAAAATTGTTACGGATACGATGTCTTTAGATCTTTCACGAGCTCTTCAAACAGCTGGTTGTTAATGGTTAATGACGGACTTGTAAAGCTATTTTGAAACTCACGATTATTTGATTTTTAAATTTTTATTGATGAAGATTATAATCTTTTTTTCTCTGTGTCTATTTACAAAAAAATTCCTACCAGATAATGATGAATGTGCAGACAATAACGGTGGATGTGATCATGTCTGTGTAAACACACCTGGATCTCGGAAATGTTCTTGTAAACATGGATACACACTTGTCGAAACAGAGTGTCTAGGTAATAAGTAATGATCAAAAATGAATATAACAGCTTGAAAAAAATGAAAATAACAAGGACGGAAGGTTCAGGCTCAAAACTCTACTTCAGCTAAAAACAAAAATGTTGAAAAAACCCATCAATTATTGTCTTTTTTTTCTTAGCTGAATAAGAGTTTCAGCCCTAAACGTTCTGTTTTTTGTTATTTTGTTCTTTTTCAAAACGGTTTTTTTTATTTCGTTAATTTTCAAACGGTTATATTCATTTTTGTTTAATATTTCCTACAGTCCATAGATTCTAGTAGTTTAATACCACCTTGACTTGTGTTGATAAACAATGTATCATAATATCTTTTATCATATCATTTAATTTCATGATCCTATCTCTAATAGTACAATATCCTTTTATTATAATTTTCAAAACAATCATACAATTGAGAATGGAAAATGTGGTATAAAAAATGGATTATTTATACGCATATGTACAGACCTTTATAAAAATGTTACGAATAATGAGTCAGTTTTCTGGAAACTGTCACGAGGTCTTCAAAAAGATGTTAGTTAAAGGTTAATGATGTTTTTGTAAAGATGTTTTTAACGTATGACTTTTTAAAATTTTTAAAAACTTTAAAAAAAAATCTCAATCTCTCTTTCCAAAATAAAAAACAACCAAACCCCCCCACTCCCCCCCCCCCAAAAAAAACAAAAACAAAACAAAAACAAAAAAAACACAAAAAAAAAACAACAACATCAAAACATCAACAACAAAAACAAACAAAACAAAACGAACAAACAAAACCACCAGATAAAAATGAATGTGAACACAAGAACGGTGGATGTGATCATATCTGTGTCAACACACCTGGATCTCGGAAATGTTCTTGTAAACCTGGATACACACTTGTCAAAGGGGTACAGTGCATAGGTAAGACTATAGCCTTGAGAAAATAGTGAATTAAGACTCTTAAGTCATGTTGCTGAAGTCAATGAGTCAGATTTCTAGAACTGTCACTAGGTTTTCAAACAACTGTATGTCCTTGTAAAGCTGTTTTTAACGTACAATTTTTTATTTCCACTTTTTTTTCTAGGAAGATCTTAATCTCGTTTCATTATGTTTCTTTGCAAAAAAAAATACCAGATAAAAATGAATGTAAACAACATAACGGTGGATGTGATCAAATCTGTGTCAACACACCTGGATCATGGAAATGTTCTTGTAAACCTGGATATACAATTGTCGATGGAACAAAATGTCTAGGTAAGCTTAATGAGCAAGAATGGCTATAACATCTTTGCAATAGAACAAAATACCAAGCATGGAACGTTCCATACTTAAATCCTTTTTTTCTGCAAATAACAATATATTTAAAACATTTATTATTGTTCTAGTTCTTGGCTAAAGAAGGATTTACAATCGTAAACTTTCCGTGTGTGGTATTTTATTTTTCCAAAGATGTTATAGTCATATTTGTTCTTTACGACAACCCACATATTTTAACAGTTTACTGTTACTTTGGTTTGTGGAAAAATGCAGTGTCACGTAATAGCTTTTATCATATATTATCATTTGCTGCTGTTATCTCTAATAATGCATAATAAATTTCAAAAGAATCATGCAATTCATAGTAGACACTAAGGTGTACAGAATTGATAATTTATAGTTACAGTGCAAAACTCCTTTGTTATGTTATTTTCCAAAAGAATCATGCATTTTGTAATTGACAATAAGGTGTACAAAATTGAAAAATTCTACGCTTTGGTAAAGACCTTTATGAAAATGTTAAGAATAATAAGTCAGATAGAATTGCCACGAAATATACAAAATGTTATCTGTTAATAGTAAATGAAGCTCTTGTAAAGCTAATTTTTTAGTTACGATTATTTTGTATTTCTGACTTGATATTGATGAAGACTTTAATCTCTTTTCTTTATGTCTCTTTACAAAAAAATAGCACCAGATAAAAATGAATGTCTAGACAACAACGGTGGGTGTGATCAAATCTGTGTAAACACACCTGGATCATGGCAATGTTCTTGTAAATCTGGATACACACTTGTCAATGGTGTGCAGTGCATAGGTAAGACTGAGATATGAAGTGAGTAGAAAAGTGCCAGAAGACAATAGAGAATAAAAATTTTTCGCGGCGGTGGTGGGGTTTGAACCTGCGACCTTATTGGTACGACAACTCCGCCTGGCAGGTGAGAGCGTGGCTCTACCGTGTGAGCTATCCACGAATACAAAAATATTCGTATCAAACCCAAGTCATTTCTAGATCCCTCTCTCACCCACTTCTGGAGACCGCCGATTCACGCGCACACAACCATCGCGAAGTATTTTGACCAGCAGTTAAGCTTAATAGCCAATATTCTCAACACAAACATATAACATAGAAACGATGAGACATTGAGTATGTCCGGTATATGGGGTGAATTTTTAATTCAGAAAATGAGTGGAGCTGGCACTTATGTTGGTAACAACAAGATATGAAGTGAGTAGAAAAGTGCCAGAAGACAATAGAGAATAAAAAAATTTCGCGGCGGTGGTGGGTTTGAACCTGCGACCTTATTGGTACGACAACTCCGCCTGGCAGGTGAGAGCGTGGCTCTACCGTGTGAGCTATCCACGAATACAAAAATATTTCGTATCAAACCCAAGTCATTTTAGATCCCTCTCTCACCCACTTCAGGAGACCGCCGATCCGCGCGCACACAACCATCGCGAAGTATTTTGACCAGCAGTTAAGCTTAATAGCCAATATTCTCAACACAAACATATAACATAGAAACGATTGAGACATTGAGTATGCTCCGGTATATGGGGTGAATTTTTAATTCAGAAAAGTGAGTGGAGCAGGCACTTATGTTGGTAACAACAAGATATGAAGTGAGTAGAAAAGTGCCAGAAGACAATAGAGAATAAATTTTTTTTTAGGTAAGACTGTAGTCTTTGAAAACAATTAATTAAAGCTAAAAGTGAGGTACTTGTAAATTTGTTCTTTTTCGAAGCTATTATATTCATTTTTGTTCATTATTTTCTACAGTCGACAATTTCTAGCAGCTTATTTTCACTTTGACTTGTGTTGATACGATATTTATTGCATTATCTTTTATCAAATTTCATCCTCGTATCTCTTATAGAGAAATATATTTTTTTCATAATTTTAGAAATAATCATGCAATTCATAATAGACAATAAGGTATAAAAATCGATTATTTATACGCTTTGTTGAAGACCTTTATAAAAATGTTACTGATAATGAGTAATTTTTCTGGATCTGCCTTTAGGTCTTCAAACAGTTGTATGTTGATTGTTAATGACGTTCTTGTAAAGCTGTTTTATAATGTACATTTTTTTCTTAAATTCTATTGATCGAGATTTTGATCTCATTTATTTACGGCTCTTTACAAAAAAAACAAAAACAA
Source organism: Berghia stephanieae (assembly GCF_034508935.2). Taxonomy (NCBI): domain Eukaryota; kingdom Metazoa; phylum Mollusca; class Gastropoda; order Nudibranchia; family Aeolidiidae; genus Berghia; species Berghia stephanieae. The sequence continues at coordinate 15,165,951 of NC_088366.1, read as the reverse complement.
AATAAAACACACAAAAAAAAAACAACAGATAAAAATGAATGTGAGCACAATAAAGGTGGTTGTCTTCATATCTTTGTCAACACACCTAGGTTACGGGAATGTTCTTGTAAACATAAATACACAATGGTGTCAATGCTGTGCATTTCATAAATATTCTGTGTTCTTTAAACAGTGTTTATTAAAGTTTTAAAATAATCTTACTGTAGATAACAAGTATCTGGAACTGTCATGAGGTTAAAACGATATTCTGTTAATGGTTAATGACGTTCTTTCAGGTCTGTCTTCAATGTAGAATTATTTTTTAAAAACTGCTGATGAAGATTTTAATTTCTGTTTTAAAAAACACCAGATAAAAATGAATGTGAGAACAATAACGGTGGATGTGATCATATCTGTGTCAACACACCTGGATCTCGGAAATGTACTTGTAAACAAGGATACGCACTTGTCCAAGGAACAAAGTGTCAAGGTAAAACTGTGTTATAAATTAATCAACAGAAATAAATATATAAACAGCTTTAAAAAGAGAAAAATACTAATTAAATAGGTTTATGCTCAAAGCCAGACCTGCATACTTTTAGGAAACGTTCGTTGAATTACGAAGTTTTGGCTCCAATCTCAGAACTTGATGAACATCTCTAAGTCATTAAAACTTAAAGGGAATGAAAGTAAATGCCATACTACATTTTGAGGTAGTGTTATTAAATCCATGTAATACATTTCATCATATATTATCATTTCATGCTCCTATCTCTAATAATGCAATATTTTTAAAATAATAATTTTCAAAAGAATCATGCAATTCATAGTAGACACTAAGGTGTACAGAATTGATTATTAATAGTTACAGTGCAAAACTCCTTTGTTATGTTATTTTTCAAAAGATGTATTTCATAATTGACAAAAAGGGATGTACAAAATTGATTATTTCTACGCTTTGGCAAAGACATTTATGAAAATGTTACGGATAATAAGTCACTTTTCTGGAATTGCCACGAAAAATATACAAATAGTTATCTGTTAATAGTAAATGAAGTTCTTGTAAAGCTAATTTTAATTACGATTATTTTATATTTTGAATTGTTATTGATGAAGACTTTAATCTCTTTTCTTCATGTCTCTTTACAAAAAAATAGTACCAGATATAAATGAATGTCTAGACAACAACGGTGGGTGTGATCATATCTGTGTAAACACACCTGGATCACGGAAATGTTCTTGTAAATCTGGATACACACTTGTCAATGGTGTGCAGTGCACAGGTAAGGCTGTAGTCTTTGAAAACAATTAATTAAAGCTAAAAGTGAGGTACTTGTAAGCTTGTTCTTTTTCGAAGTTATTATATTCATTATTGTTCATTATTTTCCACAGTCGACATTTACTAGCAGCTTATTTTCACTTTGACTTGTGTTGATACGCTATTTATCGCAATATCTTTTATCACATTTCATCCACGTATCTCTTATAGAGCAATATAATTTTTGTCATAATTTTCAAAATAATCATGCAATTCATAATAGACACTAAGGTATAAAAATCGAATATTTACACGCTTTATTGAAGACCTTCATAAAAATGTTACTGATAATGAGTAATTTTTTTCTGGATCTGCCTTGAGGTCTTCAAACAGTTGTAAGTTAATTGTGAATGACGTTCTTGTAAAGCTGTGTTATAATGTACAGTTTTTTCTTACTTTCTATTCATCGATATTTTAGTTTCATTTATTTATGTCTCTTTACAATAAAAAACAAACAAACAAAAAACAAAACAAAAAAACAGATAAAATTGAATGTGAACACAACAACGGTGTCAACACAGCTGGGTATTTGTACTGCATGAGCCGTCTTTGCCTTTGTACGGATTCCACTCATTGCATAGGTATTCTGTATTCTTTAAATAGAGTTTATTAAAGTTTTAAAATCATCTTACTGTAGATAAGGAGTCAGTTTATCTGGAACTGCCATGAGGTCCAAACAATTTTTAATTAATGGTTAATGACGTTTTTGTAGGTCTGTTTTTAACATAGAATATATTTTTAAAAAACTGTTGATGAAGATTTTAATTTCTGTTTTAAAAACACCAGATAAAAATGAATGTGAACACAATAACGGTGGATGTGATCATATCTGTGTCAACACACCTGGATCTCGGAAATGTTCTTGTAAACAAGGATACACACTTGTCAAAGGAACAAAGTGTCAAGGTAATAATGTGTTAAAAAGTAATTAACACAAATAAATATATAAACAGCTTTAAAAAGAACAAAATACCAATTAAATTATATTTCATGCTCAAATCATACCTGCCTACTTTTAGGAAAAAATCGTAAAATTACGATGTTTTTGTTCCAATCTCAGAACTTGATGAGGATCTCTAAGTCATTAAAACTTAAAGGGAATGAAAGTAGATGCCATACTACATAATTGTTAGGATTTTGAGGTAGTGTTATTAAATCCATGTAATACATTTCATCATATATTATCATTTCATGCTCCTATCTCTAATAATGCAATATTTTTAAAATAATAATTTTCAAAAGAATCATGCAATTAATAGTAGACACTAAGGTCTACAGAATTGATAATTTATAGTCACAGTGCAAAACTCCTTTGTTATGTTATTTTATCAAAAGAATCATGCATTTTATAATTGACAATAAGAGATGTACAAAATTGATTATTTCTACGCTTTGGCAAAGACATTTATGAAAATGTTACGGATAATAAGTCACTTTTCTGGAATTGCCACGAAAAATATACAAATAGTTATCTGTTAATAGTAAATGAAGTTCTTGTAAAGCTCATTTTTAGTTACGATTATTTTATAGTTTTGAAATGTTATTGATGAAGACTTTAAGCTCTTTTCTTCATGTCTCTTTACAAAAAAATATTACCAGATATAAATGAATGTCTAGACAACAACGGTGGGTGTGATCATATCTGTGTAAACACACCTCGATCACGAAAATGTTCTTGTAAATCTGGATACACGCTTGTCAATGGTGTGCAGTGCATAGGTAATAATGAATTCTTTGAAAACAATTAATTAAAGCTAAAAGTGACGTACTAGTTATTTTTTTATTTGTCGGAGCTGTTATATTCATTTTTGTTCATTATTTTCTACAGTCGACAATTTCTAGCAGCTTATTTTCACTTTGACTTGTATTGATACGCAATTTATCGCAATATCATTTATCACATCTCAACCTCTTATCTCTTATAGAGCAATATATTTTTTTTCATAATTTTCACTATAGACAATAAGGTATAAAAATCGATTATTTATACGCTTTGTTGAAGACCTTTATAAACGTGTTACTGATAATGAGTAATTTTTCTGGATCTGCCTCGAGGTTTTCAAACAGTTGTAAGTTAATTGTTAATGACGTTCCTGTAAAGCTGTTTTATAATGTACAGTTTTTTCTTACTTTCGATTTATCGAGATTGTAATCTTTTTATTTATGTCTCTTTACAAAAACAAAACTCACCAGATGAAAATGAATGTGAACACAACAACGGTGGATGTGATCATGTCTGTGTAAACACACCTGGATCACGGAAATGTTCTTGTAAACAGGGATACACACTTGTCAATGGAGCACGGTGTCGAGGTAATTCTATGTTAATAAGTAATAAACAAAAATGAATTTAATAAAAAGGAACAGAATTCCAAGCACGGAATGTTTTAGGCGCAAAACCCTTCTCAAGCCAAACATATTTAAACAAAACGTGATAACATAATCAATTGTTGTTCTTGTTATCGTCTGAGTAACGGTTTTGATTCCCGAAAGTGCGTAGCCCACTTGTTATTGCCTTCTTTTTCGAAGCTATTATATTCATCTTTGTTCATTACTTTCTTCAGTCCATAGTTTATAACAGCTTATTTTCACTTTGACTTATCTTGACACGCAATTTATTGCAATAGATTTTATCACATTTCTTCCTCGTATCTCTTATAGTGGAATGTAATTTTTCATAATTTCCGAAATAATCGTGCAATTCATAATAGACAATAAGGTATAAAAATCGATTATTTATACGCTTTGTTGAAGACCTTTATAAAAATATTACGGATGAGTAATTTTTTTGGAACTGCCCGTAGCCATCGTTAACTTATAGCCTGACACTAGAACCCTCTGAGACTGATAGTTTGGCGTCATTTTTTTTTTAGCTTTGTGAAGCTTCTGGTGAGTTGCCGTTAGTTTAGCTCAATGAAACAAGTTATTTTATTGGTTGAACTATTGAAAATAAATCACAATTTGTTTTCTTTCGTGGCCAAAGACTTATCTTTTGACGTCATTTTTTGTCAGTGTCATGCTATAATTTTACGATGGCTGCGAACTGCCTTGAAATCTTCAAACAGTTGTAAGTTAATTGTTAATGGCGTTCTTGTAAAGCTGTTTTATAACATACCGTTTTTAAAACTTTCTATTGATGGATTTTAATCTCTTTTATTTATGTCTCTTTACAAAAACAAAAACCACCAGATAAAAATGAATGTAAACACAATAACGGTGGATGTGATCATGTCTGTGATAACACACCTGGATCTTGGAAATGTTCTTGTAAACAAGGATACACACTTGTCAAAGGAACAAAGTGTCAAGGTAATAATGTGTTAAAAAGTAATTAACACTTATAAAAATGTAAACAGCTTAAAAAGAACAAAAAACCAATTAACTTATACTTCATGCTCAAATCCAGACCTGTCTACTTTTAGGAAAAAATCGTAGAATTACGATGTTTTTGTTCCAATCTCAGAACTTGATGAGCATCTCTTATTCATTAAAACTTAAAGGGAATGAAAGTAGATGCCATACTACATAATTGTAAGGAATTTGAGGTAGTGTTATTAAATCCATGTAATACATTTCATCATATATTATCATTTCATGCTCCTATCTCTAATAATGCAATATTTTAAAAATAATAATTTTCAAAAGAATCATGCAATTAATAGTAGACAGTAAGGTGTACAGAATTGATAATTTATAGTTACAGTGCAAAACTCCTTTGTTATGTTATTTCATCAAAAGAATCATGCATTTCATAATTGACAATAAGAGATGTACAAAATTGATTATTTCTACGCTTTGGCAAAGACATTTATGAAAATGTTACGGATAATAAGTCACTTTTCTGGAATTGCCACGAGAAATATACAAATAGTTTTTTGTTAATAGTAAAGGAAATTCTTGTAAAGCTCATTTATAGTTACGATTATTTTATAGTTTTGAAAAGTTATTGATGAAGACTTTAAGCTCTTTTCTTCATGTCTCTTTACAAAAAATATTACCAGATATAAATGAATGTCTAGACAACAACGGTGGGTGTGATCATATCTGTGTAAACACACCTCGATCACGGAAATGTTCTTGTAAATCTGGATACACACTTGTCAATGGTGTGCAGTGCATAGGTAAGGCTGTAGTCTTTGAAAACAATTAATTAAAGCTAAAAGTGACGTACTAGTTATTTTGTTTTTTGTCGGAGCTGTTATGTTCATTTTTGTTCATTATTTTCTACAGTCGACAATTTCTAGCAGCTTATTTTCACTTTGACTTGTGTTGATACGCAATTTATCGCAATATCATTTATCACATCTCAACCTCGTATCTCTTATAGAGCAATATATTTTTTTTTCATAATTTTCACTATAGACAATAAGGTATAAAAATCGATTATTTATACGCTTTGTTGAAGACCTTTATAAAAGTGTTACTGATAATGAGTAATTTTGCTGGATCTGCCTCGAGGTTTTCAAACAGTTGTAAGTTAATTGTTAATGACGTTCCTGTAAAGCTGTTTTATAATGTACAGTTTTTTCTTACTTTCGATTTATCGAGATTTTAATCTTTTTATTTATGTCTCTTTACAAAAACAAAACCCACCAGATAAAAATGAATGCGAACACAACAACGGTGGATGTGATCATGTCTGTGTAAACACACCTGGTTCACGGAAATGTTCTTGTAAACAGGGATACACACTTGTCAATGGAGCAGGGTGTCGAGGTAATTCTATGTTAATAAGTAATAAACAAAAATGAATATAATAGCTCCGCAAAGAACAGAATTCCAAGCACGGAATGTTTCAGGCGCAAAACCCTTCTCAAGCCAAACATATTAAACAAAACGTGATAAAAACATCAATTATTGTTCTTGTTATCGTCTGAACAACGGTTTTGATTCCTGAAAGTGACGTAGCACATTTGTTATTTTCTTCTTTTTCGAAGCTATTATATTCATTTTTGTTCATTACTTTCTTCAGTCCACAGTTTCAAACAGCTTATTTTCACTTTGACTTATGTTGATACGCAATTTATTGCAATATATTTTATCACATTTCATCCTCGTATCTCTTATAGTGGAATGTTCTTTTTCATAATTTCCGAAATAATCGTACAGTTCATAATAGACAATAAGGTATAAAATCGATTATTTATACGCTTTGTTGAAGACCTTTATAAAAATATTACGGATAATGAGTAGTTTTTCTGGAACTGCCCGTAGCCATCATTAACTTATAGCCTGACACTAGAACCCTCTAAGACAGATAGTTTGGCGTCATTTATTTTTAGCTTTGTGTAGCTTCTGGTGAGTTGCCGTTAGTTCAGCTCAATGAAACAAGTTATTTCATTGGTTGAACTATTGAAAATAACTCACAATTTGTTTTCTTTTGTGGCCAACGACTTATCTTTTGACGTCATTTTTTGGTCAGTGTCAGGCTATAAGTTTACGATGGCTGCGAACTGCCTTGAAATCTTCAAACAGTTGTAAGTTAATTGTTAATGGCGTTCTTGTAAAGCTGTTTTATAATGTACAGTTTTTTTACTTTCTATTGATGGATTTTAATCTCTTTTATTTATGTCTCTTTACAAAAACAAAACCCACCAGATAAAAATGAATGTAAACACAATAACGGTGGATGTGATCATGTCTGTGTAAACACACCTGGATCTCGGAAATGTTCTTGTAAACAAGGATACACACTTGTCAAAGGAACAAAGTGTCAAGGTAATAATGTGTTAAAAAGTAATTAACACATATGAAAATATAAACAGCTGAAAAAGAACAAAAAACCAATTAAATTATACTTCATGCTCAAATCCAGACCTGTCTACTTTTAGGAAAAAATCGTAGAATTACGATGTTTTTGTTCCAAACTCAGAACTTGATGAGCATCTCTAAGTCATTAAAACTTAAAGGGAATGAAAGTAGATGCCATACTACATAATTGTAAGGATTTTGAGGTAGTGTTATTAAATCCATGTAATACATTTCATCATATATTATCATTTCATGCTCCTATCTCTAATAATGCAATATTTTTAAAATAATAATTTTCAAAAGAATCATGCAATTAATAGTAGACACTAAGGTGTACAGAATTGATAATTTATAGCTACAGTGCAAAACTCCTTTGTTATGTTATTTTATCAAAAGAATCATGCATTTCATAATTGACAATAAGAGATGTACAAAATTGATTATTTCTACGCTTTGGCAAAGACATTTATGAAAATGTTACGGATAGTAAGTCACTTTTCTGGAATTGCCACGAGAAATATACAAATAGTTATTTGTTAATAGTAAATGAAATTCTTGTAAAGCTCATTTATAGTTACGATTATTTTATAGTTTTTAAATGTTATTGATGAAGACTTTAAGCTCTTTTCTTCATGTCTCTTTACAAAAAAATATTACCAGATATAAATGAATGTCTAGACAACAACGGTGGGTGTGATCATATCTGTGTAAACACACCTCGATCACGGAAATGTTCTTGTAAATCTGGATACACACTTGTCAATGGTGTGCAGTGCACAGGTAAGGCTGTAGTCTTTGAAAACAAGTAATTAAAGCTAAAAGTGACGCCCTAGTTATTTTGTTATTTGTCGGAGCTGTTATATTCATTTTTGTTCATTATTTTCTACAGTCGACAATTTCTAGCAGCTTATTTTCACTTTGACTTGTGTTGATACGCAATTTATCGCAATATCATTTATCACATCTCATCCTCGTATCTCTTATAGAGCAATATTTTTTTTTCATAATTTTCACTATAGACAATAAGGTATAAAAATCGATTATTTATACGCTTTGTTGAAGACCTTTATAAACGTGTTACTGATAATGAATAATTTTTCTGGATCTGCCTCGAGGTTTTCAAACAGTTGTAAGTTAATTGTGAATGACGTTCCTGTAAAACTGTTTTATAATGTACAGTTTTTTCTTACTTTCGATTTATCGAGATTTTAATCTTTTTATTTATGTCTCTTTACAAAAACAAAAATCACCAGATAAAAATGAATGTGAACACAATAACGGTGGATGTGATCATGTCTGTGTAAACACACCTGGTTCACGGAAATGTTCTTGTAAACATGGATACACACTTGTCAATGAAGCAGGTGTCGAGGTAATTCTATGTTAATAAGTAATAAACAAAAATGAATATAATAGCTCCGCAAAGAACAGAATTCCAAGCACGGAATGTTTCAGGCGCAAAACCCTTCTCAGGCCAAACATATGTAACAAAACGTGATAAAAACATCAATTATTGTTCTTGTTATCGTCTGAACAACGGTTTTGATTCCTGAAAGTGACGTAGCCCACTTGTTATTTTCTTCTTTTTCGAAGCTATTATATTCATTTTGTTCATTACTTTCTTCAGTCCACAGTTTCAAACATGCTATTTTCACTTTGACTTATGTTGATACGCAATTTATTGCAATATATTTTATCACATTTCATCCTCGTATCTCTTATAGTGGAATGTTCTTTTTCATAATTTCCGAAATAATCGTGTAATTCATAATAGACAATAAGGTATAAAATCGATTATTTATACGCTTTGTTGAAGACCTTTATAAAAATATTACGGATAATGAGTAATTTTCCTGGAACTGCCCGTAGCCATCGTTAACTTATAGCCTGACACTAGAACCCTCTAAGACTGATAGTTTGGCGTCATTTTTTAGCTTTGTGTAGCTTCTGGTGAGTTGCCGTTAGTTCAGCTCAATGAAACATGTTATCTCATTGATTGAACACAATTTGTTTTCTTTTGTGGCCAACGACTTATCTTTTGACGTCATTTTTTGGTCAGTATCAGGCTATAAGTTTACGATGGCTGCGAACTGCATTGAAGTCTTCAAACAGTTGTATGTTAATTGTTAATGGCGTTCTTGTGAAGCTGTTTTATAATGTACCGTTTTTTCTTACTTTCGATTTATCGAGATTTTAATCTTTTTATTTATGTCTCTTTACAAAAACAAAAATCACCAGATGAAAATGAATGTGAACACAATAACGGTGGATGTGATCATGTCTGTGTAAACACACCTGGTTCACGGAAATGTTCTTGTAAACATGGATACACACTTGTCAATGGAGCAGGGTGTCGAGGTAATTCTATGTTAATAAGTAATAAACAAAAATGAATATAATAGCTCCGCAAAGAACAGAATTCCAAGCACGGAATGTTTCAGGCGCAAAACCCTTCTCAAGCCAAACATATGTAACAAAACGTGATAAAATAATCAATTATTGTTCTTGTTATCGTCTGAACAACGGTTTTGATTCCTGAAAGTGACGTAGCACACTTGTTATTTTCTTCTTTTTCGAAGCTATTATATTCATTTTTGTTCATTACTTTCTTCAGTCCACAGTTTCAAACAGCTTATTTTCACTTTGACTTATGTTGATGCGCAATTTATTGCAATAGATTTATCACATTTCATCCTCGTATCTCTATAGTGGAATGTTCTTTTTCATAATTTCCGAAATAATCGTGCAATTCATAATAGACAATAAGGTATAAAATCGATTATTTATACGCTTGTTGAAGACCTTTATAAAAATATTACGGATAATGAGTAGTTTTTCTGGAACTGCCCGTAGCCATCATTAACTTATAGCCTGACACTAGAACCCTCTAAGACAGATAGTTTGGCGTCATTTTTTTTTTTAGCTTTGTGTAGCTTCTGGTGAGTTGCCGTTAGTTCAGCTCAATGAAACAAGTTATTTCATTGGTTGAACTATTGAAAATAACTCACAATTTGTTTTCTTTTGTGGCCAAAGACCTATCTTTTGACGTCATTTTTTGGTCAGTATCAGGCTATAAGTCTACGATGGCTGCGAACTGCCTTGAAGTCTTCAAACAGTTGTAAGTTAATTGTTAATGGCGTTCTTGTAAAGCTGTTTTATGACATACCGTTTTTTTAAAACTTTCTATTGATGGATTTTAATCTTTTAATTATGTCTCTTTACAAAAACAAAAACCACCAGATAAAGATGAATGTGAACACAACAAACGTGGTTGTGATCATGACTGTGTCAACACAGCTGGGTTACGGGAATGTTCTTGTAAACATGGATACACATTGGTGTCAATGGTGTGCATTGCATAGGTATTCTGTGTTCTTTAAACAGTGTTTATTAATGTTTTTAAATCATCTTACTGTAGATAAGGAGTCAGTTTATCTGGAACTGCCATGAGGTTCAAGCAATTTTCTGTTAATGGTTAATGACGTTCTTTTAGATCTGTTTTTAACGTAGAATGTAATTGCTTTTAAAAACTGTTGATGAAGATTTAAATTTCTGTTTTAAAAAACACCAGATAAAAATGAATGTGAACACAACAACGGTGGATGTGATCATATCTGTGTCAACACACCTGGATCTCGGAAATGTTCTTGTAAACAAGGATACACACTTGTCAAAGGAACAAAGTGTCAAGGTAATAATGTGTTAAAAAGTAATTAACACAAATAAAAATATAAACAGCTTTAAAAAGAACAAACTAACAATAACATAGTGTTTCATGCCGAAATCTAGACCTGTCTACTTTTAGGAAAAATTGTAGAATTACGAAGTTTTGACTCCAATCTCAGAACTTGATGAGCATCTCTGGGTCATTAAAGCTTAAAGGGAATGAAAGTAGATGCC
>NC_088366.1:15142503-15150003 GCF_034508935.2 Berghia stephanieae | reverse complement strand
AATCACATTTTAAATTGATTGGAGATAATGATTTCAACTTTTTATAATTTACAGCATCTTCTGTCAATATTGAACATGATTTTACCCAACATATAACGGAACCTACTTACCAAACTAGCAGAATGTTACACAGGGTCATCTCCCCTAATCCCAAGCCCCCAATCAAATATACTTTATGTTGTTGACCGTACTATTTCATTTTACGAAGAACTTTTCATTTTTATGCATCCTGCAAAATGTCAGACAGTAGAAGATTTAATCAAAGAAACATCCAGGTTGCATAGTCTTCCATGAAAGATTTGATTTTATTGAATTTGGACATCACTTGGGGCATGGCCATTTTATTATTGCTGTTAACAGGCGGTCTATTTACACATACTGCTTAGAACAGCTTCAGGCATATGTGGTTTCAGATGGTTTTGATAAGGTTCAATAAAACATGATGATATGAATAACCACTTTTATGCTGACGATACAAAACTGTATAAAATGGATAATCTACTCCTGAAAATCTTTCCTTTAAAAAAAGAAAAAAAAAGAACAATCGAACTTTTTATGTAGCGCAATATCCACTAAACATGCTCAAAGCGCTTTGCAACACAACAGCAACACGTAACATCTAGAACTAGACATGAACGAGAAATTTTTACCCTAAATAATACTGAAATTTTTTTTGGATATAAAAGGCTGAATAGATGTAAACAAACTTAAACAAACAAACAAACAAATAAATATACAAATAAACAAACAAAAAGTAATGTTATGTGGGGCAAATAAATAGTCTTTTTCCGGTGATGAATTTAGATGTAAATGGTAATTCTTTACAAGCAGGAAAAACAATTAGAAATTTAGGACTGTTTTTCGACAGGGACTTTTGCCATGAATTCAAATGCTGATAATCTATATAAAAGTTCAAATAAATATTGAGAAAATTGCCAATGTACGTATCTACTTTACCAAGGATGTAACTAAAAAGTTAATAACAAGATTACACAATAGCAATTCTCTTTTGGCAGGGCATAACTAAAGATAACATTTTTGGAATTCAAACATTTCAAAATTGTGCTACAAAACAAATTATAAAGCAAAACATATCTTTGTTGCAATAGCAAAACTCTCAAACCAATGTCATATATGGTCTGAGGTTCGAAACCAAATATAAGAAGGGGATTACCTGGCATGGCTGGTCCACTGAGATTATTTTTCTGCGTTGACTGACATTGCATAAAAGAGTTACATACAAATTTGTAATAATGAATCAAAACCAAAAGCCACGGCAAAAATTGCTGTCATTCGTCATCTACAATTTGATAATCAATACGACGGTCACAACACAAATAATAATATGACATACAGCAAATTGCCCAAAATAACATTTGAACGTTGAACCATGTGAATAAGAACAAACCTTCAAGCCTGATTCACATCATCTTGTCTCTCAGATATCCTACAACGACTGGGCCAAGGGCGAGCCCAACGATCTCTTAATAAATGGAGGTGAAGATTGTGTGATGTTGAGTAGGAGAGGGGACTGGAATGGCATGTCATGTAAACACGCCACACACTTTATTTGTCAAATCCGAGGTGAGATTAATTCCGTTGAGCTAGAGATTATCTTTTTTCTTTATTCATTTTGTTTTTTTAATACTGGCACCAGTAAAAATGACCCTCCGTCTCAAAACGGTAGAAATTGGGCTAAAAAAAAAAAGATTTTAAAATAAAATCTTTTGAAATACTAATACTATGATAAGGTATAGAGAAAAAAACCGATCATGTTTCATGGTCATGTCTAATGTAAACGTTGCTGCTATAAGCTCGAAGAAATAAATAACAGTGTGGAATTGAATGTAGGCTTCAATTTAATAAACGAAAGCAGATAATGTGGACGTTTATGGTTCCCTCCGTATCAACAAAACAGGATGAATGAAACACTACAGACGACTGAGATAATATGTGATAAAGGTGTTGTTAAGGTGAAACCATATTATCTCATTCCTTTGTAGTGCTTCAATCATCCTGTTTGGTTGATAAAGGGGAAACCCGAAACGTCAACATGATCTGTTTCCATATCTATAAACTCAATTTCCGTGTCCTAGTTCATTCCGATATAAAGTTGTTTTGAGACGGTGGTAGTTAATCTAGTTCTATTTCACCATCAACTTTACAAAGCTGAGAAATTTTTCAGATATTATTTGAAGGCCGGTTCTCCAAACTCGTGGAGTTGATTTTTCTACTTTTTGAGATTTTCTATGTATGAGATAAATTGAAATGAAAACTTTATTTTAAGTATCAATTGGCACAAGATTTTCGCTAGATTTGTATGGATTTGAAGTTTAAATAAGATAAAATAATAAACAGGATGAGCACGAGAAATCTTAGGGGAAATCATTCCTCAATATCTCTAAATGGGAAAAACGGAGTCAGGGAGTTTTGGAAAACCACTCTTCAAATTTGATTTAAAGGCTTTCGGGCAGAATTCTCGGAGACACGTCCTAATCATAGCGTTGATTGACCGGACAGTTTTGAGGAAAAACGTTCCAAATTTTGAAAGGGATATGTCACTGAAGCTTTTAAATGTCTTTTAAGGATCTGACAAAATTGCCTGGGACGAAATTCGTGCTTGAAGCTTTGCCCTGTTCTCTCTGGCCTCAGTGCAGTGCTAAGTTAGTAATTAGGGCTCAGTGCTTTGTTCGAAGATTAAAAAAAACAACGAGATGTTAATATCAAGGCTCTATCTTGAGTCATTTGGAGATAAATGGAATGTCTTATCCATTCAGCCAGACGTCCCTTATCATACGGTTCTATGCGTCGTGCTAAAGAAATAGACGAAGCACTGTGAAGAGTAATTAGAATGATGAAATAATTAATTTATCTTTTCATTTATTTATGATACAATAAAACCCACATGTTGCATGTCCGGATGTAACAGGGGCCCGGTTATAACAGAGATTTTATAATCCCCGTATTTTTCTTCCTCTTTGCCATTGGTAAAATTTATTGTCCATATCAGGGACAAGAGCCTGATAAGTTATAACAGAGGCGCGAAAACCCACTCAATATCTCCAAATACAAGCATTAGCCTCCAATAATCTCGGTTAGCCTACAGCTAATGGCACCGGAGAGCTGGCGAGGCCCAGTTTGTGAATACTCTCTCTCTACCTTTTGTTTATCTACCTCTTCCTGACTCAAAAGTTATAAAGATATTATTTTAAAAAAATAATAACAGCATTTATTTGGCGGAATATCCAGTAGACGTGCCTGAGTACGGTGAGAGAATGTGAGTAAAGAGCCTTTTCCAAGGACTCAACTCTCCGCCACTCAGAGTGGGTCTCGAAACCTGAACCTTCCGATCCGAAAGCGAGAGTCATACCACTTCGTCCATCACAAAACAGGGAGGGGCACTGTTCTGTCGGCCACATAGCCTCAATATTAATTAAAATCTATTTCTAATTTCATCAATTATTGGAGTAAAAACATAGTTCTTGGTATCAAACCTAATGTAAATTTGCCGCTGATCACGAATCTACGTCAAATCAGCGAAAATCCGAAGAAAAAAAATTGTCCAATTTTTTATACTGCCACGACCCCGATCGCCGATCGCCTCGAAAAATATTAAGCAAGGCGGGCTTTTCGAGCGACCGACCGTCCCTCTCTCATCGGCCTGGTATTTGGCCACACACATTGCGTTTTCACTCCGGTTTGCCTGATCGGCGATCGACCCTCGATGAGAACTGAGCGTGTATGGAGTCTTTTATACAAATGCACATCAATTTTAGTATAACATGGGTCTAGTACAAACACACACACACACACACACACACGCACGCACATACACACAAAACGATCAGCTAGAAAGTGTACGCAGGAGAGAAAGAAAGAGAGAGAGAGATAGAGAGAGAGAGAGAGAGAGAGAGAGAGAGATAAAGAGAGAGAGAGAACTTAGGCCAATTGGGTTTTTTCCCCTCGAAATTTGGCTATAACAGGCGTTTTAGGCTGGTCCTACTATCACTGTTCTTCTGGGGTTCCAATGTACTTATTCAATCCATAACAATTCCATTCATTCAAACAGATAAAAATGCACCATGTAGAGATGGCTGGGAATGGTACAAAAAGGGTCAGAAATGCATCAAAACTTTCAACACGAAAATGAATATGACAGATGCCCAAAAAATTTGCAATAAGGAGGATGGCCGCTTGTTGCAGATTCCCGACGCTTCAACTCAAAGTTTTGTTGAATGTAAGTTTGTTTACAGTTAGATATATAGGATTTTCAGGCCTTATTACCTGACAGGGGTTGCAACTCTATAACTGACTCCACTGTTGACAAACTAAGATGCCCGCACAAATTTCAGTCGACTGGAAATATAAAGCAATGAAAATAATGAAATCTCTTCGCTTTTTGTGCCTTTATGGAAATCACTTTGTTTCTCACTTAGGATAACTAAAACTTATACAAAGTAAACATCTACTCATGCTTGAACTGCAAGTGGCGGACGCATATGTAATGCCCCCATCCCCTATACAACTTGAGCCTGTGCTTTGAGCTTTAGAGCTTTTTTATATAGCACAATATCCACTAAACGTGCTCAAAGTGCTTTACAAAAGGTCCCTGACCAACAGCAACACTTAACATAAAGAACGAGACATGACGCTTGTTAGGCGATAATACATTTATTTTCCTGTTAACGTCCAGACACTCATTTTACACATGAATACGGTGAAAGAATGTGAGTAAAGAGTCTGTTCCAAGGACTCAACTATGCGCCGAGCAAGGCTGGAACCCAGGACCTTCCGATCCGAAAGCGAAATAATTCCACAAGACCATATTGGCGTATTTCTCCCCAGCCTGTTCAGAAATGTTTATTCAATAATTCTATCGTTTCCAATTAATTCCATCAATTCCCCAGATATACTAAACAATGGACGAGATTACTGGATCGGCTTGTCAGACGTAGAGAAAGAAGGTCAATTCAAGTGGTCGAGTGGTGAGCAGCTGGTAAGTTTATTAACCAGTAGATTTCTGTCCAATCAAAACATGGAAAATGTGACACACCTTCACGCGTGCTCGGACAAACATAAATGTTTGTTTATAAACAATAAGGTGAATGAAATTGACCTCTCTCTGATCATTGTTATTGTTTTCATACCACCAAAAGGGCGACTTGTTATCACACGATTTTCTCGGTCATATTATAAACGTTTAAGTCTACACATACATAGTTTTCTGTTTTCGTTCTTTTGATCAAGCGTTTGAACAGTGGGTATTTTATTTAAATACATACCACCGAGAATAAATCTTGTGTAGTTTTTCTATATTACATTTACCAATCACTGCCATTATTTACATTATGATATGACTACTGTCCCAGAGGCGTGGTTATCTAGGTCTCTATTGACATCGAGTGAGTGGAATTGTTGATTTTAGTCTGCATCAGCCGCAGGTCGACCTTCATTGTGAAGAAACGTCACATCTGTTACTTTCAGTTGAAATCTGAGTCTCTGGACTCGAATGTTCTTTTTGAAAAACAGGGATGACGTTCACACTTTTTTCCCCGTACAGCCCATGTTATTTTATTTTTCCAACGAGCACAGAACTAAGTTTTAAGGGGGAACAATGCTCAGCGGTACGTCTTTGCTTCGTACCCGAAAGGCACCGAGTTCGATCATCCGCTGCTGCGCTGTGTGGCCTTGAGCAAGTCACCTCGCCCTAGCTCAATTTACGGTGCTGCCCTGCGACTGACACCTGGGTTATTCCAGTCTTCCCTTGGAATAGATAGACCCTAAAGACAAATATCCCCTATGGGATAAATAAAGGGAATTTATATATATTATTTTATGTTGGAAATCGCCAACTGGCCACCCTGTCGCCAGATTCATTTGCGTGTACCTACAGACTGTTGTCGTACCGATTTTGATCGTAGATCACTCAAAAGATTCGTCTCAATCTGTGTCAATTTCTACAACACAGTAGTATAATAGTGTCTGAGCTTTGTAGCATTTGCTTCCCCGCAAATATAGCGTGCTCCTCAAATGAATAATTAGATAAATCTAAAGGTGCCTACTTCCCCTGAAAAAAAATAATAAAATGAAAAGGTGAAGTGGCTTATCTTGAATGGTGCCCTTTGGTCGAAAAACATGTTTGATGGTATTGATGATTTGGAGTGGAGGCGCATGAATATAGTATTGATGCGGTGCATTTGGGTAAAATACTCACCTATTCTGCACCAATACAAAACGTTTTTAGTCTGTAAGACGGACTTCTGTGAGAACTAATCACCCAAAATTACGATTTAAAACAACATTAAGAACTGAGTGACGCCAATTTCGTTCATTTTATTTGTATCCTGCTTCTTCTTCTTCTTCTTCTTCTTATTCCTCCTCGTCCTCCTCATGAACGTCTTTTAACTCAACCGTGATTGGTGCTTGGGCAGAGCTTGGAGAGTTGATTTGTCCAACTCTGCCTGTAGTTGTGAGATACATGGATTTTATCAGAAGAAAACCAAGGGAATGAGATCGATAATGTGGCTATGAGGGGAAAATTTGGTAAAGAAGTAAAGGACATGAGAGCTTTTAGAGTTACGATCATTGCCAACTATCACAATCTGGAAATGCAGCAATTGAAACCGAAGCTTAATCGCGTTTTCGGCAGGATAAGACCACCGACAACAAGGTAACTACGCGGGTGCAGCCTGGCTCAGCGGTACGATATTTGCTTCGAACCCAAAAGGTATCGATTTTGACTACCTGTCCCGTTGTGTGGCCTTGAGCAAGTCACATAGCCTTAGAACACTTTGCCGCGCTGCACTGCGAATGACGTGTGGATTATTCCAGTCTTCTCTTTGAATAGACTCTAAAAGACAAATTTCCCCTTGAGGATGAATAAAGGGAATATATTGTTTATTTATATTTGTTTAAACTCAAAGTTCCAGACATTAAAAAAAACAATACCAAATTCAATCAAAGAACCTTTTCAATTGCCTCAGGGATGAAGGAAATGATGAAGATAGTGGTCATATCGAAGAGATTGAACATTACTGGAAGGAAATTAGAAATGGATATATTTTACAGTAGAAAAAGATTATAGGATTGTATAGGAAGAAGGAAAACAAATCATGTGTGAGCGTCAACAGAAATATTGACTCAAGAATATTGTATAAAAAGAGTGCTAAATCAGAAAGCAGGAATAACTTATAAATAAAGAAATATTTAAAGAACGACAAAGAAGTGAAGCGCAAGGATAAATGAGCATAAATGGAAAACATGCTTAGGGAAGCTAAAGAAGATGCACAATAAAAAGAGTATATGAAAGATGCGGCCAGAATAAAAATGTAATATTCCCTCAAAGACTTCACGAGCTGTGAATCACAAAAAGGGAGCATTATAAAAAAAGGAAGATTAAGTGCTACTGACATAGAAAGAGCATGTCAAAGAAATACCAGAAATGAACCCCAT
The DNA here is from genome assembly GCF_034508935.2 of Berghia stephanieae. Lineage (NCBI taxonomy): Eukaryota > Metazoa > Mollusca > Gastropoda > Nudibranchia > Aeolidiidae > Berghia > Berghia stephanieae. The sequence continues at coordinate 15,142,551 of NC_088366.1, read as the reverse complement.
AAGGTTGCCGAAGTGGATACAACCAAACCAGTTAAAATGATTTATGAT
>NC_088366.1:15100003-15137503 GCF_034508935.2 Berghia stephanieae | reverse complement strand
ACAACGTTGGCTCTGTATAGAAAGAATATTGTAATACCGCCTAATAGGCGTCATTTCTCGTTTTACATATTAAGTTCTGTTGTTAGCTCGGGACCCCTTGCAAAGCGCGTTGAGTAAGTTTAGTGGATATTGCGCGATATAAAAGCTCAAATTTTTAAAGGTTGTACACCATACAGCGGCATAAAACAATAAAGCCACTTTACAAAGGCAACTTCTCAAATATGTTATGGACGCAACATGAGTGGATTTCAATATCATTTTTGTTACCCTATGGAGTATATATTTCTCCCATTCTTCTTCTTCTTTTCTTTTCCTCTTGGTGCACTCAACTGCATATAAGGCCAATTTTTCCCATTAAGATAGATCAATGCAAATTTAGTGTATCGTGACAACAGGGGTGTAACAATTTTTTTAAAGGGTGTACCACTTTGATTGGGTACCTTAGGGGTCTACAACATTCAAAAAGTCATTTTACAAAAGCAACTTCTTAAATATGTTATGGATACAACACGTTTAGTATTTTAATATATTTATTACCCTATGTGCTGTGATATTTCTCCCATTCTTCTTCTTCTGTTCTTATCAGCTTTGTGCATCAACTGCGCATAAGGCCAATTTTCCCCCATTAAGATCAATGCAAAATTAATGTAGTGTGATGACTGGGGTGTCCAAGGTTTTAAGTTGAAAGTATGTACTATTACAAAAAAAAATTTAATAAAATATAAGGTTGACAAATATTCGTTTAAACTTGAGCTTTTATATATAGCGCGATATCCACCAAAGGTGCTCAAATGTAAATGGATTGTATTATATTTGGCTTAATCGTTGCAACGTCCAAGACCTTCAATCAGAATTGAGAGTTGATATTAAAAATGTGATCAAATTGCCGGAGCAAAATACAATCATTTCCCTTCTCGAATGTAATTCTAGAGGACGTATTGGTAATTCACTCTTCTAAATTTAAATTGCTATCTTGATTCAATGTATGGTTGAATGAAAGCCTTGTGCTATGCTGTACGGGACGGCGCTATGTAAATAAATAAATAAAATAAATAAATAAATAAATAAATAGATAATGATGATGATAATAATAATAATAATAATAATAATAATAATAATAATAATAATAATAATGATTATTATTATTATTATTATTAGTAGTAGTAGTAGTAGTAGTAGTTAGTAGTAGTAGTAGTAGTAGTAGTAGTAGTAGTAGTAGTAGTAGTAGTAGTAGTAGTAGTAGTAGTAGTAATAGTAGTAGTAGTAGAAGTTGTAGTACATAGGTTCAGCAAACCGACTTAAGAATTATAACTTAAGACCTAAGACATATCTATCACATGGTCGCTTATTATATATAGAAAGGGAATTTCATAGTGACTAGTGGAAAACAGACGATGTTGTTTGTCATATTTTTTGTCGGAAATTGTGTATCCGATTCGCATCCTATTTGTGATGCAGTTGGCTTTAAAAAGGTTAGTGTCATTTAGAATATGTTGATTTATGTCGAATTTTTTTTCATCACAAACCTATGAATGTAATGCTTTATATGTTAATTTCTTTAGGGTCCAAGTAGCAACCTTCAATTGTCCAGTGCCAGTCGAGTACGGTAAACGATTCTTTGACTTCGGTGTCCTCGTCACAGAGGTGCGCCCTTCAAGAAAGTAATAGACCAATTTTCTTGGATAACGTCTGCATTGGATTATTTTTACTGTCTTGTTTATAAGCAAGGACATGTTTTTGCAATAAATATATTAAATATTGAGGGAAAGTCGTCTTTTGAAGCTTTATACGGGCCTTACGCAGAGCTAACCAGTTAGAAAAACATGACCCAGCTTTTTTTCATAATTAGATGCAAAATGACCCGAACTATGCTTTAATTCACACTTAGGCATGCCATACGCATTCATTTTGTTTACACATTGCTTAGCAGCAAACTCAAGTTGTCGTGTGAATGCAAGCTGCTTCTGAGGGAAATGTCTTTGAGAGCATGGTCATGATCGTTCTAGACAAAATGCCTCTTCTTTTATTTTGTAGGAAAACCACGACCACATCTATATTCAGGGAAACTAAGATTGTGTTCCCTCTGCTCGTTTTGGGCTGTCCGCAACCGCAATATTTTTGAGTATCAAAGCAATGCAATGGGATTGAGGTGTCGTGAATAGTTTTTATATCTCATTCACGATGGGACATAAAATAAATAAAATCTCCACCGAAGTGGATAGCTTTGAGAATCGCTCCAGGTACACGAAAAAAACTAATTATAGATAGAATGCGCTTGGCCACGGAGTTCACAATATTGCCATCCGGAAGTATAACGGACCAACACACAAACTCTGTGTAACCATGAAATTTTATAGTCTGGTTAATACAGTTTAGTGAAAACAGCTCACAAACGCGGATGGCAAAAACAATAACAAAGGCCTGAGTGACGTCATCTGCATACTATCTATACGAAGTTAACTATTAATCAAAGTGCTGAAACTGAAGGCGAAAGAATGAAGCCTTAGTAGTGGCTTTTATACACGTCACAAACACACACAAGCAGAAACAACACACCACAGTAAAGGAACTCACAGTGCTTCACGGACATAAAACAGTTCACAACACCACAGCTGAGAACAACAACAATCCATCAACAAATACGCTCCCTCCAGAGGAGAGGAAATTCGAATTTCTCTACTCTCTATTTATTCCTTCCGATGACCCTTTTATATATTATTTCTACTACTACTACGTCTTCCTCCTCCTCCTCCTCTTCTTCTTCTTCTTCTTCTTCTACTTCTTCTTCTTCTTCTTCTTCTTCTTCTTCTTCTTCTTCTTCTTCTTCTTCTTCTCCTTCTACTACTACTACTACTACTACTACTACTACTACTACTACTACTACTACTACTACTACTACTACTACTACTACTACTACTACTACTACTACTACTACTACTACTACTACTGCTACTTCCATCCTTTTCAACTTCTGGCTTTTTCCAATCCGAAACAGTTTATTCGCCCCATGGAGTCAGGAAATCTAATTTGCTGGTGACGTTTAAAAGGAAACTAGAATAGAAGTGACAGAGTGGCTTCATCGTTATCCTCGTTTACTTTGCTTCATTATTATTTTCGTATTTGATATTTATTTATTTTCCGAATGGATTTATCTATTTACTTCCTTATTTCTATGTGATGTTACATTGAATTCATCTCTAGCAACCTGTACAAAGACAATGTAGAAATATTGCATTTTAATTCGTAGACGAATCATTAGAATGATTGGTTGGAAACTGTTTGAAGTAAAGGCTGCTTGATAATTAATTCTCCATAAAGTGTTGACAAAATTTTGTCACTTTGATATCAGGATTAACAAAATGAAATAATGACTAAGTTTTATAAATATATTTCTTAAATTTTATGATTAAATAGATGTTCATTCAAAAACGTTTATCACCAATCTAATTTGGGTCGCAATGGCTCAGTACAAGAGCACTCGCCTCTTGCGCTCAGGGCGTAGGTCAATATTTTTTTCTAGCAGGTAAAATTATGGACATTAGATCTGGTACTGTGAGATAGATTAGTGACATATCTAACTGGTAACAAACTATTGTTACAGTCCCTGTGATACAAAGTTTGACAAAGTTTATTTAATCTTAGGATTTCGGCAATAAATAATTCAGATTGATAACAACATTCATCATGAAAGTGAGAGAAAAAAAGTCAATGGAACCAAAAAATTAAATGATACCATTAATAACTACAAAAAATACAACAACGGTAATACCACCAATACTTACATTAATAATAATAATAATAATAATAATAATAATAATAATAATAATAATAATAATAATAATAATAATAATAATAATAATAATAATAATAATAATAAAAATAATAATGATAATAATAATGATAATATAATAATAATAATAATAATAATAATAATAATAATAATAATAATAATAATAATAATAATAATAATAATAATAATAATAATAATAATAATAATAATAATAATAATAATAATAATAATTTTTTAAAACACCCCCCAAAAAAAAAAAAAAAGAAAAAAATTTGCGTGTTTTGACTGGGAATCGAACCTCAGACTTCATGATACCTAACCTTTAATCAGAGGGTCTGAGGTTTGATTCGTATCGTATCGCATCGTTTAAGACCTAATGTGTTCTAAAAACCTTTAAATGATCTGTGTAACTTTTGTGCATAGATACAATTTATCAATTATATAAACAGCATTCAATGTTAATTGATAATATTGAGTGGCAAATATCTAAGGCATAAATAAGTGTCATATTCAGTTTTCGTAGTATAATTGACTCTATTTAGATACTTTGTATATTCAAGAGTTTCAAATAATTGATATACAAAATGCAATAATATCCAATATCATTATTCATCAAAATCAAGTATTATGTTGGTAAGTTCTTGATCAATGACATTCTTAAAAATATTAATTGAATTAGAATTAACATTATATCTTAACGTTTTAAAAATCTTATACATAACACCTCTGACAGTAAAGAAGTCACGGGTTCAACATTTGTTGACAACTTTTATCGATCAATACATAAAAATTGAGCTTTTCTATAGGGCAATATATACTAAATGTGCTCAAAGCGCTTTACAGGGGGTTTCTGGCCAACAGCAATATTTAACATTTAGGATGGAACATGACGCCTGTTAGGCGATATTTCATTTTTTTTTCGAACAGATACAACGCTGTTAACGGCCAGGTACTCATTTTACACCTGAGTACGGTGAGAGAATGTGAGTAAAGAGCCTTCTCCAAGGACTCAACTATGCACCGAGCGAGGCTCAAACCCAAGACCTTCCGATCCGAAAGCGAGTGTCATACCACTAGACCACATGTAGTAAACTGTATCTGGTCATAATGCAGAAAAGACGTTTTGTCAATGCAATGATATACAGACGTCCATTTACTTTAATTAAGATAAAGAAATAGACTTCTGTGAATCTGGACAATCACCAATATTCCAGTTTTGCAAGCCAACACTATTGTATGGAAATACATATAGTAAATTGGTAAGTATGTTTTTTAAAAACAAGGGGCGTTCTTTTATGTTATAAAATTACAATGATGGTGATGATGAAGATGAAGATGATGATGACGATGATGATGATGATGATGATGATGATGATGATGATGATGATGTTTATTGTATTGGTGTATTTTGTCACCAGATAATTCGACTGGGTGGGGATCCTGACCTCCCATAGTGGGCAGGGAGGTACATGCTGTGTCTTCTATCCCCCCTTACCTGTTTTCCAATTGTTTCCTGTCGTTGTCTTGGAATGAGATTACTTAGTTTTGTCCTGACCCTGGCCGGAGTTCCTTGGCTGGGAGGGAAACAGTTGAATGTATAGTTATAGGTTTTTGGAGATGATATTTTTTTCCGAAACTCGGATGTCGAATTATCCTGTGATAAAATACACCTGAAACTCAGGTGTCGAATGACGCTCCCATAATAATAATAATCGGATCAGTCGATGAAAAAAGACCGCAGCTGTGGATGGATGGAACAGAAATCCAACTCTGAGCTAATAGATAAGGTAAATAATAAATATTGTTGTAAATTCAATGACTAAAACCATGAACAGTGTAGCTATGAATTTAATTAAACGTCAGTCAATTGATGGTCGGGACCCAAAATAGCTCAGTTGGTAGAGCTCTTGCTTCACATGCAAAGGGACTGAGGTCGATCCCGGGTGCAGTCGAGATTTTTTTTCTGACCCCCCCCCCCCCACCTCCCTGTTCACTCAGCAGTGAATGAGTAGCTGAGTCTGTCAGATTTGACAGAAAGTACTCTGAGAAAGACTAGCATCCTATCAGAAGGATAGCAAGCAATTGCTATTATCTGTTTCACACTATGAGGCTATGTGGTCTAGTGGTATGACACTCGCTTTCGGATTGGAAGGTCCTGAGTTCGAGCCTCGAGCTCGACGCATAGTTGAGTACTTAGAAAAGGCTCTTTACTCACAATTTCTCACCGTACTCAGGTGTAAAATGAGTACCTGGCCGTTAACAGCATTGTCTCTATCCGAAAAATTATAATATCGCCTAACAGGCGTTATGTCCCGTCCTACATGTTAAATGTTGCTGTTGACCAGGGACCCCTTGAAAAGCGCTTTGAGCACGTTTAGTGGATATTGCGCTATATAAAAGCTCATTTTTTAAAAATAGAGACCAGGATGAACTCCCGCTCCATGGACCGAATAGTTCAGGAGGACTACTACTACTACACAGCAGTGATTTGGTAGCTGGGCCTGTTAAATCTGACGGAAAGTACTTTGCGTTTGACAAACGTCCCATCCAAAGATTAGCAAACAAAGGTTGTTTCACCTCCCAATAAAAAATGTAGCAAGTGACATTTTTTCAATTGCTTTTATATTTGGTGTGGCAACTGATGGGTAGCAACGCTAAGGTGAAATTAATATCTGAAATTTATATTTGGGTGCGTATTTACAAAATGTAACTTAGTTGCGGAATTTTGGCGGTCCTCATCTGCTCCTAATTTGTGTCAATTTAGTTTGCGATACATCAATAGAAGGAAACTATTGTCTACTTATATACCACATACCCCCCCCCTGTCCACCCAGCAGTGATTGGGTAGCTGGGTCTGTTAGATCTGGCGGAAGTACTTTGCAATTACTGTTGTTGTCCGTTTAACGCGATAGAAACCGGGATAAACTCCAGTTCCATGGGCCTGGTGGTTCTGAAGGAGGCTTAAGAGGACATTTTTTACTGGACGAGCTGGGAGAATTGATCAAATTAAAGACATACATTTTTAAAATGTAAAAAAAAATCGATGGAAATAGACTGGACATGTTTTGAGAAGAGAGGACAAATTGAGATAGATGTGCTTTCCCAAACACCGACCAAGTGGCTGCAGTATACGCAATTGGCACCCCACCTTGCCAGATATTCTTTTAAAAAATAACGATAAGTATTGAATTGTAAGCTTCAATTTATTAGACGGTGACGGATACTGTGGACATTTCGGGTTTCCCCTTTATCAACAAAACAGGAAGAATGAAACACTTCAGACGAATGGAATGAGTAATGTGATAGTGGAGTTGTTAAGGTGAATAAACAAAAACAATAACAACGCCACTATCACATTATTTCATTCGTCTGTAGAATCTGTCTTCGTCTAATAAATTGAACTTATCGTTATTTTTTTCCTTCCGAATTTCAAGCAGCAACATTTTCATCAGATATTCTTTAGTGTATCGAGTTTGCCATGAAATTAGTATTGAAGTAAGCAGGACATTTCAATCTTTGGGAAGAATATAACAATATAATATCACTTTATACTTTCACCCAATAGAGAAATTGCTATACGCCCTGTCCAAATGGTAGTAAATGATTGTTGTCCGTTATATAAACCTCTTGCTCCATGAGTCTCATGGTTCTGATAGATTACTTATACATTAAGATATGTTTGATCGTTTTCCTCTCGGAAAAAGGATTAAAGCCAGGATCATAGCAAATGCAAATAGCTCAAACCAGGGCTTGGCCAGAAAAAAAAAAACAAATATCGAAGATCAAAACAGATAAGATAGGATAGACAAAAGACCCAGCAAGTGGGCAACCGAGCTCCCGTGCTACAAGGGATATCAAGGCCACCCAACCAAGGTTAGATTTTTCTTCCAAACACTTCCTTATCTAAAGGTGAGACATTTTTACAAGGAAAAATAAACTTCCATAAAGTACAATGAATATCTTTCTGTCTCACTCTTTCGGCAAATAATTCAAACCAGATTGAGATTGGCAGAATACATAGCATATGCAGTTGGCAAGTGACATCCTATGCAACTAGGCAAGTCAATGCCATCCAAGTAAAGCTTGATCCCCCCCCCACCAATCCTTACTTATTAATGATAAGGTATTTTTCTAAGGAAAAATAAAACTTCCCAAACACAAATTGGAATAGCTGACTGTCTCCCTTTCAGCAAATGGTTCAAACCAGAAGCTGGGCAAATTCCAGTCATCTCAATCCATGAAAGGGAGAGAACGCTTGGTGGATAGAGACAAAAGACAGAAACGGGGTACAATATGGGATTGGGGTAATAGATATTCTACCAACAGCGCCAATCACTGCTCAGTCAAGGATAAAAGTTGTTGCTACTAAACGTCTTTACCAGAAAGCGTGGCTCAGCGGTATGGTCGTATATATAGAAGGTACCAAGTTCACCTCACAATCACGCTCTGTGGTCCTGAGTTCTCTTTGCAGGTTGCACTGCGGCCAACGACCACGGGTATACTCCAGTCTTCCCTTGGAAAAAAACCCAAATGACAAACTTCCCATTGGAGACGAATAAAGGGAATTTGTTATAGCCATTTATTCATCATAGTGAAATCAAAAAATCATCATCATCATCATCATCATCATCATCATCATCATCATCATCATCATCATCATCATCATCATCATCACCATCATCCATCATCATCATCATCATCATCATCATCATCATCAACAACAGCAACGAAAACATCCCCTTCACTGGATCAACCCAACGCCAACACATCATCATCAACATTGACAAATGAACTCAAATCAATTTCATGCAAGTTCAAATACTAACTTTTTAATTTCTTTGTTATGGGACTTTAAAATATTTAATTGCAGAGGATGTAAAGTTTAATACAAATTATTGAGCAGGTTCCTTTATTTGTCAAAGTTCACAATATCCAGCGTGCAGCCACCTAGGATTCACACTTCACATAATAAGATTGGGAGCAACACCAAACACATCCATAGAAGGCGTTCATACAGGTCCTGTGTGAAAGAGAAATTGATAGAAGAATTAACAAAACAAAGTATTTGAATAATACGTCCTGCTCTCTCTCTCTCTCTCTCTCTCTCTCTCTCTCTCTCTCTCTCTCTCTCTCTCTCTCTCTAATCTCTGCCTATTTAAAATGTTCCCCTTTAGCTTTTTAATTTTTAAAGAATAATTTTTAAAAAGAAATTTAAGATTATGAATTCCAATTTAAATTAGTATAATAATATAATATATAGCTATCAATGTTCACATGTTATTTTTCTCCCTCTCTTCTCTCTCCTCTCTCTATCTCTCTCTCAGTCTCTCAAACGGTTTGTATGAAACAGAGCTAGTTATATGATGGACTTTCCTTTTTTATTCCTTTCGAAATATACCAATCTTTTCAGGTTTTTATAATATTGTCACATTTAGTGTGTGTTCTCAAGTATCATGGCGTGAGTTCTATTCTGTCTGTTTGGTTGTACATCATTCTAAGGTCTTTTGCCGGGAGGGAGACAGTTCGTTTGTAATTTATTAATATATATTAATCGCCATTTAAATTATCTCTCTCCAGGGTGATATTAATTGGTTTTTATTTAATGATTTGTAATCATTTGATTTCATCGTCATTTAGCGACTCTCTTTGCTGGTGTCTTGATGGGACTTTAAAGCGCTCGAGGTTTTGACCCACGGGAAAAACTGCTACGACCCATTCCTGTTGCCGGTTAAAACAAGTTACAAATTGTCACTCTTTTTCTTCTTTTTATATATGCTTGTTCAGACAAATATACAATCTTTCAGCTTTCATAATACGAAAACTTTTACTTACGTTAAAGTGACTTTAAATGTTCACAATGCAGAATATGGCAATAATTGTCACAAAGAAAAATGGTTATTATAACATGCAAGTACAAGCAGGTTAGTGAGAACAAGTCAGTTTATCAAACACACATAATCAGATGTTAGCGATTAAACTGTTTTACGTTAACGAGGTTAATGATATTACGTTTCTAATGTAAAACTTTTCTAGCTTCTTAATTTGACTTAAACTCTTTTGACTGGATAAGCTGCGCTATAAAGCTATATTCTATATCATTTGTTTATTTCTACCTTTAAAAATGTACATATTTAATTTGTAAAAGTACTGATTTTTGTTTTGATTAAGGATTAACAGATAAATTGCACATTCAATTTTATAGAATAATTTGTTATATAACAACTGATATTTATTAGAATACACCACCTGTATAAAATATGTTAAGGCTAAGGTGATAAAAATTATGGATTCAACTTTCTACACATCTTGATATTTACTTCATCATTATTCAATTTTCTACAAGAAACTATTATAGAAAAACAGATATTGGAACATACAATATAAATCAAATCTATAGAGGCAAAGGTAATAAAAGTGATGGATTCAATTTTCTACACATCTTTATCTATTACGTCATCCTTATATAAAAGTGCGTGTCAATATTTCATGACTTTTACAAAGTTGAATCTATTACGTCATTTTTGTTATATAAACGTGGTTGTCAATATGCCATGACCCCGCTGACCCGTTCGGCGATCCGAAAGCGAGTGTCATCATCACCCATGATAATAACAACCTTCCGTTACGCGGAACTATCGCCAGCAGATCAATGACAAGACACTTATTTTAGGTTAATTTTGTTAATTATATTACGTTTCTAATGTACGAATTTTCTATCTACTTAACAATTTTGAACTGATTTGTAGGAAAAGGGCTGCATTAAAAAGCGATTTTCTATAATATTCTATTTCTAACTCTAGATTATGAACATATTAAACTCCTAAATATCTCATTTTTGTTCCGATGTTGGACTAAAGATGATTTGTGTATTCAATTTCTAAGAAAAAATTATTATTGAAAAACTGATATTGGAACACACAATATATTAAATTTATAGGAGTAAAGGTAATAATGATATTGGAATCATTTTTTTTTACAAAGTTGAATTTATTACGTCATTGTTATATAAACGTGATTGTCAATATGCCATGACCCCGCTGACCCGTTCGGCGATCCCAAAGCGAGTGTCATCATCACCCATGATAATAACAACCTTCCGTTACGCGGAACTATCGCCAGCAGGTCAATGACAAGACACTTATTTTAGGTTAATTTTGTTAATTATATTACGTTTCTAATGTATGAATTTTCTATCTACTTAACAATTTTGAACTGATTTGTAGGAAAAAGCTGGATTAAAAAGCGATTTTCTATAATATTCTATTTCTAACTTTAGATTATGAACATATTGAACTCCTAAATATCTCATTTTTGTTCCGATGTTGGATTAAAGATGATTTGTGTATACAATTTTAAAAAAACTATTATTGAAAAATTGATATTGGAACACACAATATATTAAATTTATAGGAGTAAAGGTAATAATGATATTGGAATCATTTATTTTTACAAAGTTGAATTCATTACGTTATTGTTATATAAACGTGGTTGTCAATATGCCATGACCCCGCTCACCCGTTCGGCGATCCGAAAGCGAGTGTCATCATCACCCATGATAATAACAACCTTCCGTTACGCGAAACTATCGCCAGCAGGTCAATGACAAGACACTTATTTTAGGTTGATTTTGTTAATTATATTACGTTTCTAATGTACACATTTTCTATCTACTTAACAATTTTGAACTGATTTTTTAGGAAAAAGCTGCATTAAAAAGCAATTTTCTATAATATTCTATTTCTAACTTTAGATTATGAACATATTGTACTCCTAGATATCTCATTTTTGATCCGATGTTGGATTAAAGATGATTTGTGTACTCAATTTCTAAAAAAAAATATTATTGAAAAACTGATATTGGAACACACAATATATTAAATTTATAGTAGTAAAGGTAATCATGATATTGGAATCATTTTTTTTTTTACAAAGTTGAATTTATTACGTCATTGTTATATAAACGCGATTGTCAATATGCCATGACCCCGCTCACCCGTTCGGCGATCCGAAAGCGAGTGTCATCATCACCCATGATAATAACAACCTTCCGTTACGCGGAACTATCGCCAGCAGGTCAATGACAAGACACTTATTAATACTTGTAAAGCGCTTTGAGCACATTTAGTGGATATTGCCCTATATAAAGCTCAATTTTTTATTTTTTTAAATTTTAGGTTAATTGTGTTCATGATGTTACGTTTCTAATGTACGAATTTTTTATCTTCTTAAAATTTTTGAACTGATTTGACTGGAAAAAGCTGCATTATAAAAAGCGATTTTCTATAATATTTTTCTATTTCTAACTCTAGATTATGAACATATTAAACTCCTAGAAATCTCTTTTTTGTTCTAATGTTAGATTAAAGATGAATTGTTTATTTAATTTTCTAAAAACATGTTTATTGAAAAAGTGATATTGGAACAAACAATATATATTAAATATATGGAGGTAAAGGTAATAAAGACATTGGAATCAATTTTTAAAACACATTTTAATCTATTACGTCATTGTTATATAAACGTGAATGTCAATATGCCCCGACCCCGCTGACCCGTCGGCGATCCGAGAGCGAGTGTCATCATCATCACCACAAGTTCTACCATTGCAAGGAAAGTGACTTCTACGACTACAGTCCACAACCGAACCACCTGTAAATTCAGGCACCGTCTCCGGAGACGCAAGCGTGTCACATACTAGAGGGAATTCATACCTGGTTCTGTGTCCGACTGCGACGACGACTGCTAACGAGGGAAGTTCTTGGTTGCTTTCCAGTATAGAAGTCACCATCCATTGATAATCAACAGAGACCCCACGGTTCGCTAACAACGATGACAACCTCTCGTTACGCGGAACTATCGCCAGCAAGCCAATGACAAGACACTCCTATACACTTTTTTGGCCTTATTTCTTTACTCTTTATATGCTCAATCAATATTTAAATATATTGTCCCTTATTTCTTTACTTAACAAATACTCGGTCCTTTTTTGTGGGCAAGGTAAGAGTTACAGGATTGCTTTGTTGATTTCTTTGCATATTTAGTAAAAGGATGGATTCAATTTTCTACACATCTTAATTTATTACGTAATCGTTTTATAAACGTGAGTGTCAATATGTCATGACACCACTGACCCGTCGTAAAATATTCATTTTTGATTTGGTCTATGGTTAAAAATAAACTGCGTATTCAATTTTATGTCATAAATGGTTATCATTACCTGTATTAATCTATTACGTCATGAGCATCAATATGTCATGACCCCGCTGACCCGTCGGCGATCCGAGAGCGAGTGTCATCATCACCGCCCATGATAATAACAACCTCCCGTTACGCGGAACTATCGCCAGCAAGCCTATGACATGACACTCTTAATATATAGACAATCTTGGCTGTTATATGAATGAAGCTTTACTTTGTGGGTAATTATGGAATATTTTAGTTTTGTATCTACAGACCTAGCAAGTAATACGAAAATCTCATAGAACTATTATTATTTGTATATTTCTAACTTGAGTAATGAAGATATTAAACTCGTAAACTACTCATGTTTGTTTTGATCTTTGATCTAAGATTAAAAAGGTAAGTTGGGTATTCAATTTTGCAGCATATTTGGTTATATAAGAACTGGTATTGGAATACACTACCTGTATCAAATCTATATAGGAAAAGGTTATCTTAATGGTTTCAGTTTTTTTACCCGTCTTAACCTATTACGATATCATTAAATAAACACGAGTATCACTATGTCATGGCCCCGCTGACCCGTCGGCGATCCGAGAGCGAGTGTCATCATCACCGCCCATGATAATAACAACCTCCCGTTACGCGGAACTATCGCCAGCAGGCCAATGACATGATACTCTTAATATATCGACAATCTTGACTGTTATATGAATGAAGCTTTACTTTGTGGGTAATTATGGAACATTTTAGTTTTGTTTCTACAGACCTGCCAAGTAATACGAAAATCTCATAGAACTATTATTATTTGTATATTTCTAACTTGAGTTATGAAGACTCGTAAAGTACTCATGTTTGTTTTGATCTTTGATCTAAGATTAAAAAGGTAAGTTGGGTATTCAATTTTGCAGCATATTTGGTTATATAAGAACTGGTATTGGAATACACTACATGTATCAAATCTATATAGGAAAAGGTTATCTTAACGGTTTCAATTTTCTACCCGTGTTAACCTATTACGATATCATTAAATAAACACGAGTATCACTATGTCATGACCCCGCTGACCCGTCGGCGATCCAAGAGCGAGTGTCATCATCACCGCCCATGATAATAACAACCTCCCGTTACGCGGAACTATCGCCAGCAGGCCAATGACATGATACTCTTAATATATAGACAGTCTTGGCTGTTATATGAATGAAGCTTTACTTTGTGGGTAATTATGGAACATTTTAGTTTTGGATCTACAGACCTGCCAAGTAATACAAAAATCTAATAGAACTATTATTATTTGTATATTTCTAACTTGAGTTATGAAGATATTAAACTCGTAAAGTACTCATGTTTGTTTTGATCTTTGATCTAAGATTAAAAAGGTAAGTTGGGTATTCAATTTTGCAGCATATTTGGTTATATAAGAACTGGTATTGGAATACACTACCTGTATCAATCTATATAGGAAAAGGTTATCTTAATGGTTTCAATTTTCTACCCGTCTTAACCTATTACGATATCATTAAATAAACATGAGTAACAACTGTCATGGCCCCGCTGACCCGTCGGCGATCCGAGAGCGAGTGTCATCATCACCGCCCATGATAATAACAACCTCCCGTTACGCGGAACTATCGCCAGCAGGCCTATGACATGATACTCTTAATATATGACAGTCTTGGCTGTTATATGAATGAAGCTTTACTTTGTGAGTAATTATGGAACATTTTAGTTTTGGATCTACAGACCTGCCAAGTAATACAAAATCTCATAGAACTATTATTATTTGTATATTTCTAACTTGAGTAATGAAGATATTAAACTCGTAAAGTACTCATGTTTGTTTTGATATTTGATATAAGATTAAAAAGATAAGTTGGGTATTCAATTTTGCAGCATATTTGGTTATATAAGAACTGGTATTGGAATACACTACCTGTATCTAATATATATAGGAAAAGGTTATCTTAATGGTTTCAGTTTTTTTTACCCGTCTTAACCTATTACGATATCATTAAATAAACACGAGTATCACTATGTCATGGCCCCGCTGACCCGTCGGCGATCCGAGAGCGAGTGTCATCATCACCGCCCATGATAATAACAACCTCCCGTTACGCGGAACTATCGCCAGCAGGCCTATGACATGATACTCTTAATATATAGACAGTCTTGGCTGTTATATGAATGAAGCTTTACTTTGTGAGTAATTATGGAACATTTTAGTTTTGGATCTACAGACCTGCCAAGTAATACAAAAATCTCATAGAACTATTATTATTTGTATATTTCTAACTTGAGTAATGAAGATATTAAACTCGTAAAGTACTCATGTTTGTTTTGATATTTGATATAAGATTAAAAAGATAAGTTGGGTATTCAATTTTGCAGCATATTTGGTTATATAAGAATTGGTATTGGAATACACTACCTGTATCTATATATATATAGGAAAAGGTTATCTTAATGGTTTCAGTTTTTTTACCCGTCTTAACCTATTACGATATCATTAAATAAACACGAGTATCACTATGTCATGGCCCCGCTGACCCGTCGGCGATCCGAGAGCGAGTGTCATCATCACCGCCCATGATAATAACAACCTCCCGTTACGCGGAACTATCGCCAGCAGACCAATGACATGATACTCTTAATATATAGACAATCTTGGCTGTTATATGAATGAAGCTTTACTTTGTGGGTAATTATGGAACATTTTAGTTTTGTATCTACAGACCTGCCAAGTAATACGAAAATCTCATAGAACTATTATTATTTGTATATTTCTAACTTGAGTTATGAAGACTCGTAAAGTACTCATGTTTGTTTTGATCTTTGATCTAAGATTAAAAAGGTAAGTTGGGTATTCAATTTTGCAGCATATTTGGTTATATAAGAACTGGTATTGGAATACACTACCTGTATCAAATCTATATAGGAAAAGGTTATCTTAATGGTTTCAATTTTCTACCCGTCTTAACCTATTACGATATCATTAAATAAACATGAGTAACAACATGTCATGGCCCCGCTGACCCGTCGGCGATCCGAGAGCGAGTGTCATCATCACCGCCCATGATAATAACAACCTCCCGTTACGCGGAACTATCGCCAGCAGGCCTATGACATGATACTCTTAATATATAGACAGTCTTGGCTGTTATATGAATGAAGCTTTACTTTGTGGGTAATTATGGAACATTTTAGTTTTGTATCTACAGACCTGCCAAGTAATACGAAAATCTCATAGAACTATTATTATTTGTCTATTTCTAACTTAAGATATGAAGATATTAAACTCATTAAGTATCTTTGATCTAAGATTAAAAAGGTAAATTGGGTATTCCATTTTTTGTGGCATATTTGGTTATATAATAACTGGTATTGGAACACACTACATGTAACAATTCTATATAGGAAAAGGTTATCTTAATGGTTTCAATTTTCTACACATCTTAATAAAAACATTAAATAACTATCGCCAGAAGACCTATGACATGATACTTTTAATATAAAGACAATTTTGTCTGTTATGTGAACGAAACTTTACTTTGAGAGTAACTATGGGACATTTTTTATTTCTATCTACAGACCTGCCAAATAATACGAAAATCTCGTAGAGTTTGTATTATTAGTCTATTTCTAACTTAAGGTATGAACATATTAAACTCGTAAGGTCCATTTCTGTTTTGATCTAGGACTAACAGATAAATTGGCTATTCAAAGTTTGTAGCATATTTGGTCATATAATAACTAATGGTGGAACACACCACCTGTTTTACATCTATAGAGGCTAAGGTAATAGAGGTAATGAATTCAACTTTCTACACAGCTTAATCTATTACGTCATCATGAAATAAACATGAGTATCAATATGTCATGACCCCGCTGACCCGTCGGCGATCCGAGAGCGAGTGTCACCATCGTCATCCATGATAATAACAACCTCCCGTTACGCGGAACTATCGCCAGCAGGCCAATGACAAGAGACTTTATAGATAAAAACAGATTTGCAAAGTAATACAAAAATCTCGTATACCTACAAGATTATATTTCCAATTTTAGAAATGCATTATAATATTTAATCCATTTAACCTGCTTATACTTATATGTTTAGTTTAAAACCTGAACATAAATATATTCAACTTTAAATTAAATTGTTGGAGAATACTGCTGATAAAAATTATTCATCCTTTAAGTTAAATACACTCATTTTTCTGTTAGAAATGTTAAAAGTGTTAGGAAGTCAGATCTGTAATAAGAGCACCATAATAACTTTATTATAAAAAGTAAACTCGGAGATGTGATCATTTATTCATGTCTCCTGTGGCTCTTTAAAATGATAGTTACCTAATAACAAAAATCATTATATATATATATATATATATATATATATATATATATATATATATATATATATATATATATATATATATATATATATATATAAACATTTTAAGTATAATTATTATTGTTTAACTTTTACAGTACTGTTTCATGTCTCTAGGACAATCTACGGGAAGTGTGTGTAATCGTTATTTTTGTTTCCTTCAGAAACATACACAAACGACATTCTACTACACTAAGCGAAAACATTTGGAACCTCAAAGAAAAATACATACAACACAGCATCACATGGAAAATCATCTCCAGAGCACAGTCGTACTCCCCCTCTTATAAGATTTGCAACCTCTGCTTAGAAGAAAGATTCTTCATCATCACAAAACCGAACAAGGTAACACTCAACAGAAGAAACGAACTAACATCCTCATGCAGACAGAGAAACAAACACCTTTTATGTAATTACGAACCTCCATAAACACGATTCTAGAAAAATACGAAAAACACAACAATCTACTTTCAATTCCAATTCCTCATTGCATGCAACTTCAAACCACCATAAGAGTCTCGACACCAAAACATCACAGGAAGTATGAAACAAGACACAATCATAAACAACAATAACGATTACACACACTTCCCGTAGATTGTCTTTGTGACATGAAACAGTAATGTAGAAGTTAAACAATAATAATTATACTTAAATGTTTATAAATAGCTCCTTTTATCAAAAAGCTGAGCACTATTATTTCATGGTTTTTGCTTTTGTAATATATTATTTATATATATATATATATATATATATATATATATATATATATATATATATATATATATATATATACTTGTTTGTAATAACAATAATCAGTTATAGATACCAGGCATTGTTATTCCTGATTTGTTTATTTCAATGGTAATTATGGATATTATCCATGGTACAATATTTTTAAAAATGCAATGGCCAATACATATAAGAATGGTTAGCATAACATAGAAATAGAAGGAGGTTAGGAATAACAAACTAAATTGTATATGAAAATCTCGCGACAAGATATATGAAGAAAACCATCAACTAAAATATAATACCTGGTCTCATATCTTTTCATTGTAATACGTTTCTATTATAATATCTCTTAATCTCACATCTTTTGACTGGATTTTTTTTTAAAAACAATGTTTTTCAGTTTAATATAAGGTATATAAATAATTGAATCAGGCTTAATTTGATCGCAAATCTTAAAATAATTACATTATTATTGTTATATTGAAAACTCCATTATTATTTCATGTTAAAACATAAAATGTTTTCATCTTGATTAATTTAATCATATATTGAGGAACACACCATAAAAGATACGAGCAAAAAGGATTTTTTAAAATGGAAAATAAACCTTCGTATAGACTAGATAGAACGGAATACTGCTTGCTGCTATAGGATAGAGCTCTTACGCCTTGTGTTGAAAGTGCTCTTTTCCTAAAAACGTTCCAAACAGCAGAAAAATATTGTTTAACTTTAACAAATTGATTGATAATGTTCTGCATGAAACAATGTTAATGATGCTTTTTGAGCTGACATCATTTTTCTCCACTTGGTTGCCTTCAACTAAGATGTTTGTATTTGTAAGTTGAAAAATGTTTATAAATATGAAGATGCTTACAAACTACTTATCACTTTATATTCATAAGTAAAAGTGGGTAATACTGATCTTATAATTACAAAATATAAAATATATATTTATAATCGGATAGATAGAAGAAAATATAGACAAAGTAATAAAGATAAAAAAGCATGAAATACTTGTAAACAAAGAAATATCAATAAAAATTTTAAACAAATGATCTTATTTACTATAGCATTCGTGTCTATTTCTTTTAAAAGTCTCATAATTGATGGATTGATGGATGAATGAATACATAGATACATAGAGATAGATAGACAGATAAATGGATGAATATACGTAAAGGAAGGTAGATAGATATATAGATAGATAGCGAGATGGATAGATAGATAAACTCAGTATCCTTAATGTGTGTAGCTATCTGTGAGCTGTGACGGACATTTTAAGAATGCCCGTGCAAAAATGGTGTGCAATCAAGACAATTCAATTTTGTTTCGATCAGTATCTATCCCTGTTGCTGTTGAGATGTAGTAAAATGTCCAAATTGATACAACGCTTTTAAAGCTGTCAATTGTAAAAAGTGATTATAAAATGAACATAACGGTTTGAAAAAAAAAAAGAACAAAATATTTTACACGGACCGTTTCGGGCTCAATACACTTCCTCAGCCAACATGAACTTAAAAAACAACAACACAAACATTTGATAGTGATTGCTAATGCCTCACATAAAATTATCAGTTCTCAAATAAATGGTATACTCATAGCATCCTAGAATATAGCAAAAACAAATAGAGTAACACACAAGAAATGATTCCAGAAATAATATTTCAAGAAAGGACAACCATTTCTTGTCCTTTTAAAAAGGAAAAAAATTAAATCACAACATTTTGGAATCCTTTTGAATATACAAAACAGTGAATCACATCACGGGAATCCAGTATAAGAATAGAAGTCCAATCCCAGGAAAACGCAAAACACTATTCAATCCCTCGAAATCAAGACTGCGTATGCCTTTGAATCGACAACACTATTAATCACAATAAGTAACACATTGTAGCAACTGTTTTTGTTTTGACTGAGGAAGGGTTGTGTGCCCAAAACGTTCCATGTTGAGTTTTTTTTTCCTTTTTGAAGTTGTTATATTCGATTTTTTTGTTTCAATTATTAATATGTCCATTTCTTCAGGGGATGATATTAAAATTAGACATTGTCTATCTTATGTAAATTATGATTTTCAAAAATTAGTTTACTTATTCTTTTGATTAAAAAAATCAGGTATTTCTTTTTTTAAGAAACCCGCCGAAACCGGCCGAAAACCGACGAAACCCGGCAAAGTTATGGGAAGTAGGCAGCAGTAGGGAGTGAAGCAGGGACTCAGGGAAGCGTACCAGTGGACAATAAACAAACACTAAAGGAGAAGGTTATCAATGGGGATTGAACTTGGGACTAGAGAGGTAGATACCAGTGGAGAATGGAAGGGTACTTCTCTTTTTCTAACCTTCAGAAATCTGCAAAAGGTGTGGGAAGTGGTCATAAATAGGGAGATGAACCAGGGAATTAGGGAAGTGCACAGCAGTGGGGAGTGAACCTGGGACTATGGGAAGAGGATATCAGATGGAAATGAACCCGGGACTATGGGATGTGGATACTAGCGGGAATTGAAGCCGGATTATGAGATTTGGGTACCAGAGAAAAATGAACCCGAGACTGGGATGGACAGAAATGGGGAATGAATCTGGGGACTTAGGGAGGTGAACAGCAGTGGGGAGTGAACCTGGGAATATGGGAATAGCATATCATAGGGAAATGAACCTGGGACCATGGGAGATGGACACCATTGCAGGGGCGGTTGCTGGCTGTTTATTTAAGGCGGCATGGATCGAAAACGCATTCTCTCACCCTACTCCAGTGTAAAATGAGTACCTGGCCGGAAACAGTGTTGTCTATGTTGGAGGAAACTGTTATCTCGCCCACATACATCATGCATCATCTTTCATGTTGCTATTGGCTTAGGAGCCCTTTTTAAGTGTCATGACCATAGTCAGTGGATATTGTGCAATATCAATGTTCTAGTGTATTTATTGTTTGGCGTTTTTAGAATGTGTGTATATTATTGTGTATAAAGGGGTGGGGGGAGTATTTTTGGTTTGAATTTGTAAAAGGTGTACTCACGTAACTGGTATTTACGATGGGCGTGTAAAAGATGTCCATTTGTCGACCTTCCTCTAAAAATTATATACAACCCAATCACTGATGTCTATGGTCCTTTCATAGCATCGGTATGGATTGTGATACACGTCTGTGCATTGAGATTTGTGAATATCATTTTTTAAAGAGTAACATGACAACAGCAATTAGACTGTCATAGAAAATTTCTTTGAATATCAACTGTGATAACAGTCAAAACTTAATAGAAGGAATTAGAAGATCCAACCACAATGCGCTACTACTTATCTACTTCAGAGACAATACATTGACATAACTATCTACTAGGACAAGTTGAACTGCTGTGTGTGTCGGGTTAAGACTGGGATTCTTATTTATAGCATCATGGGGTTCTACTCGGTGAATGATTTGTGTAATATTCTTTATTGATAATTAATATCCATTTAAGCAAAACGAATGTCATTAAAATTTATATTCATTGTAATTTCTTCCACCGTATGTTTTGATTACAACAAACCTGTTCTTCCAATGATAAAACTGATATGGTTTTGATTTCTCCCAAGTCAGGCCTCAAGGTGTACAAAACTAAATTTGCCGGCTTGACCTAATTATTTTGGCAGTAAAGAGTATCAGTTGTTTGTGGTGCCAGTGGACAATAAACCTGACACTAAAGGAGGTGGGCATCAATGGGGATTTAACTTGGGACTAGAGAGGTAGATAGCAGTGGAGAATGAGCCCAGAAGTGCATAGCCGTGTGAAGTAAACATGAGACTATGGGAAGAGGGAATCATTGGGAAAAAATCTTGAGACTATTGGAGATGGATACGAGTGGGAAATGAAGCCGGATTATGAGATTTGAGTGCCCACTGCGTGGCATTTTCCCCTCTGAGCGCTATTTCAGTGCAAGGTCAACTTGACCCCATTAGTTGGGTCAGCCCATGTTTAGAACAGGTAGCGGTCAGTAGAAATCTGTGATGCCGCTGATGGTAATTAATTGTTACAATATTCCATGGTATTGCTCAGTTGCTAACACGAATATGAAAATTGTTCCCTCACCACAAGCAAAGCAAAGGTTTTTTTCAGCATATGCCATGGTTGATAATAATGTATCCTCTTAAGGCTGCTCATAAGAGAGGTGTCAATATAGTGGTTTTTGAGCTATCAATGAAATTAATTTGTTGAAATTTGCATATCAATAATTTATTTCCCAGCGGCAGAAAGTGATTGAAACAAGCATCATTATAAAGTAAAAAATATGATCTTGACACATGCCAAGTATTGTTGTCCGGGCAGTAAAACCTTAAAAGGTATGAATTTTTTATTGTAAATTTCTTATTTGGCATGACTTGGTGAGATCCTCATTTTCTTCCCATAGTATTCCATGCCATGAATTATGTCCAAATATCATTTTAGGAATAAAGTGTAAACCATTAGACGAAAATAATACTAATCTTATTTTTTAAGCATTTAACTGATTTAAATATTATGAGTTTTGGGCACATTTGAAAGCCAACTTTTTAATGGCTTGATAACTTTTTTCTATACTTAAATCCCTTACGATTCAAGTCAAAATTATATTTTTTATGACTGTTAGGCATTATAGTTTGAAGATGTATACGGTACTGCTTTTGTGTGGTTGTCTCAGGAAATGCCGACTTTATAGTGTCATATAGATGTCAATGTTTAGGGTATTCTTGCATGTTGAATAAGTAATATAATGTAAGTTCAAGTTCTCCTTTTGTGCACAAGTGAATGTGTTAACTTTTTATAGACTGAAGCGTCCAGATATATATGGCAGTGACTTCCCAAAAATTAAATGATCTTGCTGTGGTATGCCTGTGGTGTCGCACTGATTTGACTCTGATTGTTATTCAATTGTTTTATCTCTAAATTTGACTGACTGGAGTTCAATGGTATATCAGATGACTCTATAAGACAATGACTAAATGTGTATTCTTGAAGGAAAGGAGATGATTCTATATAACCTGTATGGACAGTGTGTTCGTTTTGAATGTAAATGGTCAATAAGGAGAAAAAGGTTACTACTTGGAATAAACTATATGCCCTCATAAGTTTGAATCCTCTTTTGTCCACATACTATGTCCGTCTGTTTGAGCAAATCATTTAATTTAACAGTACCAGTGCTTAGTGTTAGTTGTAATTGACGATTGATACTGCAATATTTGTAGCATGTCCAGTAACCTTGTTGGGTGATTGATTTTTTTCTTGTAAAGAAGTCATACTTTATAGGCAGATTGATAGTAAATTGAGATATTGACATCATACACAATATTGGTTTTTAGTCGTTACTGGTCAATCTGTTTACTGTTATGACCAACACAACTGTTTGAGAAGAACGGAATTGGTAAAAACAATATACAGAACTAACAAAACCATGAATAAATCAAGAAAATCAACTGTCAATATGATAATATTGCACAGGAACACAGATGCATATATGTACTTTTGATATTTATTAAAATTCTTAAGATACTGCCGCTGAGTTTTGAATAACACATTTTTTATTTAAGTGCATCATAATTTACAAGCACTTAAAATTATATCCACAATTTGTGATATTTAAAGAAAACTATTAACTAGAAGAATGTCAAATTTTCACTGATGTTTAGAAAGACAACTGATTTTTCAAATCAAAATTATAAAGTGAAAGAGGCTGTTATTGTTTCCCGCTATACAGACATATTATAAGACCATAAATATCCATAACTGCCCCCTTTGAACACGGCACTGCCTGATACCAGTTGAACTCCAATGACCTCATGCAGGTAGCTAGCAGGGAGGGTTAATGGCCCCTAGGGAGTTCCAACTGAAATAGGGCTGATTCCACGCAGTGTGCCAGAGAAGAATGACCCTGAGACTGAGGTGGACAACAATGGGGCATGAATCTGGGACCCAGGGAAGTAAACAGCAGTGTGGAGTAAACATGAGAATATGGGAAGAGGGAATCATTGGTAAATAATCCTGGTACCATGGGAGATGGATACGAGCGGGAATTGAAGCTGGACTAAGGGAGTTGGGTAGCAGTGGAGAATGAACCCGAGACTATTGGAGGTGGGAAGCAACTGGGAATGAACATGGCACTATTGGAGATGGATACCGGCGTGAATTGAAGCAGGAATAAGGGAGTTGCGTACCCGAGGAGAATGAACCTGAGACTATGTGATGTGGGCAACAATGGAGAATGGACCTAGGACAGGGAAGTGCACGGCTGTGGGGAGTGAACCTGGGACTATGGGAAGAGGAAATCGGAGGGAAATAAACTTAGGACTATGGGAGATGAATACTAGCGGGAATTGAAGCCGGACTATGGAAGTGGACAATAAACCGGACACTAAAAGAGGTGGGCATCAGGAAATTGAACTTGGGACTAGAGAGGTAGATAGCAGTGGAGAATGAGCCCAGAAGGGTACTCCTCTTTTTCGAAACCTACAGAAATCTGCAAAAGTTATGGGAAGTGGTCACAAATGGGGAGATGAACCAGGGAATCAGGGAAGTGCACAGCAGCGTCGAGTGAACATGGGACTATGGGAAGAGGATACTATCGGGAATTGAAGTCGGATTATGAGATTTGGGTACCAGAGAAGAACGACCCTGAGTCTGAGGTGGACAGCAGTGGGGAATGAATCTTGGATCAAGGGAAGTGAACAGCAGTGTGGAGTAAACATGAGAATATGGGAAGAGGGAATCATTGGGAAATAATCCTGGGACTATGGGAGATGGATACGAGCGGGAATTGAAGCCGGACTAAGGATGTTGGATAGCAGTGGAGAATGAACCCGAGACTACAGGAGGTGGGAAGCAATTGAGAATGAACATAACACTTGGAGATGGCGTGAATTGAAGCAGGACTAAGGGAGTTGCGTACCCGAGGAGAATGAACCTGAGACTATGCGATTTGGGCAGCAATGGAGAATGGACCTGGGACCCAGGGAAGTGCACAGCTGTGGAGAGTGAACCTGGGACTTTGGAAAGAGGAAATCAGAGGCAAATGAACTTGGGACTATGGGAGATGAATGCTAGCGGGAATTGAAGTCGGATTATGAGATTTGGGTACCAGAGAAGAATGAACCTGAGACCGATGTGGACAGCAATGGGGAATGAATTTGGGACTCAGGGAAGTGCACAGCAGTGTGAAATGAATTTGAGACTATGGGAAGAGGGAATCATGGAGAAATAATCCTGGGATTATGGGAGATTGATACGGGCGGCAATTGAAGCCGGACTAATGGAGTTGGGTACCAGAGAAGAATGAACCCGAGACTATAGGAGGTGGGAAGCAGTGGGGAATGAACCCGGGACTATGGGAGATTGACACCATGGGGAATTGAAGCCGGGCTTTTGGAGTTGGATACCAGAGGAGAATGAACCTGGGACTCAGAGGTGTGAACCAATGGGGATTGAACCTGGGACTACGAAATTTAGATACCAGTGGTGAGAGAGCCCAGAAGAGTACTGTAGCAGAGGAGAATAAACCTGAGACTTTGGGATGTGGGAAGAAATGGGGAATGAACCTGTGATTCAGGGAAGTGAACAGCAGTGGGGAGTGAACCTGGCACTATTGGAAGAGGGTATTATAGGGAAATGAACTTGGGACTATGGCAGATGGACACCATTGGGAATTGAAGCCGGACAATGGAAGTCGGGTAACAGTGGACATTGACACTAAAGGAGGAGGGCATCCAAGGGGATTGAACTTGGGGACTAGAGAGGTAGATAGCAGTGGAGATTGAGCTCAGAGCATTTACTCTTTTTCGAAACTTACCAAAATCGTCAAAAGTTATGGGAAGGGGCACAAATGGGGAATGAACCAAGGACTGAGGAAGTGCATACAAGTGGAGATTGAACCTTGGGTGTATGGGAAGTGAATACAAATGGGAATTGAACCCGGACTATGGTATTTGGGCACCGGAGGAGATTGAACCTTTGAAAATAGGAGGTGGACAGCAATGGGGAATGAACATGGGATTCGGGGAAGTGCACAGCAGTGGGGAGCAAACCTGGGACTGTGGGACGAGGACGTTAGAGGGAAATGAACTTGGGACTATGGGAGATGGATACCAGTGGGAATGGAAGCCGGACTATGGAAGTGGACAATAAACCGGACACTAAAGGAGGTGGGCATCCAAGGGAATTGAACTTGGGACTAGAGAGGTAGATAGCATTGGGGAATGAGGCCAGAAGGGTACTCTTCTTTTTCGAATCTGCAAAAGTTATGGGAAGTGGTCACAAATAGGGAAGTGCACAGCAGCGTCGAGTGAACCTGGGACTATGGGAAGATGGATACTAACGGGAATTGAAGCCGGATTATCAGATTTGGGTACCAGAGAAGAATGAACCTGAGACTATAGGAGGTGGGAAGCACTGGTGACTGAACTTGGGACTATGAAAGGATGTGGACAGCAAGGGGGAATGAAACTGGGACTGAGGAAAGTGAACAGCAGTGGGGAGTGAATCCTGCACTATGGGAAGACGATGTCATAGGGAAATGAACCTTGGACTATGGGAGATGGACACCATTAGGAATTGAAGCCGGACTATGAGAGTGTGGTCCCAGAGGAAATTGAACATGAAACTATAGGAGGTGAGCACCAAAGGTGATTGAACCTGAGGCTACGAGAGGTAGTGGAGATTGAACCCAGAGTACTTACTTTTTTAAAAATCTACTGCAGTCGTCAAAAGTTATGGGAAGTGGGCACACATGGGGAATGAACCAAGGACTGAGATAAATGCCTACACGTGGAAAGTGAACCTGGGGTCTATGGGAAGTGAATTCCAGTGGGAAGAGGTAATACCAGTCAGTCTAAGTTTAGATATTGATAATGATTGTATTATGTCTTTGATTTGTGTCGTTGCTTTGCTATATATGGAGGTTACTGATCCATATTGGGCACGGCTAAAGAGTAGTGTCAAGTATTCTGATTTTCACATTTATGTTCAAATGCTCCATGCTTTTTTTGTCAAATGTATTGCAGACCCCATGCATTTGCTAGATTCCAGATGCCTTACTGTATTTGATTCTGAATTTAATTGTAATTTGCCTTCAACTTCAGTTGAATCCATAAATGCTTATATTACCTCAGCCAATCGCAAACAATTGTCTATTATGCATGATGCTATTAAAAAGATTTCAGAGGGTGTGGTGGTGGTTGTTGAGAGGCATTGGCAGACTTTTTGAAAGATGGTGATTTTTCTAATCTATCAACTGATGTTATTGATGCTTTAGCCCATTGTCCTTTAACAAACTGGATTGGCGAAAGCGCCTTTGGAGATTTTGATTTTGATATTAACAGGAGAAGGCATTGTTCTTTATTTAATCGTTCAGGGATGCACACTGTTAAAAGAAATAAAACTGTCAACTACTTAAATTCAAAATCTGTTTATGAAAAATCAAAACTTTTTGCTTTTGGTCGAAAGCATGCTCTTGGCTTAAGGAAAAGGAAGAGAGAAGAAGAAGATTATGTTAAAATAAAAATAAAAGAGAAGATGGCTGAGAATCAAGAGAAAAAGATTCAAAAAGAAATGAAAGCAATAACTACTCAATCCAATTTAATGGCGATTAATAAGAGACATGGTGGATCCTGTACCAATTCTCATGACGTTGATGTACTTGTATCTAGGGTTTGTGGTTCATTCTCCCACCGTCATTTAGTTGAGGCAGTTAAAAATGAGATAAGGTATCAAAAGATTATCTGTAAAAAGACAAAATTAAAATTGAAAGGCAATTTGCCAGATCTCGTTTCTCTTTTGAAATTCCATTTTCACAACCTTTAGAATGATAATGTAGACTGTTTCATTTTGTATGTTGTATTTCTGTCTTCTGAGGTATTATTCCCTTAACAATTGACAATTGTGTTGAAATTACAAGTCTATGTCTGTTGACATAACATTGTCTGGAGTTTGGAATGATTTACTCATATTTTAACTGTAGCTCGACAGAACTTGCTGTCAAGACAATATTTTCTTAACTGTTTTATGCCATTTTTATGAGTGTTTGAAGACATATCATATTTTAATTTTCTTATGTCAATTGTTGATTTATTTCCACTTCATTTATTTCTATTTTTTGTAACATTAGTCCAATATAATGATCTTTCGATAATTCATATGTTTTTTAAATGAATTTTTAAAATTGGTAGACAGTGAATTTTTTTTCAATAGTGTAACTTTGGAGTCATTTATAGAAAATGTATATCGTTGTAATTCATATGAATTGGAATTAACCTTATAGGTCTTGATTTCTACTTTTATTTGATGAAAAATGGATGTTTGTATCTTTATTCATTGATTTTATGCAAAATTTTAAAATTGACCATTTTTCACATTTTTGTCTCCCATGGCGATTTATGGGAAATATGCATTTTTTGCGTTTTCGTGCCGCTTAAAGTGTAATTAAATAAAGAGCTAGAGTTCTGAAAATTGGAGTTGTTTAATTTCTATGAGACTTTAAGCAGATGAAAGTTTGTCATTGTGAGCCCGATACTTTTTTTATACGAAGCCCCGAAGTTGGGTGCTGAAGCAGGGTGCCGCGACGACGATTGTCAAATTTTCAAATGACCATATCTTCCTTAAAAATTGAGATACAGGTATGATATCGGTATCAAAATGCTCAGAATTGCAAACTTTTAAGCAAAAGTGACTAAAGTGAGCATTGTTGGGTTTGAAAAATCAGTTTTCTGTACCTAATTTATTTGGTCACCGGAGGAGATTGAATCTAAGAAAATAGGAGGAGAACAGCAATGGGGAATGAACATGGTACAGTGGAGTGCACAACATTGGGGAGCGAACCTGGGACAATCGGAAGAGGATATCAGATGGAAATGAACCTGGGACAACGGGATATTGATACCAGCGGGAATTGAAGCCGGATTATGAGATTTGGGTACCAGAGAAGAATGAACCTGAGACTGAGGTGGACAGCAATGGGGAATGAATCTTGGACTCAGAGAAGTGCTTAGCAGTGTGGAGTAAACATGAGACTATGGGAAGAGGGAATCATTGGGAAATAACCCTGGGACTATAGGAGAGGGATACGAGCGGGAATTGAATACGGACTAAGGGAGTTGGGTAACAGTGGAGAATGAACCCGAGACTGTAGGGGGTGGGTAACAGTGGAGAATGAACCTGGTACTCTAGGCGGTGTGGACCAATGGGGATTGAACCTGGGACTACGAAAGTTAGATTCCAGTGGAGAGTGAGCCCATAAGAGTACTTCTATTTTTCGAAACCTACCGAAACTTCAAAAGTTATGTGAATTGGGCACGCATGGCGAATGAACCAGGGAGTCATGGAAGTGCACACCAGTGGGGAGTGAAGATGTGTGAATGGGAAGAGGATGTCAGTGGGAAATAAACCTGGTAGTATGGGAGTTGGATATTAGAGGAGAATGAACCAGATGGGATGTGGGCAGCAATCTGGAATGAGCACGGAACTCAGGGAAGTGAACAACAGTGGGAATGAGCCTGGGACTATGGGAAGAGGATATCATAGGGAAATGAACCAGGGACACCATTGGGAATTGAAGCCGGACTATGGAAGTTGGGTACCAGAAGAGATTGAACATGAAACTATAGGAGGTGGGCACCAATGGTGATTGAACCTGGGACTACGAGTGGTAGTGGAGATTGAGCCTAGAGTACTTAACCGAAATCGTCAAAAGTTATGGGAAGTGGGCACAAATGGGGAATGAAACAAGGACTGAGGGTTGCACACAAATGGAGAGTGAACCTGAGGTCTAGGGAAGTGATACCAGTGGGAATCGAACCCGGGCTATGGTATATGGGCACAAGAAGCTTGAACCTAAGAAAATAGGAGGTGGACAGCAATGGGGAATGAACCTGGGAGTCAGGGACATGCACAGCAGTGCGAGCGAACTTGAGGCTATGGGAAGAATATAGATGGAAATGAACCTGGGACTGTGGGAGATGGATATCAGTGGGAATTGAAGCCGGATTAAGGGAGTTGGATACCAGGATAAGAATGAACCTGCTATTGTATGAGGTGGGCACCAATGGGGATTGAACCTGAGACTAGAGAGTATATACCAGTGGAGAGTGAGGCCAGAAAGTACTCTTTTTCGAAACCTACCAAAATCGTTAAAAGTTTTGGGAAATGGGCACAAATGGGGAATGAACCAGGGACTCAAGGAAGTGCGCACCATTGGGGAGTGAACATGGGATTTTGGAAAGAGGATGTTAGTGGAAATTAAACTTGGCACAATGGGAGATAGATACCAGCGTGAATTGAAGCCAGAGTGAGGGAGTTGGGTATCCGAGGAGAATGAACATGAGACTCCAGGATATGGGCGGCAATCGGGAATGAATCTGGGACTCAGGAAAGTGCACAGCAGTTGGGGGTGAACCTGGGGCTATGGGAGGAGGATATCAGATGGAAATGAAACCTGGGACCATCGGGGATTGAAGACTGACTATGAAATTTGGGTACCGGAAAGAATGAAAATGAGACTGAGGTGGACAGAAATGGGGATTGAAACTGGAACTCAGTGGAAGTGTGGAGATGAACCTGAGACTATGGGAAGAGGATATCATAGGGAAATAACCTGGGACTATGGGAAATGGATACCAGTGGGGAGTGAAGCAGACTATGGGAGTTGGGTACCAGAGAAGAATGAACCTGACACTATAGGAGATGGGCACCAATGGGGATTGAACCTGGGACCTCCAGAGGTAGATACCAGTGGAAAGTGAGTCCAGAGTACTTTCTCTTTTTCGAAACCTACAGAAATCGTCAAAGTTATGGAAGTGGCACACAATGGGGATGAACCAGTGACTCAGGGAAGTGCACACCAGTGAGGAGTGAACCTGGGACTACGGGAAGGGGATATTAGTTGGAATAATCCTGGGACTATGGGAAATGAATACCAGTGGGAATGGAAATCGGACTATGGGAGTTGGGTACCATAGGAGAATGACATGAGAGGTCGGCAGCAATTGGGAATGGAATGGGGCTCAGGAAATTGCACAGCAGTGGGGATTGATCTTGGGACTATGGGAAGAGGATATCAGTGCAAAACGAACCTAGAACTATGCAAGATGCATACTAAAGTGTGTTGAATATAATGGAATATGCAAGTATACATGATGAGAGAGAGAGAGAGAGAGAGAGAGAGAGACAGAGATAGAGAGAGAGACAGAGATAGAGAGAGAACAAGAGAGAAAAAGAAAGATAGAGAGCGAGAGGGAGAGAGAGAGACAGAGACAGGCATCTGGAGAGACAAGAAAGAGAGGGGAGAGAGAAGAGAGAGAGAGAGAGAGAGAGAGAGAGAGAGAGAGAGAGAGAGGGGTGAGTGGAGAGAGGGGTTGGATGACCAAAACTGTATAAGATTTCACCTTTGTATAAGCTTGATCAAAGATTACAGTTGATTAGGTCAAATCCAGGATGGAATTCTCAATCCCGGTCCACTGTGACGTGATAGGCCGGCTGTAACCACCAGGTACTGACGTTGGAGCGGTCTTGTCAAATTTCTCGTCGATATAGAGATACGTGTCCTTTGAAGAATTAGAGATGAAATGTGATGTGGTTTTGAAAAGGAAGATGATAATGATGATGATGGTAATGATGATGGTGATGAGACTGGGGATGATGAATTAAAAATGAATATGAACATTAACGCAACATTTAAATGGTTTTACCATACTCATTGTGTTTCAAAATGTTACATTTATTCCCCCAGCAGGCCATATGAAACCATTATTCCAATGCACATAGTGCCAGTCATCTCTAGTCTTTTTTGTAATGGCACTTTTACAGCAACCACCACTTCCCATAGCCGGGTACTCATTCTCACGTGAGTCGAATGGGGTAATGTATGTTAAGTTCTTAACCCAAGGACACAAGGTCGGGACCAGAATTTTTCACGATCATTGTTATCCATCCCGCAACTGACCCTGCTCAACATTGCTTGACAACACGAGACGCCACACCGTAACGAATTACACACATGTTGTGATGACTTTGTGGGTGGTGGTGATGAAAATGATGATGATGATGATGATGATGATGATGATGATGATGATGATGATGGTGATGATGATGGTGATGATGATGATGATGATGATGATGATGATGATGATGATGATGATGATGATGATGATGATATGATGATGATGATAATGATGATGATGATGATGATGATGATGATGATGATGGAGGTACTAACGATGAGGACTAGTATTTGGGGTATCAATTATGGTTAATATTGAAATTGTAAATCTCATTTCATCATACGGAGAAAGAAATATGTCGGGAGAGATAAGACAGATATCAAAAATAAAAAGCAGAAAGAGATAGATATAAATAGAGAAGGATAAAGAGAGAGAGGGAAAGAGATATGAGCGAGCGAGAGGGAGAGAGAGAGAGAGAGAGAGAGAGAGAGAGAGAGAGAGAGAGAGAGAGAAAGAGAAAGAAAGAATAGATAGGTAGATGAGATAGATAAATAGATAGAGAGAGAGAGAGAGAGAAGAGAGAGAGAGAGAAGAGAAGAGAGAAAGAGAGAGAGGGGAGGAGAGATGGGCGAGAGGGAGAGAGAAGAGAAAGGTTTGGGTGTGAGAGAGAGAGAGAGAGAGAGAGAGAGAGAGAGAGAGAGAGAGAGAGAGAGAGTAATAACACAAATAATATCAGTGGTAAGAAGGTTACCTAGGCTGTCCAGCGTTTTAGACTATCTATAAGAAATTTTTTAAACACCAAATCAAATGCTAAACTTTATCATGTTAAAATTTACGTGAGCTGTCTTCAAAGAAAATATTTTACGCGATTGTGATATTGAATAAAAATTTGGCTAGAACACGTGCCTACGGACTGGAAGTTTCCTGGTTCTTATCACGTGCTGGCCGACGCAAAGTTGCGTCTTTGGAAATGTCTCACAATCTATCACCTTACTCATGTGTAAAATGACTACCTGGTCGGTAAAAAAGTTGTCTCTGTCGAAAATTAATTTCGTCCTGCAGGTTAAAAGTTGCTATTTGCTTGGGACACATTGTAAAGTGCTTTGAACACTTTTGGTGGAAAGTGCTCTATATGTAAGCAGACGTTTAGAATTGATTAAAGTTTGAGGTCTAAAAATATCTAAACTTTAAAAAAAAAAATTGTCATAAACGCTGTCCATGTTATCAGTGACTACATAAAAAAAAATCATATTATTTACCTTATCTAATAGCTCCAGGCTAAGATTTCTTTTCACATGCACTGTTGGTCAAAGTAAATTTCTCATCCTCTCATCCTGTGTCCCCCTGTTTAACAAAGATTATGATTTAAATAATGATACTGGTGCTGATGCCTAAAATGGGTAGTGGTGGTGGTGAAAGTGGTGGTTATGATGATGATGATGATGATGATGATGATGATGATGATGATGATGATGATGATGATGATGATGAAGTGGTGGTGGCGATGCTTAACTTTTAACTTTTTTTAGACACCATACATCTTTGCCACTGATCAAATCATCATGATCATCATGATCATCATCATGATCATCATAATTATCATTCTCATCATCATCATCAGCATCATCATCATCATCATCATCATCATCATCATCATCATCATCATCATCATCATCATCATCATCATCATCATCAACACCATCATCATCGTCATCATTTCTCTTCTCCCTCTCATTATTACTTTTAAAAAGTATCGTTTTATTATGGACAGTGACAGAGAGAATACAAAAGTGAGGAATTTAGATACAATATAAGTTTGCAATAGGTTTGGGGGGGGGGGGGGGGGGGGGGGGGGGGGTCCAATGGCTTTGTTGGTTGAGCACTCTCTTCAGACGAAAATTGAGAAAGTTGGATCCTGTTTGAAGTCGGTATTTTTTTCTGACACCCTCCCCCCTCTGTTCAAACAATAGTAAGTGGGTAGCTAGTAGGTCTATTTGACCAGGCTGAAAGTACTTTGATCTAGACTCGGGTCCTATCCAAAGGGTAGAATGCAATTGCTATTATCCGTTTTACGCGATAGAAACCCGGATAAACACCAGTCCACTGGCTTTGAAAGACAAATTTGTAAAAATGCTGGCTGAGTGTTTAACGTGTATTTCTCGCACAATATCATACCGCCTGAGTATTGAGATAGGGATTCGAACTTGGGGTCTATTCTAAGTTAAAAGTGAGATGACGTGACAAATCTTAAACATTAGATATTACGACATTAAAATAATGATAATGGAGATTCTGATAATGACGATGATGATAGAGATGAACATGATAATCATGGCGTAAATAGTAGTGCCGCGCTGAGGACCGGACCGAGGACCGGTCCCACGGTCTTTTAGCTGTGAACCGTGGTCCAGTCCCAAAGAGGAAGACCGCCGGCGGTCCTCACTTCTTATCACCTTTCAACGGTCTGCGCCATACTACTTCCCCAGCGATTCGTTGCCTCGGTCCTTTGCCTATCTTCCACCAATCACCACCCATCCCACTTAATAATCGCACCCACCCCCCTTTG
Source organism: Berghia stephanieae (assembly GCF_034508935.2). Taxonomy (NCBI): domain Eukaryota; kingdom Metazoa; phylum Mollusca; class Gastropoda; order Nudibranchia; family Aeolidiidae; genus Berghia; species Berghia stephanieae. The sequence goes on along the minus strand of NC_088366.1, from coordinate 15,102,920 downwards.
CCATACACTAAACGACACAGACGACCATAGAGGCAGACGACCACCTCCCTCCCTCCGCAAACCGCCTTCGTGGTGAGATGGGGAACAGAGGCGCACGCTTGGACGATTCCATTATACGGTAAATTTCAAATTTACTACACCATAATGATCGCAATGACAATGATCTATGATGATGGCATGACCCTCTTCTCTAATGGGTTATTGTTTTGAAATGTATGTGACTACTAAAAGATGTGTGTGTGTGTGTGTGTGTGTGTGTGTGTGTGTGGTGTGTCGAACCTAGCAAGTTGCAAGTCTGATTTTTGTTTTCTTTGTCCATCTCTTGTCGCCACTCCTTTCTATCGCATTGTTGTCATTTAAAATAAACAATAATATTAAAATTTCGATTTGGTGTTTAACTAATCAAGTAATATAAAGTTTCATTAGTTTCTTCGTCCAAAAAAACCAGTTATAACGTCTCTATTTTAAAAGGTCCAATAGAATATTTGGGGACCCCGATAGCTCAGTTGATAGAGCACTCTCTTTATACGCAAAGGGCCAAGATCGATCCGGTGCAGTCGATTTTTTCTGAATCCCTGTCTACTCAGCAATGAATGGGTAGCTGAGTTTGTTAGATCTGGCGAAAAGTCACCATCGACCCCTCTTATCACCTCATCCACCCCCTCTTATTATAACTTCACGTCTCTCTCTTACTCTTCAATGCTCGCTGCCCTCTAATGTGTGTGTGTGTGTGTGTGGGGGGGGGGGGGGGTAGGAGTTGCGTGTGTGTATCAACGCCACGAACAACTCGATACAACACCTTGGGCGATGCCATTATCTCGTTAATGGGATAAATTTCAAATTTTATAAATTATCGAGTAACATGAAGTTACGGTATTGCAAATAAGAAGCATCACCCCTCTCTCTAATTAGGTTACAATTTGAATGAGGTGACTACTTCGTGTGTTTTAACTCCAGTAGGCCACGGTTTTCACGTGTACGGTCTTAAACGTTAAGAATGACGACCATCTAGAAACGTCCTTTGCGGTCTTCATTTCCCAAGGACCGTAGGACCGTGGTCCTTAAGCTTGCCAAGGACCGCCCCGCACTAGTAAATAGTCATTAGGCCCATGGAGCCGGAGTTTATCGTGGTTTCTATAGCGTGAAATAGACGATGGCAATTGCTTGCTTCCCTTTTGATAGGACACTAGTCTATCGCAAAGTACTTTCCACCAGATCTAACAGACTCGCCACACTGCCAGGTGGACAGGGGTGTCAGAAAAAAAAATCTCGACCTCACCGGGGATTGATCTTGGTCCCTTTTATCATGATAATGATAATCACGAGCTAGAAAGATGGCTGTTTTTCCTCAAGTTACTGGTACTGACTTCGCTTTGTTATTGATTTATATTATTATTTTTTATTATTATTATTATTATTATTATTATTATTATTATTATTATTATTATATTATTATTATTATTATTGTATTATTATTATTATTATTATTATTATTATTATATATTATTATTATTATATATATATTATATTATATTTATATCAATATAAAGGGTGGGGGATGAGGATTCGGGAAGGGGGGGGGGTTCTTTTTGTATTTCATTTTTCCTTTCACTGCTAGAAACTTGTGGAAAGACTTCCCGAAAAAATCATGACAGCGTCGATGATGATTTTATTTTCAGATGATGATAATGATGATGATGATGATGATGATGATGATGATGATGATGATGATGATGATGATGATGATGATGACAAAAAATCATCGAGAGATATTCCATTTGCATGTTATGGAATATCTCCCCATTTACTAATAGTCAGTGAAGCGGTGCCTGTATGTTATGGAATATCTCCCTATTTACTAATAGTCAGTGAAGTGGTGCCTGTATGTTATGGAATATCTCCCTGAGTAAGTGGCGTCTGCATATTATAGAATATCTCCCATAAATATATATTGAGTTGCTCACTCGGAGTTAAAATTAAAGTTCCAAGTTTTATTTATCCAAAGATAGAAACTGGACTGGTAGGATAAACATCTGGAACGTTCGGGACTCTCAGGCGCCACTGATAACTCAAGATGCCAGCATTAATTTCGCTCGACTGGAAATTTTCAAACCATGAAAATAATGATAAATCTATCATTAATAATCTTTACCTTGCATTTCACATCACATCAAAACACTTGAATTCCTGTTCCATCATCATATTACATGACACTTTAGCCATCACATTTCAAGAAATTGTTTCCTTCTGTCCATGAAACGAATATTAGCTACAACCACAATGAATATTGAACAGCATTGGGTTTTATTAGTAATATTTCTTCTTGCAAGATTCTCTGTCAGGCGTATGCTTCATTTGAATGTTGAAAAGGCAGATTTAAATTGTGTGTGTGTGCTATAACGTGAACACAGTTCTCACCTACGGTGTGTAATGTTCGTGCAATATAAAATTTACTTTTTTCGTCAGTGATTACATTAAAGATTTTACGTGTATCACTGTTTTCATTAATTAAGTTTGTTAGTGTCATTTCTGACTTCAACACATGCCAAGTTGTCGAAACACCTAGCCACCCCCATCTTTCCCAGCGAACCGATAATGAGTATAGTTCACAATTACCACAGGCGATCCATTAAAAAAGTTTTACATAGTGGATAGGATTTCATGTTTAAATGTAATTACCACCATTACTGTGCCAAGATATTTTGATATCAATTCACAAAGTGTTGGGCCGACTCATTTGACAATTAACAAGTGTATTTTTGACCAATCAAAATATGGAATTTGTGACACATCTTTACACGACGTGCTCGGACAAACAGAGTTGGTCGTTCATAATCAATAAAGCGAATGAATTCGACCTTTCTCTGATCAGTGTTTTTGTTTTCATACACCGAATGGGTGACTACTTGTCACACGA
>NC_088366.1:15080003-15097503 GCF_034508935.2 Berghia stephanieae | reverse complement strand
ACTTAACACTTGTTACAGTTTGTTGCTTCATGTTACAGAAACAAGAAAATCTCTAGTTACATGAGCCTTATGATTCTAAAGGACCTCATATTTCAATGAAAGATGAAATACCATTCAATGTTTTGATAATATAAACATGACCTATGTCTTAGTTTTTTTGTTTATATTCAATAAAAACATTAGAAAACAGAATGGACCTAGACCTCAGATACCACAAGGTTGTTAAAACCGTTGATTCAGTTCTAATTTTATCAGAGATTTAATTGAAGATAAGATCATGTTACTCATGTTAATCAGCACCCAAAAAAAATTATAACCCTGGATTTTTATTTACCTAGTTAAATCTGATGTAAACTCATTTGATTAAGTTTACCTGTATTAACTTTTTGGTCACAATAGCCAAGTCGAATAAACTGAAAACTTAATGCGTCTTGATTTCACTTTAAAGTCAAATAAGATATCTGATCTAAAATTATATATATTTTTTATAATCCCATCAACTAATTTAGAGAGCTTTCTTATCATTCCTTGGGCAAAATCTAAATAAAACACTTTCACAAATGGTCTTTCATATGTATTACAAAATTCTACAAGCTTTTTGTTATAAAGACATGATGACGGCCGGTGATGAAAGAAATGGGCTAAAAATAAATCAAAGTAGGTAATCTAAAGTAATCAGAGAGGTTTAGTTTTAATCGTTGGACTCGTTGCCGAACGATCTCCCTCGCCCCCCCCCCCCCCCCCCCCCCCCCCCCCACACCCACATACACAAACACACTTATTTAGTCTTAATCTTTAAAACCACTCACTAAATTTACACACTATTTTTTAAAAGAAACATTTAATAGTATCAATAGACAGCACAGTTAGGACTCAAGGATTAAAATTAAATAAATTATTAGCTCGGACGAACACATTTGACCACTGCACCTTACAATGAAATACCTTTTATCTTTCTCACAGTTGCCAAATAAGGCGAAACAACTTAGAAGATGCTAAGTGTCATAGTTTGACACCTGTCAAATATCAGAGATGTGACAAGGGGTTGAGTACGAGAAATCGGTTGTTGTTTTTTAACCCCTCCCTCCCCCCCTCTTTCCATCTGCCCCTCTCATTCTTTCATCCTTCATCCCACTCTGCCATTCCTTCCCCCTCTCTCTTAGCAAAAAAAAAAAAAAATAAAAAAAAATACAACAGAAAAGTCTTACCTATGTGCTAAAAGCGGCTACCACCTTAACTCCTACAAATAACACACTTGAAGTCCTGTAGCAGGGATCCCTCGTTTTGTTACTTTTCCAGTTATGAGCAGGCATCGAAGTGTACATATTATGAAGGTATGACATCAGAATGTCATCATGGGCCTAGTTTAATATTGCTGTAATGGGAAATATTTTATGTCATTAAAAAAAAATCCATTACAACAATGAGCCCATAGTGAATTGGATTATCAGACCTGCAAATAAGTGCAGGTATCTAGAGAGCTAAAGGATGTTCCGAACTCGGACAGATGGGATTTTTTTGCTCCTTCTGTTGACATTCCAACCTACTACTGGGGAGTTGAGCTTTATTTTTATTTTTTTTGCCTTTCTTTCTTTTCTTTTTAATTAAATTAATTTATTTATTTTGATTAAATTATGGTTGATACACACGTTCTAGATGATAGCTGTTACCCATAAAACGACAATTTCAAAAAAAAATTATCCACCTATTATTTTGTAAAGTATGTTCCCTCAAATAGTATCAGAATCAGTCACAGCTTGAGCATGAAGCAGACACGAGTGTAGGAAACGTCAACTTTGCAAGTGAGGATCGGTGAGTGGAGCTGTCTACTTAGTGACTGACAAATTGTGAAGTGAACCCTAGACTATCTATGGATGAAAAACATCTACAAAGCATTCTACAGGGTGTCCGTAAAGTCTGAACTCAGTAAAGTTAAATATTTTTCAAAATAGTATTCAAAATTTATTGCATCAAGTTCATGCAAATTTTGTGAAACGCATTGACAATTGCATTGCAAATGATGGCGCTCATATTGAAAATATTATTTGAATAAAATAAATAGTGAAAATAAAACTTAATTTTAATTATATACCAAAAATATTCAACTATCCTATGTGTCCAGACTTTATGGACACCCTGTAGAATTATGCGAGTGAAACATCAAAAGTTAAAGACCGGAAAGCTACTAGCCTACGTGCTAACATTGAACTGAATATTTATCTTCTCCGTCTGCTTTTGTCTGCTATCTATTGTTAGATGTTTTGCACACGTCACATGGTGTTTTCCAGTTTTAAATAGGAAAGCGATCATGTGATAGGTTGGTCTTAAGTCTTGATTCTTCAGTCATGGATTTGCTGAACCTGTCTAATGCCCTTTATACAATGTTAAAAGATGCCCATGGTTGTATTCGATAAGCAGACCCATAGATAACACAGGTCTGTGAGCAGACCTGAGCATAACAAAATAGTCTGGCTGATCGGGGAAGTGAGGTAACTCCACTATCTGAGAAAAAAGTGGTATTAAATCGATTAACTCCCTTGCCTCAAGTCCCGCGCCAATTTGAAATGGTCTACACACTTAACGAGGTCTCAGGTTTGAGAGCTTTTGCCAAGACGAGACTCATTTTATACGATCCATAATAGAAGGACAAGTTTTCTAGTCAAAATTTTAAATATGTGTTTTTCCAGAGTACAGCAGAACCTTGGTTCCGACATCGTAAACTTGGGTAAAACATAATATTAATTACTAAATTTGACTCAGTCGTGAGTAATACGTGTCTGGTTATATTAAGGGACGATAAATGTGTAAGGTTGCTTATTACGTACACTAGCGCTTGATAATATTATAATAATTTGAACTGTATGAAATGGAATTTTGGTTCCACAAGACAGGCTGATGGAATAAATTATGAACTTATTTAAGGCCGCCCCTTGGAGCTTCCAACATGAGCCACAAGTCTTCGCCATTCAGTCCTGTCCTCCTTAAGTGTACGCAGCTCCCGGGTGTTGTCCATTCCTGTGTCATCTCGTAGACAGTCAATGTATGTTTTGTTCTGCCTGCCTCTGTTTCTGGTTCTTTCAAGTGGTTCCCACAGCATAAGACTGCTTGCAATCTCCTCCTTGTGTCTCCAACAGTGCCCAGCAAGTCTCAGCCTTTGTTGTATCTTCGAAGTCACTGGGGGGGGGGGGGGGGGGGGGGGGGGGGGGGGGGGGGGGGGGGGGGGGAGGTCACCGTAGAGCTCTTCATTTGACATGTGCTCTTTCCAGCTTACGTTGAAGACCATCCGCAGCATACGAGTGTAGCAGCCGTCCAGTTTGTTCTCAATGGTTTTTGTTAGAGTCCATGTCGCTGCTCCATATATAGAAGTACTGACTCTACCGTTGCCAGGAACAGTCTCTTCTTTATTTCCCTCTGTAGGTTTGAGCTCCAGATTTTCCTGAGTTTGTGACAGGCACTCCAAGCCGATGCTTTCCTGACAGAGATATCAGAGGAACTGCTTTGGGTCCAACCTCCTAGGTACTTGAAGTTGTCAACTTCCTTCAGCCATTCTCCATTCTTTGCCTGTATGCTTATGGGCCTTTCTTGGTTGTAGGTTTTCTTAGCATTACAGCACATTCCTACTGTTTCAAGTCTATTGAGGACTTCTTGTGCCCGGTCCATCTCCTCGTTCAGTAGAGCCAGATCATCGGCGAAATCTAGATCCGTGACAATCATAGCTAGACTGCGACTACTTCTTTGTCTATGTAGCGTGAAGCCAAGCTCGTTCTCCATGCCAGCGTAGGTCTTTCTCATCACGTAGTCCAGGGCAATTGCAAAGAGACATGGGGCTAATGTATCACATTGATCTCAAACAGCTCCGTTTCACCATCTGGAGAGATAACCTTTGCCCGTGTGTTCTCATACAGTCTTTTAATAGCAGAGAGAAGTTTAAGAATGATGAAATGTAAGGATTGAATATGTAAAACCTTGGGAATTGTCACACTCACATGCGGGTATTTTAAAATTTAAGATAAAAATTTAAAATGTATTGCATAAGAACAAATCAGGACTGTCAACATGAAATATGTGACAGTAATTAATTACTGTCGGTAGTTTGTCGCCGTGATGACGAGACACTGTCTTGGATCGTAGCCTTCGTAAACACATAGCCTGGCGCTGACCGAATATTATTATTATTACCTCACAATACAAGGCGAAGAACACAAAAAGAAAGTGTGACGTGAATTTTCGTCAGTAATGTTCAAGAAAACAAATGAATCAATTAAATTAAATTATTGAGTACAACTAATTGTTCACTTTCTTTTGGTGATCACCGCATTGTATTGCGATGTTATCTTTTGATTTGTGTCAGGTTATTATGAGTTTACGAAGACTATGCTTGGATTCATAACAAAAACCAATCATTAGGCCCGAGCCCAGGTACTCTTACATTCCTGCCTGCCAAACAAGCAGGTCTTCCTGTTTGGGAGCATTATTCACTATGTCTTGACGCAGTGACTATTAAAATTACACTGGTACACCTTGCGCGGCTATGTGGTCTAGTGGTATGACACTCGCCTTCGGATCGGAAGGTCCTGGGTTCGAGCCTCGCGCTCGGCGCATAGTTGATTCCTTGGAAAAGGCTCTTTACTCACATTCTCTCACCGTACTCAGGTGTAAAATGAGTACCTGGCCGTTAACAGCGTTGTCTTTGTCCGAAAAATTGTAATATCGCCTAATAGGCGTTATGTCCCGTCCCACATGTTCAATGTTGCTGTTGACCAGGGACCCCTTGTAAAGCGCTTTGAGCACATTTAGTGGACATTGCGGTATATAAATCTCAATTAATTACACCTTCGAAAAGATAGTGAACAATATCCACAGAATCTAGCGGGCCTATAATATCAAGACGGCTATGATTCCAAGGGTTTGACCTAAACTGACCAACACTGACCAACAGTATAACATCAGAAAGAATAAGGCCATTTCACCAAAAGAAAGCAAAGCGTCAGTTGTATTCAACAGTTCAACCAATGGGATAAGTAGTTTCCTTGATCACAACTAAAGACACAAACCTAAAAATAACGTTAAAATACAAGTCCGTCCTGGTGTCAGGCAATAAATAAATGACGGCCACGGTTTGAGTAAGAATGTTGAGACATTGACGGAATGCCAAGACATATAAACTCGTCCTACATGAGCCTTTTAAATAAAATATATTATAAACAGCGTTAGGAAACACGTAAACTTACCAACACAAAAAAAAAAAAAAAAACTGTGTGTAACCTGTAACGCTGAAAGTCTGAGTGATAGAATTTAATGAGAACTAATCATTAAAAAGGCTGTCTAATAATCAAAAACAAAGAGCTGAGTGACGTCAATTTCGTTCCATCTATTAGAGGATTGTGTTTGTAACGATTGTTTCAATACTCTTCAACAGTCGTAACGTCACTTCCTTCCTAATGACGCATGGTAACTTAGTAACACTGGCTCTAAACTATCGGAACAATGGCGGACGCCCGTATGAAATATTTCTCCGGCGAGCATAAAAGCGTTTCCAGAGGAAAAAAAAACACATAAATTTGATCATATTTTGAATTTTACACATTCTGATCACAAGGTATATGAAAAGGGAATGAAAAGTTCTAGCCAGTATGAAGAATAACAAGTAATGATTTTCTTTGTTTAGAACCAAGATGGCCGCCGTTGCCGGGCGGCGTGAGATCAGACTACTGAATCCTATTGGTTGTGTCCCTTCTAATCTAAGTACACACCTATTACCCGAAACAATCAACCGTACCGATCTTGAACATTACTCACAATAGGGAACAAAAGGGCGATGCCATAAATTGGTTCCAATCTCATTGGGAGTGTAAAACCGCTCTTCCTTGTTTAATTGATTTCCTAGTTTCGGAGTTATGGCATATTGTGTTTGTTTTTTTGTCTAATGCTGGTTGTCTATGAATATCATCCATCCTAGTTCTTTTATATACCTAAATCTTAAGAATCTGTATCTATAGGTACATCTTTCTAGCAATATAGTTACGCCACCTTTTGATTCAACACGTTACCTTTTCATTATTCGTCCTCCTTCCTGTGCTTACATAAAACTTCCAAGGAGTTTGGAACCGGAAGAGTCGAAGCTGTGACGCCATGACTTCTCTGCCCAACTATTGGGTAACCTCTGTGGTGTAATGGTAGCATTTTTGACCGGTAATCGGGAGGTCTGAGGTTCGATCCTCAGTCAAGGAAGGATTTTTTTTTTCTTGTATTTTTCTTTTTGCTTTGTCAGGCACTATCTAGTCCATAGACACTTTTTCAATTGTTTTATTATATTGTTATAAATTTGTGAGCCAAGCTGGTGGCATAAATTAATTATGAACTAACCGCATTCTTCCTTCAGCACCGGGACAAACATCATTTCCGAATAGAGCGAGCGAGCTGAATCACGGATCTATGATTACGATGCAATATAATTATTGAATTCGCTATCAACTAACTACTGTCGCTCAACAAAACCCACAATCCATGGGAGAACAGAGAGCCAGCATACCGCCTACGCCCCCCCCCCCCTCCCTCTCTCTCTCTCTCTCTCTCTCTCTCTCTCTCTCCTCCTCTCCAACCCCCCCCCCCCACCCTCTCTCTCTCTCTCTCTCTCCTCTCTCTCTCTCTCTCCTCCAACCCCCCCCCCCTCTCTCTCTCTCTCTCTCCATCTCCATCCCCCCCCCCCCCCACAAACCAACTTCCACTCTCCATCCCGTCCCCGGCCGCGCTTCAAAAAGTCGTAATCAAAGAGCTTCACTAATGAGCCAGGCACACCAGACCAGACTGTTAGATAATGGAAGCACACGTAATCTTACTCAGTCTTCGCCAGAATCCCCTCATTCCAGCCAACTCCAAGACCAGACCTATTCATTTTCCACGTTTCTCATTACGCAAGAAGAGATAAGCATAATGGTATTTCATTTATAGATGATACATAAACACGATTTATAGATGAGATAAATTAGAAGAACAAAGTCTGCTATTATAGACATAACAATTTAGCTAGAAACTGATTGATAAATAAAAAAAATTACTTTCCAATCCCGAACAAGAAAGGTCAAGGCGCAACTCATTTCTTTTTCTATTAGTATTTGCTAATTAATCTATAAAATGCAATGATCACTCAGCTTTGTATTGTTTGCATCGCGTTGTGGTTGCCAAAACTGTATTAATCAGCATAAAGTCATGTTACCAGAGTTTTTGTCCGTATACTCGATCAATGACTCCTTCCAAGCGCATCTATCTATAGAAAGACAATTACGTCATACTCTTGTTATTAGTTTTAGACAGCCTATTAATGATTGGTTCTCACTAAATTGCATCATTCAGACTATACAAGGTAAAGGTTACACACAGCTTTGTGTGACGGTACTTTTGATATGGCCTGCGGATGCTGTGAGTATTTTACCTAAACGCATAGCATCAACAATAACAAAGGCGTCTAATCCATATCTAAAATGAACAAAGTTTGTTTTTTTCTAAAAAGGAGATCATAAAGAAAAATCAGCTCGAGGCCATAGCCATCTTCAATACTTGCCTATCACTCGAGGCAATCAGCCCCACAGAACACATGCGATTGAAAGAAAAAAAAAACAAAAAAAAAAAAAATCATTGAAAAAAATATCTCGATTCCACCTCCCCAGGATTGATCTCGGGTCCCTGCTTTGCGTGTGAAGCGAGTGCTTTACCAAATGAGCCATCGGAACTCCCATCAGTCCTTGTCAACAAACTGGTGACGTATTTGGCTGAATCCATAGCCATGTTCAATACATGCCGATCAGCCGAAACAACGGGCTTTTCAGATCATGACTAATTTTAACAAACATTCGAAACAATCGAATTAAAAATGCAAGACGTTGTTTGGTTTTATTACGAGTATGTACTAAAAGCGGCTATGGTTGAACTATAACTTTTACTTTGATGTCAAGATAACTCAGTGGTACGGTTCCAGCCTAAAAAGTACAGGGGCATTTATCAATCCCGTATGATATGAAGATTTCATTTCTAACCCCCCCCCCCCCCCCCCCCGCCCCCCAGTATCCACTCAGCAGTGACCGATGGTGGCTTGGTCTGTTAGAAAGTCGTAAAGTACTTTGCGAAATAAGACACATAAGTATCCAATCCAAAGTGTCGCAATTAATTGCTTCAATCCTTTTACTTGTTCGTCGACTCTGAATGCTATTTCTTTGACAATTCATTCTACAGACTTTCTGACAAGTAGACAAATCACCTTAAGTTGTCGATAGCGCTGATGGCCATAACAGGTTTTAAAAAAAAATGATGGTGTATGGTAGATATTTTATAATTCATTTAATAGAGAATAAGATATTATAAAATCGCAATTCTTTAGCAAATTTAAACCAATGGAACCAGAGTTTACACCGTTTTCTGCAGCGTGAAGCGTGTAGTAACGGTAGAGCTCATAGCATAATTCGTGGTACCTTCCACTAGATCTACTAACAAAAAAACTTTGCGACCCAGTTACTGTTGTTTGGATAGAAGTTCAAAAATATAATATATGAAATAGATAAAATAAAAAAATAATATAATAAAATAATAATAATAATAATAATAATAATTACCAACTCCACCCAAATTCGATATTAGTCTTTTGTATATTGGAAACTTGGTAAAATGAAGTGATTTTGATATAGTGGCAAAACAAAAAAATGTCAAAATACGAAGTTCCATTTGTCCTGCCAATACGCTTCAACAGTCATGACGTCACTTCCCTCATAATGACGCATGGTAACTTAGTAACTGGCTCTAAACTATCGGAACAATGGCGGACGCCCTTATGAAAGATTTCTCCGACAAGCATAAACCGTATCCAGGGGGAAAAAAACATATAAATCTGATCATGTTTTGACTTTTACACATTCTGATCACAAGACATATGAAAAGATCTAGCCAGCATGAAGAATAAAAACGACCGATTTTCTTTGTTTAGAACCACGATGGCCGCCGTTGCTGGGCGACGTGACATCAGAGTATTGAATCCAATTGATATTTTAAAAATGCTATGTTATTGGAATTTAGAATTAAAAATGACAAATTGACAACACCGGTACCCCGCTTCATAGTTTCCGGTTTAAAACAGCGTCATAAATCTTAGGGATCGAAGAAAATTGATCAACAATTTTTATGGCCATTGTGAAATCGACCTAAATCGCTAAGAGTTTGACGTCTTGCATTAGATTAGAAGGATAGAAAAGTGAACGAATTGGCGGATTTTCATAGCAGATAGCAATCTGGTTTCCCTGACGACGATGCACACAGAGACTTACGCTTTATTTTAATTGAACATAATTTGGCGAAAACTAATAAAATCTTTGGATGCCAAGAGAATGAAAGCAAACAGGGGACTGACACCAATTGTTCTATATCAATAATAGAGGTTGAGGATCGAGTGTGTCGGATTTTGCTATGCCTACTTTATTTTCGTATAAAGGGCTTTCGCCATAATACTATAATGTTTTCATTGTAGGGTAATTCAGTAGCGGCGAATGAATGGAAGTGAAGTTATCAAGTGGCTTAATGAACCCATGAAGAGGTAAATAAAGGATTTATAAAGAAATCTATTCTTTATTTTTCCTTAGTTTACTCTTCACTGAGTCATTAAGCCACTGTGTGTAACGTAAATTTCATTCATTCGCATCTAGCGACTCACAAAGTAGATGGAATAATACAAAACAAGCCCTCAGCCATCTTTCAGGAGTCAGACCGACTAAACACGTAATGTTCAAACTACTCTTTGATCAAAGGTAAGCGACTTAACAATTGCACACCATCGAACTACTCAACCCTTCCCCTAATAGCCCCCCCCCCCCCCACCCTTCACCCCCTCATGCTCACCACCTTTTATTTGAACAGTTCGACTTCATTAACATCATCCAGAGAGTTTATCAACTCGGGCGATGACGGTTCGACGTTACAATGTTACAAGAAAAACACAACTCAACAAGCGAATCTGAGAGCTCTATCAACACTCTATATTCCGGTTCCCTAATGCCACGGTTGTTGTCGTTTCACGGTCGATTTCTCGCTAGCACAGCTTAGAAAAGCGGCGCCCTGTTCCCCTTTGTGTTTTACGACAAAACGATGAAGTGCGCCACCCGAGTGGGGTCAATTCTGTGACCCCGGGACTCCATCATTATTAGCCGCCAGACCTGAACCCGCGAACTCCTCCCGCTGTGTCCTCAGTGCCTGCCACTGTGTCCGTGATTCACGGTGATTTGACACGCGTTCCCTTATGCTTCAAGAGCGTTTCATTTTTCAAACAAAAAGGGTTTTCTTTTACATTTCCCACTGCTTTCCTCCTTTTTTTGTTTGTTTTGTTTTCTTTATTTTTAATTTTTGTTTCATATCAATCCCTAAATCCTTTGCTTTGTGGTGTGTACTTTTTGACATGTTGTGTGCTCAGGAGAGATTTTGTGTCTTGTTATTGGAGCCTTTAACTATAATAATATCAAAAGACATAGACATAGGATTTACATGCTTAACTTTGCGGGAGATCGATTAATGTACATAATTATTTATAAGATAAGATACACGTACTTTATTTTGATCCTGGTAATGGAAAGACGTGTTAGTGTGTCTGTATGGCGAATCTATTCCTTAAATAACATTTAAATAATATAGCAAAGTCACGATTTCTAAAGATACCCTTCCTCCTTTTACTAATCATCTCCCCCTCCCAAAAGAAAACAACACGTTCTGGAACGGATGCTATGACTTAGAAACGTTACATTGTATGTAATATTTTTTTATATTGATATCCATTAAGTACTGTCCCTCGATTGGGTTTCAAAGATCTATTTTATCTAGGAATACCTCATAGAAGGCTTCTATTTTCAAGCCATCTGATATAGACAATGCAATGACAGCATAATTGATACAAATAACGTTTGCAAGGAGTCCTTCAAATTTAAGTGATTATGCATGGACGATCAAAAAGATAACGTTTCCCTTGTATTTTGATAATCATATAAAAACACACGCAAATGCTTGTTTGTTTGTATTAATTTTTTTGTTTTTGTTTGTTTGTTTGCGGAGTTTAATACACGCACAGATTCCGCACAGACATACAAACACACAAACAGAGAGAGAGAGAGCGAGAGAGAGAGAGAGAGAGAGAGAGAGAGAGAGAGAGAGAGAGAGAGATGTGTTATTATATCAACATTCTCTCTGTGATTGTTTTAGTAAAGAGCCATATCGGACAAGCTTGACATTCTAACGCGCACTCATCTCACGTGCGTGCGGGCTGAAAAGTCCGCAACGGTAAAAGTAGTTTATAACGACGTATGTACATGTACTACATTAGTTGAAGTAACGGGATGGCTTTATCATCAGTGTCCTTGCGCGCGTTGTTACCGTGCTCTCCTCCGTGTTGCGGCGCTGGGTAGAGATGATGTTGATAATCTGCTCGCCGTTCGACGCCGATGTCTGCCGTTGTCTCGCTCGCTCCTCTCTCGTCTCTGGCCGCAATGCTGCCGAATAACTGCCATGTGAAGTAAATTTCTATGCTCTCTCTCTCTGCGTGTGTTGTTGTCTTGAGGCTCACAGTCGTGGATTTTATCTTGGCGACACGTTTTTTTCTTCTTTTAAAATTGATGCGAATCAGATCAATACTTTAAATTTCTTTCATTTTGATATTTCGCACTGGATTAGAATGTGAAAGATGTGTACTTATTCGAAAAGGATTGATACGTACTTATTCTAACGTGTGTTGAGTTCATTCTTAAAATTCTTATCAGAATTGCTTCAAATAAAATTTTGTAAAATTATAACAATGTTCTCATTAGCAGATAAGAATAAATAAGAATAAAAGGATACGTGTCGTTATCGATTTAGTTTCTGGGTTTCTATTCGACTGTCTTTATATCCGACTGAGTTGACAATGGATGGAGCGTAGCAATGTACTGTATGTATCATGTAGACAGGTTTATAAACGCACGTACATAGGATGCTTATTCTCACTCAAGATATGATTGTTGACTTAAATAATCGTTAATAATTTACCTTTATGTTGTGAATGGATTGTAATTAGGTTATACGATTTTCGTTTCTAAATCTGTCCATTAGCTTTGCTTGTGTCAGCACAGAACTATTACTATTATGCAGATGACTCACATGTAAATAATAGTTCTTATGATTTGTATGCTTTTTACGAGTGAACACAACTCATACAAAACATAATATATAAACCAATTTCCTGAGATACCGGCCTGTAAAGAAGTGAATGAGAGCCATTAGGTTTCTGCAGCGTTTAATATATGCACAATGATAATAATTGCCTTTGGTTGCTTTATCTCAAGTGCTGTCTGTCATACTTAGCTCCCCGACTACCTTTGTGTGTACAGAGGGGTCTGAATATAAAATTCGACTGATCCTGGGACAGATACTGGTTCCTTTGCTTATTCGCCGAGTGCTTTATGAATTGAACAATCGAGACCCTCAGTCTTATATATAATAATATAAGTCTTATCCGAGGCGAAAATGATTGAGACAAGAAACTTAATATCTCCATGCGTATGCAATGTCAAGTCGGTAAACATTGCATATTATGAGTATTGATGGTATACGTAACCTTCAATGTTTATATAGTCTGTTAGAAAGAATAGAATAAGATGTAAGCACCCAACTGAAATTATAAACTGCAAAAACCCAAGCCAAATATGTTATAATTTAAGTTAACATCGAGCGAGAAGATGTTTGTTTACCGACTTGACATGGCCTGATCTAGATACGCATCGGGTGCTAATAAAATACTTTTTGTCATTTTCGAAGTTTTCTGTCGATGTACTTCAGTGTCGGATCTTATGTTAACCATTCCGTCTCCAAACAGGGTAGTAAAATGAATTAGGATAAACAAATTCATTTCTTTGATAATCAAATTCTAAATCTGTTCTTAGTTTGTAGCCTTCGTGAATTCATAATGTTTTGACACTTATCAAAAGTTGTGTCACGATTCGAGACGAATATCGCGAAAAAAAAATGTTATAAGTCAGTCGGTGGTATCATGTAATGTTCCCTGTCAGGGAAACAAATTTGATCATGTGCTATTGAATAGCACTCACCGTTCACTTTCTTTGTTGTCGGCTGGCATTATAACGTGTTTTTGTTGTTGTTGTTGTTGTTGTTGTTGTTGTTGTTTTGTTTTTAAAAATTTTATTTGGCGTGTCATGCTATGAGTATACGAAGGTCTGTTTCAGATAGATAAATAAATCAAAACAATATGTTTATGCTTTAATTGTTTTTGACTACAAGGGAAGATGCAGAGTCGGAAGTAATTGTTAGAGAAAAATGAGCCAGTTGTATTTAATGGATTGATTCTTTCTAATTAAACAGCAAAACAATGATGGTTATGGTTGAAATGTCAAAATATAAGCAACAATATATGCCTCAAGAAAAAACACGAAATACCATGTTTACATTGTGACAAAAATCCACCAACTACCAGCTGTGCTTTGTTTTGTTTTGTTATAACCAAAAATACAAACAAAGGCAGTAATAAAACAATCTGGCAACTCTATCACTCTGGAAAGGGGTGGAATGGAGGTTAATTATTTGCAGGTCTGATAACCCAATTTTTTATGGGCTCATTGATGCAATGGAATTTCTTTTTTAAATGACTCAAAATATTGTCCTTTACAACAATGTTAAACTAGGCCCATAATTGTGTTCGGATGTCAGACCTACGCAATATATGTACACACCGGGTAGAACAATGAAGCAAGCAAACAAACAAGCAAGAAAAAAGCAAACATAAACAGCAACAACAACAACAACAACAAAAAACAAACAAAAAAAAAACACATTTTAAAAAAGCATAAAAAAAACAACAAAACAACCCCCCCCCCCCCCCTTTCCAAACGAACGAAATGTCAAGAAGCGATTGGTATGGTGCAAACTATGTGCATTGCTTATTGATTTTGCCAATGATGCTAAAGCGTACAAGTAAAATACTCACCAGCTCTGTCGATCAGATGAATCGTATCAACACTCATAAATACTTAATACTATTTGTAACCGTTAACGCTTATAGTCCAATCAAGAGGATTTAGTGAGAACCATTCACCTCTCAATGTTTAAAAGGTATGACAAGTGTAACTAGTTTTTTTTTTTTTAATCAGGGAGAATCAGAGTACAGCCTGCTATCTTTTTCCATGGCTGCAGGATTGATTAAACCCAAGAATTTCCTATGTTTTTGTTTGTTTGTTTGTTTACATTATGATTTTATTTTAAATGTTATTATTATTATTTTTATTATTATTATTATTATCATCATCATCATCATCATTATATTATTATTATATATATTATTATATATTATTATTATTATTATTATTATTTTATTATTATTATTATTATTATTATGTATATTATTATTTGTTTGTTTTGTTTTGTGTGTGTGTGTGTTTTATAGTCTATAATTTTTATGCGCTGCACAATCTACTACTTTTCATATTTTTGTACAACTTCGTTACTTATCGATCCATTGTGTTTATCCAAAATGCCCTCCATAACCTCCAACAGCCGGATAATATAACTTACCAACACAGAAAGCTGTATGAGTAACCTTAGATATTTAATGTATAGTCCAATTTATACAATTTAGTGAGAACTTCTCATAAAAAAGGCTGGCGAAAATCAATAACAAAGAAATGGGTGACGTCACCTTCGCTCTTTCTATGACCTCATTTTGCATTTGTTGATCTGCGCAGTTGAAATTTTAAAAAAATTCGTATCTAGTCGCCAAACGGGTTTCCCTGATTTTTTTAATGTGCACAAAATAACAAAAAAGTCATAGAAAAATGCCAAATTGTATGAAAAAAGGCAAATTTTGTTAGGAAGTAGGCTACATTTTCTGCTAAAATGCAGACACAAAAGTAGTATATTAAATCTTTATTTTATTATCACGCACACAGCCATTAATTAAATATCAACATGGCTTGCCAGTTGTAGTAAATGTCTTGCTTCCATTACTGTGTGTTTGTCATTGTCCCACATTTAGGTAAAATTAAGTGGTTATGATATAATGACTTACAACAACAACAAAAAAAACACAAACAAATAACAACAAAACACAACACAACCCAAACTAACAAAAAAAACAAACAAACAAAACTAAAACAAAACAAAAAAAACAAAAACAAACAAAATAAACAAAATGAACATAAAAAATGACCCCCCCCCCCCCCCCCAACAAAATCCAAACCAAAACAACACAACAAAGAAACAAAAACACACCCCCCCCACCCCCCCCCCCCCCCCCCCCCCCCAAAAAAAAAAAAAAAAAAAGAAAATAAAAGCAAAAAAGCAAAAATAGAAAACAAACAAAACAAAACAAATCAAAAAACAAAACAAAAAAACAATAACAACAAAAACAAAGAAACAATAAACAAAAAAAACAACAACAACAACAACAACAACAACAACAACAACAACAACGAAGAAACAAATAAGCTATAATGCTAAACCCAATTATTCTCCAGTCAGTAGCGGATAGTAGTAGTGTATAGTATGTATGTAGCCTATGGCTACACCTCCAGCTGGTATCTGTCGACCCATTTCTTGAACTCATCCTTTGCTCTCAAGACATCCCGTAATAACCACAAAGGCCTGCTTTTTTTTTCACCATGCTAACTAAAAGGCTTCAAATAAAGATTTGTTTTTGGTGAATTTGGCATTAAAAACGCCAATCTTTCGACACGGGTGTCAAGGTTAAAATAATTAGTGTTAGTCAATATGGCTACCTTTATAAATATAATATAATTTCGCAGGACTAATAACGCTTCAAAGTCTTGTCTATGTATTGTCACTGTGCTATGGCTCTAAGCTTTTCTCTTCAACAAGTATTATTATAGAAATAACTCTTTATTCGCCGACCATTTTCATAATTTTCCCAAAAATGTCATCCAAAAAAAAAAAAACAAAAAAAAAAAAAAAAAACAAAAAACTAAAAAAAAAAAAAAAAAAAAAAAAAAAAAAAAAAAAAAACAAACAAAAAAAAACCAAAAAAAAAGAAACAAAAAAAAACAAAAAAACAAAAACCAAACAAACAAAACAAAAAACAAAACAAAAAAACAAAAAACAACAAGAAAAAAGCCCCCACCCAAAAATTGACTTAAAAACCCCAAAGACCTCAAACTCAAGAGCAATAAATACATAGGCTGCCATAGATAATTTTGTGAAGTAAGACCAGCTTAAAAATGCCTTTGTATTTTTTGTTACAAAAAGCATGGCAGTTCAGTTCAGTTCGTAAGTTTCGTTTCGTGTCGAAATAATATAAGCATATAATATTTTAATGTTTAAAAAATTAAATATTTGTGACTACTGACCTATCGCCTCAAAGCGGTATCACGTCTGGATGATCTAGATCAAGGTGCTCTTATTTGCAGGTCTGATAACCCAATTCCTTATGGGCTCATTGTCGTAATAGAAATCTCAAAAATTGTCGCAAAATTTAGTCCATTACAACAATGTTAAACTAGGCCCAAA
Organism: Berghia stephanieae; assembly: GCF_034508935.2. NCBI lineage: Eukaryota > Metazoa > Mollusca > Gastropoda > Nudibranchia > Aeolidiidae > Berghia > Berghia stephanieae. The sequence goes on along the minus strand of NC_088366.1, from coordinate 15,080,976 downwards.
AGTGGGTTCGGATCTCAGACCTGAGTGCTTTATCCGAAAAAAATTGTAATATCGCCTTACAGTAACAGGCGCCATGCCCGTTCCTAAATGGTAAGTGTTGTTGTTGTCCTGGGACCCCTTGCAAAGCGCCTTTATTACGTTCAGTGGATATTGCGTTATATAAAATATATATTTTTTTACGTACATGTCGAAAGGTCCTGAGTTCGAGCCTCGCTCGGCGCATGGTTTAGTCCTTGGAAAAGGCTCTTTACTCACATTCTCTCACCGTACTCAGGTGTAAAATGAGTACCTGGCCGTTAACAGCGTTGTCTCTGTCGGAAAAAATGTAATATCGCCTAACAGGCGTCAAGTCTCACATGTTACATGTTGCTGTTTTTCGGGGACTCTTTGTAAAGCGCTTTGAACACGTTTAGTGAACATTGCGCTCTATAAAAGCTCAAAGTTGTTTTGTTTTTTTATTTTTTTTTGGTTTTTTGTTTGGGACGGTGGGTCGCCTTTACCCCATACTCTTGCCTATTATTTTGACACGTTTAAGCAACCAATAATATAATTTGAATCTTTTTAAAGAGTCAATCTGACCACCGAAACGTTAAAGGCACTTCCGACTGGTATCCCCAATACCAAACTGACTGAAAGATTCGTTATTTATTTGTTTATATACTTATTTATTTATTATTTATTATTTTTATTTTGCCAGCCAGAAATGTTGAGCGTTAGACTGACCCGCATTGTGATAATATTAGTATTAGTAAGGGAGGAATAGGTACGATATTAGAAAAACAAAAAACAAAAAACTAAACAGCACAGTTTTGTTGGTGTTTCATATTTCTGCTTCATCGGGATCTCTCGCATTCAATGTTGGATTCTATCATTTCTGTAGTTGGGCCAGTTTTACTTAAAAGTGTATTGTTGATTCTTGATTGGATTTAAACCCTGGACCATGGCGTGTGGAAGTGACTGGCTAGTCCAGTCA
>NC_088366.1:15062503-15075003 GCF_034508935.2 Berghia stephanieae | reverse complement strand
CTCTATGTCGATCGATTAAAATAACCGCCAATTTTATTTTTAATTCTTAAACCTGAGACCTCTTTGAAGATATAGATAGTATGCGCTTGGCTAAGAAGCTCACAACATTGCCATCCGGAAGTATAACGGACCAACACACAAAACGATGTGTAACCTTGAACGTTTATAGTCTTGTTAATACTAGTGAGAATTACTCATAAACGTGGATGGCAAAAAAAAAAAAAAAAACAATAGCAAAGACATGTGTGACGTCATCTTCGTTCTATCTATATCAGGTATTCTGTGATGACAAAAGTCTTCCCATTCCCTTCGTCTGGTGACGGTATCATATAATTCTCTTCCATTCATCTCTGTCCATTCTAGGATTTAAAAAATATATATATATAAAACTACCTTCACCATAATATTCGTCATTAGAAACCGTCGCCAAGGCATTCCATGAAGAAATATAGATAATCCATCAAACAAGGTGTCCTTTGTCAACAGAAATCACCTATATGTTACAGTGAATGACATAATCAGTCGGATGGTGAAAAGGTTTGAACTGAGATATTGCCAAGTTTAGTAAGAAGGTCATTTTGTATCAAAAAATGAGTTCTTGTCCTAAATAATTAAAATAACCCTTTTTATACATCTTCGGGACATACCAAAGCTTAATTTCACTTCTAAATATTTTTTTACAGCTAGTCAAGTTGAAAAAAATCCAAATTTGAGAAAAGTTGCTGGATACCTTTCCCATACATTTTACCATAACTTCATGAAAAATCTCCCGATTTACTTCAAATAACGAATAAAATGCTCTGGGGAGCATATTCTTTCATAAAATGTGAAAAATGCAAATCCAAAATGTTCACCTTCCGACTGATTATGTCATGCACTGACACATATATCCAAAGTGAGCAAATTGGAGTTTAATAATCTTTCCCAAAGTAAAAAAATAATAATACTCACATGCCCGAAGCACGGCTCGAAACCGGGACTTTACGGGTCATGGTGCAAATGCCTTAGCCACTCGGCCACTTCAGATAAATAATTGGGGGAATTTATTATCTGAAAAAAAGAAAAGAAGAAAATCCAACCTCGCATTTTCGAGAATTAGGTTGAGTCCATTAGAACTTAACTCACTCAACCCTAACACCGACTATATCCGTAGTTTACCATGGTTACTTTTACCCCATGCCTTTTTATTTCATTTTTCTGAGACAAATCATAGGCGTAGTATCAAAGCTAATGTTTTTTAGTTTTTCCATGTGAATGATAGTTGAATAAAGCTATCTATGTACTCGCTCATTTTTAATTTAAAATATTTCCAATTTTGAAAAAGTAGCAAAAATTTCTAGGACTGAGTGAGTTAATTCCGTATCTACGCTTATAATTTTAACAAACCCTTTTTTAAAGATTTTCTTCTTGTATATGAAACATGAGACTTTTTTTTTGCTGTCGTGTAAGCCAGTGGGAGGGATTCGTAATGAGGACGTAATTTGGTGGAAATTATTTTTAAACTGTTTATTTTTTGTTCGCGTGGAAGAAGATTCACGTTGATAACAAGATTCACGTTGATAACAAGATTCACGTTGTTGATAATACGGAGTCACACAGCGCAGGACAGAGATCTGTGCGGCTATGTGGTCTAGTGGTATGACACTCGCTTTCGGATCGGAAGGTCCTGGGTTCGAGCCTCGCTCGACGCATAGTTGAGTCCTTGGAGAAGGCTCTTTACCCACATTCTCTCACCGTACTCAGGTGTAAAATGAGTACCTGGCCGTTAACAGCGTTGTCTTAGTCCGAAAAATTGTAATTTCGCCTAACAGGCGTTATGTCCCGTCCTATATGTTAAATGTTGCTGTTGACCAGGGACCCCTTGTAAAGCGCTTTGAGCACATTTAGTGGATATTGCGCTATATAAAGCTCAATTTTATTTTTATTTAATTTATTTTATCTATTCTGTATTGGTAAAACGGCATTTTACATCTTGGTTACAATACTTTTACTTTGTATGTATGTGACCCATCGTCCCAATACGACGTGTACATATAATATGCAGGTCTGACATCCGAACTTAATTATGGGCCAATTTTAACCCTGTTGTAATGGACAATATTTTTCGTCATTTTTTTGTTGTTGTTGTTGAGATATCAATTACAACAATGAGCCCATAATGAATTAGGGTATCAGACCTGAAAAGAAGTATACGTCGTTTTTAAAAAAAAAAACAACATATTATTATGTCAATGTGAACAAGATGCTAAAAAGGGATCTTTAAAATTTAAAAAATAACATTTTAACGTTAATATCACTTTTTGATATATTGTCATTTAACGACAAGTATTATTGTTTTTTTTTTAAATTTTTGTCAGTTCACAAAACTACATCTATTTTTGTCCTTAATACTAGTATTTAGGTAAAATACTCACCCGCCAACACCCGCCAGTCGGATATAACATTCCAACATACAAAGCTATGTATAACCTTTAATGTTTACAGTCTGATTTGATATGATTTAGTGAGAACTAATCATTAAAATGGCTGTCCAAAAAAAAAAAAAAAACTATAGCAAATAGGTGAGTAACGTCAATTTCGTTCCATTTATACAAACTTAATCCAAGTCTCGTTCTTTGGCTATAAATTCAATTTTGAGCATTCAAATAACAAAAGCAGATGAAACGATTATATCGCCTTTTCAATCTTGTGAATATAATAATATATCCACAAGAAAAACGCGACTACGCCGAACATACCATCTTCCCCTCCTCCTATCTCCACACACACACTCTTTTATCTTGATTTCTGTCGTCAATATTGATGAAATTGCTTTTTGTTGAGGATTGCCGAGGTTTAAAAACATATTTTTTGGTAAAATTTTAAGTGACTGTGAACATTTTTGATTTATAAAACAAACACAGAGCTTATAGTATCATGACACTATCACATTAAAAAAAAAGGTTTAAAAATATTTTTTTGGTAAAATTCTTAGTGACTTTGAACATTTTTGATTGATAAAACAAACACAGAGCTTATAGTATCATGACACTATCACATCAATAATTAACTGAAGTTAGTTAGAAATGAGACGGCCTACCTTGAACACTATTGATTTTTTGTTGTTGTGATTTTGATGCCCCTGATACGGTTATAAAATCCGACTTCAACACTTCACGATTTGATAGAGCCGGTTTTGTTTGAACGGAAGGATTGAGTAGAAGTGGGATGTGGAGGGTGCTTTTTAAATTTTGACTTGTTTTTGTTTTGTTTTGTTTTGTTTTTTGTTTTTTTTTTAAAAAGATATCTCTAGTCTACATGTTTCCTCATACTTACGTCGAATCTTCAGATTCTGAATTGATTTTTTTTTTTTTTGTGTGTTTATTTTGCATGATTAACTTCAATTTCCACCCCCTCCTCCCCACCCCTTTACAAAAAATACAATTAAAGTTTCTGTCATCTTTTCATGCTAACTTTATCCAAGTTCCCTTCACCGTCGTGCCACTTGTTATCTTCAATGATCTTTATATATATATGCATATATATATATATATATATATATAATATATAATATATATATATATATATTTTTATATATATATATGTATATGTATATATATATATATATATATATATATATATATATATATATATATATATATATATATATATATATTATATATATATATATATATTCAAAGACAGGGACATGTCAAGTGTTTCCCCGAAAGGAGCAAGAGGCCGCCTAGAAGATGATGTTGATAGACAAACAACCACGGACGGCGTGACAGTTTAATATTCCCCTCTGGAGTCGAATAGACAAGTGGGGAATGGAGAGTAGAAAAATTAGACAGAAGGTTAAGAGAGAGAGAGAGAGAGAGAGAGAGAGAGAGAGAGAGAGAGAGAGAGAGAGAGAGAGAGAGAGGAGGTGTGGGGAGGGGATGAAGGGGAGATGCACAGATCAATACCCAATTATGTTCTACTTATCGTGTTGGAAGTTGAAGCAGAGGCGGAGTTAACGAGAAGCAAAGATGGGCGATGCCCTTCAGAACCTTATTATGAGATCATTCATGAGTTGACAAATTTAGTTAGTGCCTATTGATCATGATGCAGATACAATGTCTATGCGTGCGGTGGGTTGACAGAATGATAGATAATTGAACAATAAAGAATTGCGATTTGACAGGCATCACTGTAACCTCCATCAAAACTACGACTACCACCTCCACCACCACCACCACTACCGCCGCCGCCGCCGCCATCATCATCATCATCATCATCACCATCATCATCATCATCATATCATATCATCATCATCATCATCATCATCATCATCATCACCATCATCATCATCATCATATCATATCATCATCATCATCATCATCATCATCATCATCATCATCATCATCATCATCATCATCATCATCATCATCATCATCATCATCATAATCGTTGTCGTCGTCATCATCAAGTCAACAAAAAATCTCTCACGTTATTTTCTTAACACTACGATAACTCGCGTGATTTCACCTAGAATATTTTCATACCAACCCAGAATCAGTTTGTCCGCTACATATTTTTCGATCCTTTAGTGGGCGAACCGTGTTTATGTTGATACTTGTAGTCCAAATACCTGATACTTTTCTAGCTCTCCTCCCCTATTCTCTCCATTACTGTCCTTCTTTTGTTCAGTTTTCCACCCTCCTCTCTCCCCCCTCTCCTTCCTTCCTCATTCTCTCCCTCCTCATTCTCCCCCTCCTCCTCACCCCCCCCCCTCGCACTCCTCCTTTCCATCTGCCGTTCATTTGCTTCCTCTTGCTCTTCCTTTCTTATTCACTGCTCCCTATCCTACCCCTCATCCTCTTTCTCATCCTCCACCACTTCTCTCCCTTTTAAAATTTCCTTCTCTGCTCCCATAGAATATCATCTCCTAAACCTCTTCTTCCTCCTCCTTTTCTTTTTCTTTCTTCGCCTCCTCTTCCTCCCCCCTCCTCTTCATCTTCCTCCTCCTCCTGTCCTCTTCCTCCTCCCCTCCTCTTCCTCCTCCTCCTCCTCCTCCTCCTCCTCCTCCTTCTTCTTCTTCTTCTTCTTCTTCTTCTCCTCCTCCTCCTCCTCCTCCTCCTCCTCCTCCTCCTCCTCCTCCTCCTCCTCATCCTTTTCTCCCTTTTCATATTTAATTTTCCCTTCCTCTCCTCAAATATCCTTTTCTCTCTCTTCACCCCTGTATGTACATGTCATTCAAATTACCTTGCGTTATCTCCCTTTGATTTTGTTTTCATCCCGCCCTCTCCGGCTGTACAAATGCCACTTTGTCTCAAATTTCACAAAAAGTTGTGTACCCTGATGTATACTTAACTCTCACAAGCCCTCTACCTATAATTGCCTGTCGATTTTGTTTTTATAGTGCTCCCCTGCCCCTCCCCACTCCCACTTCCCCCACCCACTTCTCTCCCTTTGAAAATAATCCTTGCAATCTCTCCTCGCCTGAATCAGATTTTTAATAAAAATGTTGATGTTACCCTTCTTGGTTTACGTGCACAGACCTATGAAGTTTATGAAAATGTTCGGTATGACGAATTTATGACTCAGATTGCTATATTTACCTAAATAGTATAATAATTTTGTTAGATATAATGGTAATGAAAATGTGATTTTATAATAGCATAAATAATTGGAGTTTGAGGAATTTTATCCATTCTTATCATTAGAAAAATAAAATTTGGACCCCCCCCCCCCCCCCCCCCCCACCCCCCCCCCCCCCCCCGCACGATATCTTAACTTTCTATTAAGGAATTTTAGCAGATAACCCACCAAACAAACGTTTTTTTGTTTGTTTGTTGCTTTAGGTCTCTTCCAACACAATTGAGGTTATATGAGAGACCGCTGAAACAAAAAAACAAGCAATCTAACAAAAGTAGTACAAATGTAAATCAAAATCATAACCTAAAGATATCATAAGCTAAATTATAAATAACCAAGAACAAACAGGCAGAAGATTTACAGAAAAAAAAATATCCCCTGTCAAAAATACAATCACAAACCAAAGAAGCAGGATAGGCTAGTAAAGAGAAGAAGAAACGACATCACTATCGGATCGTACACCCATGCGAACATCATAGGTATATGATTCAAGGGTGATGCTCCCATCCAACCACCCGCTCCAAACAAACGTCAAATGTCAACAGGTATCATCCATGATGTCCAAAGTGAACACATACAGTGGTTAATAATCCTGCTCAAAGAAAAACAACACGAAAGTGCCTGAAGGGGGGCTTAGCTCTCTCCTTACCAGCCAATTTCAGAATTTTCACCGAATCTTTGCACGCATCCAACACAAAAATATAATTTTCTTACTCAACCAGAAAAGCAATAAGTAAAATATATCCATACTATTGTTCAGCAAAATGAGCTCTAATCTACAAAACGGTGTCAAGTTTTTATGGCTATAACAACAAATTTTCTTTAAATTTTGTGATGTGCAAAAGAAATCAGAAAGATAATATTGTTGGTTGATAGTAACGAATGTGACGATTTTCCAATGGTTGGTAAGGAGAGGGTTAAATCACTGGCTTTACCTGAACCACTCGGCCATTCCCCCCCCCCCCTTCCTCTCAATGGGGTTTATTAATTCAAATACAATTTCATAATATGGAGCTCTGTTTCATCCGGCATAATACCGTTCTGAGGCGTAAATCTTTATAACCTATTTCTAAATTCACTTTTCTGATTCCAATGTTATTCCGACACATTTTTACCGTTTTGAGACGGTAAGTGACACATTCCCATTCTATATATAGTGATATTATCGTAGAATTATCGGATACAAGACTACATACTGGTTTTGCTTGGTATCTGAGGGTATTTGCTCGCACCCATTGACCCAGTCCCAACCGAGGAGTTTCCTGTTCGGAAACATCGTTCGTAGATTTCCAAATGGATTATTTCCACGACTTCCGGTCCGTGTGGACCAATCGGCAGGGTGATCAGTCGGGAAGATGAGTACAGCTTTCAAGGATGGTTACAGATGGGATTGATGAATGGACGGATAATGGATGGATAGATTGTTGGATGGACGGATTGATGGATGGATTGATGGATGAATTGATGGATGGATGAATGGATGGATAGATTGGTGGATGGACGGATCAATGGATGGATGGTGGATGGATTGATGGATGGATGGATAGATAGATTAGTGAAGGACGGATCGATGGCTGGATGGTGGATGGATTGATGGGGTGGATGGATGGATGTGTGGTTCGATTGATGGATGGATGGATGGACGGATAGATGGATAGATAGATAGATAGGTCGATAGATTGATGATGGATTGATAGATAGGTGGATGGAATGATCGATGGATGGATGGATGAATGGATGGACGGAGGAGTATCTATTTTCTTTACTGCCAATTCATGCTAGCCATACCATCCTGTGCTGGAGCATCTTTCCATCTACTTTTAGTTTCGCTATTGGGCAAGTTTTCTACATCTTGCTGAACCGTTCCACAAAGGGGTGAGATGAGTGGATCCAATGGCGACCCTAGTGCGAAGGATGTATGTGAGCTGTGCTGGAGCATCTTTCTACTTTTAGTTTCGCTATTGGGCAAGTTTTCTACATCTTGCTGAACCGTTCCACAAAGGGGTGAGATGAGTGGATCCAATGGCGACCCTAGTGCGAAGGATGTCTGTGAGCTGTGCTGGAGCATCTTTCTACTTTTAGTTTCGCTATTTGGCAAGTTTTCTACATCTTGCTGAACCGTTCCACAAAAGGGTGAGATGAGTGGATCCAATGGCGACCCTAGTGCGAAGGATGTCTGTGAGATTGGGTTTTCCCGATTGAGGTCTTAATTGGGTGTCCCGATAGCTTAGTCTCTAGAGCACTCACTTCACACCACACACAATTGGAACGAGATTGAACACGGATGCATTTTAAAAGAGCTTTTATATAGCGCAATATCCACTTAACGTGCTCAAAGCGCTTTACAAGGGGTCCCTGGTCACATGTAGGACATGACGCCTGTTAGGCGATATTACAATTTTTCGGACAAAGACAACGCTGTTAACGGCCAGGTACTCATTTTACACCTGAGTACGGTGAGAGAATGTGAGTAGAGAGTCTTTTCCAAGGACTCAACTATGCGTCGAGCGAGGCTCGAACCCAGGACCTTCCGATCCGAAAGCGAGTGTCATACCACTAGACCACATAGCCGCTGCATTCGAAATATTTATTTTTTTTCCGACCACTCTCCTGTCCACCCAGCAATGATTGGGTAGCTAGTTCTGTTAGATCTGGCGGAAAGTACTTTGCGATAAACTAACGTTTTATCCTATGGACCCTAAGCAATTGCTATAGAAACTGGGATACACTCTGCCTCCTTGGGTCAAATTCTATTCGCTGAACAGCTCTCAATTATGACTCACATGTCTCCCCATTCTATTCATTCGCTTGCTTTTTCTTCTGACCCCCCAGGAGTCCCAGGTTAGAGAGTTTTTGCCAAAATAAGGGTCATTTTAATCAATCGATATTTGGAGGTCTAATTTTCAGGTCGAATTTTTTTATACGTGTTTATTTAAGAGTGCTTTAGACTTCTTAATTCTAGTATTTTCTCCAACATTCTTATTTTTCGATTTTTTTTTAGGTCATTTTCTGTTTCCTATCATTCTTCAGCGTTTGATTCTGTCTTCCTTTCTTACTCCTCTTTCTTTCGTCCTTTCTTTCTTTTTCCGTGTTTTCATGAAGTAATAAGCACTCTCCTTCCGTTGCGCCTAACTCTGCAATTATTGTTAATATTGCGTTAGGAGCACCCTGCTGTGCTCGGATTCAAATTGAATATCCTACTGTCAGGGACATTACAAGGGGGAGACTTTTGAATGACAATAATAATGTTACGAAACCCGATTCCTTCCTCCTGAAATTTAACCAGACAACGGCCTTACTCTGGAAAAACAAGCATTTAAAAATTTTGGCCAGAAAACTCGTCCTTCGAATATCGATCGATTTATATATATTATCAAAATATGACCCATGGCGAAAACTCTCAAACTTCGCGAAGTCCCAGATTTGAGATTTAAAAAAAAATAATAATAAGAGGGTCATTTAAATCGGTCCATATTTGAAGGAGGATGAGTTTTCTGGCCAAAATTTTAAATATGTTTTTTTGTGGTTTTTTTTTTCAGAGTACGACAGTTAAATAGTTAAGAGCTGTTCAGTCAATAATGTATTCTTGGATTACAATGCACGATAGGACAACTTCTACCTCACTAGAAGTTTTAAAGCACCCTCCAGTTGACAATGCACAGTGCTGGCTCTTTATCGGTGATCACTGACACAGTCAATACAAGTGGCGTTGTCACCAGATAGAACGCTCCCGAGTCTACCTATTGTGTGTCTCTATCTTGTCTTTAACTCACTCAACCCCAACACCGACTATATCCGTAGTGTACCCGAGGTTACTTTTACCCCATGCCTATTTATTACAATTTTATGAGTCAAATTATAGGCGTAGTATCAAAGAAAAATAATTTCATTTTTACATTTTAATGAATTTTTATCTATCTATGCACATGTTCATTTTTAATACATTTTTTTTCCAATTTTGAAATAATATAGCAAAACTCTCCAGGATTGAGTGAGTTAAGACCCCTCCTTCCTTAACAAGTATAGGAACATCGTCAACATATTCGTTACGATTCAGCCAACATTTTTTTTCCCTTTAGATTTAGATATCTTTTGTACTTCATAAAATCTGAATGAATTTTACTGTTATAGTTATAAGAACTAAATGCTGTGCCGTACTGCTTGTTTTGCTGAACAAAATTATGTGAGTTAGAGTTAGTTTTTGTTTTCTTTTAAATATCTTTTTCTTTTTTTTTTGGTGTGAGGTTTTCGAAAAAAATCCGGAAAATGGTCAGTAAAGAGCGGCTATGTGGTCTAGTGGTATGACACTCGCTTTCGGATCGGAAGGTCCTGGGTTCAAGGCTCGCGCTCGGCGCATAGTTGAGTCCTTGGAAAAGGCTCTTTACTCACATTCTCTCACCAAACTCAGGTGTAAAATGAGTACCTGGCCGTTAACAGCGTTGTCTTTGTCCAAAAAATTGTAATATCGCCTAACAGGCGGCACGTCCCGTCCTACATGTTAAATGTTGCTGTTGACCAGGGACCCATTGTAAAGCACTTTGAGCACATTAAGTGGATATTGCGCTATATAAAGCTCATTTTTTTAAAAAGAGAGAGTTAAAACTTGACCGTCGTATGGTGCTGCTTTGTTGTCTTGTTGTATAACACTTCCCTTTGGACCGATACCGATAGGTCCCGGGTTCGAGTCTCCCTCTGAGCGGCGCAAATTTGAGTCCGTGGAAGAAGCTCTTTACTCACATTCTCTCACCACACTAAAGTATAAAATGATCATCTTGGTAAGAAACTCTCAAACCTGGGACCTCGCGAAAAAATCCCAGGAATGAGAGTTTTTGCCTGGTCATTTAAATCGATCGATATAATTTGAAGGACGAGTTTTCTGGCCAAATTTCTAAAATAAAATAATTAAGCTTTATATAGCGCAATATCCACTAAATGTGCTCAAAGCGATTTACAAGAGCGTAAATCCATTATTACAACTCTATTCTACTTTCAAGTCCGATTTTTATAGCATTGCTTGTAACTCCTGTATATTTTATGAATATTTTATTTTATTATATCTATTTGATGTTTGTTTTGTTTTTAATAAGCTTCGTATTTTCATTAATTATTTCAGTGTATCAATCTGTTCTAATATAACGATGAATGATATGTAACATTATGATAATTTCCATTCAGGACCAATAAAGTATCTTACCTTATCTTATCAGGAAGGTATAATTTGAGTCAAATCTCGGCTATTTCGCCTAGGCGTCACTATAATTGGATCCAATAGTCTGATATCAAGTCGCCCAGCAACGGCGGCCATCGTGGTTCTAAACAAAGAAAATCTGTACTTTTTATTTTTCATGCTGGCTAGAACTTTTCGTATGTTTTGTGATCAGAATGTGTAAAAGTCAAAACATGATCAGATTTATAATTTTTTTTCCTCTGGATACGCTTTTATGCTCGTAGTACTCGTAGGAGAAATATTTCATAAGGGCGTCCGCCATTGTTCCGATAGTTTAGAGCCAGTTACTGTGTTACTATGCGTCATTACGAGGGAAGTGACGTGACGACTGTTGAAGCGTATTGTGAAATCCTCGAATCATTCCATTGTTTGAAGAGGGTGACATACGGCGTTTGTCCCGGGTGTCAACACTTGAGAAAGCCACTCATAGCCATCAGGGATTGTCAAAGGTTGCCTTAGTGCTGCTTTGCGTGACCTCTGACCTTTGTCCGTGTCATTCAGGACACACATAAAAACCAGCCAGCTGCTGTGCTCTGCCCTACTGTAGTACTCTGGAAAAACACATCGTTAAAACTTTGGTCAGAAAACTCGTCCTTCGTGCAGCTATGTGGTCTTGTGGTATGACACTCGCTTTCGGATCGGAAGGTCCTTGGTTCGAGACTCGCTCGGCGCATAGTTGAGTCCTTGGAAAAGGCTCTTTACTCACATTCTCTCACCGTACTCAGGTGTAAAATGAGTACCTGGTCGTTAACAGCGTTGTCTTTGTCCGAAAAATTGTAATATCGCCTAACAGGCGTCATGTCCCGTCCTACATGTTAAATGTTGCTGTTGACCAGGGACACCTTGTAAAGCGCTTTGAGCACATTTAGTGGATATTGCGCTATATAAAGCTCAATTTATTATTATATTATTATTTTCTTTTCATTTTCATCCTCTCTCCAACCAATACTCTCTCTAAATCCATCAAATCATTAACTTTCCTTTAAATTATCCCAGTGGTCAGATGGAGTTTAATCAAGCCATGGAGAATTCAACCCTTCTTGACAAAACAATTTATTTTGAAATTTTCACAAGAAATCTACTTCGACCAAAAACAACGTGTACATATATGCAGGTCTGACATCCGAACCGAACCCATTTATGGGCCAAGTTAAACATTGTTGTAATGGACAATAATTTGCGTCATTTTTTGAGATTTTTCCACTACAACAATGAGCCTAAAAGGTTATCAGACCTGAAAATAAGAGCACGTCGACCAAAGATAATCCCCAACCCTTTCCTTACCAACTACCTACATGAAAATCATCGCATTCGTGACTGCTCAAAAAAGCATTTATTCTGAACCCGATTTGTTTTGTACATCACAATATTTGAATAAAAAAAAAAAAAAAGAAAGAACTTAATAGAACTTAATACTGACCAAAATTGTAAATACGAGGGATCTTTTCTCTCTTGAGTTATAAAGAGTAGCATTAAATTAATTTCTTTCCGCCAATGTCTACTCTCTCTCTCTCTTCCTCTCTCTCTCTCTCTCTCTCTCTCTCTCTCTCTATCTCTCTCTCTCTCTCTCCCTCCCTCTAGATCTATCTATCTATCTATCTATCTATCTATCTATCTATCTATCTATCTATCTATCTATCTATCTATCTATCTA
>NC_088366.1:15050003-15057503 GCF_034508935.2 Berghia stephanieae | reverse complement strand
GCATCACTTTTGCACCGCTAATGCACCTTTTCCGGGGCTGTTCTCACAAATTTATTAGGCCTGACAAGGTGATTTGTTTACATTTCGCATTCGCTCCGCCTCCTTTACATTTTATCCAATTTGAGTCATAAAAAGATGCATTTAGAATAAATGTCACGCGAAAAAAGTACGCTATAACAATAATATTCGGCCTTATTTGCAACTGAAGCACCAGAGGGTAAGTAAGTAAAAAAGTAAGTATAATAATAATATTCTGAATAAATTAAATTTTGACAAACAAAATCAAAGAAGTGTCGAATTTAAGACTTGACAATAAGTCTCAGGTTTAAGTATGTTTTGACTAGAGCTATGGGAAATTTTTGTAGATCGATGTTTGAAGTATTAAAAGTTTTCTTCTTCTTCTTCTTCTTCTTCTTCTTCTTCTTCTTCTTCTTCTTCTTCTTCTTCTTCTTCTTCTTCTTCTGCTGCTGCTGCTGCTGCTGCTGCTGCTGCTCTCTCCTCCTCCTCCCTCCTCCTCCCTCCTCCTCTCCTCCTCCTCCTCCTCCCCTCCTCCTCCTCCTCCTCCTCCTCTTCTCTTCTTCTTCTTCTTCTTCTTTCTTCTCTTCTTCTTCTTCTTCTTCTTCTTCTTCATTTTGTAGTAGCCCCCTTTTATAAAGAATCAATCTACATAATTTTGACATCCACATGGATATAATAAAATTAGAAAATAAATAGATGACAGCATGTTCATTTTCATGGACCTTACTCGCCTATAAGCAATAATATAAGACAATATATTTAAACTACTCGAGAAATCCAGATTCTGTAGCATCGGCTGTTCCAGAGTTTAAATGCAGAGGTGAAAGAAAATGAAAGATAAAACTGTTTTGTCAGATGTCAGAGAAACATTCATTCTGTCGTACTTTGGAAAAAAAACATATTTTGAAAATTTGGCCAGAAAACTCGTCCTTCAAATTTCGATCGATTTAAGAAGTCCCAGGTTTGAGAGGTTTTTTTTCACAAGATGAGGGTCATTTAAATCGATGGGTATTTGAGGGACGAGTTTTCTGGCCAAATTTTCAAATATGAGTTTTTCCAGAGTACGGCGGCATTGTTGTCATGTCTTAACATCTTTTTCTTCCCCCTTTTCAATTTTGGCATCTCACTTCGCTCCCAACTTCACCTTCTCCTCCCAGACTCTATTAAATTCCATTCGTCTATTCACATGTCATTACCAAGGAACAAAAACAATTTGTCCCCGGTCAGCTTCACACCTGCCTCATCTCTGTCTCTTCCCTCCCCCTCCACCTCCACCTCCCTCCCCCCTCTCCACCTCCCTCCCCATCCACCTCCCTCCCCCTTCACCACCTCCCTCCCCCTCCACCTCCACCTCCCTCCCCCCTCTCCACCTCCCAACAACCACCACCCGTCCTCACGGCGAACCTCCTCACAATTTATTTATTTTCTACTCCTGTCCTGTTCAGTTTAGTTCGGCGTGTCAGGCGCCCCTTTCATTGATTGTTCTTGGGCTGTCATCCCGGATATGAAGGCTGTTTCCCATTCACCACTCACCGTTTAACCTGTCACTGAACACAACCCGTGACAAAACCATGACCAAACCACGACAATGCTGCGACGACTATGACAAGTTGTCCACCCGTTTTTCTATTGGTTAAAAATTGGATGGGAACGAACCGTCGAACGCACTGGTAACTCTGTTGCCAACTTCTAATTTTTCTTTCCATATCCCATCACAATATTCCCTTCCTTCGTTCTCTCTCTCTCTCCCCCCCCCCCCCCCCCCCCACCCCTCCTTTCTCTTTCCCTCTTACTCTATCTCTCTATCTCTTTCCCGTCTATCTCCTCGAGCTTAAATTTGGTGATACGTCAAGTAGTCCTTTAGTCCATGGAGCCGAAGTTTATCCCGGTTACTATACCGCGAAACGGACAATAGCAATTGCTTGCTACCTTTTTGATTGGACGCTAATCTATCGCTAAGGACTTTTCGCCATATCTATTAAAACCAACTACCCAAATACTGCTGGGTGGACATGGGAGTCGGGGAAAAATAATCTCGACTTCACCAGGGATCGATCTAGGTCCCTTTGCGTGTGAAGCGAGTGTTCTACCAAAAAGAGCTATGCTGTCGAGACCCCATCTCATCTAAAACCCCTTTATCCATTACAGTATCTACGTATCTACTCATTATGCGACTCTCTGTCTTGTCCTTGGGGTTTTGCCAGACACGGCTTGGGATTAATGGCTGAGAGGGAGCCAGGCAGATACGATCCTGCAACTGATACTCTCTCTCTCTCTCTCTCTCTCTCTCTCTCTCTCTCTCTCCCTCTCTCTCTCTCTTTCTCTATCTATCTATCTATCTATCTATCTATCTATCTATCTATCTATCTATCTATCTATTTTTCTATCTATCTATCCATCTATCTATCTATCTATCTATTTTTCTATCTATCTATCTATCTATCTATCTATCTATCTATCTATCTATCTATCTATCTATCTATCTATCTATCTATCTATCTATCTATCCCTTTCTCTCACTCTTCTCTCTCTCTCTCCCTCTCTCCCTCTCTCTCTCTCTCTCTCTCTCTCTCTCTCTCTCTCCCTGTGTATGTGTGTGCGTGCATGCGTGTTTATTTCCCATCCAGGGTCCATCTCATTCTTTCAGGAGTCTAACCCTCATTTACTGGACTTTCAGTCAATCACTCACCTTTCCGTGTTGTCATTCCCCTCCGCCATATCTCTTCCCCCTCCCTCCCCCCTCCCCCTTTCTTTTTCTCCTGCTCAACATTATTACCACTATCCCCTCCATACATCTCCTCCTCCTCCTCCCCCTCCTTCACCTCCTCCTTTTTATTCTCTCCTTTATCTCCATTCTTCCATCTTATGCTCATCCTCTTCCTCTTCTTCTTCTTCTTCTTCTTCTTCTTCTTCTTCTTCTTCTTCTTCTTCTTCTTCTTCTTCTTCTTCTTCTTCTTCTTCTTCTTCTTCTTCTTCTTCTTCTTCTTCATCATCATCATCATCTTCACCACCACCACCACCACCACCACCACCACTACCACCACCCTCTTAACCCACACCATAATTATCAAGATTTCATATAAATCCTACCTCTCCTCTCACCACCCATCTGTCTTAAAATCCCCAACCCAATTCATTCGCCTTTCATTTCATTGTATTAACATTATTATCCCCCGGAACACCAGCCTAATCCCCACATTATGAAACCTCCTCCCATCCGACGACAACCCACATCTTACTCCTATTCATTTCAATCCCCACACACAAACAAGGAAACAAGGATAATCGGAAATTTCAGATTTCTACCAATACCCCCCCCCCCCCCCCCCCCCCCAAAAAAAAAAGAAGGAAAAAAAAAAAACAAAGAAAAAACAAAAAAAACAAACAACAAACAAATAATAAAACAAAATTACAACAAAACAAAACAAGAGATTAATAACAGATGAACCCCTATTTATCAGTCTGGATCAGGGCTCTCAGATGGCCGCGTGTGTGTCCAAATTGACCAAAATTGGCCTCAAGGAGAATCGTGTTTCTATTAATAACTTTTATTTGAAAATAAAAATGATCACAATGTTTTTTTTCTTCCTAATAGTCGATTTTTAAAAAAATTACCAAAAACGATGGGTGTTTCTTGGGGGTCAAAGTCCATGTAGTGTGTGGCCATTTGGACATTTTTTAAAGTTAAATTTTGGCCACGAGGAACTTTGGCCATCTGGCAGCCCTGGTCCGGATCCAAGTCCCTGAATTTCTGCCGTGCTCTGACAAAACACTTTTTTTTCATTTTGCCCCCCCCCCCCCAAAAAAAAAAAAAAAAAAAACCAAACCAAAACAAAAACAAAAAAACATAACAAAAAACTTGTAAAGCTTTGTAATGCGCTTTGAGCACGTAAAGTGGATATTGCGCAATTTTTAAAAAAGCTCAAAAAATCTCAAAACAAACAAACAAAAAGCAAAACAGAAAAAAATAAAACAAAAGAAAGAAAAATAAAACACCAAACAGACGGAATACAAACCTCCCAAAAAAAAACAAAAACAAAAACAAAAAAAACAAACAAAAACCAAAAAGTTGTTTGGTCAGACTACGGCAGATTTCTCCATCTCTTTTGTATAGGTTGCTTTGGGTAGAGTTGTCAGGGTTAAATCTACGTCATCATAATATTATTATTTGCACGTCTGATAACCGAATGTAATTCTATGCTTGATTTGTGATTTAAAAAAAATAATTATTTATTTATTAATTCTTTTCTTTTTTTAATGAAAACTAGATATTTCCGTAATTAAAAAAAAAAAAAGAAGTTGATATTGATGTCTTATTGTGGCGAATGTTTAAAAAACAACAACAAATAAAAGAACAACAAACAAACCAATATAAAAACAAAGCAGAAACAACAAAAACAAACAAATAACAAATAATAAACCCCAAAACAAACAAACAAACAAACCAATAAAAAAGAAAGAAAACGAAGAACAAAAAACAAAAATCAAACAAACAATAAACAAAGAGAATTTTTTTTTATTAAAATACCAAACCAAACCAAACCGACCTTTTGGCGTGCTTCATATTACTAGATGTGCATTTGTACAGTAGCAGCAGCGGTAGATAAGAGTGTCATCTGTGTTTGCCTGGGATAATAGACCACACTCAATGGGGTACGAGAGCTGTCGTGTCATCATTTTGCTGCCTTCTGATCTTACACTGTCTGACAAACACAATATTTTTTCAATTTGGCTAGAAAACCTTAATTTCAATAAATATCTGCGGCAAAAATAATATAGTTAGAACGAATTTGACGTCATTCAAGTCTTTGCTATTGTTTTTTAAAAATTGTAATTCTCATTAAACTGTATTAACCAGGCTGTATTCACGTTCAAGGTTACACACAGTTTTGTGGGTCGGTCCGTTATATTTCCGGATGGCAATGATGTGAGCTTCTTATCCAAGAGCATACTATCTATAGACGTGTGTGGCACGGTCCCTTGTAACTTGTAAGCATACATGCCTGCTTGAAATTTCTAAAGTTCGTAGTTTCCTAGGGAAAAAAGAAAAAGTCATTTTAAATAACTTTAGAAATAAATAATTGGATTCAATAGTCTGATGTCACGTCGCCCAGTAACGCGGACCAGCGTGGTTTTAAAGAAAGAAAATCGGTACTTTTTATTCTTCATGTTGGCTAGAACTTTTCATATGTCATGTGATCATAATGTATAAAGTCAAAATAAATCAATGATCATATTTATAATGTTTTTCTCCTCTGGATACACTTTTATGCTCGTCGGAGAAATATTTCATAAGGACGTCCGCCATTGTTCCGATAGTTTAGAGCCAGTTACTAGGTTACTACGCGTCATGACGAGGGAAGTGATGTCATGACTGTTGAAGCCTATTTGCCCTTTGCATAATTCAAAAAGACTCCAAACGCCTGGATATAGGTCCTAAGGAACTGAACTTTCCTTTTAAATTAAATTGAGCTTATATATAGCGCAATATCCACTAAATGTGCTCAAAGCGCTTTACAATGGGTCCCTGGTCAACAGCAACATTTAACATGTGGGACGAGACATGACGCTTGTTAGGCGATATTACAATTTTTCGGACAACTCTGTTAACGGTCAGGTACTCATTTTACACCTGAGTACGGTGAGAGAATGTGAGTAAAGAGCATTTTCCAAGGACTCAACTATGCGCCGAGCCCGAGGCTCGAACCCAGGACCTTCTGATCCGAAAGCGAGTGTCATACCACTAGACCACATAGCCGCACAACAAGATCTATTGAGTCAAAGAAGCGAATGTTGTTCTGGAGGTGCTGGAGCCAAAAATTCGCTTTTCTACGAATGTTTCGTAGTACTAGATAGGCAGCCTTCTGGTAAGAGACCGACCTACTCTAGCTGTGCAAAGTTGAGTCCACGGAGAAGGCTTTTTTTTACTTATAATTTCTCACCCTACTCAGGTGTAAATTGAGTACCAAGCTGGTAACAACATTTTGATTTTGATTGTCTTTCGATTAAAATATATACAGGGTGTTTGTTTTATTACTACCCGATAAAGAATTGAAATAGTGTAACAACTAGAAATGAGAGAAACACCTATTTAAAAAAACATTTTTTTGGGTATAATTTCCATCACTATTCAAGTTTATTTGTGGTGACAATTTCAGAAAGATGCTATAAGCCATTAGAATACAGTCCCGCTTTTTTGTAAAAGGCCGAAATTTTTACTCAATTGATTTTTTACTCAAAAATTATAAGAAGAAGAATTGAGCTTTTATATAGAGAAATATCCACTAAATGTGCTCAAAGCGCTTTACAAGGGGTCCCTGGCCAACAGCAACATTTAACATTTGGGACGGGACATGATGCCTGTTAGGCGATGTTATAATTGTTTCGGACAGAGACAACGCTGTTAACGGCCAGGTACTCATTTTACACATGAGTGCGGTGAGAGAATGTCAGTAAAGAGCCTTCTCAGATGACTCAACTATGCGCCTAGCGAGGCTCGAACCCAGGACCTTCCGATCCGAAAGCGAGTGTCATACCGCAAGACCACATAGCCGCACAAGGAAAATGAAAACGCGTCAAAAATTGCTTGAGTCATTTTTCTTCTCTTTTACAAAAAGTACGACTGTATTGTAACGGCTTCTAGATTTATTATCTTCCTGAAATTTTCACCACAAAAAAAAAAAAAAAAAAAAAAAAAAAAAAAAAAAAAAAAAAAAAAAAAAAAAAAAAACATGAATAGTGATGGAAAACGATTTAAAAAACTAGATGTTTCTATCGTTTGTAGTTTTTAGGCGATTTCAATTCTTTATCGGGTAGTAATAATTAAAAAAAAAAACCCCCAAAAAACCCACCCCGTATAATATCGCCTTACACGAGTGATGTCTCGTCCTACATGTTATGGCTTGGGACCCCTTGTAAAGCACCTTGAGCATATTAGGTGTATATTGCGCTTTATAAAAAAACAATCCAGGTATACAACGCGGGTATAATTTAGATGCGATGACCTTGATCTGAGAATCTCAAACCTGAGACTTCTTTGTTCACGTCTCAGGCTTAAGAATGTTGAATTGTTGGGGTTCATCAGGATCGATTCATTATTTGAAGTAATAATATTTGTCTTGCACATACACATACACATACACACACACACACACACACACACACACACAATCAAACTATATATATAATATATATATATATATTAGGTCACTCACGTATTTTTTCTTTTTGCCGATACAATTGTTTCTATGTCCTCCATTTCGTCAGTGTTCTGTCACAGTGCAGGGCTTTCGCGGTTAATGTAAGCACAGTAAACAAAAAGGAGCAAAGATTGCCATGTCACTTGAGTGATTATGTCATTGTGTCAGATGTCATCGCTTTGATTGAATTTGGCAGTCACCGTGGCGGAATTAGAGGGGTGTCATTAGAAGGGTTAGTGTCATTTGTGGGGTGGAGGGTTGACTGGGTGATGGAATGGGGGGG
>NC_088366.1:14932503-15047503 GCF_034508935.2 Berghia stephanieae | reverse complement strand
CCACATCATCCTCCTTCCTCCCGACGCCTCACCTCACTATTCCTCCATCACACACACACACACACACACACACACACACACACACAAAAGGCATAAAAATGCATTGCTCTTTGATTTCCATCGTAAAATATCATTTATCGGCCGTGGTCATTGATAACGACGGCTGTTCATTTTAATATCGTTTACCCGATGGAAAGGTAACGTAAATCATTCGCTCTAATATCTCAAATCAAGAGGAATCTATCTGAATGGAGGTTAGTCGGAGGTTTTAAGGGTTAATTCATTACAGTCAGAATTTATAATGGTGGTTACTCGGACTGCTGCTCTTCTCTGACTAAACACAAATTGATTTTTTTTTTTTGTTTTCACCTTGGCCACAAAAACTTGAGAAATCGATCAAAAATAGAATTACACTCGGGTTTGTCAAAAAGTCTACAGACCTGAGACTTTATAGTAGAGTCACAGGTTTAAGACTTTTTGATAAATTGAGTTTTTAATTTATCGACATTTGAAGCAAAAGATTTCTGGCCAAATTTTATTTTTAAACTTATTTTATCAGATCAAAGACGTAACGTTTTATGATATGACGTGGTCCCATAATCAGTCATGACCTGTTTGTGTCCTGTAACGGTATCCCGCCATGTGAATGAAGATTTATTTCGGAAAAGGTTTACAGTGATATACAAACTAGAACCTCTTTGAAATGACCGCCCAGGAAGTGATCTATCTATCTCCAGTAAAAAGCTCACCATGCCCTGTCTTCAAATCAGGCAAGGAGGAGACTGGTGGGTTGTTTTCGAGGCTACGTTGGTTTGTACTGAAGGGATTATTGATGCTACGTGGTTAGGTAAAATACCAACAACATCCGCCAGCCGGATGTAACGTATCAACAGACAAAACTATGCGTAACCTTGAACGTTTAAGTCTGATTGATGTAAGTAGTAGTAGTGTCGTATGGTCTTCACACCTCCAAGTGTGACTCATTCAGCCATTTGATGTAGTCGTCATCAGCTTTGTGGATCGCAGGATAGCTGCCCTCTATGGATGTTGATGGACAGTGAAGTACCACATGGTCGATGTCCTGATTTGGAGCGTTACAGGCTTGGCATGTTGGTGTTGTTATATAGCCCCATTTGTGGAGATTAGATGCTGTTCTACCGTGTTTAGATCGTAGTCTGTTACAGGAGGACCACTGTTTTCTGTTTAGTGTGTAGAAACCTGGGAGTGGTGTTGCTGTAGGGTCTTCGATTAGATCACTGTTTTTGGTTTGTTTTTCTCCCATTCAGTTTTCCAGCTATCAGAGAGGTCGAAATGTTCTTTTTTGGATTTGTAGAACGGTTTGCGAGATTTTAGGCGTGATGTTGTGAGGGCTGATTGAGTGATTATTCTGAGTGGAGTATTTGATGTTGTTTTCTCCAGTCGGTGATATATTGATGTAAGTAGGTGAGAACTAATCAGTAAAATGGATGTCTAAAAACAATGACAAAGAGCTGACTGACGTTATTTTCATTCTCTCTATAAAGAGATCAACAATATTTCATTATTTATGATGTTTCTTGAACGACTTTTTAGTGACTTTGAATCCCTGTTCTCTCTTTGAGAAGCATGCCATAGGCCCTCCACAGTCCAGCTGCTGGGGTCAGCATGTCAGGGCTCTAATGTGGTCTTAACTTCTTACCCAGAAGGTACCGAGTTCGACTGCCCGCTGAGTTGAGTCAATGGCCTTGAGCAAAGTGTACTTATATGCAGGTCTAATAACCTATATTGTTATGGGCTCCTTGTTGTAATAGAAATACTCTCAAATTAATAATGTTAACTCAAGCATCGGTTATCAGAGTTGCAAATATGTGCAGTGCCGACCTGCACTTATTTGCAGGTCTGATAACCCAATTCCGTATGGGCTCATTGTTGTAATGGAAATCTCAAAAAAAAATTACGCAAAATTTTGTCAATTACAACAATATTAAACTAGGCCCATATTGTAGTTCGGATGTCAGGCCTGCATATATGTATATGTCGTGCAGTGCACATAGGGACAACTCATTTCAGAGAAGAAAAAAAACATATCAAAAATTAACAAATGAATTATTAAAGTATTTAAATTAAAAATGAAACTAAATAAAAAAGAGAGAGAAACCACGGACTACCCTGATTTCCTTTCGATTACCGATTATAATTCTAGTCCAGATCATCTCAATCGACTACTTTACAAACTATTCAATCCTCTGACTGCCCATCGTATCACACTGCCATTCTCACACCCCAACCCCTTCCTCATCTCTTAACCACACACTGCCCATCGTATCACACTGCCATTCTCTCTCTCTCTCTCTCTCTCTCTCTCTCTCTCTCTCTCTCTCTCTCTCTCCTTTCTCTTTTTTCTCTCTCCCTCTCTCTTTCTCTCTCTCTCTCTCTTTCTCTCTCTCTCTCTCTCTCCTCTCTCTCTTTCTCTCTCTCTCTCTCACTCTCTCTCTCCAACTTCATCCCCACAGCATATAAGACCCATCGTATCAGACTCTACCCCCCCCCCCCCTTTTCTTTATATCTACACCTCTCTCTTTCTCTCTCTCTCTCTCTTTCTCTCTCCTCTTTCTCTCTCTATCTCTCTCTCTCTCCCTCTCTCTCTCTCACCCCCTCTCTCTCTCTATCTCTCTCTCTCTCTCTCTCTCTATATATATATATATATATATATATATATATATATATATATATATATATATATATTTCTATATCATAGCAATCTAGAGATAGCATTGTTCTATCTTCATATCTACACCATATACTGCCCATTGTATCAGACTGCCACTCTCTCTCTCTCTCTCTCTCTCTCTCTCTCTCTCTCTCTCTCTCTCCACCATACTGGACACCGTATCTCACTGCAACAGGAATTCTGCCATGCCTTATCTCATTAAAATCTCTCGGGTTCTTCTTCCACCATGATCTCTTGCTGCCAACAGGTTTTCAAGTTCCCCAGGGCCAGTGGCCCCATTTGACCCCTGACCCCATTCTACTAGATACGACTATAAGCCTTAATGACCAGGTCAATTCTTCCCACCGAGTACACGAAATTCAGGATTGATTGATTAGCCTTGGGTTTATATATCTGTCCTACTCTATTGGGGTTGGGGTGTGTGTGGCCGAGGGGTTATGGCATTGCATGGTGACCCGGAAGGTCCTGCTTGGGTTCAAGCCCCGCTTCAGGCACTTTCGTTTTGTTTCATTGGGTTGGATTCTTTACGCCCAATTTACTCACTTGGACAACATGGGTTTGCTATTGACATCAGACATACACGTGGTTAAGGCATTGATGCACTGTGATCCGGAAGGTGTCCGGTTCGAGCCCCGCTTCAGGCACATTCGTTTTTTTTTCCTTGGGCAAGATTATTAACACCCATTGTACTCACTTGGACAATAAGGGTGATTCCTGTTAACATCAAACATAGCGTTTGATGGATTGTATCTATATTCCTTCATGGACTGCCCAGACGACAGGTTCTTATGGCGCCGTTGCGAAAGGGCGTAATTTTTAACAAAAATTAAATACGACTTGTGCGTGTCTCTCTCTTTTCCAGCACAATCTATGCTTGACTTTATCGTCTTGGCATACTTTAGATTGGATGTTTAGTTGGTTTATCTAATATCGATAAATACAAAATGCATATACACCAAATATCGATAAATACAAAATGCACATAAACCAACTACCGATATATATATATATAATATAAATATATATATATATATATATATATATATATATATATATAGATATATACAAATGCACATACACCATATACCGATAAATACAAAGTGCATTTACACCAAATATCGATAAATACAAAGTGCTTATGCACCAAATATCGATAAATGCAAAGTGCATTTGGAATGAAAGAAGCTGACGTCCCTTTGTTCTTTGTGATTGGTTTTTAGACCGCCAGACAGGTGATTAGTTCTCACTAATGTCCTTCTTTCAGTCTATGAACGTTTAAGATTATGTGTATGTTACAATTGATCTGGCAGGCAGTGCAGGTGAATATTCTACTTAAATGTATAGCATCTATTTCCTTTATCAAGCCTCATTGTCTTGTGTCACTAGTTCTTCGTTTTACACTTTTAAAAATAAGGTTGGTTGACAGGTTAACCCAAAATATGGAACACTATGTAATCCTTCTCAAGGTAAAATCTCTTCAAACCCCTTATTGCCGTCCTCTGGAAAAACCCCATATTTTAAAATTTGGCCAGAAAAAATCGTCCTTCAAATATCGATAGATTTAAATGACCCTCATTTTGGCAACAACAAAAAAACCCAAAAACCCTCTCAAATCTGGGATTTTGCAAAGTTCAATGTTTGAGTGTAGTTTTTTTTTTTTTTTTGCCAAGATGAGGGTCATTTAAATTGATCGATATTTGAAGGACCAGTTTTCTGGCCAAATTTTAAAATATGTGGTTTTCCAGAGTACGGCAGCTTACTCCCTACCCCAGGACCCCTCTTGAATGGACATCATCGAGATAATAAACGCCCGTAGTCTGGAAAAACACTCATCTAAAATTTTGGCCAGAAAACTCGTTCTTCAAATATCGATCGATTAAAATGACTTTTATCTTGCTAAATACTGTCAAACCTGGGACTTCCGGGAGGTCATTTTGACTGATCGATATAATTTGAAGAACGAGTTTTTTGGGTTTTTTTTTCTGGTCAAAGTTTTAAATACGTTTATTTTCCAGAGTTCGGCATTGTAGTATACTGTCGTACTGTGAAATACCACCCCCACCCCCCCCCCCAAGTCAAAATCGGAATTCCCAGGTTTGAGAGTTTTTGACAAGATGAGGGTCAGTTTAACAAGTAAAATGCCGTACTCTGGAAAGACACGAATTTTAAAAAAATTGGCCAGAAAACTCGTCCTTCAACTATCGATCGATTTAACAGACCCTTATGTTGGCAAAAACTCTGAAACGTGGGACTCGGAAAAAATCCCAGGTTTGAGAGTTTTTTTTTATTTGTTTTTGTTTTGTTTTGTTTAGTTTTGTTTTGTTGTTGCCAGATTGAGGGTCATTTAAAGCGATCGATATTCGAAGGACCAGTTTTCTGGCCAAATTGTTTGAATACCTGTTTTTTTTTTCCAGAGATTGGCAGAAAAGTAGAGTTAGGCTAGCGAAAACTCACAGTTACTTGAAGGCAAGAGGTGTTACATCACGGATTAGTCCACTTGGAGAGATTCCAGGGGGTGATAATTGCTGGATTAGCACCGCTCGCCCGTACAGGAGCATTGTAAGGATTCTTCAACACGACCACAACACGGCAACGAACCCCTGGGTATAGAACATGTACAATGTATTTGTTAGTAGGACTTGAAGAATAACTGGCTGTGTAGAAATATTAGGTGAATGAATGAATGAATGAATGAATGAATGAGTACACAGGACATAGAACGAACAATAAAGAAGTAAAATTGTTATTGGTTGAGTATTAATGTAAACATATTATGGTGTTAATGTGTAGTCATTGATTGCTGGTGTTGATGTGTAGTTATTGTTGACATTGATGTGTCACAGGAATTAAAAGACATACATTTTTAATGATAATACATATAATATTATGATATCTCTCTTACCTCTATTGTCATTAAAAACAATAGTATACAATTACCAGCGTTGTCTGATATTGCCTCTTAACTCTCTCCTTACCAGCTATTTTTAGAATTTCCCCCGAAAATCACACCCACCCAACACAAAATAAACGTTTCCTAATGAAACAAGAAAGTAACAAGTGCATTCTATACAGAATGTTGTTCAGAAAAATGATGTCTACAATTCAATGTTCAGTGTTTATAGCTGTAATCAAAGCATTGCTTTACATTTTGTAATGTACAAGAGAAATCAGAATGAGAAAACTGTCGGTTGCATCGTAACGAATGTGACGAGTTTCCTATGGGTGGTAAGGAAAGGGTTAAGTCGCTATTAAATCAAGATATTTCATGCCAATTCGATTCCGCTCCCTCCCCAAAGAAAACAACCAAATAGTATAGAATCCTACAGTGTTGTTCACCGCTGTTTGTATTGCCATCCAAAATCCTCCTCCTATATTGTTTACAGATATCGATAAGCTGTAAAAACTACAACCAACTTCTTTTTTTCTCGTCATTTTACCCGTGAAAGATAGAGAGACTAGAATTTAGATTCATAACATTGTTTTTGTGTAATGTTACTACGATTTTGGCGCAAGCAATCTATTTTTGTTTTGTTTGCCTTCCGGGCCAAAAACTCCGAATTATTATATGATGCCATTCCCATGAAAAGTTTGTCTTCACAATTCGATCTCATTGGGAGCTTTTAGATAATTAACTTACCTGAGGTGGGTGAAAGAGATATCAAATGTATAGAAATCAAAAGCTAAAACAACAAATTGCTGTATCAATGCTTTCAACAAACACACAAGCTCTTTGCTGAAATATAGAAGGATCGAAATTGACGTCACTCAGCTCCTTGTTATTGTTTTTAGCCAGCCATTTCTACGACCTAGTTCTTACTAAAATGCATTATGAACGTTTAAGGGTTCACGTTATATCCGGCAGGCGGATGTTGTGAGTTGTTTTTTTTTTTTTTTAATATCATAATATCGTCAGAGAGATTAATGGCGTACCATGATCACCGATGTCGGGCACAGACTTGGTACTTGAAGAAGAAGAAGAATATCGTCAATCAAAGCCTATAGATAGAATGCGCTTGGCCAAGGAGTTCACAACATTGCCATCCGGAAGTATAACGGTCCAACACACAAACTCTGTGTAACCATGAACTTTTATAGTCTGGTTAATACTAGTGCGGGGCGGTCCTTGGCAAGCTTAAGGACCACGGTCCTACGGTCCCTGGGAAATGAAAACCGCAAGGACCGGTCCTTTTCGACATTGAACATTCCTGAGAGACTGTTGGAAGTTCGAACCGTTTTGACCTTTGGGACCGTGGGATCGTTCATTCTTGAACCGTTAAAGACTTGGGACCACGAAAAGCATGGTCTACAGGGTAAAACACAAGGAGTAGTCACACTCATTTCAAATTGTAACCTAATTAGAGAAGAGGGGTGATGCCTTCTTTATTTGCTCACAGTACTTCATTGTTACTTCGATAATTTAGCGTGAATAAAATTTGAAATTTATCCCCATTAACGGAGATAATGGAATCACCCAAGGCGTTGATCGAGTTGTTCGTGGCGTTTATACACAC
This sequence comes from Berghia stephanieae, assembly GCF_034508935.2. Classification (NCBI taxonomy): domain Eukaryota; kingdom Metazoa; phylum Mollusca; class Gastropoda; order Nudibranchia; family Aeolidiidae; genus Berghia; species Berghia stephanieae. The sequence goes on along the minus strand of NC_088366.1, from coordinate 15,040,282 downwards.
ACGTAACTCCTACCCCCCCCCCCCCCCCCCCCCCCCCCCCCCCCACACACACACATGGGAGGGCAGCGAGCATTGAAGAGTAAGAGAGAGACGTGAAGTTATAATAAGAGGGGGTGGATGCGGTAATAAGTAATAAGTAATAAGTGGGGTCGATGGTGACTTTTCGCCAGATCTAACAAACCCAGCTACCCATTCACTGCTGAGTAGACAGGGATTCAGAAAAAACTCGACTGCACCCGGGATCGATCTCTGGCCCTTTGCGTATAAAGAGAGTGCTCTATCAACTGAGCTATCGGGGTCCCCAAATATTCTATTGGACTTTTTAAAAATACAGACGTTATAACTGGTTTTTTTGGAAGGAAGAAACTAATGAAACTCATATTATTTGATTAGTTAAAACACCAAACGAAATTTTAATATTATTGTATTATTTAAAATGACAACAATGCGATAGAAAGGAGTGGCGACAAGAGATGGACAAAAGAAAACAAAAAATCAGACTTGCTACTTGCTAGGTTCGAGACACACACACACACACACACACGCACACACACACACACACACACACACACATCTTTAGTAGTCACAAACATTTCTAACAATAACCCATTAGAGAAGAGGGTCATGCCTTCATCATAGATCATTGTCATTGCGATCATTATGGTGTAGTAAATTTTGAAATTTACCCCGTATAATGGAATCGTCCAAGGCGTGCGCCTCCTGTTTCCCCCATCTCACACACGAAAGGGCGGTTTGCGGAGTGGAGGGAGGTGGTCGTCTGCCTCTATGGTCGTCTGTGTCGTTTAGTGTATGGCAAAGGGGGGTGGGTGCGATTAATTAAGTGGGATGAGTGGTGATTGGTGGAAGATAGGCAAAGAACCGAGGCAACGAATCGCTGGGGAAGTTGTATGGCGCGAGACCGTTGAAGACAATAGAGAATTAAAATTTTTCGCGGCGGTGGTGGGGTTTGAACCTGCGACCTTATTGGTACGACAACTCCGCCTGGCAGGTGAGAGCGTGGCTCTACCGTGTGAGCTATCCACGAACACAAAAATATTCGTTTCAAACCCAAAGTCATTACTAGATCCCTCTCTCACCCACTTCTTGAGACCGCCGATTCGTTCGGCCACCACCATCGCGAATAATTATGACCAGCAGTTAAGCTTAATAGCCAATATTCTCAACACAAACATATAACATAGAAACGACTGAGACATTGAGTATGCTCCGGTGTATGGGGTGAATTTTTTTTTTTTTTTTTTTTTTTTTTTTTTTTTTTTTTTAATTCAGAAAAGTGAGTGGAGCAGGCACTTATGTTGGTAACAACAAGATATGAAGTGAATAGAAAAGTGCCAGAAGACAATAGAGAATAAAAATTTTTTCGCGGCGGTGGTGGGGTTTGAACCTGCGACCTTATTGGTACGACAACTCCGCCTGGCAGGTGAGAGCGTGGCTCTACCGTGTGAGCTATCCACGAACACAAAAATATTCGTTTCAAACCCAAAGTCATTACTAGATCCCTCTCTCACCCACTTCTTGAGACCGCCGATTCGTTCGGCCACCACCATCGCGAATAATTATGACCAGCAGTTAAGCTTAATAGCCAATATTCTCAACACAAACATATAACATAGAAACGATTGAGACATTGAGTATGCTCCGGTGTATGGGGTGAATTTTTTTTAAAAAACCGCCGCGAAAAATTTTTTATTCTCTATTGTCTTCTGGCACTTTTCTATTCACTTCATATCTTGTTGTTACCAACATAAGTGCCTGCTCCACTCACTTTTCTGAATTTAAAAAAAAAAAAAAATTCACCCCATACACCGGAGCATACTCAATGTCTCAATCGTTTCTATGTTATATGTTTGTGTTGAGAATATTGGCTATTAAGCTTAACTGCTGGTCATAATTATTCGCGATGGTGGTGGCCGAACGAATCGGCGGTCTCAAGAAGTGGGTGAGAGAGGGATCTAGTAATGACTTTGGGTTTGAAACGAATATTTTTGTGTTCGTGGATAGCTCACACGGTAGAGCCACGCTCTCACCTGCCAGGCGGAGTTGTCGTACCAATAAGGTCGCAGGTTCAAACCCCACCACCGCCGCGAAAAATTTTTATTCTCTATTGTCTTCTGGCACTTTTCTATTCACTTCATATCTTGTTGTTACCAACATAAGTGCCTGCTCCACTCACTTTTCTGAATTTTTTAAAAAAAAGAGACCGTTGAAAGGAGATAAGAAGTGAGGACCGCCGCCGGTCTTCCTCTTTGGGACTGGTCTCCGGTTCACAGCTAAAAGACCGTGGGACCGGTCCAAAGGACCGGTCCTCAGCGCGGCACTAGTTAATACAGTTTAGTGAGAACAACTCACAAACGCGGATGGCAAAAACAATAACAAAGGCCTGAGTGACGTCATCTGCATACTATCTATAGGATGGTTTTGTCCTCACGTGATGTTTACTGTAACTTGTAGCTATGGTCAGAGCAGGGATACGGATAGCTCAATAAGTAGAATACTTATTGCGGATAGCTCAATGGGAGTAATCTATAGATAGTTCGAAGCTGACGTCACTCAGGTCATTGTTATTGTTTAGTGTCATCCGCGTTATTGAGTAATTCTCACCAAACTGTATGACCCAGACTATAAACGTCAAAGGTTACACGTAGTTTTGTGTGGTAGTCCGTTATACTTCCGGATGGCAATGTTGTGAACTTCTTAGCCAAGCGCATACTATCTATATATTCAGGTTTTCATCCATCTGCCGAGTCATCAATCACATGGTTTGTTGCTTGTCTAAGGATTGGATATTTCTTGATATATGAATTGACTGAAATATATCAGCGTGATGCAATTTGATTTGAATTAATCTGTTGTATTCAAATGCTGGGTGTTATTTCACAAAGTACTTATACTTATACTTAGATCCCAAATTCTGTAATTCTAAACTGTTTTCAATTGAAATTTAGTGTTTGTAACTTGGTTCAATCCGACGTAATCCCGAATTGGTTCAAATAAATTTACTTATTGATTGATTGATTGATTGATTGATTGATTGATTGATTTCTTTCTTTCATTATTTATTATTTTATTCTTTTTATTATTTTATTTATTTATTCATTTATTCATTTATTCATTTATTTTAAAAAAAATTAATATATTATGTATTTGAGCCAAGGTCAAAAGGTGCCAATTTTTTTCTCAAAATAAAAGTGACATAATAGTCCATTCATGTTGCTATATGTGAAGCAAAAACCCTGTACTTCATGAATCAAAGGCCCTTTAGATAACTTTAAGGTCTAATGCAGCAAATTATCGTCAACAATACCTATAGGTTGCTGGTGTCACCTTTGACCGGTGACACCAAAATAAGACAAAAAACTCAATAACCAAAGGATTTTTGTTGAGGATCAAACTTTATTTAGTAAGTTATAGACAAAAAGACAATCAACAACAATCGTAGTATAATAGTGTTACCAACTATTGGAGAAAATGTTGCTTTTTGGTGTCATCGGTCACAAGCAACATAGAATGCAAGTATATTATTTCATAAAAATGTATGTACATTAACAACAACAACAATATTGCATATGTTTATTACCAGCAATGTTCAGAAACTTTTGGAATAAAATGTTGGGAAATAATGTGACCAAAGCATATCTTATTTAGCGACATTGTGTCACTTGTGACATTAGACCGATGACACCATTACTTATGTCACAAGCAATACCAAATTGCAATTTCGACAATATATCATTAATTTCAGTCAAACCAGTGTAATAACCACAGTTAAATATGGAATTTAATAATATTTCAGAAACCAAAGACTTCAAAAATAGAAATATACATGGAAATTAGAGCATCTGAATGTGACTTGTGACATAAGACCGGTGACACCATTACTTATGTCACAAGCAACACAAAATCGCACTTTTGTCCTTAATATATCATTATTTTCAGTCAAAAAAGCACAATAACCTACTCTAAAATGAAATTCAATAATATTTTAAGAAACTAAATACTTTCAAATTGGAAATATACTTAGAAATTAGTAATACCATTGTTGCTATTACTTTGGTCAAAATTGGCACTAGAACGCAATTTTGCCTCAATAAATCAAGAATAGTAACTGAACACATGTAATATAGCCTGTTAAAATGTAATCAATGACATTTCAAGCTTTGAAGAACATGAAAACAGAAATACATTAGAAACTTCAAACTTAAGTGTCACCTGTGACATTTTAACCAATGACACCAATGGTCACAAAAAGTACCAGAAGTCACACAAACACTAGATAAATATCAGCCATGGTAATGAATTCATGTAACCATACGGTAACATCCGCCCTACTGCTCAAATCTGCTAGTTTGTAGTAATTTAGTGTGTTAATAGTATATCAAATCAAATTTCTTGACAACCCTTCTTTTATCTGGATTCGTCAAAAGTTTGAGTTTTGTCTTTTTCTTGATTGATACAATCCTGAAACATAAAAAGTTAGAATTACAAGGAAATAATTAATTGTGTCAAAATCACAGTCTTATGTGAGATGTCATAATATCATATTTGTAAATAGAAAAACAGCTGAAAACATACTTTTTTGGTGGCACTTTGTAATATCCAATATCAAGTGTTGCTTGTGACAATGTAAAATAGCGATGACACCAAAGTTCAACTTACCTTTTATGCCTGGAGCCACGCTGGAAAGGCAAATTAAAGTGCTGCACTTCAAAGGCTGGTAAGAAGGGTGGATCAAAATTGCGAATCGCCATTTAACGAAACAAACTTCCACGTGTTCACGCATGCCGTGTTGCTTGTGACAAATGACACCAAAACCAATAAACCTCAATATCGGTAAAACGGTATACATTTACTCCAAGATTTGAGTTCAGATAGTAAATCTATGCTTTTTTCTCATAATAAAACATTTTATAAACATTAAACATGAGCTTTAAAGTTTCGTGTCGAGTCTTAGTATTGTGCTGTGTTTGATGACACCAAAGGTCACAAGCAACACCAACTTCTTAAGAAGTCTATATGAAACTCAATCAGATATGTAATATACTGCAATTGCGTTTAAAAGTAAATTTTGACTTTATTCTATTAGTCAAATTTCAATCACGTGAGCTGAAACATCACATTTAATTTCTACATGATGTCTAAAACGGTGATGCGTTGACCTCGTTTTAAGCACATGCCAAACAGCATTCAAATTTCACTTTCAAGTTGTTTATTTCATATTCTGTTGAACAGAGTATGTTGAGCTATCTCATTTTATCTCTTCTTCATATTATCAATTGGTTACAAGCATTAACCCAATGAAAACAGCCCATAATTAAGTAAAAATAAAATTTTCTTAACACTGGTATCAGGCGGGCACCTTTTGACCTTGGCTCATTTATTCATATTTATTTATTTACTTATTTTATTTATTTATCTCTTATGTATTTATTCATTTATTTATTTCCTTTTTCATTTATTTAGTTATTTATTTTGCAGCAATGAGTGTATAATTTGTCTCAGCGTCCAATCACCCTCTTCCGCACGTCGGTGGCAGTCAGAGTCAGACTCTTCAACAAGAGACTTGGAACTGTTATCTAATCGTTATGTAATGTTTTGTAGTTTTCACGAACGAACGAATGAACGCCGCCCGCCTATAGATAGAATGCGCTTGGCCAAGGAGTTCACAACATTGCCATCCGGAAGTATAACGGACCAACACACAAACTCTGTGTAACCATGGACTTTTATAGTCTGTTTAATACAGTTTAGTGAGAACAACTCACAAACGCGGATGGCAAAAACAATAACAAAGGCCTGAGTGACGTCATCTGCATACTATCTATAACGAGAGATAGATGCTAAGTGATATATGACACACGTAAACAAACAACGATGACACGTTACAAAGCAAGCGTATCCCAAAAGAGGCTACAGGCATTATCTATAGATAGTATGCAGATGACGTCACTCAGGTCTTTGTTATTGTTTTTGCCATCCGCGTTTGTGAGTTGTTCTCACTAAACTGTATTAACCAGACTATAAAAGTTAATGGTTACACAGAGTTTGTGTGTTGGTCCGTTATACTTCCGGATGGCAATGTTGTGAACTCCTTGGCCAAGCTCATTCTATCTATAACGAGAGATAGATGCTAAGTGATATATGACACACGTAAACAAACAACCATGACACGTTACAAAGCAAGCGTATCCCAAAAGAGGCTACAGGCATTATCTATAGATAGTATGCAGATGACGTCACTCAGGCCTTTGTTATTGTTTTTGCCATCCGCGTTTGTGAGTTGTTCTCACTAAACTGTATTAACCAGACTATAAAAGTTAATGGTTACACAGAGTTTGTGTGTTGGTCCGTTATACTTCCGGATGGCAATATTGTGAACTCCTTGGCCAAGCTCATTCTATCTATAACGAGAGATAGATGCTAAGTGATATATGACACACGTAAACAAACAACGATGACACGTTACAAAGCAAGCGTATCCCAAAAGAGGCTACAGGCATTATCTATAGATAGTATGCAGATGACGTCACTCAGGTCTTTGTTATTGTTTTTGCCATCCGCGTTTGTGAGTTGTTCTCACTAAACTGTATTAACCAGACTATAAAAGTTCATGGTTACACAGAGTTTGTGTGTTGGTCCGTTATACTTCCGGATGGCAATGTTGTGAACTCCTTGGCCAAGCGCATTCTATCTATATAAGTTTTTTGGTGTGTATCCTAACAGCCATTCCATTCCATACTATTCTATTGTGATGAGGAACTAATAATAATATTATTATCTATTATCGTCTAGAAATGGATTCATTCAGGAGCGATAGGAGTTAAATACCGGATGGTTCATATAAACAAATTATGACGAGATGGCACTTCATTCTTCTGGGAGTAATACAGAACATTATTGTTTACTACTATGATATAGGCGTACCGACAAGGTGCGATGCTGCAGGCACAATGGGGATGATCTATAGATAGTTCGAAGATGACGTCATTCAGATCTTTGTTATTGTTTTTTGCCATCCGCGTTTATGAGTTATGCTCACTGAACTGTATTAACCTGACTATAAACGTTCATGGATACACACAGTTTTGTGTGTTGATCTGTTATACTTCCGGATGGCAATTTTACGAGCTTCTTAGCCAAGCGCATACTATCTATATTATTATTATTATTATTATTATTATTATTATTATTATTATTATTATTATTATTATTATTATTATTATTATTATTATTATTATTATTATTATCCCATGAGTTCGGGTCATAGGTCACATTGCAAAATGGGCTCAAAATGACCTACATAATGACAAGTGTTCATAGTTTTGGAAATTATCCCACGTGCTCGGTTCATAGGTCAAATTGCAGAATGGGCTCAAAATGACCGACATAATGACAAGTGTTCATCATGTCCCGTCCTACATGCTAAATGTTGCTGTTGTCCTGGGACCCCTTGTAAAGCGCTTTGAGCACCATTAGTGGATATTGCGCTATATAAAGCTCAATTTTCCTTTCCTTTTTTTCCTTTCATAGTTTTGCAAATATCCAACATCATTATAGGTCATATTTTACAGCTTGACCCATGGGTATGTTTAGATTTCTTTATAAACAAAGCGGCGTTTTTGCATTGATTAGGAAATATTCCAATCGTTGGACAGACCAACAGTCATGATGTGATCGATTGCAAAACTGCAAGAGAGTAATATAATGAATATGGTGTGAAAAGGAAAGAAATATTCGGTCACATAAATCATCATCATCATCATCATCATCATCATCATCATCATCATCATCATCATCATCGTCGTCGTCGTCGTCGTCGTCATCATCATCATCACCACCACCACCACCACCACCACCACCACCACCACAACCACCACCACCACCACCACAACCACCACCACCACCACCACCATCACCATCATCATCATCATCATCATCATCATCATTATCATCACCATCATCATCATCATCACTATCACCATCATCGTACCCACAACGACCACCAACTTACACTATGACCCACACCAATGAAATAGCCATTATCACTGTCAGTTCCGCCGTCTATGTAGCAATCACCACAACCACACCGAGACTATTGATTGAATGCATTTGCTACCAAATTCCATCCATTTATCGGTGAACAAATAACAATTACAAAGATCTATCTTCACAACCAAGGGACAAAGAATTTGTCAAACGCATTTGCCTAATAATCTAATAATCTAAAAATCTGAATTTGCCTAATATCTAATACTCTAAAAATCTTAATTTGCCTCATCATCTAATAATCTAGAAATCAAAATTTGCCAAATAATCTAGAAATCAAAATTTGCCAAATAATCTAATAATCTAAATTTGCCTCATCATCTAATAATCTAAAAATCTAAATTTGCCTAAAAATCGAAAAATCTAAATTTGCCTAATAATCTAAAAATTTAAATTTGTCTAATAATGAAAAAACCTTAAAATCTATATCTGCCTTATAATCTAAAAAATCTAAATTTGCTTAATAATCTAAAAAAAAATTCATTTGCCTAATAATCTTAAAATCTAAATTTGCCTAATAATCTAAAAATTGTAATTTGCTTAATAATCTAAAAACTAAATTTGCCTAATAATAAAATAACCTTAAAATCTATATTTGCCTAATAATCTAAAAAATCTAAATTTGCCTAATAATCTAATAATCTAAAAAATCTAAATTTTTCTTATAATTCAGCACATTTTGGGGGACCGAATTTTATCTATTTTGATGTTACCTTCCATGAGCAACGGATTCTACCACACTGGGGGCTTTATTGACAGATGCAAAACTAGCATAAGGACATCTTTTTTTATATATAAACAGAAATATATAGATTTGGAACAGTATCAAGTGTAAAACGTAACAATGCTTCCTCTGTGGTCAGATTCATAATCATGCTTGATAAAGAAATAATGAATTCCTGGTTTATTTATGATTGGATTGAAATACACAGAATATTCGAAGGGCAGTTGGCCGAAATAGCCCTTTACGTGATTTGATATAAATAAATAAATTAATTAATTGATTAATCTATTTATCTATTCATTCATTCATTCATTCATTTATTTTTTATTTTATTTTATTTATTTATGCATAAATTTATTTATTCAGTTATTCATTTATTTTTTTTGTACCCCCTGTACACCCAGCTGTGATTGGGTAGCTAGGTCTTTTAGATCTGGCGGAGAGTACTTTGCGATAGATAAGCGTCCTATCCAAAGGATGGCAAGCAATTTCTATTGTCCCTTTTACGCTATTGAAACCAAGATAGACTCCGGCTCCATCGGCCCATTGGCTCTGAAGGACTATCATTTATTTATTTATTTATTTATTTATTTATTTATGTATTTATTTGTTTATTTATTTATATATATACTTATTTATTTGTATATATTTTTATATCATATGTATTTTAAACGACAATCACCTCGTCGCCCTCGATACAGGCATCAGCACCATTACAAACAACACTAACTACATATCATCATCACCTCCCTCTGCCATTACCATCAAACTTCCATTATTCCATCACTCCTTCCCCCCCCACCCACCCCCTCACCCAACCCCACTCTGGTAAAACACATTTTAAAAGTATTGGCCAGAAAACTCGTCCTTCAAAATATCGATCGATCAAAATGACCCTCATTACGTCTTAAACTTTCTAACCTGGGACTTCTTGAATTCCAAGGTTGTTTTTTTTTTGTGACAACGTGAAGGTCAATTTCCTCGATCAATATGCGGCTATGTGGTCTTGTGGGATGACACTCGCTTTCAGATCGCAAGGTCCTGTGCTCGAGCCTCGCTCAGCGCATAGTTGAGGTTCTTTACTCACATTATCTCATCGTACTCAGGTGTAAAAATGAGTACCTGGTCGTTCATAGCGTTGCCTCTGTCCGAAAAAATATTGTAATATCACCTAACAGGCGTCATGCCATGTCCAACATGTGAAGTCTTGCTTTTGGTCAGGGACTCTTTGTAAAGCGTTTTGAGCACGTCAAATGGATATTGCGCTCTATAAAAGCTCAAGTTTAGTTTTCTGGCCAAAATTTCAAAGACCGTGTTTTTCCATAATACAGCAGCACTGTCCAGCCTTTTTTGCTTGTCAATATTGTCGCAACATCCATCACGCTAAAAGCACACACGCTAGTATCACAATTAACCCCTCACAACACCGCCAGTTTAAATTTTCAAACACGTTATTTATGTATCTGAATGCATATAAAGTGGGAGTTGCCGCTTTCTTCTTCTTCTTCTTCTTCTTTTTCTTCTTCTTCTTCTTCTTCTTCTTCTTCTTCTTCTTCTTCTTCTTCTTCTTCTTCTTCTTCTTCCTCTTCTTCTTCTTCTTCTTCTTCTTCTTCTTCTTCTTCTTCTTCTTCTTCTTCTTCTTCTTCTTCTTCTTCTTCTTCTTCTTCTTCTTCTTCTTCTTCTTCTTCTTCTTCTTCTTCTTCTTCTTCTTCTTCCTCTTATTTATTTATTTATTTATTTGTTTGTTTGTTCATTATTTGATCCATTTATTGGTTGGCATTGTTTTGATTTGAACCGACGTACACTTGTTTGCAGGTCTGGTAACCCAATTCATTATGGGCTTATTGTTGTAATGGATTTTTTTTATTAATGACGCAAAATATTGTTCATTACACACCATGTTAAATTAGACACATAATTATTTTGCGTTCGGATGTCAGACTTACATGTACACGTCGATTCGAACCGTTTAAAATCCCATACTTTAACTGTTTGAAGTTAAAAATTTTAAAGAGGATTTTCTTGTACTCTATGTTCAAAGCCATTTTTTTTAAAATATAAAAACGTGAGCTTTTGTAAAGTGCAATTTTCACTTAATATCCTCCTGTAATGCTCAACGAGCTTTACATTTTTTCCCTTTTATTCACCCCATATGGAAAATTTGTCTCTAGGGTGGTTTCCCAGGGAAGACTTGAGTAACCCAGGCGTTAGCCGCAGTGCAGCGCCGCAAATTGAGTTAGGGCGAGGTGACTTGCTCAAGTTCACACAGCTCAGCGGTGGATAATCTAACTCGGTACCTTTCGAGTACAAAGCAAAGACTGTACCACTGAGCCACGCTGCCCATCAACGAACTTCACAAAGGGTCCGAAGCCAAAAAGAATACTGAACTATATGGTCTAGTGGTATGACACTCGATTTCGGATCGGAAGGTCCTGGGTTCGAGCCTCGCTCGGCGCATAGTTGAGTCCTTGGAAAAGGCTGTTTACTCACATTCTCTCATCGTACTTCAGGTGTAAAATGAATACCTAGTCGTTATCAGCATTGTCTCTGTCCGAAAGAATTGTAATATCGCCCAACAGGCGACAGGCCCGTCCTACATGTTAAGTGTTGCTGTTGGTCAGAGACCCATTGTAAAGGGCTTTGAGCACGTTTAGTGGATATTGCGCTTTATAAAAGCTCAATTTAAAAAAACAACAAAAAACTTGTTAATGTAGTCGGGCATTATGTAAAGCGTAAACACACTGACTTGTATTCCGCCGTCTCAAAGCGGTTCTATGTCGGGTGAATCGGGTAGGTCTAACACTAAAACCTTGGACTTTCTTGAAGTGCTTGGCTACAATTTTAAGATAAGATTAAAAAAAAAATATTCCATTACCTTCATTTTTTTTTTACTGGCGCTGTTATGACCCACAAAGTGTCGCAAGCGCCGCAAGAACCCCCCCCCCCCCCAAAAAAAAAAACAAACAAACCCCAAAATAAAAACATAGCAAGCAAGCAAGCAAACAAAATTAACAAGAAAAAAAAAACCCCCAAAAAACCCACAAAAAACCCCCAGAAACAAAACAAAAACCCACAAAGCAAATCAAACAGGGACTTGTATTTAAAAAATGGATTATACCCTAAGAAAAATAGGAGTATCGTATCGTCACCTGGATTCAAACCCAGGCATTTTCGATCTAGCTAGTGTAAGAGAGTTAGCTTATAGCAAGTGGGTTTAATGAGTTCACAGTGCTTGTATATCAGTTAAACTTGGTCATTATATTGAGTAGTCTAGGTCAGTTTTACGTTCCAAAGTTAAAGGATTGGTCATTATATTGAGTACTAGAAAATTACTTTCTTTGATCGGTGTTACTTGGTTATTGGGGATAATAGCATCAAATTATAGTTGGAATTTATTATTTGGGCGTACAGATTATTTGGGCGTACTGAACTAACGTTTACCAAAAGTAATATTATATCATAAAAGGCGGGTTTAACACCAATATGTAGGAATTGACGTTTCAGGTTTGATTATGATTTGGTCTTACTCTTAGGGGTTGGATTATAGACTGACAGGGAACTGTCAAAACTGCAAGGGGGCGTGGAACCAATGGAATTGTGGGTAAAATTTTGATAGGGATAAAAGAGGATGTTTCGAGGAAAACGGTAGGATTCAACTTGACCATGAGCTGCACACTTTAAACCTTTTGTGCTCACCATCATTTATTTGCTTTACGAACTTAGAAATATTCCACGTATATTGAAAATGGTTACTTAGGCAAACTGACTTTACATGTGGACTGATTTTACGGATTTGGAATTTATGAAACTGATTGAATTATGACAATGCTATTTGATTTGGATTTGGAATTTATCATGATTTGGATTTTGAATTTATCACAAACAAATAAACTGTAAGAAATGAAACTTGGAATCTGGACTTTTATTTGAATGTTTTGGTGTTGTGCATTCAATTATCATCACCGGCCCTTGAACTCTTTCGTCATTATTAACATCTACAACACAACGCAAAGGATAATACTACCATCTATGAAAAACACCACTATGCGATCATAAGCCATTACATATGTGTGCAACTACGCAACATTATGTATCTAATTTGGTGTCGTGAATCAGGATTCTTATATATCTTTATTTGGAGCCCTGATACCATGATGTAAAGATGTTATCATTCCGAACCATGGAAACACAAGAAATGTATATTGTTGCGGTGTTAACATCTATTAAAGTTTTTGTGAGACTCGAATTTTGAAGTGAAAATTGTGAACAGATAGGAAAATAGTTTTATTTGGGAAAGAAAATGAATATCAATTTTGAAGGTGAAGCAGTGGAATTATTTTGTATTGAAATATGAAAAAAAAATATTGAAATTATAGATGATTCCTAAAATTCTGACAAAAGACAATATTTAAAAAAATAAATAAATATACTAAATAATATTTAAATTAAGAGTCACAGATAGAAAAGGAAATTTTAAAAAAATATAGATATAGGGCAATATAATATATTCAAAAAGTGAAAACAATATATTATAGAACGGCAAAATAATAATAATAATAACAATAATAATAATAATAATAATATAATAATAATAATAATAATAATAATAATAAATAATAATATAATAATAATAATAATAATAATAATAATAATGCATTGATGCTATACGTATTTTATTTAATTAAAAAGAAGAGAGGGAGAGATGAAAATAAAAATTGCAGAATTTAAATGAATATTTTAGTGCGTTTTATTTTTCAAAATAAATGAAAATGCGTTTACTTACAATCAAGCGTTTCGGAATAGATCTTCGAATATTAATTTGTACCGTTAATGGCAATGTTTTGTTAATATCAGTAACAAAGATGTGTCGATTTTTATTTCAATTTTTGTATGTTACTGTTGGAATTACATAAACAGTTGGTCCATTATTTAAGGTTGTTACGTTTTTATTTTCTGTCAAAATGACTCAAGAAGATGATGGCAATAAAAACACGTACATTATAAGTTTTGATAATTGAAAAATGTCTTATGGTATTTATTGTTATATTACAACATCATTGGTTATATTTTTCTCCCGTCAATAGGGATGAATTGGTAGGTTGATATTGACTCTTGAGATTCATGGGTTCATGACAAAGAGCAAAGTTTTATATCTGTTTGTATTCTTGGTAATAAATGTGTGGTTAACGCAGCCAAGTAATCGACAACAGAGCTTATTTAGTTGTGTAATGAGACATGGCGTTATAATAGATTACATAAGACATTTGGATTTTATCACTGGAAATTAAGTTGAAATGATTTATGCGGAATATGAGTCAATCGTTGTTTTGTTTAGTTTTGTTTTGAAACGCGTTTCATCGTGATTTTTAAAAGGAGACATATTCTCATAGTAACGGAATAACGGACTTTTGGTTTAAAGTCGGAGAACAAATAAAATGACGGAGTATTAATTATTATGAAAGACTAATGTCTTGTAATGGGAGTTAAAATGTTATTACGGAAGAATAACAAAATATTGAAAATGCATTACCATGTCATGTGAGCTGATGATATTTGTGACACAAGTGGTTAACTTGTTAAGAATCAGCGAATTATAAGTAACCCATATGGTAAAATGCTGTTAATGCATAGTGGGTAAATAAGCGCAATGATGTAAGACGCGGTGATTAAAGTGCACATGATTTAAATTACGAGACGCAGGAATGAGGCGTTCGGGAATATTTTATTTTGCGTTTGATTAAAGCGCATTGTTTAACATTATGAAATGATACAGAAGGCGGATAATTTTTATAAATACGATGCGCGTGGTTAAAGCGCACACAATTATCAATGCTATATTAAGAGGCGCGAGATAACGTCGCAATGAGTTATATGAATATTTTTATAAGCCGAGGGCAAAGGCGCGAAACATTGAATTTTTATTGACCAGAGTGTATATCGTTTCTGCAAATATTTTGATTATCATATTTTCTCCTATAGATTCGCTGTTGTAATTGTAATCAATATTTACTGCGTGGTTTGAATTTAACATTTATATCATAAAGTGTGTAACTGAGTTGAAGAAGAAGTTATGTTCAATTGTCAAATCTTAAGTGTGTAATCAATCGGCAATCAGTTGAAATGGTAGGAAGTGCTACGATAACATAAACAAAATCATATTTCATTAAATTAGGGATTTTCTAAGGGAATAATTCGAGTTAATCAAAGGCAGAAGTAGTGTTTGCACTAAAACATGATACAGTCATCACGAAAGAGGACACTTGCAACCATCAGTCATAACGGGAACGCTGATGACAACGACAGAGGCAACTCAAACACAGCCACAACAGAGGTCGGGAAATGTCCTAATCCCTTTGGTCTATCCACGAATACATTAAAATGGAGTAACAATCTCGACTACGCCATTGATACGTCCAGAATCAACACAATCTACAGACTACAAATACACAGCAACCTCAATTACATCGTACCTTTCAACTTATACAAACTTGACAGAATTCATAAAATAATATCTGTATCAACACAGATTTCTTCCATGAACCTTTTTTATATTTACATTCTTTATTGAACAATTGGATTACTTGTATTTACTTCTACGACAACAATACCCAACGATGTACGATGTCAATAATTACATAAACGTTCAAGATACGATTGTTTTTACAAAAATGATGTCCAATTGTGAACAATACTACTTCCATCATATTCAGTGTGGAGCGTATTCAAATTTAAACTTATGTCAATATACAAGTGTGCAGCACCCATATCTACAACTTATAAACATTGAATATTATAATAACGCCTGTCTTAGTATCATTGTAAAAGATAAAGGCTATATATGTATATAAGACAATGCAGGAAAAAGTATCGCAAAACGCCACATGAGCGATTTCCTTGGATTCATTATCGTATGATATTCAACAACCTGCGTTCAAATAACGAAAATATTGTTGACCTTATTCGACCCTACTACATACACTACTAGACTACGTTATTGTTACATCCTCTACCTGGTGTGTGGACTCACGTCACCCACCGGTACTCTACAGATTACATCATCTACCTGGTGTGTACTCACATGCCACCTCATCAAAACTCGATCAACAAACACAGACAATTACAACACACGACCTCTGTCGACTACTACACACGAACTCTTTGTCAACACATGGCTGAGTTCACAACTTTCTTTTGACTTGCTGGATAAGTCAAACTTCATTTAAATTCAAGATCTCGCACACAGTTAATCTTGAATTTTTACAATTTCATCTACAATGAGATTCAACGTTTACACAAGACAACCACAAATATCTACGAGGAGAATCGACCCAGATGCCGGAGATGAATGGATTACAGCGACGTCACAAGACCAAGAAACAACCCAACAGGTTAAGCATACGTTTGCTACCTGTGCTGTAGAGTCTTTTTTCGTCCCAAATTCAAAAGACTCGAACAAATACAACACACTAATTGCAAAAGTTGGTCACTTTAGTAACAGCCCACAATCACATACTGTGTTAGATTTTACTTATTTAGTTATTTACACTGTACTAAATATGAATAAGTCGGACAGACTAATGACTGATTATTTACTAAACACTAAATATGTGATGTGAACAAGTCGGACAGACTAATGTCTGATTATTTATTAAACACTAAATATTTGAATGTGAAGACATTATGGTGATAATTCGAAGACATTTACAGAGGAAAAAGTTTTAATTAATTAACAATAATTAAAGTGAATTTATGACACTTGGGCTATTCAGTGACCATAACACACACAACAATGCAACACGTAGACTAGATACAATCACCTCAACTCTTATAGTTGATATATTTTTTTCATTACATGAAAACTCATTCTAAATGGAGACAATGACTTAATTAACAATTACTGACAATTTTTACAGGACGACCATTCTCAAAACGAACGGATTACTGAGAAATGTGACCTCTGATGGATGACCTCAAAGAACAATTTGATATCAATGTAGTTGTAAACTACACCCTGATGACTTAAAAAGCTTTAAAAATTGAACCATCAACAATGAACAATGAATGATAATAACTTCAACTTGAATTTTAAAATGATGATAATGCTATTATTATGATTTATTTTTAAATATTTTTTTATTACTAATTGAAATGTAATCCTTCGTATATGGATCTAGATGTCTATAATATATTATTTGTACCACATATTATAAGTAGGAATTAATGTAATAATGTTGTTTAAATGGAATCATACAATATAAGGGAATATACAAGGTACTGGTTTTGATATGCCAGTAAATGAGTAGACATACATGGAAGCTGAGATTATCACCCATGTCGTAAAGAGTTAAATTTGAGATTGAATAAGACAACGTGAGTATATCACAAATGGAATTTGAACCATCCTTTTTCACGCAATACTATTTATGTGTGATGGGATATGACGAGAATTAAACACTTTTATTGCTATGAAGATGGAAGTTAAGGTGAAAAGATATTTTTTCTTTGAACTTTTAATTACTTGATATCTTACTGTCGATGTTGTAATGCCTTAAAAAGTATAATCGATAAATATATAAATGTTTAATCAACTTTCGTGTTGGTAAATTTAAATTTTAATCACTTTTAAATGATAGATACCTTACTGTTGATGTTGTAATTTGAAAGAAAAAAAATCTATAATCGATATATATATCTATTTAGATGTTGTAATCAAATTTGATGTTTGTGAATTTATCAATGTTGTAATACTATAAAACCTATAATTGATATATATGAATGTTGTAATCAACTTTGGTGTTTTTGAATTTAAAGTTTAAAGTTTTTAAATATTTAACTGGTATAAGTATTATCATTTTAACATTTATTTATTACATTTTAGTTGGACATTACATATATATTTAATCTCTCACTGTAATTTTTTTGAATTGAAATTGTTTTAAAGTCAATTTAAATTCTAAGAAAGGGGCGTATGTAAGAGAGTTAGCTTATAGCAAGTGGGTTTAATGAGTTCACAGTGCTTGTATATCAGTTAAACTTGGTCATTATATGAGTAGTCTAGGTCAGTTTTACGTTCCAAAGTTAAAGGATTGGTCATTATATTGAGTACTAGAAAATTACTTTCTTTGATCGTGTTACTTGGTTATTGGGGATAATAGCATCAAATTATAGTTGGAATTTATTATTTGGGCGTACAGATTATTTGGCGTACTGAACTAACGTTTACCAAAAGTAATATTATATCATAAAAGGCGGGGTTTAACACCAATATGTAGGAATTGACGTTTCAGGTTTGATTATGATTTGGTCTTACTCTTAGGGTTTGGATTATAGACTGACAGGGAACTGTCAAAACTGCAAGGGGGCGTGGAACCAATGGAATTGTGGGTAAAATTTTGATAGGGATAAAAGAGGATGTTTCGAGGAAAACGGTAGGATTCAACTTGACCATGAGCTGCACACTTTAAACCTTTTGTGCTCACCATCATTTATTTGCTTTTACGAACTTAGAAATATTCCACGTATATTGAAAATGGTTACTTAGGCAAACTGACTTTACATGTGGACTGATTTTACGGATTTGGAATTTATGAAACTGATTGAATTATGACAATGCTATTTGATTTGGATTTGGAATTTATCATGATTTGGATTTTGAATTTATCACAAACAAATAAACTGTAAGAAATGAAACTTGGAATCTGGACTTTTATTTGAATGTTTTGGTGTTGTGCATTCAATTATCATCACCGGCCCTTGAACTCTTTCGTCATTATTAACATCTACAACACAACGCAAAGGATAATACTACCATCTATGAAAAACACCACTATGCGATCATAAGCCATTACATATGTGTGCAACTACCCCACACTAGCTAGCAACGCTCTATCGGCTAGTTCTACTTCTACAACGGATGTTGTGACGTTCCTGCCTACTTACCATCTGCCACATCCTTCCACCTTCCACTCCACAGCCGTTTCAATTCGCCACCTCCTCCACTTAGGGCAAGTCACAACACTGCCGTACTGTTGAAAACCACATATTTAGAAATTTGGCCAGAAAACTCGTCCTTCAAATATCGATCGATTTAAATGACCCTCGTCTTAGCAAAAACTTTCAAACCTGGGACTTCGCGAAGGTTTGAAAGTTTTTGCTAAGACGAGGGTCATTGAAATCGATCGATATTTGAAGGACGAGTTTTCTGGCCAAATTTCTAAATATGTTTTTTTTTCCCAGAGCACGACAGAACAATGTTTGATGCAATCTGTTCATAGATGTCAAAACATCGATTGTTGATGTAGGGGGGCAGGCTGAGTAAATGGATACCAGATATTTTCAGGAAAACCCGACAATTTTATATATTATTATTATTTCTATCTAAGTGGTGTACTTACCTGCTTGTTTGCCCGCCTACAAATTTTAATGTGGTAGGATTCATTGCATTGAACACAACAGCGATAACATTATAGGATATTCTATAGTATAAGAATTGTCTAAAAGTAAACCTCCAGAGTCTATCTAAACCACAAAACAAAAAGAAATAATGAATGACACAGACACACACACACACACACAGAGAGAGAGAGAGAGAGAGAGAGAGAGAGAGAGAGAGAGAGAGAGAGAGAGAGAGAGAAAGAGGGGGGGGGGGGACCCTAAACAAACCAAATAACAAAACAAAACAAACCCCGCATACGGTAAATGATAAATATACAAGGCATGCTAACATGGACAATGAATAGGAAAGTTAGATAGCTTGATAAATTATTATAATATCCCCATGTCGTAAGGTTAAAATACCAAATGAAAGAATTTAACTACCTGAATCAAATTTACAACTTATTATCTTAAAATAGAAGAGTGTCCTGGATAAGGTTTCTTGTCCGAATATCAACAATTGCAGGTTCCAGGTTCCGATTTCTAGCAATGTTATTTTTTCTGATGGCTCTCACGTCAAGCCTTGATTTGGTAGCGAACGACGTATATGCAAATAAGTGCACGTCGGTTTACATCATTTCCTGATAGAAACAATGAAAACAAAGTTTTAAAAAGTTTTTCTTTTCAAAATAACTTATTATCAGAGTATTTCTATGGAGAACGTCATAACATAAAAGCGATCTTTTGGAACAGTCCCAGATCCCCCCCCCCCCCCCCCCCCCCAAATAAGGCCAAATGGAAACATTAATCCATTCAAAGTAAGAATTTCCAGGAAAAGGACATTTTTTTTTTAAATTTTGAAATTTTAGGGGCAAAATTCACCATCGTCAAATAAGTAATTAATTTTGATATAGCATCAGTAACACACTTTATAGTCACTTGGAACAACTACCAAAGACGTCTAACTTCTACGTCATGGCACAAGACCGAAGGGCTAGAGCTCAGGTGGTCGCTGGTTCGGATAAGTAAGTAAGGTATACGAATCAATCCAATAATTCATTTTTAAAGAATTGGCTTCACCCCGACGTCACAACGTTTTGAGACGAATTGTCACTCTTCATGAAGTTATTTATTTATTTATTTATTTATGTATTTATTTATTTATTTATTTATTTATTTATTTATTTATTTATTTATTTATATTTATTTATTTATTTATTTATTTATTTATTTATTTATTTATTTATTTATCTATTATTTATTTATTTATTTATTTATATCTATGTATCTATTTATTTATTTAATGTATTTATTTATTTATCTATTATTTATTTATTTATTTATTTATCTATGCATCTATTTATTCATTTATTTATGTATTTAATTAATTAATTTATTTGTTTATCTATTTATTTATTTATTTATTTATCTATTTATGTATTTGATTAATTGATTAATTTATTTATTTAATTCGTTTATTTATTCATATTTATTTATTTACTTTTCAGATTACATGGAAGCCAAAGACTGCGGCAATCGCAAAGCCTTGGGCGGTGCCGTGGTGTACAGCCATTCCCCAACCAACGGGGACTACTACCGCCACAATATAGAATGTCACATCACCTTCCAGGCCGAGTACGAACATTGGAAGCTGATGCTGAGGATGCAAGAGATGGACATACCGGATAAGACTGAGAATGGATATTGTAACGACGCCGTGTACGTGTACGACGCTAAAAACACATACGCCAAGGGCATGGTAAGTCGATTAAACATTTCCCCCCTTAACCCTCTCCTTACCAACCCTTTTCACGATTTTCCACTAAACATCAGACCCATCTGACATAAGAATTGATTTTTAAGCCTTTTCTCAAAAGAAATAAATGCACGTACATTGCAGAATTAAGTTCTTATAACTAGATAGATATAATTTTTTAAATCTTCAAAACATTTTTTAGAACAAAAGAAAACTGAATGAGATAAATGTTGGTTGAATCGTAACAAATGTGACGATTTTCCTGTTGTTGGTAAGGAGATGGTTAAGAAAAGAAAGGAAAAACTTCCTCAGAGCCATTATGACCATGGAGCCGGAGTTTATCCCGGTTGGTATAGCGTGAAACTGACAATAGCAATTGCTCGCTACTCTTTGGATAGGAGGCTAGTCAATCGCAAGATACTTTCCGCTAAATCTAACAGACCCGGTAACCCAATCTTTGCTAGATGGACAGCCAGGTGATGTCGTGATGTGCAGCCACTCTCCAACAAGTGGGGACTACCACCGCCACATTATTTAAAAAAAGAATAAAAAGAAATTGATCTTTATATAACGCAATATCCACTAAATGTCCTCAAAGCGCTTTTCAAGGGGTCCCTGGTCAACAGCAACATTTAAAGAGCTTTTTCCAAGGACTCAACTATGCCCCGAGCTCGAGGCTCGAACCCAGGACCTTCCGATCCGAAAGCGAGTGTCATACCACAAGACCACATAGCCACATAGGATGACACGACATCACCTTTCAGGCGAGTACGAGAATTGGTGGGTATCTTGATAGCTCAGTTGGTAGAGCACTCGCTTCACAACCAGAGTGACCAAGATCAATCCCGGGTTAAGTCGAGATTCTTTTCTGATCCTCCTGTCCACTCAGCAGTGATTGGATAGCTGAATCGGTTAGATTTAGCGGAAAGTACTTAGTGATAGAAAGGCTAGCGTCCTATCCAAAGGATAGCAAGCAGTTCCTGATTTCAGTTTCTTATTATAGAAACCGGGATAGTCTCCGGCTCAATGGCTCTGAATGGCATTTTAAAAAAACGAAAATTGGAAGCTGATGACAATAATGATGATGATGATGATGATTATGATGATGATGATGATTATGATGATAATAATAATAATAATAATAATAATAATAATAATAATAATAATAATAATAATAATAATAATAATAATAATAACAATATTAATAATAATGATAATATACTAATAATAATAATAATAATAATAATAATAATAATAATAATAATAATAATAATAATAATAATAATAATAATAATAATAATAATAATATGCAATTCACTTAATATTCATTTTACGAATCCATGCCTCATAAAAAACACGTTTTCTCTTTAAACGAATGTCGATAGATGAGAATAAAATGTCTATTCGTATACCGATATAGGATTTAAAAAAAAGAATAATAAATGAAAAAAAATTTTAAAAAGAATTCGACATTCATGCTCCATGGTCTTACAGTTTTAATAGAGATGTCATAACATTCATCTCTCCCTCTAGACAAGCGGCAGGGCCGCATTTCTAGTTTGTTTTGATTCGGGGTTTTCATGTGTGGCAGGTTTTTATGTGTACGTACGTAGTATGTGCACTGAACGAGAGAGTGCGACGCCGGTTGCATTGCGCATGTCCGCGCGGCGATGTTTGCCTCCAATGTTTGTTTAAATGTGCCACGGATTGTAAGTTTAAATGGGTGGCCACAATTTTTGACTTTCGTTTCTACAATTTAGCGCGAGAGATGCCAAAATGTCATTTGGAGATGAAAAAAAAAAAATAACAAGTGTAATGCACACACAAGGATTACAACAATAGTTTGGTCTTTACTGTTAAAAATTAAAAAATTGACAACTTCCTGGTCATTATTGTTTTAATACAAGCCCCTAATTCAGGCACAATTCAGACATTATATATAAAAGAATGTGGAAATACTCTTTTTAAAATTATTTTTTTTAACGATTTTTATACGAGTCGGGCTAAAGAATCCACCATCAGTATCAATTTAGCAGTAAAAACCAATATGGACCTTGCTTTATCTAACCTGCATGTTATGATGACGATCGATTTGGACTACAAGTTCAGAGTTTTCCGAAGACACCTTCAAAAAGCGACTGAAATCTTACTCGTACATCATGCAATGCCTACACGACAATCTGTGGTTGGTCGTGACGTTAGCAGCTGTCGTCAAAATCACATTCGATATATTCAGCAGCTTTAAAGAAAAACAAAAAAGAAAACAAAAAACAAAACAAAACATAACACAACCACATAAAAGCAACAAACAAATAAAAACCTAACCAAAACAAAACAAAAAACAAAACACAAGTTAACAAGCAAAAAAGAGAAAAATATTAAGAGAGAGAGAGAGAGAGATAGATAGATAGATAGAGAGAGAGAGAGAGAGAGAGAGAGAGAGAGAGAGAGAGAGAGAGAGAGAGAGAGAACAAAACAAATCTAAACCAAAAAAAAAAAGAAAAAAATAATTGGAAAAAAAATGTTAATTAAAAGAAAGAAAAGTTATACAAATCACTGATCAAATTTTGTTTGCTTTGTATTTACGATAATTGAAGACACATTAATCAGCTCAGCTTGTCTACTCAAAAGACCATGAGCTATAAGACATAATAATTTGTATGTCAATTGAAACCCGGCCATGTTGCGGGAAAATAGACCCACAAAGACCCCCCCCCCCCCTCCCCCCACCCACACACAAACACGATTCACATTAGGTTTAGCAAATCAAACGTATCGCGCATCGCGCATCACGTATCACGTGTCTATCACATGATCATTCTCATTATACCTGGAAATAGTGGCCTATTGCAATTATTACTTGGATGTCATAATGTAAATATTTTTGTGACCCATATAAAATCGCACAACGGCATTATTTTTACGTCGAATGAGAATGGTCATGTGATAGATACGTGATGCGTGTTACGTATTATCTGCTAAACTTCTCTACTTTGTATATTCTTCATATGAATTGAACGACATTTCTTCTTAAGTCATCATAAAACATTGTGCATTATTGTACTCAAATCAAATTGTAATCAAATTAAATCATTCGGTTAACGATTACAATATATATTTTATTTTATAATACTGCTGTCATTTTACTGGGGAAAAAGCTAGCAACGAAAAATATATTAATAAATGTTCACACAATTTCCTATTCACCTGTAATGTTATATTGCACCGCCTGTTACGCCTAATTACCTTCTGTTTTCTTTCTACACCTGTACTTCTTGTTTAACATCATCTTTCAATTTTCGCCTCATTTCCACTGGCGAGAAATTCCTTTCTTCCCCTTTTGTTGATAAAGTCATCATCATCATCCCACGTTTCTCTATCTCACCTACTTACCACTTACCACCCTCCTTATCGCATTGCTCCGCCTACTCAAGTCTCTCTCTCTCTCTCTCTCTCTCTCTCTCTCCTCTCTCTCTCTCTCTCTCTCCTCTCTCTCTCTCTCTCTCTCTCTTCTCTCTCTCTCTCTCTCTCTCTGTCTATCTATCTATCTATCTATTTATCTATTTATCCCTCTGTCTTTCTAACTATATATATATATATATATATATATATATATATATATATGTATATATAATATATATATAATATATATAATATATATAATATATATATATATATCGATATATTAAGCTGACCTTCATCTTCTTAAAACTTCTTGAACCTGGTATTTCAAGGAGCTAATTGAGAGAAGTCCCAGGTTTTAGAGTTTTGACAGTATGAGGGTCAGTTTGAAATATCGATATGATATAATTTGAAGGATGAGTTTCTTTGGTCAAAATGTTTTAAAATGTGTTTTTGTCTTCTTCAGTGTACGGTATTCAAATACGCTTCAACAGTCATGACGTCACTTCCCTCGTCATGACGCATGGTAACTTAGTAACTGGCTCTAAACTATCGGAACAATGGCGGACGCCCTTATGAAATATTTCTCCGACGAGCATAAAAGTGTATCCAGAGGAGAAAAACATAAATATGATCATATGTTTTAACTTTTATACATTCTGATCACAAGACATATGAAAAGTTCTAGCCAGCATGAAGGATACAAATTAACGATTTTATTTCTTTAGAAGCACGATGGTGGGCGACGTGACATCAGACTATTGAATCCAATTGAAGGGTCTTAATACCTGCCATAATATGTAACTTGAGTGGTGTGTGAGTGCGCACAGTGCATGGGGTGAGAGGTTGTCGGATCAATGTTTGCTGCAGATGACATTTGAGTGTGGTGGAGTAACTTGATCAGATGGAAAAATAAATAAAGAAAATTGTATAAGATTTACTGTTTTTAAAAGAGTGGGAAATACGTTGCTAAATTATTCTGCAAACAGAAACACACACACAAGCACACTTACACGCACACTCGCATACAGAAAAAAGAGAGCGAGAGATAGATAGATAGTTAGATAGACAGACGGACGGACAGACAGGCACACACACACACACACACCACACACACACACAGAGAGAGAGAGAGAGAGAGAGAGAGAGAGAAGAATGAATTTCATTGTTATTAATAATAATATTAATTAATCGCCCTAGCTCACTTTGCGGCGCTGTATTGCGGCTGACGCCTGGGTTATTCCAGTCTTCCCTTGGAATAGACCCCAAAGACAAATTTCCCCTTGTGGATGAAAAAAGGGAATTTATTTTATTTATTATTTTTTTATATCTTTCTGCCATCTAAACATTATAAATGATAATATTTTAGAAAATCCAACGCCACCAAAATTTCCATGTTATTGAAATGAACATTTCGATGGCCTTGCCATAGAAAAGGAAGGAAGTTGTCTGAAAGGGACTCGAGCCAGGGACCTTGGGCTAGAGTGCAATGTCTTATCCACTCAGCCTCGCCCCCCCCCCCCCCTTCCCCCCACCCACACTGCAATATGTAATCGGGCGTAGGAAAATATACGTGAAAAAAAGCCAGTATAATAGGACACTGGATACGAACTCGGAAACTTGGTTAAAGCCAGCGTTACAACCAACTGAAACACCGACGCGACAGAATAAATATTGTATTATTTTAGTTATGTCAGTCTCAATTTCGGGGTTCAACGACACGGTAAATATTATATTAAAACAGGCTAGCCTTCAGACCGTCAATAATGACTCAACCAATCGACTCGTTCATATTATTGACCACTCGATGTGGCCGTCACTGACCCCTGAGTGGACGTTGTCCATTATATTACGTTATGTAATGATTTGAACAAACCTCTCGTAAGCTGTGTTAATATTTTCATGATTTCCCGATATTGACTTTTATGGTCTGAGAAGAGAATAGGTTTTGTCGTTTACCGACAAATGGCTATGATCATTATTCTTAAGTGACTGAAAAATGTCTCAGATAGTATAGCTCTGACCTGCACGCGTTATCTCAGATTAAATCCGCATTATGCCACCCCCAACCCCCTAAAACAAACCAAACCAAACCCTCTCTCCTCTAAAAAAAAACATTAAAAAAAGAACAAAATAAAACTTAAAACCAAAAAAAAAAATAAAAAAAATGTAAACATCAAAAAACAACAAAAGAAAAAAAAAACAACAAACACAAACAAAACAACTCCCCCTACAAAACACACACACGCCGACACACAAACCGCAAACAACACCGAAAAAATATCAAACCCTCTCGTAAAGTAATAATACCGAATCCTTATTATTATTATTATTATTATTATTATTATTATTATTATTATTATTATTATTATTATTATTATTATCATTAAGCACACAGAAGCGTTTCTGTCCTGTCAGACTGCAACAGAATTGTCCGTTAGCCTTTAGATTAGACCATTTACGACAGATTAATTTAACTTTTACCCATTTAACCCATTCACGAAACTCCTGAGTGGACAGGAGAAAATTAATCTGTCACATTTCACAGAATCGAATTCGGGCCATTGCAGCAAGTCTGGCGTTTTATTTTTAAAAAATCCGTTTGCCCAGTGGAATGGAGCGGTGAGCAGCCTGTTAAATCTGGTTCTGTCCTCGGACATGGGAGGGAAGCAGGGCAAACCTACTCGTTATAGGAACTGAATTTCTCCCATCCATTTAGCCTTCCTGAAGTTCCATCTGCAGAATGGGAGAGACTGCACCCTTGGAATTGTTACCCCCGCTGTGACAAAAACCGGCCTGTGTTGGCAATGCGGGAAGTTGCCGAGGACTGTCCGCTTTAGCTGCAGCGGTTCACCGTTCGCTCCCTTCGTGACGAGGGTGAGGTCAGGAGTATAATCCTACTTATGGTGGGTGCCCCTAAAGATACCCTTGCTGTAGGATCGTACTCTTGGTGTAGATCCATGAGTGAAGTTGTCTACCTGCCTCATTGGTACCGGTGGTGTAGTCCAAGTCGCTCTAGGTGGTTTGTAGATGTTGTCCAACTTCAGCCCACCTACCTCCACAGAAATTCTATTCACCCCGCTGCTGTCCGTTGCGCTCTCAATTACCCTTACCTCCGAAGGCTCGTAAGCGTAAACGCTCACCCCTCCTTTGAGCCTCGAAGTGTCCTCTAGCTGGACCACCGTATAGCCTGGGATCTGGAATCGAGAAGATTGCGAGCGTGAATAAAGATTGGTCTCCTGCAGCGACATCTATATGAAATCCTAGGTCTCCTGTAATAGGAGGGTATCTATCAACGCTATCGATATTGAGGGACAATCTCGCATTTTCCAGTTGACGGTGTGTTGGGACTCGTCCTTCAAACATCAATCAATTTAAAATGACTCTCACCCTCTCAAAAACTTTCAAACCTGGGACTTCATGGTCAAGGAACTCCTAGATTTTGAGAATGTTTGACATGATTGGGGTATTTTAATAGTTCGGTATTTGAAGGACGAGTTTTCTAGCCAAATTTACAGTTTTGTTTTTGTTTGTATGTATTTTTTTTTTATTGTTGATGTTTTTTGTTTTTTGTTTTTTTTTTGGTGTTTTTTTAATTTGCTGTTGTTTCTTGTTTGTTTGCATTTTGTTGTTGTTGTTTTTTTAAATTTTTTTATATTTTATTTGGTTGCAATTTTCTTTTAGAGATGCCGTCATTTCCTGTGGAGACAGACAGATAGGCCATTGCCAATAAATATAATAGTTCTATTTTCATGTGGGTGGGCCGATGGCGTGATTGTTAATACACTCCTCGAGTTAAAATGTCTCCAAATGTCAATGGATCTTAAGACCCTTCACCTAACCATTCCGTGAGCACAATATTCCAAAACTGGATACAGGATAATGAGTTTTGGAATAACATAAAACCGCGTTTTTTGTTGTTGTCTTTTTTTAAAAGGGCATTACAAATATTGCACGTCAAGAAAAATACTTTTAACGTATTTTTCTTTTGGTTGTCTTCGTTCCTGGCATCCCTTAGCCCACCCAGAAACAGTATAAATTATAAATGACAATTATCAACTCCAACTAAGATCTCCGAAAGATCTTATATATATATATATATATATATATATATATATATATATATATATATATATATATATATATATATATATATATATATATGTACGATAATGCCATCTATTAGTTTAATTTTATCCGTAAACAATTTACCTTAGACGTCACAACCCCCTATTGAGGAGTTCTTGGCCAACTACGAATAAAGTGTGTTGTCTTATCCCTATGACATTTAAAACAGCGTTAATGTCATTGCCATGGCATTTTTCTTACCCACAACCCCATCCCTTATTCTGTTTGTTATTCTTACTTAATCCCAACCGCTCAGCATTCATTGTAACACTCAGTAGATAGATAATAGTGTGCGCTTGGATAAGAAGCTCACAACATTGCCATCCGGAAGTATAACGAACCAACACACAAAACTATGTGTAACCTTTAACGTTTATAGTCTGGTTAATACAGTTTAGTGACAATTACTCATAAACGCGGATGACAAAAAGCATAACACAGTCCTGAGTGGCGTCAACTTCGTTCTATCTATAGAAAGGACGAAATTGACGTCACTCTGCTCTTTGTTATTGTTTTTAGACAGTCATTTTGGTAATGAACCTTCAATGTTACACATGGTTTTGTGTGCTGATTAGCAGATGTTGTGAGTATTTTACTTAACCCATAGCATCAATATACTAACTGGGCTATCTGAATATAAGGATCTACAAATAACTAGTCCTTGAGAGCCAGAGTTTATCCCGTTTTCTATAGCGTGAAACGAACAAAAGTAATTGCTCATTACCCTATGGATAGGACGCAAGTCTATCGCAAAGTACTATTGGCCAATAAATGTGTTGTTTTCATTTTCAGAGTCAAATGGGTTCTCAATAATTGGCCTACCATTGTACATATTACTGTCACCGCTTATTCTTCCCCCCCCCCCCCCCCCCCCAAAAAAAAAAAAAAAAAAAAAAAAAAAAAAAAAAAAAAAAAAAACCTAGAGCGTTTATATAGCGCAATATCCACTTAAATGTACTCAACGCGCTTTACAAAGGGTCCCTGACCAACAGCAACACGTAACATGTAGAACGAGACATGACGCCTGATAGGCGATATTACGATTTTTTTTTTTTCGGACAGAGACAACGCTGTTAACGACCAAGTACTCATTTTACACCTGAGTATGGTGAGCGAATGTGGGCAAAGAGTCTTTTCAAAGGACTCAACTATGCGCCCAGCGAGGCTCAAACCAAGGACCTACCGATCCGAAAGCTAGTGTCATACCACTAGACCACATTGCTGCATTGATGACCTTAGGTTTAAAATGTGTCATTTAACTCATTTTAAAGATTTGATCGACGCAATATTGCGATGGGAGTGTGCGAGAGAAAGCTTTTGAATTAAAAGAAAACAACCCTGACTTGTATATAGCGAAATATCCACTAAACGTGCTCAAAACGCTTTACAGAGGGACCCTAGCCAACAACAACACTTGACGTGCAGGACGACACAATTGAAATTATTCCTCGTTATTTCTCTGGGATTGAAACCCACGACGTTTTAGTCACTATTGTTGGATTTCACTGCAACGCCATACTCAAACCTGCCTTCTAGCCTGTGCGGTTATCGGATTGAAAGGTCCTTGGTTCGAACCTCGCTTGGCTCATGGTTGAGTCCTTAGAAGATACTCTTTATTCACATTTTATCACCGTACTCAGGTGTAAAATGAGTACCTCACCGTTAACAGCGTTGTCTCTGTCGGGAAAAAATTGTAATATCGCCTAACAGGCGTCATTTCTTGTCCAACATGTTAAGTTGTTGGCCAGGGATCCCTTGTATAGCGCTTTGAGCACGTTTAATTGATAGTGCGCTATATAAAAGTTCAACTTTATTTTTCTATTACGAACAATTCGTAGAATTACAAAATTTTGGCTTCAATTTCAGAAAGTCATTAAAACTTTTTGAAAACGAAAATTGATGCCAGACTATACAATTTTAGGGATTTTGAAGCGTTAATTAATCCTTGTAAGGGTAAATAGTTGATTGTCAGAGAGAGTATTTTATACCGACTACAATTATTTTATCTCCTAAAAATTAGAATTTTTAAATTCTCAAGGAG
The DNA here is from genome assembly GCF_034508935.2 of Berghia stephanieae. NCBI lineage: Eukaryota > Metazoa > Mollusca > Gastropoda > Nudibranchia > Aeolidiidae > Berghia > Berghia stephanieae. Next base: position 15,009,793 of record NC_088366.1, on the reverse strand, counting down.
GCAGGCATGCGTACTGTTTCCGTACAAAGTGATAGAAAGCTGCGAGAAGCTGTGGATTGTATATATACAACGTAATGAGCAAAAATGAATAGAACAGCTTCGCTTTGGAGATGGTACCAGCAACAAGACGTGCCACTCTTCTGATGTCTGTCTCGGTTTTTAAGTGATGTAGTAATATTATTATTGCTTTTTTTATTATCTGGAGAAGGGGTTTGAACCCGAAACGTGTTTGATATTTCTTAGGTACCGAATTCGATCACCCGCCGCTGCGCTGTGTGGTATTGAGCAAGTCACCTCGCCCTAGCTAAATTTTCGGCGTTGCACTGCGGCTCACGCCTGGGTTATTCCAGTCTTTCTTGGTATAGACCCTAGAGACAAATTTCCTCTTTGGGATGAATAAAGGAAATTTTATTTTTTATTTATTTTATTTATTTCATTTATTATTTATTTTCAAATCTGTTTTATTCATCTTTATTGATTACTGTTTCCATAATACGTGGTATGATAAAATCTCATCATTTGATATTAATTTTTTGTTTGTTTGTTTGTTTCTCACCACAGGCGGGTGCCGGAGGTACGGGAGGCCTGTGTGGTCAGAATTTACCAGAGACTCTGACATCTACGGGACAATACATGACCGTTGTTTTCAAGTAAGTTGTTTCTTTTTTTGTTTGTTTTTGTTTTGTTTATATGAATAAAAAACTAGATGGAAGTGGACAGATACCTGACTACAGACAGATATATCCCTCTCTCACCCTTCCCCCCCCCCCCTCTCCCGACATTCACATATTCTTTTTTTTTTTAACCCGGAAAAGACAACAAAGCATGTTTAAAACAAAAAACAAAACAAAACAAAAACAGAATGTTTTTAAAAGGTACAAACGAGAAAACAAAACAAAACTACAATTCCTCCCCCCCCCCCCCCCCAAAAAAAAAAAAAATTAAAAAAATCAAATAAAACACCAAAAATCCCAAACAAACAAAACAAATCGAAGCAAAGCACACACACATACACACACACATACACACACAAACACAAAGACAAACAAATTACATTACCTGATCTAGAACTAATTTCAACTTTTTTTAAAGAAGTGCTTGTCGTCTTTGATGAATGCATTGCATTCCGTCTCACCTCAATAAAGGGGGAAAGGTTACCAAGGGAAATTCAATATAACAAGTAGCACAATAATCAAAAGACACGCACAACAACAACGCGTTATCCAAACAGATGGGTTGATATAACCAGTTTGCACTCAAAGTCACTCACGAGTCATTCATTACACTCTCATTATCGTATTCTGATTTTTTTTTTAAAAGAAAAAAACCTAAAACATTTTTTTGTTGTTTTGTTTTTGTTTGTTTTTGTTTTTTTCTTTTGGTTTTTTTTTTTTTTTTTTTTTTTTTTGGGGGGGGGGGTTGGGTTTTTTTTTGTTTCTTTGGGGAGGGGGGGGGGGGGGGGTAAAGAACTCCTTTTTAAAAAAAATATCAGTCGATTAAAATTACCCTCATTTTGAGAACAAATCTCATTAGTCCTTGGTTTAAGTTTCGACAAAATGAGCAAAATGTTATCGATCAATATTTGGCAAAACTTTTAAAATGTTATTTTTTTTTCTTCAGATTACGACAGTATTGTCACTTGCCTTTCGAAAAAAAAAAGGAAGAAAAAGAAGAAAAAATAATTGACACCGTGTGTTACATTATTGTTATTGATATCAATAATTCTTGGGATTCTTGACTCGAGATGTTAGATTATGACATCCATAATATGTCGTTTAAAATGCAATTGAATTAGACTCAATTAGGCTTGCAGAATTTGGTGTTGGTTGAGAAACTCCGTCATTTTATCAAGTATGTTCATCAGTCCATAAAATAGACCCGTTCATTAATTTTAGAACAAAACTCACCGCCCTTGCGGCAAGCCGTTGTTGTTATAACTCACTCGACACCTGGCAGCGGAAGTTTAAAACCGAAGACATGCGCACTTGGCACGTGGCCCGTGACGACCGATAAGCGTTTGTGGAAACCAGAAGCCACCCGTCCACGACTATCATCACATCGTGAATTATCCGGGCGGGCATTATCACCGGGGTAGATAATGAAATCGCAAACACCGCTCCAGGATTTTACGATATATCCCGAGATGGTCTGCTTAGGCGATAACAGCCAATTAATTATATTCTATCTACATGTTGATAATTCAGAGAAAACGTCAAGGAAATGGATTTGATAGTTACTGCATTATCTATTCACCATGAGCTGGCCCAGCATCAAAGATTTATTGTAATTCTTTGTTGATTTTGCTGGATAACTGCAATTTTTAAATCCCGAATATGGTCTTCGAGAAATCCGGGGCAACAAAACTCTTATTTTTCAAATCGTAATTTCAATCGAGCATTTTGACAACCAGTCAGGATTAGATATGTAGCCCGTAGACTTTGTATTCCATATCACACTTTTTAAAAAGGGCTCACTGTTAAGTGCATCGTGGATGGCCGCGTTTTCCTAGGAATTTGAGCTTGTTGATTTAATAATATAATTTAATATACTTATGTAGCGCCCATTAATCCACTGACAAGTGCTCTATGGCGCTTTACAATCACTCAGACTTTATAAACTAGCATTCACACTAACACGCTCACACACATACACCCGTACACCCACATACGGAACTTCTCCGCGTCCACATACGCAAACTCTTTACATACACATTACTTACTACCCTAAATTAAAACTTAAAGCATGTTGTTAATTGTCGAAAAACGCTCTTCTAAATAATTCGGTTTTCAATTTCTTTTCAAAGGTTTCTAAATTTTCACTATTCTTAGTATTATGAGAAAGGGAATTCCACAGCCTGGGCGCAATCGGGATTCCATCATGGGTTGAAAAATGAATTTTATAGAAATAGTACTCAGGGCTGGGGAGTGATTTCAGATTATGACGGAAGCTTCCTAAATTCCACTGGAGTAAGAGTGGGCATTCCGTGGCAGCCAGTAGACGAAAGTTTATAGCCATTGGAAGAAAGCTGCTCGACACAACTTGGGTTAGTGTTTACCCAGGGCTCTACTATAGTATGGCCCTGGGTTTACCCATTCACTTCTTCTTGATTTTGAAAAAGCGCCAGCCGAGCTCAGCATCCGGTGTATCATTTCATTGTAGAATGTCGCTGTTGGATCATCGATAGTGTCCAGGCATAATTTGCTCTGGTCTTTTTCGTCTAGTTAGACGGGCATAAGGTTTGTGGTGCAACTTCTACCATCGAACTTGGAAATCATGACAAGCGCTGTCCAAATCAATCAACAGATTATTCACATGTAAAAAACAAACATATCATAACTCAAACACCCCCCCCCCCCACCACCAAAAATAAAAAAAAAACAAAAAAAAAAAACAAAAAAAAAACAAAAAAACAAATAACAAACAAACAAACAAACAAACAAAACGAGGCAAACAAAAAACTCCAATAAAAAACACACACACAAGCAAACAAACATATAACAACAACAACAAAACTCAAAACAAACAAACATGACATCTGTATATTCTTTGTTGTCGTCGACACGTCTGTTTTTACCACGATGAGGCGGTTTGGTCCAATTACGAAAATAACCTTTTAATGCAACAACTTCCTATGCTTCACGCATGTTTCACGCTTTCTAAACCGGGGTAAATTTCGGCTCGTTAGGACTCAACAACTACGTACTGTAAACGACTACCGTTTTCCATCAAGCCGTTAAGTTCAACCCACGATCATTTAAAATTTTTAAAATAGCGTTTTGCATCTTTATCAAAATTCTTTATCATTCTCGACCATAGTATCGTCACGGTCTGTGTGCGTTTCGGTCTTTAACTCTCTCTCAATCCTAACACCGACTATATCCGTAGTTTACCCGGGGTTACTTTTACCCCATGCCTATTTATTACATCATTATGTGACAAATTATAGGCGTAGTATCAAAGCTAATGTTTTATAGCTTTTGCACGTTAATGGTAGTTGAATAAAACTATCATTTTTCATACATTTTTTCCAATTTTGAAAAGTAGCAAAAATCTCTAGGATTGAGTGAGTTAACTCTCTCCTTACCAGCCATTTTCAGAATTTTCACCGAATCTTTGCACCCACCCAACACAAAAATATAATTTTCTTATTTAACCAGAAGCAATAAGTAAATTCTATACATAATATTGTTCAGCAAAATGAGCTCTAATCTACAAAACGGTGTCTTTATGGCTATAACAACACATTTTCTTTAAATTTTGGCGCTGTGCAAAAAATAAATCAGAACGATAAGATAACAATCTTGGTTGATAGTAACGAATGTGAGGATTTCCCAATGGTTGGCATGGAGAGGGTTAACCGTCACCGATGATACGGCAGCTTATTATGTTTGTATTGTATGTCTTTGCGATATTCACGGGGTCTTGTCCCAGCTGTCAAGGCGTTCCTATCCAGGAATCATCACAATACAAAAGGACCTAATCCTACGCTCTTACCTCTCCTATCTCCTTGTTTCCAATAGGATTCAATAGTCTGATGTCACGTCCGCCCAGCAACCAGGATCCTGGTTCTAAACAAAGAAAATCGGTACTTTTTATTCTTCATGTTCGCTAGAACTTTTTCACACGTCATGTGATCAGACTGTATAAAAGTCAAAACACGATCAGATTTCTATAATATAATGATTTTCTCCTCTGGATACACCTTTATGCTCGTTGGAGAAGTATTTCATAAGGGCGTCCGCCATTGTTCCGATAGTTTAGAACCAATTACTAAGTTACTCTGCGTCATTACGAGGGAAGTGACGTCGCGACTGTTGAAGCCTATTATTGTCATGTATTTTTAACCCCCAATCAGCGAGATTGAATCGCCGTCAAATTGAAATTTATCACATTGTTGTGCGGCTTTACAGTCTGTAAATAGTCCATCTATAATTAATTGCTTTGTGATTTTGATTTCTAGCATGACAAACGTCGGTTTTTAGTTAACAATAATTACAGCTACTTCTAGACACCTGCTTACGGCTGAGGCACTGTAGTTACTGTATAACATTCGCCTTCGGATCGGTATATCCCTGGTTCGAGTCCCGCTTTAGTCGGAAAGTTGAATCCTTGGAGAAAAAAACTTTTTACCCACAATTTCTCCCCATATGCCGTGTAACTTGCACGGCATATGGGGAGAAATTGTGGGTAAAAAGTTTTTTTTTCTGTTTTACACTGTAAGATGAATACCTGGCCGGTGACAGCATTATCTCCGTTGAAAAAATAAATAAATCTAGACTAATAGCGCCTTACAGGCGCTTCACGTCTCGTCTTAAATGTTAATATATACTGTTGTACTCTTTTGATATATAAGCGGATATTGCTCCATATAAACGCTTTAGTTTTTAAACAATGGGTTAGTTATAATTGCAGACTTCTCAGTTTCGACCAAGAGATCAGTTAAAGTGGCTATGTGGTCTAGTGGTATGACACTCGCTTTCCGATCGGAAAGTTATGGATTCGAGCATCGCGCTCGACGCATAGTTGAGTCCTTGGAAAAGGCTCTTTACTCACATTCTCTCACCGTACTCAGGTGTAAAATGAGTACCTGGCCGTTAACAGCGTTGTCTTTGTCCGAAAAATTGTAATATCGCCTAACAGGCGTCATGTCTCGTCCTACATGCTGAATGTTGCTGTTGACCAGGGACCCATTGTAAAGCGCTTTGAGCACATTTAATGGATATTGCGTTATACAAAACTCATTTTTTTTTAAAAGCTCAATTTTTTTAAGAGCGATTTGAGAGAGTGAGGCTCTTGGAGCATCATTGCTATCGATTTTTTATTTAAAATGGGAAGATTGAATGTTAGGGATGGATCGTGTAAAACAGGGACCAGCCTGTAAATAGTTAATCTATAATTGCTTGGTGATTTTGATTTCTATCATGGCAAACGTCAGTTTTAGTTAACAATAATTACAGCTGCTTCTAGACACCCGCCTACCGCTGAGGCACTGATCCGCAGAAGAGACACTATTGATGCTGTGCGCTTTGGTAATTTACTCACAACATTCCGCCAATCGAATATAACGTATCAACACACAGAACTGTGTGTAACCTCGATTGTTTGTAGTCTGATTGATACAATTTAGTGAGAACTACACATAAAAATGGCTGGCTAAATACCATAGTAAAGATCTGAGTGACGTCAATTTTGTTGTTATCTATGAATGGTAAGATAGGACGTAAGAAAAACAAATCACAAAGTGTGTGTGTGTGTGTGTGTGTGTGTGTGTGTGTGTGTGAGAGAGAGAGAGAGAGAGAGAGAGAGAGAGAGAGAGATAGATAGAGAACGAGCGAACAAAAAAGAGAGATAGATAGATAGATAGATAGATAGATAGATAGATAGATCGATAGATCGATAGATAGATAGAGAGAGAGAGAGAGAGAGAGAGAGAGAGAGAGAGAGAGAGAGAGAGAGAGAGAGAGAGAGAGAATATATGTGACCAGCCGTCTCAAAACGGTATTATGTCGGGTTGAATCGGACACCAAGAAGTGAATATAGAATCAAAATGATAAGAAATACTGTCTTCTAGTTTTGCTCAGTGTAAGAAATTGTATTTATTCTCCATCATAACGAATAGAAATTAAGCCAAAATTTTATATTTGAGGCTTTAAAGTCGATTTCTATCACCTAGTTCATCCGACATAACACCACTTTGAGACGATGGGTCACATATCTTTTCAAGAAAAGCCACAAAAGTTAGAGACACGTCAAGGGGAAAAGGCGAACATTAAAACAGCCCAAATCTAGGAGAAAAAAAACCTTAGCGTGTTTCTTATATCTCGAATGTTAACATTCCGCCATTGACATTAACAAGGCCACAAACCCGGCGTCACAGCTCTTCAACATCAAGCTTGAATCGGTTGTGAATTTGAAATTTAAGTGCATGGATGTATTCAAACCAATGTTTCTTTGAGAGAAAAAAAAATATATATATACATGGTAACAGATTTGGTGTAATAATATGCGGCTATGTGGTCTAGTGGTATGACATTCGCTTTCGGATCGCAAGGTCCTGGGTTCGAGCCTCGCTCTCGGCGCATAGTTGAGTCCTTGGAAAAGGCGCTTTACTCACTTTCTCTCACGTACTCAGGTGTAAAATGAGTACCTGGCCGTTAACAGCGCTGTCTTTGTCCGAAAGATTGTAATATCGCCTACATGTTAAATGTTGCTGTTGTCCAGGGACCCCTTGTAAAGCGCTTTGAGCACATTTAGTAGATATTGCACTATATAAAGCTCAATTTTGAAAATAAAGCTCAATTTTGTGGTCTTTAGTGGTATGTCATTCGGGTTCGGATTGAAAGGTCCTGGGTTCGAGTCCCAGCGGCGCACAATAATTGAGTCCTTGCATGTGCGGCTATGTGGTTTAGTTGTATGACACTTGCCTTCGTATTAAAAAGTCCTGGGTTCGAGTCCCGAGCGACGCATAGTTTGAGTCCTTGGAAAAGGCTCTTTACTCACATTCTGTCACCGTGCTTAGGTGTATGAGTACCTGGCCGTTAGCAGCGCTGTCTCTTTCCGAAAGGAAAATGTTGTAATATCGCCTAAGAGGCGTCGTGTCTCATCCTATATGTTAAGTGTTGCTGTTGGACTTCGTTTAAAGCGCTTCGAGCACGTTTAGTGGATATTACACTATAAATTAAAAAAAGCTCATCCTCACTGGTAGAATGTCTGATCGGTGATCACCAGGTCTTCGCGAATAAATATAATTTCTTACATTTAGAAAATCTTAATAACTTTCGTATTTCATATAATTTAATTCCAAGTTCACTTTTTAGGGGTCGGATTCATCCCGACACAATAGATAGAATGAAGATGACGTCACTCAAGCCTTTGTTATTGTATTTTGCCATCCGCGTTTGTGAGTAATGCTCACTAAACTGTATTAACCAGACTCTAAAAGTTCATGGTTACACACAGTTTTGTGGGTTGCTCCGTTATACTTCCGGATGGCAATGTTATGAGCTTCTTAGCCAAGTGCATACTATCTATACCGTTTTGAGAAGATGGGTGTCGTATTATATCTAGGAACGTTTGGTTACTCTCACCTCGTAGAACTGTGTATCTTCCTTCTTCTAAAAAAAAAAAAAAAAAGAAGAAGAAAAACTTGAGCATGTATATAGCGCAATATCCACTAGCGGAGGGGGGGGGGGGGGGAAGTGGTCGGGTGGTTAAGGCATTGCACTGTGACCCGTAAGGTCCCGTATTCGAGCCCCGTTTCAGGCACTTTCGGGTTTTTTTTCCTTGGACAAGATTATTAATCCCTAATTTGCTTACTATGGACAACACGGGTGATTCTTGTTGACCTTAGATATCTTGTTTGATGGATTATTTATATTCCTTTATGGAAAGCCTACGCGACGGTATCTAATAGTGCCGTTGCGAAAGGTAAGGGCGTAATTAATTTTTAAAAAATTAGATTTAATATCCAATTAACGTGCTCAAAGCGCTTTACAAAGGGCCCCTGACCAACAGCAACTCTTTACATGTAGGACTAGACTTACTTATCCGAACCAGCGATGTAGGACTAGACAAAACGCCTGTAAGGCGATGTTACAATTATTCGCCGACAGAGACAAAGCTGTTACCGACGAGGTACTCATTTTACACCTGAGTACGGTGAGAGAATGTGACTAAAGAGTCTTTTCCAAGGACTCAACGATGCGCCGCTCAGACTCAGAGCGGGGTTTGTACCCACGACTTTTTGATTCAAAGGCTCGACTGTCAAACAACAAGACTACATAGCCGCCGCCCCCCCCCCCCCCCCCCCCCAAAAAAAAACAAACAAACAAAAAAAACAAAAAAAAAAACAAATCAAATAACAACTCGTATAACGGATACATGCCGACCCACCTGAAAATCTAGAAATTCGTAATCATCAATTTTCCCTCACAATGATAGAAAAAAAAATACTTCAAAATCCTTACAATTATATACCCTGGCATCAATTTTCATTTTGAGTAAGTTTTAATGACTTCGAAATGCTCATGAAGTTCTGAAAATGGAGCAAAAAGTTCGTAATTTTACGGATTTTTCGTAATAGTAAAAAAATATTGAGCTTTTATATAACGCAATATCCACTAAACGCCCTCAAAGCGCTTTATAGGGGGTCCCTGGCCAACAGCAACACTTAACATTTAGGACGGGACATGGCGCCTGTTAGGCGATGTTACCATTTTTTTTTCGGACAGAAACAACGCTGTTAACGGCGGGTACTCATTTTTCACCTGAGTACGGTTAGAGAATGTGAGTAAAGAACCTTTTCTAAGGACTCAACTATGCGCCGAGCGAGGCTCGAACCCAGGACCTTCCGATTTGAAATTGAGGGTCATAAGTCATACCACTAGACCACATAGCCGCACAATAGTTGGTAGGTTTGCAGATACCTAGTCTTCACATTATTTAAGTATAAATTCTATGCTGACCAATTAAATCACATCGAAAGAATACCGTTCTCAGATGCTGGGTCACGATGAATAAATTATTCCAGTTCCGGGTTTCAAACACGTTAATCCAAAGCAAGGGGAAATCACTCTTCACTCTGTCTGAAATTAACAAGGTCATAATTCTTGGCATTTACTGTATTTGTGACCGATGAAGTACAGGTACATTGTGATGTGAAGTTCTAATTAGTTATCTGGATTTTAATAAGTTAACTGCCTTACTCTTTATAAAACACGTATTTAAAAATTTGGCCAGAAAACTCGTTCTGTAATTATTTATCATCTTGGCAAAAACTCACAAACCTGGGACTAAGGAATACCGGGCGAGTTTCCAGGTTTTAGAGTTTGAGAGCCAAAATGAGGGTTATTTAAATCCATTGATATTCGAAGGACGAGTTTTCTGGCCAAATTTTAAAATACGAGAGTTTTTTTTTTCTCCAGAGAATTGTTGTTTACTGGTTATACAACATCGACCTCAATTAACTCACTCAACCCTAACACCGACTATATCCATAGTTTAACAAGGTTACTTTTACCCCATGCCTATTTATAACATTGTTATGAGACAAATTATAGGAGTTGTATCAAAGCTAATGCTTTTCATTTTTACATGTTAATGATAGTATGTACATACTCATTTTAATACAGTTTTTCCAATTTTGAAAAGTCGCAAAAATCTCTCGGATTTAGTGAGTTAAACTAATGAGAAAAATTGGGTTACAGTGAAGTATGAGAAATCAAAAACACCAAGAACACAATAAATGTGGCCACACCTTCACTCTGGTATTATCTCAGATTGAGCAAACTGCGCATAGGTTGTGGAGCTCCCTTTCATATGATAACAAAAACAGTGGAAATTTGGATACCTTTAAAAAAATGGAAAACCTAATTGTTTAGAAGAGCTAATTTTGACAATTAATATATTAATTTAAGGTAGATGATATAGTAATGTGTGTGTAAAGAGTGTGCGTATATCGATGAGGAGAAGTTTCGCAAAGTCCCAGGTTTGACAGTTTCTACCAAAATGAGGGTCATTTAAATCGATCGATATTTGGAGGACGAGTTTTTCTGGCCAAATTTTCAAATATGGGATTTTCCAGAGTACGGCTGTGTAAATGTTGGTACAAAATACGAGGGGCACACACAAGCTGGCTACTTGAAAAGTTATAAACTCGTAGTTTTTAGGAAACAGAAAATGTATCGCTATGGATAACTTTACCAATTTACCCTCACAATCATGACATAACACTTCAAAATCCCTATTAATCCACCCCTCTTATTGGAAAATCCTATCAATTTATAGTAAATGCGTACGCTGAATATTGGTTTGAACGCTTTGGATAAAAATCAATACAAGGATTGCAGAATATTTTCGCACATTTTATTGGTGTGAAATTAGGTGTAAGAGACAGTTGGTTGTTTGGGTCAAATTGTCATTCAAGCTTATGGAGAAAGATACAAATTATGGTGAATATTTAATATTCTTACTTGGAGGGGTAGAATAAACGTATTCTTTCATTTCTTAGTATTTATTAAACTCGTTATATTTTTATCGTGCAATAACACATACTCGCAAGCTCGTTGTGTTATTTGGCATGATAAAAATAACTCGTTTAATAAATTCAAATAAATGAAAGAATCGTATAATACTGTGCACTCTGGCATCAGCTTTCAATTTAAACTCGTTATATTTTTATCGTGCAATAACACATACTCGCAAGCTCGTTGTGTTATTTGGCATGATAAAAATAACTCGTTTAATAAATTCAAATAAATGAAAGAATGGTATAATACTGTGCACTCTGGCATCAGCTTTCAATTTAAATGTTTTTGATGGTGCTCTTGAAGTTCTGAAATTGGACCCAAATTTCGTAAATCTACGAAGTTTTTGTAGCAGTAGGCAGGTCTGAACAAGTAACGATAGTATACTAAAATATGACAGGGGAAAGTTAGATATGTCAAGCTGATGATCATTAGAAAATGCCCCCTTTTACGTATAAGATTAAAACAGATTACAAAAAAATAATCATAGATTGAGAATAATGTCCTGTTTGCGGCAAATGGAAAACATCTCACATCCATTTTGACCTTATTAATATTCGAATATTCTGTGCCTAATGAAGACAGGGGACTGAGCAAGGATTTACGCTGTGCATATTATATGTTATCTATGTATTAATTACAAAGAAACCAGAGCCTATTTGTATACATAGACTGTACGGTGTTATGTGTAGTTGTATACGTGTCGTTTACATCATCATCATCATCATCATCATCATCATCATCATCATCATCATCATCATCATCATCATCATCATCATCATCATCATTAATATCATCATCATCATCATCATCATCATCATCATCATCATCATCACCATCATCATCATCATCATCATCATCATCATCATCATCATCATTAACCTCATCATCATCATCATCATCATCATCATCATCATCATCTTCGTCGTCGTAGTCGTTGTCATCATCATCATCATCATCATTATCATCATCATCATCATCATCATCATCATCATCATCATCATCATCATCATCATCATCATCATCATCATCGACGTCTTCGTCGTTGTCGTCATCATCATAATCATCATCATCATCATTATCATCATCATCATCATCATCATCATCCTCATCATCATCATCATCAAAGTATTAATCTTTCTATACTAGGAGTTGATTTGTTCTCATCTGTTATTCTTGATATAAATATTTGTAATAAACCGTCATTCAATTCTCCATTCATTGGTGTAGGCATTGTGATTCGTATCGCAGATGCTGTAAACAAGTTCAGTTCTGAAAAGTGAGTGGAGCAGGCACTTATGTTGGTAACAACAAGAGATGAAGTGAGTAGAAAAGTGCCAGAAGACAAGAGAGAATAAAAATTTTCGCGGCGGTGGCGGGCAGGATGCGAGTTGTTTTTTTTGCACCAGGTTGGGCCATTTTGTGACGTCATCTGAGAATAACCCTCTTCGCCAACCAGCCTGCACTATTTTTAGCATCGCCACAATGGGAAAGCCATGACAGAGGTCGGACAAGGCCATAGGTCAGCGCGCGCGTCGTTCAAGGTTCAAAGGGGTGTGCAGTTGGCTAGCCTACACTACACACTACACAATGTATGCCTACCGTATTTTTGATTGTTAAGAAGAAGAATGAGAAGAAGATAAAATACTTTTTAACAATGTTTGATATAATACTATAATACTGTAGTTGAAGTTTGAAATATAAGTTAGCAATAGAAATTAGACCACACTATTGTTGTCTTGAGTTGTGTCTACAGTGGTAGCTAGTGTGGATAGATGCAGAAAAAGTACGTTACACAAATCGAGTGCATTGTAGGGTCTATCTCTGTAGGTCTATTACTATATTTAGGTGATAAATTATTGCACAACTGTGATTGGTAAATTTATAACTGCTGCAAAAATACAACAACAATTTTTTTTTTTAAACGTAGTGTTTTTATGCACCTCCGTTGACGGTGTATCTTTTATGCACCTCCGTCACGATGCGCATTCCACCCAATTTCATCAGCGATATTGTGTTTCTGTATTCGGACATGGCAAAAGTTATATTGTGACATATGTAGGATGTTTTTGTTAATAAATTTATACAAAAATAACAATAAACTAAAAAATCGAAATATAGAACCAGAAAATAGAAGTTGCATTGAAGGTAAAATAATGTCTTAGAAGGACCTTATTAAATGAGATGGACAGTTAGGTGGCTCCGTAGCGCAGTGGACAAGCTGTCAGACTTTTTAACCTTGAAAGTACTGGGTTCGATTCCCATTGTAAACATATATTTTTTTTAAAGTTTACTTTATTGAGAAAACATCTTTTTTTTTTTTTTCAAAAACTTTTTATCGTGTTTAAAAAAAAAAAAATTTCTAAAATTCTTTGTTTATTTAAGATCAGTATTTGTGTGCCATGTCTCTTTTTACCTTTGATTTTTTAAATTATTGTGAATATTCTTTATTTTATTATCATTGTATAAACGTACACCGGTAATCACTAAGCAGCGTGCTAAACTACAATCCTAAATTATTTAAACCTCATGGTCGTATGCAGTAACATTTTCATTAATTAACCATCACCGCCAACGGAGGTGCATAAAAACGATGCGTTGTAGTTGTAGTAGTATGAACAGTAGTAGTAGTAGTAGTAGTAGTAGTAGTAGTAGTAGTAGTAGTAGTAGTAGTAGTATTAGTAGTCGTAGTAGTAGTAGTAGTAGTAGTAGTAGTAGTAGTAGTAGTAGTAGTAGTAGTAGTAGTAGTAGTAGCAGCAGCAGCAGCAGCAGTAGTAGTAGTAGTAGTAGTAGTAGTAGTAGTAGTAATAGTAGTAGTAGTAGTAGTAGTAGTAGTAGTAGTAGTAGTAGTAGTAGTAGTAGTAGAAGTAGTAGTAGTAGTAGCAGTAGTAGTATTAGTAGTAGTAGTGATAGTAGTAGTGGTGGTGGTAGTAGTAGTAGTAGTAGTAGTAGTAGTAGTAGTAGTAGTAGTAGTAGTAGTAGTAGTAGTAGTAGTAGTAGTAGTAGTAGTAGTAGTAGTAGTAGTAGTAGTAGTAGTAGTAGTAGTAGTAGTAGTAGTATTAGTAGCAGCAGCAGCAGCAGCAGTAGCTGTTGTGGCAGTTGTTGCAAGTGGAGGTTAGTGGTGGTCAATCCTAGTGTTGAGTACGCGTGGAGTCAGCGTTCCCAACAACTTGATCAGGTGAGTTTCCCTACGGTTCATATAAACCGCTTGCGTGTCAAAACGACACGTAAAAATAGTACTGTCACGTGATTATTTTTCTCCACGAATCAGCGTGAGACGGTAGACATGGAGGAACCTCCCTGACCCATTTTTAAACCTGCCTGTTCCCAACCTGGTGCAAAAAAAAAAACTCGCGGGCAGGATAGCTCACACGGTAGAGCCACGCTCTCATCTGCCAGGCGGAGTTGTCGTACCAATAAGGTCGCAGGTTCAAACCCCGCCACCGCCGCGAAAATTTTTATTCTCTATTGTCTTCTGGCACTTTTCTACCCAAACAAGTTCAGATGACCTGACATAGATCTCTGTATATAGCCTTAAGCAAACCCAAAAAAAAAAACACACACACACACACACACACACACACACACACACACACACAAATGAAGGACATAATCTAAAGGACACCATCTGACTCTGACCACACTGGTCATTATTTTCCGATCGGCGACAGACCGTCATCATTTATGGATGAGACAAAAGGCCACACGATTAATGCCAAGGTCTTGGGGGGATAGATGTGGCCCTTTGTCCAAACAGCAGCGGACCCCAAATTGGTCCCCTGTGGCCATTTGCCCGCCATTGATCAATCATTTTCCCGCGTCTGGTCTGGTCTTATTCTATCGTCCACTACCACCCAGACTACACCACCGATACAGCACCAAGAAACTCCTGCCAGTGCTAGTGGCAGTCCGCTAAACTAAATGACCATTTGAGATTATCATAAAGTTATTTCGTGCTGACCAATTTGGCGGATGCCTGCATTTTGCATGCAGGTTGGGCCATTTCCGTGCCCGTCGCCTCAAAACGGTGTGATGTTGGGGGTAAATCAGATGCCTTGAAGGCATTTTAAAAGTTAGAATGTGAAATTTGAGGTATTTTTTTTCATATTAAGAAAGTCTATAAATATCTATACATTTATATGTATTATTCTCCTCAATAAAATATTTTGAAAAAATAACCCGTTTCATTTATATTTGCCATAAATTTAGATAGTCCTTTGCACCTAATGATGATGATGATGATAATAATAATAATAATAATAATAATAATAATAATAATAATAATAATAATAATAATAATAATAATAATAATAATAATAATAATAATAATAATGACCCATTAAAACCCGACTAATAAGACCCGATTCATAAGATCTGACTCATATGATCTGACTTGGATAACCGACCAATAAGACCAGACCCACAAGCGCCAACTCATACGACTTAACTAAGACAACCCGACCAATAAGACCAAACTCACAAGCGGCCAACTCATATGACGTAACTAAGTCAACCCGACCAATAAGACCAAACTCACAAGCGCCAACTCATACGACTTAACTAAGACGATCGGGTTTATCAATCGCTTTACTGGATTCAGCTACTTCTATCTAATTTGTCGCACTTGATATAGTTATATAATATGATCGGTATCTATCCAAGACCATCGTATTATTTAAAGCGTAGCAGCTCAACACCGTGAAGTTCACACGACAGAATCTGGAATAATCTCTGGTTCTATGGATTCTCTCTAAGGCTCCAATGAACTAATGAGTGGCATGTTGCATTACATAATTAACTCACTCAACCCTAACAACGACTATATCCGTATTTTGCACGGGATACTTTTACTGCATGCCTATTTATTACATTTTTCTGAGACAAATTATAGGCGTAGTATCAAAGCTAATGTTTTTAACTTTTACATGTTGATGGTAGTTGAATAAAACTATCTATGCACATGCTCATTTTTAATAAATTTTTTCCAATTTTGAAAAGTAGAAAAATCTCTAGGATTGAGAGAGCTAAGGCTCCAATGAACTAATGAATGGCATGAAGCATTACATAATTAATCTATCAGACCAATCCGCAGGTATCAAACGCTATGTGATTCTCAGTCAATGACCACCAACGGCTTCGCAAATGATTACATAATGAAACATTCTTCATCTTAGTTGGTCGGTTATTTTAGCACAAGCCCCCGAGGAGCCCATTATAAGGATGATTAAGCAAATTACCTACCAATTCCACGGTCTATAAATAGAGCAAGCGTGTGTGAGTTCTCTCAACTCTGTTAATTTTCTGATTAGAGATCGACCAAGTTAACTCACTCAATCCTATAGATTTTTGCTTCTTTCCAAAATTTGAAGAAAAAAAAGTGTATCTATTAAAATTGAGCATGTGCATAGATAATTGTATTCAACTAAAAACTGAAAACATTAGCTTTGATACTAGATAGCCTATAATTTGTCTTAGAAAAATATATAAGGCTGGGGTAAAAGTAACCCGGGTAAACTACGGATATAGTCGGTTTTAGGGTTGAATGAGTTCACCAAAATAAAGTATCTACTACTAAGAGTTCGGCCGTACTCTGAACAGCAACACACACACACAAAAAAAACAAAAACGTATATATAAAATTTTAGCCAGAAAACTCGCCTTTCAAATATGTGACCCCTCGTCTCAAAACGTATTATGTCGGAATGATTAAGATGCTGAAAATGGAGTTTATGGCCGGAAACATCAGCCTTGCAATGAGTTTGTATGTTTTATTGAAAAGAACGAATGTCGTACCTGAGAATGCTAAATAGCAATGGTTCAAATTTTTTTGACCAGGTTAGCTTTAATTCGACTTTTTAGTATCTGGTTCATCCCGACAAAATACCGTTTTCAGACGCTGGGTCACATATTGATCGATTAAAATGAACCTCCTCTTGGCAAACACTTTCACACCTGAGGCCCACGGAACTCCCTGGTGTGAGAGTTTCTGACAACGTAAGGGTCTTTTTAATGAATGATTTTTGAAGGACAAATTTTCTTGTCAAATTTTTGAATACGTTTTTTTTATGACAGAGTTGTCGACAGAAAAAAAATTGAGCTTTTATACAGCGCAATATCCACAAAACGTGCTCAAAACGCTTTACAATAGTTCCATGGCCAACAGCAACACTTAGGACATTTAGGACAGGACATGACGCCTGTTAAGCGATATTACAATTTTTTTAGGACAGAGACAACGGTGTTGACGGCCATGTGATAGAAGGTGAGTAAAGAGCCTTATCCAAGGACTCAACTTTGCGCCGAGCGGGGTTCGAACCCAGGACCTTCCGATCCGAAAGCGAGTGCCATGCCACTAAACCACTATAGCCGCATAAGAGAGAAGAGAGGAAGCTTCTTGGAACTATTCCGGCACTTGAATGTATTGAGATGTGTCCTTAATTTCTGATTTCAAATTTTTATTTATCTACATCCCTTAAAAGTATTCAAGAAACATGTGATTTTTGCTTGGATTAGGCCCCGAGATCTGGAAAAGTGAAGATTGGAATGCGGCCGGGGAACGAAGGGGGGAAGAGGGGGGGGGGGAGGAGGAGGAGAGCGGCTATGTGGTCTAGTGGCATGACACTCGCTTTCGGATCGGAAGGTCCTCTGTATTCGAGCCTCGCGCTCGGCGCATAGTTGAGTCCTTGGAAAAGGCTCTTTACTCACATTCTCTCACCGTACTCAGGTGTAAAATGAGTACCTGGCCGTTAACAGTGTTGTCTTTGTCCGAAAAAATGTAATATCGCTTAAAGCGTCATGTCCCGTCCTAGATGTTAAATGTTGCCGTTAACCAGGGACCCCATGTAAAGCGCTTTGAGCACATTTAGTGGATATTGCGCTATATAAAGCTCAATTTTACATAACACAAATTAAATTAGTGTTTGCTGCTGCTGTCTACTAGGGAGTGAAAATTCAGTTTTTAACCGACTTTGGGGTTTCGATTCATACTATCTTTCCTTTTCATGCGACTATATTGTCTTGTGGTCTGACACTCGTTTTAGGGTTGGAAGGTCCTGGGTTCGAACCAGCCTCGATCGGCGCATAAGTGAGTCCTTGGAAAATGCTCTTTCCTCACATTCTCTCACCGTACTCAGATGTAAAATGAGTACTTTGCCGTTAACAGTGCTGTCTCTGTCCGGAAAAAAAAATTTAATATCGCCTAACATCATGTCCCGTCTTACATGTTTAAGTGTTGCTGTTGGATGGGAACCCCTTATAAAGCTCTTTGAGAACATTTAGTGGATATTGTTCTATACAAAAGCTCAATATTTTTATACAGTACAAGTCTCTTGTTAAGTGCTAATCTTGCACTAGATCTCGAACAATATTTGGGCCGTCTTTACATAAACATGTACGGATTCACATCTGCTCTTGTTTTCTTGAATTTTATCCCTTTGATCCTACTTTTATTTTAACACTATTACATCTTCATCCAAGGCAGGCCATTCGAAATGCTGATTAGACCAATTAAATGGCTTGAAAAATTGTTGCCCACATGAAAGCCTCTTAAACTCACATTAGGCAACAACAACAACAAAATACACCTAAAAACAAAAAACAAAAAAAAACAAAAAAAAACATTGAAATAAAACAAACAACCAAAAAAAAAAAGAAACAACAAAAAAAAAAAACAAACCCCAAAAAACATACAATCCGCCAAAAATGAACAAAAGCAAGCAAAATTAATTGACAACTGTACAATATCGTTGTAAGTCATATTAATAATCAATTAGAATTTTTTTAAAACATCAAAAGAAAAAAGAAAACAATAAAATATCAAAAACAAACAAAACAAAACAAAACCAAAATACGAAGGACAAAATAAAAAAATACACCAAAAAAAACAAAAAAAAAAAAAAACAAAACAAAACCCCAAAAAACTCACCAAAACAAACAAAAGAACAAAACAAGAAATCATTTTTCCTTGCATTCGAAGCGGGAACGGAGACTCCTTAAGAGCGATTCAAACTTTGTGGTAATACATTCTTGATTCCACAAAAAAAAAAAAAAAAAAATCAAAAACAAAAAAAAAATAAACAAAAAAAAAAAACTCTCAAGTTATGAAAATTATAGCAAATGGTATTTGTCAGGTTCACGCAATAGAAACGGATTAAGCTCCGCCCGATAACTGAGGCTTGAATAAATGATGATTGCTGGGTCTAACTTCAAAATGTCTCGCATGGTTGCGTGGTCAGTCTTGTTGTTGGAATAGATTACGTCTGCTTTTACCTTCTTTACTGATTTTCTCGCCCCAACTGTTACTCTAACCACTACCTAGGTCTGTATGCTCATCTCTCTCTCTCTCTCTCTCTCTCTCTCTCTCTCTCTCTCTCTCTCCCCACACACACACACTCTGTCTCTCTCCCCCTCTCTCTATCTTTCTCTCTCTCTCTCCCTCCCTCTCTCTCTCTCTCTCTCTCTCTCTTCCTCACCCCCCTCTCTGTCTCTGTCTCTCCCTCACTCCGTTTGTATATATATATATAATATGTGTGTGTGTGTGTGTGTGTGTTTGTGTTGTGACACTCCTTAAAATCTCATATTCTCTTAAATAATCAACAAAATTAACTCCTTGTATTCTGCCTTCTCCCTTTTTCTCATCAGTTTTGTCTCAATTCTCTTCATTCTCTTTGATTATTAGAGGACTCGATTCTATCCGAAGGAAAGTATGCATTGCTATTGTCTGTGTCATGCAATAGAAACTCTGTCTCTGTCTCCCCCCCCCCCTCTCTCTCTCTCTCTCTCTCTCTCTCTCTCTGTTTGTGTGTGTCTCTCTCTCTGTCTCTGTCTCTCCCTCACTCCGTTTGTATATATATATATATATATATATATATATATATATATATATATATATATATGTGTGTGTGTGTGTGTGTGTGTGTGTGTGTATGTGTTTGTGTTGTGACACTCCTTAAAATCTCATTTTCTCTTAAATAATCAACAAAATTAACTCCTTGTATTCTGCCTTCTCCCTTTTTCTCACCAGTTTTGTCTCAATTCTCTTCAATTTCTCTTTGAGTTATTAGAGGGACTAGGATCCTATCCGAAGGAAAGTAAGCATTGCTATTGTCTGAGTCATGCAATAGAAACAGGGATTGGCTCCGGTTCAATGGGTCGGCTCTTAACTCACTCAGTCCTAGAGGTTTTTTGTTACTTTTTAAAATAGGAAAAAAATTGTTAAAATGAGCATGTTATAGTAATTTTACTTCAACTTTATTAACATGCAAAAACCAAAAACATTAGCTTTGATTATGCGCCTATAATTTGTCTCATAAAAATGTATTTAATAGGCATGAGGTAAAAGTAACCCGGGAAAAATACGGATTTAGTCGGTGTTAGGGTCGAGTGAGTTAAAATAACAAATTTATCTCCATGGTCTGCCTTCTCTCCTTTTCTCATCAGTTTTGTCTTCATTTCTCTTCAATTTCTTCTGCTTTCTTTTCACGCTAACCTATAAAATTTGAAGGACAAGAGGGATGAGAACTGAAGGGCAGAGAGAATGGATAAGGCTGTAAACTGAGTGCATTCATTTTCGTCTCCTGTTCGTGAATAACCAGTATGTCGGTACTACAACAAACTCGGGGACCCAAATCATTTTGGGGTTTTGGGAGGGGGAAAACTTTTTAAAAAAATAATTTTGGGGTTTTGGGAGGGGGAAACTTTTTAAAAAAATAATTTTGGGGTTTTGGGAGGGGGAAACTTTTTTTAAAGTCTCTCCCCTCCCAAACAGCCTACTAGACTTTTTTTTTTAAGTTTCCCCCTTCCCAATCCCCCAAAATTATTTGGGTCCCCGAGTTTGCGGCAGTACCCAGTATGTCATAGACAATCTTAAGACTTCTTGGATGTTTCCGGTTTGAGAATTCTCGACAAAATAAAGATTTATCCCAAACAAGTGACATTTGAAGTTAAATTTCCTGGCCAAAAGGAGTAAAGAAGTTTTGCCAATCTACGTGGGGAGGATACAGTTTTGTGGGGTTTTTTTTTTGTTTTTTGTTTTTTTTTTCCCCGAACATGTTTTGAATCCGCATCATGTATTTCAAACATAATAATACCAAATTAAGAAATTAAGGAGCAGGCACCAGTGTAGGATAAAGATCTGAACAAGTGTGTAGGAAAGGTGCCAGACAAAGCAAGAAAGAAAAATAGAAGAAATAACCATCCTAAAAAAGCAGTCAACCTCGACTGGGGATCGAACCTCAGACCTTCTGATTACCTTCTGATTATGACACCTTTCATACACACTTGTTCAGAAACATAATAATACAGTCATTGGTATAATAAATTTACTAGGACCGAAAAATGAAACAGAAGAAAAACTGCAAGTGTTATATTATTAGACAAGTCATGTTTGTGTAGTACACCCGAAATATTTTGATTCATGACGCTGACGTATTCTATGGAAAACCTATTTGAAAAATAGTTTGGCCTAAAAACCTGTAAACCAAATTTCGATCGATTGAGATGACTGCCAACTAATCAAAGTTGTCAAATTGTCTTGTAAAAGATCATTTTTAATTTAAGACTTTTTGACACTTTTGACGAGTTGTGGAAGGGAAGATAACCTATAGTTATTGATTATCGAAAAGTAAAATATTTCTAACTAAAATTTGGAAATGCATTTTGTCAGATCACGGTAACAGGTATCGAGTAAGTAGTGAGATAGATACCTTGAGAATGGACCAAGGACCAGCATTCTTTCCTCAAGCCTGACAACCCGTGCCAATTAAATACCGAAGCGGAAACGAGTTGTCTTTCCCTATCAGCAACAGCGTCCCTGCCAACGGACAGAACAGACAACGTCACGACCAAACAGCGATCTTCACATTGCTGGCAAACCGCCACATTTTTTGAGTTTGAAAAATGATACCTAGATCAGTTATGAAAGATGAGAGCAATACGTAATTTGTAAAAAGAAAAAAAACCAACACCCCCCCCCCCAAAATAAATGAATAAATAAATAAATAAATAAATAAATAAATAAAACAAAACAAAATAAACAAAGGAACAGCAACAAAAAAGGAAGAAGCAAATACACCCAAACTTTCTGAAATTTCAAATATGATGCCAGCAAAATAAACAAAAGATACGAACCTTATATGTTATCACCCGAAAATATCAAGGAAAAAATCACATAAGCTGAAGCATCCTTACTACGGCTTTGTGGTTTTGTATTACGACACCCGGCCACGGACCGTCAGATCCTTTGTTCGAGTCCCAACCTGGGCGGTGCAGGCCTTGAAAAAGCCTCCATACTGCCATTCTCTCACCGCAATCAGGTGTAAAAATGAGACCCAGCTCGTAACAGCGTTGTCTCTGTTTTTGCCTCACATGCTTCGTAACTCGACCTTTTATGTTAAGAGTTGCTGTTGGCTTAGGGTTCCTTGTAAAGCACTTTTATCATATTTAATCGGTATTGTGCTATATGAAATCTCTAGTTTAAAAAAAAATCATGACCCCCCTCCCCCCACCACCAGTCCTCTTCTCAAAAAAAAAAAAAAAAAAAAGTCTATGAAACGCTCTATGAAAATCCGGTGATGAGTAAACGGAGTTTGAAAATGACTGGACGAGTGATTAGTGGCGATCCTCAAAATAAGTTATTCACTACCTGATGAATCATTATAGAATGAAAAAAAAAGTTGCCCTCACCCGGCTCTTTAATATCGTTTTTAGACCGACAGAGACATAATATGGGAGGGGGAGGGGCATTGTTCGATTGTTAGTCGGTAGAGTAGATAAAAGATAGGTGTTAATTCCGGGTGCAGTCGAGCTATTTATCCGAACCGCTCGACCCCCTTCTCCCCCCCCCCCCCCAACCAGTAATTGGCTCGCTGAGTCCGTTAGACCTTGCAGAGAGTACTTTGCGATAGACTAGCGTCCTATCCAAAGGGTAGAAAGCGATTGTAACTGTCCTGCAAAAGAAACGGGTATTAACTCCCTGCTCCTTTGACCCTGTGGCTCTGATGGACTACTTTTTATAAACGCAATAAGTTCTTTCCCTCGAATTTGACTGTAAACTTGAAAAACAACACGAAACAATAAAGATGGATACTTAGTTACATTGAGTCTATATTTCACCATGGATTGAAATTCGATTTACAGTAGTCTATTCATTGTATAATTAGACTGTTTTCATTTCTCCGATCATTAGAAACTGTAGGTAGTGCAAATTCGAGTCCTTGGAAAAGTTTCTTTATTCCAATTCTCTCAATCTCACCGTACTGAGGAACAAATTGGTACCTGACCGGTAACAGCGTTGTCTGTATTAAAAAAAAAAAGTAAAATTGCCTCATAGGCGTGATGTCTAGTCCTGAAAGCGTGTCTGTTGCCTGGGGACTCCTTGTAAAGCGCTTTAAGCAAATGCGCTGTACAATAAATATTTATATATATATATATATATATATATATATATATATATATATATATATATATATATATATATATATATATATATATATATATATATATATATTAACTAGTATTGATGGACGCTCGATATAAATTCGTCGAGTTTGATTTTTACACGAGCATTTCTCGGAATAATCAACTGGGATCGCGGGATGAAGGCATCGCGGGATGAAGAATGAGGAATGATATGTCCGAAGGAGAAACAGTGGCAGCGGAATGTAGGGGTAAACACACCCAGCAGGAAACGGTGGACGTTTTTCCAAACAACAACTTGAGAAAATGGAGATGCTCAACCTTGCTTGGACTACCCCAACCCTTAACGATAGCTTACTCGAGTTGTTTCAATACGTCCCGATTAACCGAGTGAGTCTTGAGGATGGTTGGTGTAGTGTTTTGTCTACCGTTGATTGATTTTATAACTGATTTAAATCAATGGACCATCAATGAACGCAGGTTCTTATTTTCTATTTTTTTAATTTTCCAAGTGTGACCTCACGCTCTGGACTCGGCTTCGTCAGAATCAGATTGTACTGGTGATAAGTTAGCGGCGAAAATCACAGAAAACAAATTGTGATAACATGAAAAAGTAAGAAGGGATTGTACACAATACAGCTTTTGGCTGCCTCAGTTCGTATGTCTCGCAGTTTGATAGTATTAATGTCAATTGGTTTCAAGTGGGGGTGAAAAAAAAACACAAAACTATTGGCATGTTAGATTGAGAAGAATTGATGTCTCGAACTGTATCATCCGGGTAGCGTGGCTCAGCGGTACTGTTTTTGCTTCATGCCCGAAAGGTACCGAGTTCGACCACCCGCCGCTGCGCTGTGTGGCCTTGGGCAAGTCACTTCGCCCTAGCTCAATTTGCGGCGCTGCACTGAGGGTGATGCCTAGGTTATTCCAGTTTTCCCTTGGAATAGAGACAAATTTCCCCTATGGGATGAATAAAGGGAATTTCTCTTTTTTTAAATTTTATTTATTTCGATTTATTATTTGACAAAAATGCCTTCAATTCCAGGAGTTAAAGAGGAATATAACCCTCCAGTTTAACTGCGGTTCTCTAGAAAAAACACATGTATTTAAAATTTGGCCAGGAAATTACACTAATCTTGCTAAAAAGTATCAAACACGGGACCTTGCAAAACTCTCAATCCTTTGACTTGCTGTCAACGAGGGATGTATTTTGTTGAATATTTCGGTCAATGATCGTAATTCCTATGCTATAATCGCCAACGATGCTATGATTTCATCTGGCAAAGCGGTCGACCGTCGTGTTTGGGATAATGTAGACCGTCTTGTTTAATCCCATTCTACGCCAGATATCCAATTCCCATGTAGAGGGTTTCGTTACAAGACATGAGGGTTATCTCCCATCTCAGGATTGGAATTATACCGCTGGGTGTGTTTAGAGAAGGCGATCGCTTGCTTTCGATAGACTTAAAAAAAAAAGATATCGGGGGGACGATTTAGCGAGATTAAAAGAAAAGAGCGGATGTTTTCATAGGCGATATAGAGTAAGGATTATAATCCTTGCTTTTAGCTATAATACCAAACTAGATCTTCTGATCATGTGACTACAAACAAAAAAAAAAGAAAAAAAAAAAAAAAAAAAAAAAAAAAGCACAAAAAAAAAATACAAAAATAAACAACAAACAAAACAAACAAAAAATTAAACCCCAATAAATTTGAGCTTTTATATTGGGCAATATCCACTAAACGTGCTCAAAGCGCTTTACAAAAGGGTCCCTGACCAACAGCAATACGTAATATGTAGAACGAGACATGACGCCTGTGATGCGATATAACATTTTTTTTCCCCCATCAGCCTGAAAAGTCGTTCTAACGGCTATGTGGTCTAGTGGTATGACACTCGCTTTAGGAATCGGAAGGTCCTGGGTTCGAGCCTCGCGCTCGCGCATAGTTGAGTCCTTGGAAAAGGCTCTTTACTCACATTCTCTCACCGTAATCAGATGTAAAATGAGTACCTGCCGTTAACAGTTTGTCTCTGTCTTTGTGTCCGAGAAAAGAGCAAAACCCAACAGATCCTCTCACTTGTCCCGTCTCCAGTATGGTTATAATACTCTTGCTGACTTCCCACGCAGGAACCACCTTGTAAAGTGCGCATCCTTTGAGACACATTTAGTGGATATTGCGCTATATAAAGCTCAATTTTTAAATTTTTAAAAAAAACAACTCAATTTACACCTGAATACGACGAGAGAATGTGAGTAAAGAGCTTTTTCCAAGGACTCAACTATGCGACGAGCGAGGCTCGAACCCAGGACCTTCCGATCCGAAAGCGAGTGTCATACCGCAAGACCACATAGTCGCACAAGAATTATTGATTGAGTCCGCCAGGTCCGTTTGTTAAGTCACTATTACTATTACTTGTGTATTGAAAAGTTATTGATTGGAAATGTAATAGAAATACGAAGTGTTTCTTCTTTGTTAATATTTTTCGCAACCCCCACTCTCTCCCCTCCCCCATCCCTCATTCTCCTTTTGATAGTGAGTGATAACGGCAGGCTTTATTTTAAAGCACTTGTACTTACTCTTTATAAGGGGATAGAGACCCCTTCAATTTATTTGATTTTAAAGGATTATTCTTTGCTCATTGATCCTAAGATAATCGCAACAATCGCGCTCAAAGTAGGGGAAAACAAAACAAAACACAAACTCACATTAAAAAAGGAAGAAAGTTCAATTCAGTTAAATTAAAGGCTTTTGTTAAATTTTTGGTAAACATATCATATATCCTCCCCCCCCCCTCTCTCTCTCTCTCTCTCTCTCTCTCTCTCTCTCTCTCTCTCTCTCTCCTCTCTCTCTCTCTACCACACACACACACACACACACACACACGCTCTCTCTCTCTCTCTCTCTCTCTCTCTCTCTCTCTCTCTCTCTCTCTATTTCCCCTTTATCTGTATGTGTGTTGTGTGTGTGTGTGTGTGTGGGGGGGGGGGGGGGGGGTGTTTGTATATGTATATTTCCTCTTTGTCTTTCTTCTTTAAAAAAATAAAAACAACCAACTTTTCCTCAAATCAATAGCACTCCCTCAAACATTTCAATTTTATTTTCAAGTTTTTATAGGGACCTAGAGTGGTCTAGATAGGAGCCATGCGACTAGTCCTCAGAGAAATGCCGAAGTTCTAATGGTTCTTTTGGGACAAATAAATCACCCATCAGATGTTGTGTGTGACAGATTACAGTGGAGAAATGCCTTTTTAAAAACGCTTTACAGGCGGTTTCATTTTACCCCAACGTATCAAGTTAACGGCTGGGTGGGTTTGTGTTATGACACTTACATCCGGACTTAAAGTCCCTAATTCAAGTCCTGCAGTGGACAGTGGGTGGGGGTGCAAAGTTGAGTCCTCGGGAAAGGCTCGCACGCTGTCATCGCATTCAGTTCTCACACGCTGTTATCGCATTCGGTTCTCACACGCTCTGATTGCATTCTGTTCTCACATTCCGTCACATCATTCAGAGGTAAATTTACTTTTTGACCAGTAACAGTGACTTACATGTGTCATGTTAAGTTGTTGCTGTTGACTTGGGAGGGATCCATTTTAAAGCGCTTGAGCACATTTATAGTGAATTCTGCCCTATATAAGAGTTTAATCAGTTTTATCGTTACCAAGAGAACCAATTACAGTACAGACATGCATCCCGGGCTTCTTTGAAGTCCGAGTCGTGAAGACTGAACTACATTGCTGTCACTGATCTCATGATCTGATAGTCCAGATTCCACCATCAATCAAGAAGAAGAAGAAGAAGAAGAAGAAGGAGGAGGAGGAGGAGGAGGAGGAGGAGGAGGAGGAGGAGGAGGAGGAGGAGGAGGAGGAGGAGGAGGAGGAGGAGGAGAAAAAGAAGGAGAGGGAGAAGAAGAAGAAGAAGAAGAAGAAGAAGAAGAAGAGGGTGTGTGTGTGTGTTAGGATGTTATCTTATTGAAAATCGAAGAAGTAGGAAGGATTGGTTTTAGATCATTGAGTCGGGTTGTGTCAGAAAAAAATAGAAATAAACAATTGTTGTTTATTTTGTCAGTGAGAGAATTAGAAAGTGGAAAGAATGGAAGAGCTGTGTTGTTGTTGTTTTTTAATCTAGTCAGTGGTCAACTTCCTTTCATTTTCGTTTGCTCTCACGTCTAACTTCACTGGCTCACTTGTAAGGTTTTTCTTAGCCTGATTAGTAAGCGGAAGGGTGACAATGCTAAGAAAAGTATGGCCGCGCCGTTGTGTTCTTGGATTGAGGAACTTTACACAAATCACCGCACTCGACTCGTTGTGAATGAGTATGGCCTAGCCACAAGCACTGGCAGATATCGTAGTTGTGCTAGTAGAAAAAATGATATCTCCTTTTTGGAGTGGATTTTTTTGGTTCCAAAAAGTAGCAATGACTATCCCGCACAATTCTTTGGGCCTCTTTTTCGCTCACGAAGTGCCCGAATTCGCGTCAAAATATGGGACGAAGCCGTTTCGTATATGCTATTTTAAAAAATTAATTACGACGCTGTTTATCGATGAATATGACTGAAAGTTGGCACACAGTTAGAAAAAAGGTCATTTTAGATTATGTCAAGCAACAAAACTCGTGCAATTACCAGAAGACCGTTAAAAAAGATTTTTACTCTTTGGAGTAAAATATTTCTAAAACTGCCGGGCGTGGAGGTTTTGTCGCTGACAAGGTAATACATGAACATTTCTTCTTTTTGGTTGTAAAATTTCATATGAATATGACGAGTACTTTTCCCGTATTTTACAAAACACCATCCTAATTTGCTCTTCAAGTTTCAATCTTTTAATCCACTTATTACGCAAGATACAACGAAAGGTCGAAAAAAAATGCCGAAAAAGCGTCCCATATTTTCGCGTTTTTTCCTCTTTGCGGGTCATCCAAATAAATGACACCTTTAAAACTGTATAACTTGTTTATTTAAGAATGGATTTTCAAAATTCAAAAACATTTTTACTCAGTGGAGATAGGGCTTGGATTTTAGACAAAATTTTTCCTCAAAAAGAGGAAAAAAACATTTTTCATAGCCATTGCTACAAAAAAGGCCACTTGGGAAATAAATGAAGCATTTTCGAGCATGATGAACTCGTGGAAATGCTATGTATAAATGCTAGTATATATATATATATATATATATATATATAATATATATATATATATTGTGTGTGTGTGTGTGTGTGTGTGTGTGTGTGTGTGTGTGTGTGTGTAAATTTGTAAATAGACCTTTTTCACTCCTCACCCTCCTCCCAATAATATTGTTTTTCAAGTCTACGAAAAATTATAAACCGATCACTAACGTCCTTGGGAAAATAGCGAGATACGATTTTAAGTTACAGTAAAGTCGAACCTGGAACTAATAGGGCTAACACTGACACCTGTCAACCGTCTCCCATTCCAGTCTACATGTTTATCACAAGTGACATACCAGTCTTAGAGAATGCCATTATATCAAACTATAATGCCAGTGTCAAGACACCACACTCTAATATTAGTGTGGCGATACCATCAATGTCGTCATTGACAAGGAGGAATCTAGATGATTATAATATGGCTTATGAGACAACATTGAGTTATCATATTGAGAACTAAATTATGTATTAGTAATGACTACAGCGACATAAAAAAGCTTTGATAAAAAAAAATATGTTTTCGTTAGTCAGTGACCCTTTGTAAAGCACTTTGAGAACTTTTAAGTGGATATTGCGTGATATAAAAGCTCAAGTTTTTGTTGGGTTTTTTTGGGTTTTTGTTGGGTTTTATTTTACTAGATGGGAAGCATCAGTTTTTGAGTTTATTCTGTTTTTTCTTCTTTTTTTATTTTCTTTTGTGCCATTTGTTCAATACTACAATAAACACAATGTAATAACTTTCTCTTCTTTTATCAACAGAACTGATTCCGATGGAAGAACGGGTCGAGGATTCAAATTCATCATAACAGCTTTTAGTGACGGTAAGTGATGGATTAAAAAAATATTTTTAAAGAGCTTTTATATAGGATTATACATAATTTTATTCAACATGTTTGTTTTAGTCGGCCCTGAATTTTATTTCATTTCATATATTTATTGTATGTAGACTGCTAGCTTGACTCACATGCTATCGGGTCTGGTTCGAATCCGCGTATAGTCTGTTTTACCACCCTTTCCTTAATATTCTTTTAACCCTTCTTTGTCCAGTGATAGCATCCTTCAGAGCCGTTAGGCCCATGAAGCCGGAGTTTATCCCGGTTTCTATAGCGTGAAACGGAAAGTAGCAATTGCTTGCTACCGTTGGGTAGAACGCTGGTCTATCGCAAAGTACTTTCCGCCACATATAACAGACCCAGCTACCTAATCACTGTTGGATGGACAACGGGGTCAGAAAAAAAATCAATCTCGACTGCACCCGATATCGATTTCGGTCCATTTGATTGTGAAGCGAGTGCTCTAACAACTGAGCTATCGGGACCCCGAGTGATAGCATAGCTAGGTCTAAGTAAGATGTGTCGGAAATGCTTTGCGGTGTACCAATTTCTTATTCAAGAGGTGGCAAGCAATTATTGTTGTTTCTGGGATAGCCCAATATTTTGACATTCCGTCATTTTACCCATTGTAATACCGTATTTCCCGTATTAGCTAGATATAGAAAATTGCACTGATATAGCGTATTTTATTGACTTTCAAATATGGAAGGTTGATCGTTGATACTTTTTGTAAAGTTTCGATAAATTGGTTTCAATGCAGGCAGTTGGGGGAATCAATTATAATATGGGATTGTTAAAAAGTATTGAAAATGGCTAATTCCTGTGAATTTTACACTTTAAAAGAATGTCAATTTCGACGTCGGTCTTTTGTTTTTACGCGATTCTGAAGCAATTTAGTAAGACATGATTGGAATAGAACCCTGATAGATATCGTCGATTTGTAAAATGTTCGTTTTGATGATAGTGATGATGACGATGGTGGTGATGATGATGATGATGATGATGATGATGATGATGAGGAGGAGGAGGAGGAGGAGGAGGAGGAGGAGGAGGAGGAGGGTGTTGAAAGGAGTAGAAGGAGGAGGAGGAGGAGAAGAAGAAGAAGAAGAAGAAGAAGAAGAAGAAGAAGAAGAAGAAGAAGAAGAAGAAGAAGAAGAAGAAGAAGAAGAAGGAGGAGGAGGAGGAGGAGGAGGAGGATGAGGAAGAGGAGGAGGATGAGTGGGGATATTAGGGTATAAGAAGGAAGTAGAGGCAATGTTTGATTTTTAATTTATCCTGCTAGAAGAAATCAAATACCACCACCGTTTATTGAAAGCCGGGTGAGCGAGTCCGGGATCGACAAGTATGGTCACGTGACACCCCGTCACAATGTACACTAATAACTTTACTCGTCATGTGATCCGATATTTCGAACAGGACTACCGCTGTACCGTGCCAAAACGCATTTTATAGAAATATTTTGGTCAGAAAAAACTGTAGTCCTTCAGAGTTTTAAGACCCATGGAGCCGGAGTTTATCCCAATGTCTATAGCGTGAAACAGACAATAGCAATTGCTTGCTACCCTTTGGATAGGACGCTATTCTATCGCTAATCTACTTTTCGCCAGATCTAACAGGCCCAGCTACCCAGTTACTGCATTCGGGATCAATCTTGGTAGCTTTTAGTGTGAAGCACCCGAGTACTCTACCAACTGAGCCATCGGTTTTAGGGACCTCGATAGCTCAGTTAGTAGAGCACTCGGTCCACAAGCAAAGGGACCGAGGTCGATCCCAGATGAAGGCGAGATTATTATTTTTCTGACCCCCCCCCCCCCTCCTCCCCTGTTCACCCAGCAGTGAATGGGTAGATGGGTCTGTTAGACGCGGCGGCAGCTTCTAATGGTGCTCACACCACTATGTCATGACGATCTATCCGGGATTCCGTACCGCAATCGTTCATCGTCTCAAACCCGGCTGGAAGCTTCGTCACAACGCACCGTTCAACTAGATGCTCTGTGGTTTCGGGCTCTTGACCACAAAAGGTACATGTTGGACATGTGGCGAGTCCCCACTGATGTAGTGAGCGTGCTGTTAAGCAGGTTCTCGACCGAAGCTGATTGGCTGGCACCCAATGTCTCCTCTTGCTGGTGGAAAAGCCTGGCAACTTCCGAAGTCAGGGAAGCTACGTACAAGGGTTACCGGGACTTATTTCGGCTCGAAACGAGGGCACCGTCCATTATGCGCCTGAAAGGGGTATGTATCCCCATTCCCTCTCTTTGATATCCCTCATGGATCACCTACCTTTGTCGTTGGCGGGGGAGCTTGAGACATATCAGAGGCAAAGGAGTTATTCCAGTCGACCGTCACTAGACAATCCCGGATGTTGGGCCTAAAAGCAGGCGCCTTGAACGGCCCGCCCTGATATGTGACTAATGGAGATCCAACCCGGTGCCCGAATGGCCTCCGCCATCCCGGGCTCCACACTAATATGTTAGACGTTTGCGATAGATTAGCGCCCTATTCAAAGAGTAACAAACAATTGCGTTTGTCCGTTACACGTTACAGAAACCGGGATAGACTGCGGTTCCACTGGACTAATGAATGGCTCTGAATTGAAGGACCATAAAAATAATAATTGAGCTTTTATATAGCGCAATATCCACTAAATGTGCTCAAAGCGCTTTACAAGGTGTCCCTGGTCAACAGCAACATTTAACATGTAGGACGGGACTTAACGCCTATTTGGCGATATTACAATTTTTCGGACAAAGACAGCGCTGTTAACGGCCAGGTACTCATTTTACACCTGAGTATGGTGAGAGAATGTGAGTAAATAGTCTTTTCCAAGGACTCAACTATGCGCCAAGCGCGAGGCTCGAACCCAGGACCTTCCGATCCGAAAGCGAGTGTCATACCACTAGACCACATAGCAGCAAGGACTACTTTTAGGGATCATTTTAACTGATCGATATTACAATTATGCGTTTTTGGGCCTAAATGGAAATAGTGTGTTTTGTTAGAGCACGAAGGAGTCTACATAACACGAATGTGACAAAAGAACTGGACCGATGTTGACGAACGATGACTCACAATAAACAGAAACATTTCAGCGGATGTCAAAAAGCAAATGGGCGCTATTTTAAGTTATAGGACGCCTCCACTCACTACATTATTATAACATATAAAACAAAAGGAACATTTGGGAGAAGGAATCCCCTTTAAGATCGACAGCAACAAAGAGAGAATAGCGAAATAGGTGAATAAATAAAAGAGAGAAAACACCCCTCATTCAAACTAAAGTAAGCGTAAAAAATATAAAAATTTTTAAAAGCCTTAAACATTTAGGCAAACTAATGAGAAAAAGATCCAAAAAGTTAATCACGAAGAAGACAAAAAAAACAACAAAACAAACAAACAAAGCCGACCAAAATAAAAAAAATCCATAAAATAAACAACAAACAACAAACAAAACAAAATAAACAAAAATGAAAAAAACAAAAACAAAACCCAAAACACACACACATACACACACACACACACACACACACACACACACAAGACACTACCGTAAACACAAAGTGACAGCCCGTTTCTTTCCTTTGCGAAAGACTAATTTATCTTTTTTATTTAATATATACTTCTCCATTCTAAGTAGGTTTTTTTTTTTCAACATTATAGTATAAAATGCATGAAAATGGGCAACAGTCCCCAATAATCCATATAGCCTTACTATACCAAAAAAAATAGCTATGGAGCTTCAGTGAGAAAATGGACACAACGGGGTGTGGAGGTCACGTTCCTTCACAATGACCAGTACTAATGACTTCAATCGGACAAATTCAGACTTGTTTAATTACCCAGGCAGCAGGAGGATGCACGTCCGGCCAGCCACACTTTCAACACTGGCCAATATTCTGCCATACTCTGAAAAAACACGTTTTAAAACATTTGGCCAGAAAAATCGTCCTTCAAATATTAATAGATTAAAATGAACATTATCTTAGCAAAAATCTCTCAAACCTGGGACTTCGTGAACTCCTAGGTTTGAGAGTTTTTGCCAAGATGAGGGTCATTTAATTGATCGATATTTAAAGGAGGATTTTTCTGACCAAAATTTATTTGGGTTTTTTTTCCAAGTCCGCCAATATTGGTTCTGTGGTGACAATGAGTCATAGAAGTAATGAAAATAAAGCGGGTTGCTTTTGTCAATCAGCAAAGTTCTTGCCTTATACTGTGTGTGCCGATGTGGTTTTGTAGTATGGCACTCGCCTTCGGATAGGAAGGTCCAGAGTTCGAGTCTGGCTCTGAGCAACGCTTGAGTGCTTGAAAAAGGCTCTATACTCACATTCTCTCACCGTACTCAGATGTAAAATGAGTACCTGGCCATTAACAGCGTTGTCCATTTGTCGGAAAATAAAAATTGTAATACTCAAAGTGCGTCTTTATGTTTCGTGATACAGTTAAGTGTTGCTGTTGGCTAGGGACCCCTTGTAAAGCACGTTGAATACGTTTAACGGACATTGCGCTATATTAAAGCTCAAGTTTTTAAAAAAAATTATTATCATTTGGTGAGATAACCTTTTCTTTTAACTCGATCGATTTAGCTCAATGACTTTCAATCTGTCCAAACAAAAAGCAAAACAAAACAAAACAAACAAACAAAATACGAAACAAAACAAAAACAAACAAGAAAACGACGCAAACAAAAATTTTAAAAATCTGAGACATTCTTTTGACTCTCAACTTGTCAAAAAGTCTCAAAACCTGATATAGATCCATACTTCTTTGAAGTCTCGTGTTTGAGGTTTTTGACGGTTTGACAGTTATTTTGATTTTGGATATTGGGGTTGAAATAAATGTTCTGCCAAATGAAATACGACATAGCAAGATATATACATGAGTTTTTTGAAATCCGACAAAGTGAGATACATATATCATGGGTATTGTTGAAATACGACATAGTGAGATACAAACATGGGTCTTGTTGAAATACGACATAGTGAGATACAAACATGGGTCTTGTTGAAATACGACATGGTGAGATACATACATGGGTCTTGTTGAAATACGACATGATGAGATACATATATCATGGGTCTTGTTGAAATCCGACATAGTGAGATACAAACATGGGTCTTGTTGAAATACGACATAGTGAGATACAAACATGGGTCTTGTTGAAATCCGACATAGTGAGATACATATATCATGGGTCTTGTTGAAATCCGACATAGTGAGATACATACATGGGTCTTGTTGAAATCCGACATAGTGAGATACATACATGGGTCTTGAAATCCGACATAGTGAGATACATACATGGGTCTTGTTGAAATACGACATAGTGAGATACATACATGGGTCTTGTTGAAATACAACATGGTGAGATACATACATGGGTCTTGTTGAAATACGACATAGTGAGATACATACATGGGTCTTGTTGAAATACAACATGGTGAGATACATACATGGGTTTGTTGAAATACACATGGGAATACATACATGGGTCTTGTTGAAATACGACATAGTGAGATACATACATGGGTCTTGTTGAAATACGACATAGTGAGATACATACATGGGTCTTGTTGAAATACGACATAGTGAGATACATACATGGGTCTTGTTGAAATACGACATAGTGAGATACATACATGGGTCTTGTTGAAATACGACATAGCTGTCGAGGAAGCGAATCAATACTGTTGTCTCTGTCTTTTATTAAATCATGCAACCTTCTTTTCTACCTCGTTTACAAAGCATACATTCCTATAGATAGTATGCGCTTGGCTAAGAAGCTCAAAACATTGCCATACAGACCAACACACAAAAAACTATTGTTTTTTGCCATCCGCGTTTATGAGTAATTCTCACTGAACTGTATTAACCTGACTATAAACGTTCATGGATACACACAGTTTTGTGTGTTGGTCCGTTATACTTCCGGATGGCAATGTTATGAGCTTCTTTGCCAAGCGCATACTATCTATACAAACTTTACAATGGCAAATTAGTTTTTTTAGAGCACCCGGGCAGATAGATAGATGCTGGTTTATTCGTGCGTTGCGGAAACGGACAGTAATAGAAAAAGTTATTTGTTGTCCCTCTCTTGATAGAACACTAATCTGTAGCAAAGCTTTTTGTGTGTGTGTGTGGCTAACCGAATATTGAGATGGAACGAAGTTGACGTCACTCGGCTCATTGTTATTGTTTTAGCCAGCCATTGTTATGGGTCGTCCCCACTGCATTGTATTAATCAGACGTGTAAGATTACACATAGTTGTGTGTGTTGGTACGTTATATCCGACTGGCGGATGTTATGAGGTTTTTTAAAAAAATTAATCGGGATGTGTCTAAACTAAATACACAATCACAATTGGATTCAATAGTCTGGTGTCACGTCGCCCAGCAACGGCGGTCATCGTGGATCTAAACAAAGAAAATCGGTACTTTTTATTCTTCATGATGGCTAGAACTTGTCATGTCTTGTGATCAGAATGTGTAAAAGTCAAAAAATGATCAGATTTATAATGTTTTTTCCCGCTGGATACGCTTTTATGCTCGTCATAAGGGCGTCCGCCATTGTTCCGATATTTTAGAGCCAGTTACTAAGTTACTATGCGTCATTAGGAAGGAAGTGACGTTACGACTGTTGAAGGGTATTGCTATGGAAAGAGGAGCTACAAAAAACACTCGATACAACCCGGATTCTATACCGATCCGTTTTGTTTGAGAGTTTAATCAACGAGAGTGGAATTCCAAAATAACTTAACATGGATTATTTCTTTGAAAACATCTGGCTATAAAGGAATGATCCATAATTAATTCATCTGTGGGACCATTGACTTTATCCACATCGATCTCCCATGCCTTTAACGTAACACCAGATCTCACGAAACCATTTTTAGGATTTCTCGGACAAATATTCTTTATCCCACTGTCAGTCTAAGGGGTTGACGTACGTACATATCTCTTTTCGTCCATCTTCCTCTTTTATCTTCCGTTCAATCTACACACACACACACACACACACACACATCTCTCTCTCTCACTCTCTCTCTTCTCTTCTCTCTCTCTCGTCTCTCTCTCTTCTCTTCTATCTCTCTCCCTCTTTATCTCTCTCACTCTCTCTCTTGTCTTCTCTCTCTCACACACACACTCTCTTCTCTCTCTCTCTCTCTCTCTCTCTCTCTCTCTCTCTCTCTCTTCTCATCTCTCTCTTTCTCTTTATCGCTTTCTCTCTCTTCTCTTCTCGCTCTCTCTCTCTCTCTCTCTCTCTCTGTTTCTCTCTCTCTCTCTCTCTCTCTCTCTCTCTCTACTCTTCTCTTCTCTCTCTCTCTTCTCTTCTCTTCCTTTCTCTCTCTCTTCTCTTCTGTCTCTTTCTCTCTCCCCCTCTCTCTCTCTCTCTCTCTCTCTCTCTCACACACACACACACACACACACACACACTCTTTGTCCATATGTTAGTTTTGTTCTTTTCTAGAGATGTATATTATGTGATAATTATAATGCTTTAAATCATGTGTTTCAACTATGCTTTATCATTTTCGAGAAAGATACGTCGTATAATCGAAGAGTAAAAATAGCTTATTGCTCTTTATTTTTAAATAGTTGTCCTTCAGAACCAATGAAGGCTTATGTAGCGGTTTCTATATAGATAGTATGCGCTTGGCTAAGAAGCTCACAACATTCATTGCCATCCGGAAGTATAACGGAACTACACACAAAACTATGTGCAACCGTGAACTTACTCATAAAGATGGATGGCAAAAAGCAGTAACAAAGACCCGACTGACGTCATCTGCGTTCTATCTATAGCGTGAAACGTACAGGCAGTAGCAATTGATTGCTACCCTTTTAATAGGACGCTATTCTATCGCAACGTGATTTCCACCAGATTTAACAAATCCAACTATCCAATCATTGCTGAGTGGGAGAAGGGTCAAAAATAATATTATATCGACCTCTACTATAGATAGTTCCAAAATGACGTCACTCAGGTCTTTGTTATTGTTTTTTGCCATCCGCGTTTATGAGTAATGCTCACTGAACTTATTAACCTGACTATAAACGTTCATGGATACACACAGTTTTGTGTGTTGGTCCGTTATACTTCCGGATGGCAATGTTATGAGCTTCATAGCCAAGCGCATATATATTCCAAGTATATTCACTGGTTGCTTCTGTAAAAATCTTATGTTTTCTTAATGTTCGAGCCTCGCTCGGCGCACAATTCAGCTCTTGGAAAAGGCTCTTTACTCATATTCTCTCACCGTACTCAATTGTAATATGAGTACCTGGCCGTTAACAGCGTTGTCTCTGTCCGAAAAAAAAAAAAGGTTGTAATTTCGCCTAACAGGCGTCTTGTCTCGTTCTACATGTTAAGTGTTGCTGTTGGCTTGGGACCCTTTGTAAAACGCGTTGAGCACGTTTAGTGGATATTACGCTATATAAAAGCTCTATTAAAGAAAGAAAGGTACATTATCTGGTTCGAGTCAAGTAAAACCTCGCCCGTAAAGGCTAACTTCACATAAACACGGCCATATTTTTTGTCCAATTCTCACTACACATCACGGTCATTACTCGATACATTTCGCCGATTGTCCACCAAAATCTACGCTCAAGTCCCCCTGGCTAGAAGCCCCTGGTCTGTAATTAGAGCTGTCATCTGTCCTGAAATGACCACGGACCCGTCATTAGCAATAACGATACACCCCCCCCCCCCAACCACCACCACCACCGTCACTGCCATCCATCCATCCATCCATCCATCCATCTCAACAACTCCTTATCATTTCTTTCTCTCCCATGTTCTTGCTTAATCTATCCATCTATATATCCATCCATCTATCTATCTATCTATCTATCTATCTATCTATCTATCTATCTATCTATCTATCTATCTATCTATCTATCTATCTACCTATCTATCTATCTACCTATCTATCTATCTGTCTATATATCTATCCACCCATCTATCTGTATATCTATCTACCCATTCATCTTTCTATCTGTTTGTCTGTCTATCCATCCATCTTTCTATCTATCTATCTATCTATTTATAAATACAATCAATCTATCTATCTATTTATCCATTTTCTATTTATTTATCCACCTATCTATCTATCTATCTATCTATCTATCTATCTATCTATCTATCTATCTATCTATCCATCTGTCTGTCTATCTATCTATCCATCCATATATATATATATATACATATATATATATATTATATATATATATACATATATATATAATATATCCATCTATAATCTATCCTATCTATCTGTCTGTCTATCTGTCTATCTATCTATTCGTATATATCTGTCTATCTTCGCACTTATCTGTCCGCGTTTCTGTTCAATTGCCTTTTTAACCTTACACCGATTCATGCTCCCTGATTTCAAAAAGTGTCTTGTTCCTTTTTAAAAAACGATCATTCTATAAAAGAATAAAAGCGCAGCAAAGTGTTAGCTTTATAATATATATATATATATATATATATATATATATATATATATATATATAGAGAGAGAGAGAGAGAGAGAGAGAGAGAAGAGAGAGAGAGAGAGAGAGAGAGATAGTACATACTATGTGTGGGTGAGTAAGAGTATTTCGTTTTTTGAAATCCTATTTTCATCTCTATTTTAATGTATCTATTTATTTAGACTTGATTTTATTCTGACGGAATTAGCGATCCCGTGCCTGGTTTAAGTTGGGTCAGATGGAAACGCTTTATGCCAGATCCTATCTTTAGTGTTGTAAAACTATTGTTATTGTCCGGAGCCTTTAAGCACAGAGGTAGATAGAGGACTCACTTTACAAGTTAAATAACCGATATCTATGGTGATGTCGAGATTTCTGACCCCCCCCCCCCCTCCAACTTCCCCTTCCCCTAACTTCTGAATTTAGCCGAGAAGTGATTGGGTAGTGGTTCTGTTAGATCTGGTGGAAAGTACTTTGCGTTTGACAAGCGTCCTATTAATAGGTAGCAAGCAATTGTTATAGTCGATCCGGTTCACGCTTCAGAAACTGGGATAAACTCCATGATGCTGATTCTGTGCCCCAAATGCTACTTTGTTAAAATCATTCATCTCCTGTTACAAACTGTTGTGAATGCAAACTGTTAAAAGTTAAGTGCGAAAAACAGGGATAGTTTTACGGTTTGAAATAATTACAGAAATAAGACGGACGACGTCGAACCATTTTTTCTAGTAAGATTAAAGTATGTTTAAGTATCTGCAAAAGAATAATACGTTACAATGAATGACATAATCAGCCGGATCGTGAAAAGGTTTGAACTGAGATATTGACAAGTTTAGTTAGAAGGTCAATTTTTATCAAAAATGAGTTCTTGTCATAAATGATTAAATCAACCCTTTTTGTACATCTTCGGAAAATATCAAAGCTAAATTTCACTTCTAAATATTTTTTTACAGCTAATCAAGTTGAAAAATTATGAAATTTGATAAACGTTGCTGGATACATTTCCCATACATCTGACCATAACTTCATTAAAAAATCACCCAATTTACTTAAATAAAGAGTAAATACCCTGGGGAGCATATTCTTTCAGAAAATGAAAATAATAATAATAATAATAATAATAATAATAATAATAATAATAATAATAATAATAATGATGATGATGATGATGATGATGATGATGATGAGGATGATGATGATGATGATGATGATGATGATGATCATGATGATGATGATGATGATGATGATGATGATGATGATGATATGATGATAATAATAATAATAATAATAATAATAATAATATTAATAATAATAATTAATAATAATAATAATAACAATAATGATAATAATAATAATAAAATTTAAAATTTTTAAAACGCAAAGCCAAAATTTTCACCTTCCGAATGATTAGATATGTCATGCACTGACACATATTATTATTATTATATATTATTATTATTATTATTATTATTATTATTATTATTATTATTATTATTATTATTATTATTATTATTAATATATTAATTATTATTATTATTATTATTATTATTATTATTATTATTATTATTATTATTATTATTATTATTATTATTATAATATTACGATTTTTAAAAAAATTGTTATGAGCAAGTTCAGTCCTTGTATGGGGCCGTCAATGTGAAATAAGCAGCTGCTGACTCAAGTTGTTATTTTTACATTTGGCGAGTTGGAAACTGCTTATAACATGTCAACAAACACAATCTTACTCCTCTGGTGTGATATGAACTCTAGACTGGTGTGTCGAGTTATTTTATCCTTTCCCTCATACCTCCCAAACGCCTCTCTCTCTCTCTCTCTCTCTCTCTCTCTCTCTCTCTCTCTCTCTCTCTCTCTCTATCTATCTATCTATCTATCTATCTATCTATCTATCTATCTATCTATCTATCTATCTATCTATCTATCTTTCTGCACCTCCTGTCGAACGAGTAGTGATGTAGTTACTTGGTCTGTTAGATTTGGAGGAAAGTATTTTGTGATAGACTAGCGTCCTATCCAAAGGGTAGAAAGCAATTACTATTGCCAATTCCGATTCCATAGGCCTAATGGCTCTGAGGGACTATTATATATCGCACAATATAATAATAATAATAATAATAATAATAATAATAATAATAATAATAATAATAATAATAATAATAATAATAATAATAATAATAATAGTAATAATATAATAATAATAATAATAATAATAATAATAATAATAATAATAATAATAATAATAATAATAATAATAATGATGATGATGATGATGATAATAATGATGATGATGATGAGGAGGATGATGATGATGATAATGATGATGATAAAAATAATAATAATATGATCTTTATTGTCAAAAAATGGCAATCCATGTTTGATTCCATTTGCATTGTTAAATCAGTTACAATGTCAATTATCTATTCTGTGCTCTAAATGCTTTACTGGGGATTCTCAACCAATAGCAACATTTAACATTAATTTAAACACGAAGATTATTTTTTTACGACAGAGACAACCCATGCACTCATTTTGCACCTGACTAGGGTATGTGAAAGAAAGTGTGAGTAAGGAGCCTTTTTCAAGGACTCAACCCTGTGCCGCCAGAGCGAGCCTCGAATCAGTGACCCACCTGTACGAATGCGAATGTTAAACAACAAGATCACAAAACTCCATATAAGTTACTATTGAAATGACTCGTAATGAATCTTTTGTGCGGCTATGTAATCTTGTGGTATGACACTCCCTTTCGGATCGGAAGGTCCTGGGTTCGAGCCTCGCGCTCGGCGCATAGTTGAGTCCTTGGAAAAGGCTCTTTACTCACATTCTCTCACCGTACTCAGGTGTAAAATGAGTACCTGGCGGTTAACAGTGTTGTCTTTGTCCGAAAAATTGTCATGTCGCCTAACAGGCGCCATGTCCGGTCCTACACGTTAAATGTTTCTGTTGACCAGAGACCCTTGTAAAGCGCTTTGAGCAAATTTATTGGATATTGCGCTATAGAAAGCTCGTGAAAAATAGTTAAATAACATTGAAAACTTAATACTATAAAGTAGTGCGTTAATCGTTGTATCTGTTTTAACTCGTAGATAAGCGCTGTCTGTAGTCGTTTAAATTCACTCTCCTCAACTTCATTATACCCCACACGATGCCTATTCTGTCAAACACTGAAAAACACTTTTTTACAAATTTTGGCCAGACAGCTCATCCTTTAAGTATCGAAATGATGGAAACGATCATCGTCTTGTCAAAAACTAACTCTCAAACCTCAAGGAAGTCCCAGGTTTGAGAGCTTTTGACATAGTTGAGGGCCGTTTTAATCGATCGATATTTGAATGACGAATTTCTGGCCAAAATGATAAAAATGTTTTTGGGTTGTTTTTTTTTTTTGTCTGAGTACGTCGTCGGTATCAGAAACAGTAGAAACTAATGGATGACTAACGAGAGATTATAGAGTTATGCAAGTTTATGCTTTACAATGTGAAATGTGGAACAACTAAATTGTTAGTTTATTTGTAACGCAATTACGTCAGGTAAAATACATCGACTAATGCATTCATTCTAACCGCGTAACTATTAGGAATGCTTGTGTTTGTGTCTGAGTAGTAGGTGTGTGTATGTATGTACGTATGTATGTGTGTATGTCTGTTTATTTGTGTAAGTGAATGTTTGTACAATATGTTTGTGTGTTAATAGTACTGTTAATTGCTAATCGTATAATCTGGCGCTTTTAACGGACTAAAATGTTTTGAAAGGAAGATGTCTAAAGTGAATAAACATAAAGTGTTTTTTCTGACAGCGAAATCAGGTAACTGTCGCTTATCTCTTAACAATTATCGTATTCCGATGAAATCATTGACTATGTAAAAGATTTCCATTTTCTTTGGTTTTGTAATGACATACAGCGAAAACCGCTTAATGTCAACACTCTTAAAACCAACTTATGCTTAAAGTCAACACTTCTTGTTGGTCCAGATTTTCCTTTCTTTATCGAAGTGTGTTCCGTTGATAATGGATAATGTTTTAACGTTGTTTAAAGTCAACTAATCTTTATAGCGGCGTTAGTTTTATCAGGATTCCACCGTGACGAGTTTTGTTAGCTTATTAAAGAAATTAAGGAGCAGGCACCAGTATAAGATAAAGATCTGAACAAGTGTGTATGAAAGGTGCCAGACAAAGCAAGAAAGAAAAATAGAAAATAAAAACATTCAATCGACTTCGGCTGGGGACCGCACTTCAGACCATCTGATTACCGGTCATATGTGCCACGTCGACTGATTTTTTGGGATGGTTTTATTTCTTCTATTTTTCTCTCTTGCTTTGTCTTACGCCTTTCATACACACTTGTTGAGATCTTTTTGTTAGCTTAACCTCTAACGAGGAGAGTTAATTTCTTTCAATTGTAACCGAATCGTCTCAAACGGTATTATATCTTGGGTGGGGGAGGTGATATCTCAGTAGGTAGACTACTCGCTTCAGGCGTGAAGTCAAGCTTTTATTTCTGACCATCGTGTCCAACCATCAGTGATTGGGTAGCTAGGTTTGTTAGATCTGACGGTAAGTACTTTGCGATAGAATAGCGTCTTTTCCACAAAGTAGCAAACAATCTTTGCCATTGTTATTTAATGCTACAAACACCGGGATAAATTCCGGCTTTTTGGGCATTAACATTAACATTAATGACTACGTTTTTTAAAATGCCCTTTATTGATGGAAGTGAGTTTTGCCTTTCAAACAAAAAATAAAATAGATGAGAATAAATATAGTTATGAACATTTATAACTACAGCACATTTCTACGGATTTACCATGTTCAATGGGCACAGTATTTCATTCAATCAATTCCTGCCTAATTCTTATCAATTGACCATAGCAGCAATTTTCTTAATCTAGTTCATTCCGATTTGGGTCACAGAAGAATTTGGTCTTACTGGCTCGATCGATAGGGTCATAGCCTCACATTTACACTCAAGAGAACCTGGTTCAAATCTGATATAAAGTCCGACCAGTCCTTATGGCTTCCCAGCGGTAATTGGATAGCTGGATTTAGGTCAGATTTGACATAAAGTATAGAGTTATAATATCAATGTCCAATTCAACTTCAATTTTGACGTTTGTATTGTCAAAAACAACAAAAGAAAAACAATCACAACAAAAACACAAAATCTACAAAGACAAACCCTTGTTTTTATGTTATGACCTGGAACAGCATAGTCATTGGTTACGAGACGATTACGATCTATTTACGGTCGAAAAGATTCACACATTCGACTGCAAACTTGGAATCGAGAGATACCGATATCAACTTGGAATGGAACGACATTGGTATTTTCATGATAAATATTTCACGATGTATCAAGACAATCCTTTGTTCGGTAGTTTTTCGAGACCAAGACTCGGTCGGAGACCTAGGCCCGTTTTCATGAACGAGGACTAGATTTAGTTATTTTCTTGTTTAGTAAATGACATGCTAGTCTTAAGCCTATGCGGAGCAAGTGACTAAAAAATCGGATTTCATAAGCGTTTTCTAGTCTCTGACTCTTGCCTAGAATTTGGGCGATGTAAGGTTAGTGACTAATTCGGTTATTTTATGCTGGTAAAATCAAGCTCTCTAGTACACAATGACAG
This sequence comes from Berghia stephanieae, assembly GCF_034508935.2. NCBI lineage: Eukaryota > Metazoa > Mollusca > Gastropoda > Nudibranchia > Aeolidiidae > Berghia > Berghia stephanieae. The sequence goes on along the minus strand of NC_088366.1, from coordinate 14,965,247 downwards.
CTATGATTCCAGCCTTCATACTTTCAACGCAAAATATTTCCAAAGAGGAAATTAGCAACACATCCGATATAGATAATATTTCGTTCCGTTTCATATTTAAACTTACTCTCGCCATGATGAATTGAATCACGTGATATTGACTGTCGACTGATAGGCTACAATGAATCCATGGTCGACTGTCAATTCTATATTTAGGCCAATGAATTTTATTTTTTTTTGTTCTTCGATGCAAACCCTTCGATTTCGAGCCTCCGTTCATTCGCAACTCGCGAGCCGATTAGATTCAGCTTTTTAATTTTTTTACTCACAAAAATGTGTACTTTCGACGATCAGCACTTATCTTATAGTTTTTTAAAGCTATCTTGTAGACGCTATGATTTTTCCTAGTAACTAGTCCCAGGCTAAGCTTGAAGTCCGACCTCAGCAAATGACTAAAACTTGGCCAAACTTAGTCCGAAGGTACCATGATTATAGTCTGGGACTTGCTTAGTCAGCTCACATGAAATCCGATTTTTTCAAGTCCTTGACTAAAGTCAGAGACTAAGCGCTAGTCCACGTTCATGAAAATGGTCCTTAGACTCAGCTTGTTAAGTAAAATTTGGACGGAAAACTCACCTTTCAAATATCGATCGATTTAAATCACCCTCATCTTGGTTTGAGAGTTTTTGTGCCAAGACGAGGGTAATTTAAATCGATCAATATTTGAAAGACAAGTTTTTTTGTCAAATTTTCAAATACGTGTTTTTTCACAATACCACAGTTAAATGGTTAAAATCTTAAAACTAAATCTTCTCAACATTATAAGTTTTTAAAGTTACAAATGGCGGGGAATTCACTCGTCATAATGGATAGACAAGACATTACTTTGCATATGTAATCACTCTCACCTGCCTCCCATCGTTGTTGCAATAAACCATGTCAAAACAATCCGAGCCATTTAAAATGTTTTGGTTTTTGTTGGGTTGAAAAGGATAAACTTGTCAGAATTTCGCCACAGCAGAATGTTAAGAGGTAAACTAGGAACCACTTAAATATGATTTACATTGGCACAATGTGTAAACTAAAACCACTTAAATATGATTTGTATTGGCACAATATGCTCAGTAGCTGGATAAATGTCAGATCAATTAAAATAAGCTACTTTGCTTAGCTCTTTACTTACTTAAACACTTGGCTTGAAAATTATTAGGAATTAACATTTGTTTATTGAATATTGACATCTTTCACGTTAAATGTTTTGAAAGTTTACGGGCAAAAGTCAAGCCACAAGCTGCTATTTTTGGAATGACTATTGACACAATTCGTTCAACATTATATGTCGTGTGAATATTCGATCAAGTGATTTTTTTTTTTAAGTGAGCATTTATATAGCGCAATATCCACTAAGCGCTTTACAATGCGGGGTCCTCAGCCAACATCAAAACTTAACATGTAGGACAAAGAAATGACGTATATTAGGCGATATTACAATTTCCTCCGCTGGTAATGGATAAGTACCCATTTTACACCTGGTTAAGGTGAGAGAATTTGAATAAATAGCCTTTATATAAGGACTCAACTACGCGCCGCTTAGCGCGGGACTTGAACCCTTTTGCCTTACCATCCAAAGGCGAGTGCCAAAATACAAGACCACATAGCCGCACTAATAATATTATTATAATCTCATCCAATCCTAGTTTAATTCTCCGTATTGTTTCCATCCCGTGATTGACAGCAAGTCTGGTCCTAGGGACGAGATTCTGTTTTCACCTGGCTCTCTGACGGGCGTTGATGGAAAGAAAGGCACGCGCTAAGGGAGACTAAGTTCATTGCAATTGGGAGGGGGTGGGGGGGGGGGGGGAGTAAGTATGTGAATGTGAGTATTATTGTGGCTTTGTAAGTGCGTTTTTTGTTAGAGAGAGAGAGACAGAGAGAGAGAGACAGAGAGAGAGAGAGAGATAGAAAGAGAAGAGGGAGAGAGAGAGAGAGAGAGAGAGAGAGAGAGAGAGAGAGAGAGAGAGAGAAGAATAAGAATCAGGTGGAGAATGGGTTAAAGAGTGTGGGGGAGGGGAGGGGGGAGGGAGAGAGAAAGAGGTAAAGAGTGAGCAGTCAATGAAGAGAAAGCAGAGGCTCAAACTGACATAGGAGACAGAGCAGAGGCAGGCGGGCAGATTGATTGATGTATAGATGGTTGGATGGATAGATAGATAGATAGATAGATAGATAGATAGATAGATAGATAGATAGATAGATAGATAATGGTAGATAGATAGATAGATAGATAGATAGATAGATAGATAGATTAGATAGATTAGATAGATAGTTAGATTAGATAGATTGATAGACAGATAGGTAGATAGATAGATAGATAGATAGATAGATAGATAGATAGATAGATAGATAGATAGATAGATAGATAGATAGATAGATAGATAGGTAGGTAGGTAGATAGATAGATGAGACGGATAGGTAAACAGAGGAGATAAATAGAGAGAGAGAGAGAAAGAAAGAGAGAGAGAGAGAGAGAGAGAGAGAGAGAGAGAGAGAGAGAGAGAGAGAGAGAGAGGAGTGAGCGAGTAGAATTAGCTCTCAGTCAAGTTAAAATGGACACTCGGGTGTTAAAATGAAAAGAAAACATGGATTGATGGATGAGTGTGTAGGATTGCGCGTATGACCACAACTTCCTATTCTGCCGTACTCTAGAAATACGCATAATAAAAAGTTTGGCCAGAAAACTCGTCCTTCGGATATCGATCGATTTCGATGAAAAAACTCTCAAACCTGGGACATCGCGAAATCCCAGGTTTGAGAGTTTTTGCCAAGAGGAGGATCATTTAAATCGATCGATATTTGCAGGACGAGTTTCCTGGCCAAATTTTTAAATATGGATTTTTCCAGAGTACGACATTATTGTCGTCGATGGTCCAATGGTACAGTCTTGTTCTGCAAAACAAAACAAAAAACTAACAAATAGGTAAATCGCAGCATGAGGTCTCGTAATTGACAACTATCGCAAGACTGGCTCTGGCGGTATGTCTTCTTGGCAAGGCACCACACACACACACATTATTCCCTTACTCGACTCGAGTATGAATCAGTACCTGGCTGTAGGCATTAATGGATATTGTAAAAGTGCTATCATTACCAAAAGGACGCTTATTTGACAATTTATGTGGCATGAAATTAATAAAAATTTGATTCCATAAAGCCTCACTCGATGACGTAGCCAACCCTCTCCGGGCCTGATGGCACTCGATGCGACACAACGCCGAGGCATCTCCATTTGGTCCTGTCAGCTACTATTCATTTATTGCGGTCCTGTGGAATGAAACTCAGACTCGCCTTCGATCTGGAAGTTCCAGGATTCAAGTCTCGCTCTGAGCGGCGCTTAATACGCTTCAACAGTCGTATCGTCACTTCCCTCGTAATGACGCCTGGTAACTTAGTAACTGGCTTTAAATTATCGGAACGGTGGCGGACGCCCTTATGAAATATTTCTCCGACGAGCATAAAAGCGTATCCAGAGTAAAAAAAACCCATTATAAATCTGATCATGCTTTGACTTTTACACATTCTGATCACAAGACATATGAAAAGTTCTAGCCAGCATGAAGAATAAAAAGTAACGATTTTCTTTGTTTAGAACCACGATGGCCGCCGTTTGCTGGGCGACGTGACATCAGACTATTGAATCCAATTTGGTCCTTGGAAAAGGCTCTTTACTCACATTCATTCTTATAGTCTGATTGATAGAATGAAGCGAGTACTAACAAACATTGTGCGGCTATGTGGTCTAGTGGTATGACACTCGCTTTCGGATCGGAAGGTCCTGGGTTCGAGCCTCGCTCGGCGCATAGTTGAGTCCTTGGAAAAGACTCTTTACTCACATTCTCTCACCGTACTCAGGTGTAAAATGAGTACCTGGCCGTTAACAGCGTTGTCTTTGTCCGAAAAATTGTAATATCGCCTAACAGGCGTCATGTCTCGTCCTACATGTTAAATGTTGCTGTTGACCAGGGACCCCTTGTAAGCGCATTGAGCACGTTAAGTGGATATTGCGCTATATAAATGCTCAATTTTTTTTTTTTTTTTTTTTTACTAATCATTAAAGTGGCTGTCTAAAAACACATAACGTCAATTTCGTTTCATATATATATATATATATATATATATATATATATATATATATATATATATATATATATATATATATATATATATAAATGGAGATTTATTCTTTTTTGTTAATTATTTATTTATTATTTATCTATTCATTTCTCTTACATCCTCACTCCCGCCACTATCACCATCACCGTCACCACCACTACCGCCACTAACTAACACGCAAAGTAGACAATGTAAGATAAAAAATAAAAATCAATAAATAAATAATTTTTTAATTCCTCCAACTGAAACAAAACATAAACATAAACATAACTCGTAAAAAATATATATATACGAAAAGAACATTGTTACCATAAGCATTTGATCCGGAATTCCGAAACAAAGCCATGCGTTCTCCGTGTAGTTTACAGACCCGCCCATTACCAAATATCTAACATTCTTCTGACAAGCATAATTGCCAGTGTTTTTCTTGAACACGAAGACTTGACTTAGTAATAGTACTGAAACACCTCCGATTTTGCTGGCATAGAGACAATGTGTTTTTGTTTTTTTTCAAAATACAAAAAAAAAAAAGCCGGTAATCGTTATCGATGTCATTGCCACAATTACAACCATCCCTGTCACTATCAACACCGTTAAAAACCACCACCAGACCACCATCATCATCGTCATTATCATCATCATCATAATCATCATCATTATCATCATGGTCATTATCATTGACATCATCATCGTCGTCTTCATCATCATCGTCATTATCATCATCATCATCATCATCATCATCATCATCATGGTCATTATCATTGACATCATCATCGTCGTCGTCTTCATCATCATCGTCATTTTCATCATTATCATCGTCATTATCATTATCATCGTCATCATCAACGTCATCATCATCATCATCATCATCATCATCATCATATCAACATCATCATCATCACCATCATCATCATTATCACCATCATCATCACCATCATCATCTCATCATCATCATCATCATCATCATCATCATCATCATCATCATCAACGTCATCATCATCATCATCATCATCATCGTCATAATCATCATTACCATCAATAACTTAATCAACAGCAGTGCAAGTCTCCAACTCAGCAATCCATAATATATCGGCATCAGAATAGAATTTCACTTCGATTCGAGTTATCAGATCCCTTACTCCCCAACCAATTAATCTCTTATTGCAAGACTATGAACACTATCACTCAAAACCAATACCCCCCCCCCAACACAAACACACACACACACACACACACACACACACACACACAGCAACAACAACAACAACAACAACAACAACAACAAAGAAATGAAGAGAAAGAAAGAAAGAAAAAAAAGAAGACAAAAATTAAGACAAAAATCTGACATTCTTCGCGAACTCCAACCCCGGCCACACAACAACAACAACAACAACAACAACAACAACAACAACAACAACAACAAGAACAACAAAGAAATGAAGAGAAAGAAAGAAAGAAAAAAACAGAAGACAAAATTAAGACAAAAATCTGCCATTCTTCGTTCGCCAACTCCAATCCTTGAAAGACCATTAGCAAAATGCCTAATACTTATCATGCTATACAATCTTCATCAACATGCTTTTCCTAACTCCACAAACAGTCCAGGACAGTGTTGTTACGTTTGAAAATTAGGCAAATTAGTGACAACCACAGTTGAAGCCCAAAAAAAAAGGGGTAAATTAATAGATAAATAAAGGAACAATTTAGTTATAGAAAAATGAATAATTAGATGAATGTAAAAATATATATATTAAAGGAAAGAAGGAAGTAAAGAAAGAAATTTGTGTGCATTCCGTAACAGACAATAAATTTTGATTATAGTGATGACGACGACGATGATGATGATGAGTTGTGATTATTATTATTATTATTATTATTATTATTATTATTATTATTATTATCATCATCATCATCATCATCATCATCATCATCATCATCATCATCATCATCATCATCATCATCATATTATTATTATTATTATTATTATTATTATTATTATTATTATTATCATTATTATTTATTATTATTATTATTATTTATTATTATTATTATTATTGTTATTATTATTATTGTTATTATTATCATTATTGTTATTATCATCATCATCATCATTATGATTACAATATTATTTTATGATAGGAATAACGATGATGATGATGACGATGATGATGATGATGATGACGATGATGACGACGACGACGACGTCGATGATGTTAATGATGAAGACGACACGACGACAATGATGATGGACGAGGAAGATGAAGATGATGACGATTATGATGATAATGACGATGATAACGACACTGAAAAAAAATATGATAGAGATGGCGGAGATAATTGCGTTGATAATAATTGATAATGCTATAATTATAATAATAATAATAATGATAATAATAATAATAATAATAATAATAATAATAATAATAATAATAATAATAATAATAATAATAATAATAATAATAATAATAATAATAATAATAATAATAATAATAATAATAATAATAATAATGTTATAATAATGATTACGATAATGACCGTGACGATAACAATGCCAATGATAATAAGGGAAATAATCCGTCCGTTTCTTATTGAATAACTATATTTTTTTTCAGCGTATTAATGAATGATCACATGATTTATTTTGTTTTGATCGCAGCCTGCTGATCTGCTTTAGAGGACGTTTTAATTTCCTTTCCGCCAGAGTTCACAATAACATCATTAGCATTAGCAAGATGCCCGAAAGCTAATATTTCTCAAACAAATAATTCTATCTCTTCAAATTAATTCTCTCCCTTTCAATTCCCTTCCCTCTACCCCCCCCCCCCCTTCCCCCCTTCCCTTTCTCTTTCTTCCCCCTACCCTTCTCTCTCTCTCTTCCCGCCCCCCCCCCCCCCCCCCCCAGCCTGCCACTCTTCTCGTTCCGTTATAAAAAGGTCATATCATTCAGTTGTCGGAATACGGCTTTTCAAACAAATTTGTCAGATATTTTTTTGTGTGCGGCTATGTGGTCTAGTGGTATGACACTCGCTTTCGGATCGGAAGGTCCTGGATTCGAGCCTTGTTCGAAGCATGGTTGAGTCCCTGGAAAAGGCTCTTTACTCACATTCTCTCGCCGTACTCAAGTATAAAATAATGAGTACCTGCCGTTAACAGCTTTGTCTCTGTCGGATATATCGCCTAACAGGCGTCATGTCTCGTTCAACACGTTACCTGTTGCCGTTGGCCAGGGACCCCCTGTAAAGCGCGATTGAGCACGTTTAGTGGATATTGCGTTATATTTTTATTTTTGGGTAACTAATGTCAATAAAACAATGGATCAATTCTTGTTGCAATTTAAAGAATACAGATCAGAAAACATCTAACATGAAATTATCTAATTAGATATATTTGACTTCTGTTTTAGAGTATACTTCAATTTACGGATAGGGGTTTACATAGCTAATAAAAAAGAAACAACGCAAAAACAGGTTGTATACAGCTGAAGAAGTCCAGTTATTTACCTCATGTTGTCGCGGTTAATTTCCCCTTTTTATTTACACATTGACACAAAGAAGGAACAATTAGTACATAAAAAGTAACAAAATGTCAAAGTAACTTTTTTTCGATGCCCATTTTTAAAAAGTCAGCTTTATTTTTTTCTTCAAGTTAAATTGGAAAATACGGAACTCACAACTAAATGTTTTGTATCGTTTTGATATACAATTACTTGTTTATTAATTTGCTTTTTGTTTGTTTGTCTGTTTGTTTATTTCGTCACTTATTTCCATTAAACGTTAACACATTTGCCTCTTATTTAAAAATACATTGAAATCATTTTTTAAAACATAATGTTGTCACACATACCTCGTCATACTGTCGCCCATAGCCATCCGAACGTACACCTATTTTTGCTACCCATGGAGCGAGACATTCCATAGTCATACAGACCTAAGCATTATGCTGCCCATGGTCATATGAGCCAAGACATTTTGCTGCACATTGACATTCTACTGCCCATGCCCATACGAACCTAGACATTCTACTGCCCATGCCCATACGAACCAAGACATTCTACTGCCCATGCCCATACGAACCTAGACATTCTACTGCCCACGCCCATACGAACCTAGACATTCTACTGCCCATGCCCATACGAACCTAGACATTCTACTGCCCATGCCCATACGAACCTAGACATTCTACTGCCCATGCCCATACGAACCTAGACATTCTACTGCCCACGCCCATACGAACCTAGACATTCTACTGCCCATGCCCATACGAACCTAGACATTCTACTGCCCACGCCCATACGAACCTAGACATTCTACTGCCCATGCCCATACGAACCTAGACATTCTACTGCCGATAGTCATTCAGACCTAGACATGCTGACGATTTCGTACGATTCGGATCCTATCCATTTTAAAAAAGTGGGCTTGTTCAATATATCATAATATTAAGTAAGCAATCAACGGGGCAATGCACGAAAAATCATCGACCTCAGTGAAAAATCAATTCACTCTACGTCGACATAAGCGGAATCCACGGTACAATAAGGCCAATCCTCGAAGCATGGTGATGATGATGATGATGATTAATGAAAATTGACAAACGTGTTCCCAGGATAATGCTGGGAAGATCTCGATGCATGTGACGATAATAATTGTATCTCGTATCTTCGAATATGAAACATTCCCACGCACGATGCGCAAGAAATCCTAAATGAAATAATGGCATATTTTTGCCTAACACTAACAAAATGTACAAACGACGTCAAACTGATATTAAGACGGAAAGGACAAGATAAATTTAAACTTTAAGAAACAAGAGTCCTTTTTATCAATGAAGGATAAACTCTTTAAAAAACACATTTTTGTTTAAAATGGCCAGAAAACTCGTCCTTCAAATATTAATCGATTGAAATTAAATGACCTCGTTAAAAACTCTCAAACCTGAGACTTCCTTCATGACTTCTTTGGACTCCCAGGTTTGAGAGTTTTTGACAAGATGAGGGTCATATTAATAGATCGATATTTGAAGGCCAAGTTTTTTGACCATTTAAAAAAATGTATTTTATTTTTCAAAGTATGACTCGTATAGATAGTATGCGCTTGGCTAAGAAGCTCATAACATTGCCATCCGGAAGTATAACGGACCAACACACAAAACTGTGTGTATCCATGAACGTTTATAGTCGGGTTAATACAGTTCAGTGAGCATTACTCATAAATGCGGATAGTAAAAAACAATAACAAAGACCTGAATGACGTCAGCTGCATACTATCTATAGGGATTGTAACCAAAAATATGGCAGATTTCCTCTACAACATCGGCATACTCTAAATTATCACATGTTCCTTATTTCTTTATTTTTATCATTAAGTCGTCTTTCACCTTCCATAAGTTTCGTTTTATTATAATTGTATCACCATTCTTTCAGCATCTAATAGGCAATATATTATTATATTTACAGACATGCGTACTACTATGAAAAATTGGTAGAATTACGAGAATTTGGCTCCAATTTACGAATTTCATGAGAATCTCAAAGTCATTAAAACTTATTGAAAATGAAAGTTGATGCCAGTCTACGACATATTTTAAGGATTTTGAAGTGTTATATTATGTTCCTTCTGAGGAAAAATTGTTGATTTTTTAAATTAACTACATATAACGACTACAATTTTTATCTCCTATTAATTGTGAATTTCTATATTTTCAAATAGGCGTCTTTATTGCTTAATATCAAAATCTAGAGGTACCTTAATGAGTCGATAAAATGTATAGTAAATTGCTTAATACTACTCTGTGCTTTCGGATCGGAAGGTCCTGGGTTCGAGCCTCGCGCTCGGCGCATAGTTGATTCCTTGGAAGAGGCCCTTTACTCACATTCTCTCACCGTACTCAGGTGTAAAATGAGTACCTGGCCGTTAACAGCGTTGTCTTTGTCCGAAAATTGTAATATCGCCTGACAGGCGTCATGTCCCGTCCTACATGTTAAATGTTGCTGTTGACAAGGGACCCCTTGTAAAGCGCTTTGAGAACATTTAGTGGATATTGCGCTATATAAAGCTCATTTTTTACTCTTAGGATTAGACGCTTTTGCGGCGAACTTTCCGCCTGATGTAACAGTTTCTCAATAACTGCTCGATGGACACAGGGACCAGGTAAAAAAAAAACCCCAAAAAACTCTACTTTATCCAGATTCGAAAACGATCCGTTTGCTTTTGATTTGATAGCTCTGTTAACTGAGATATCAAAACCTATCAAAAAAAATTGCGATGTTGGATATTTCTCAAATTGTGAACATTTTTCGCTATAGGGAATGAGATTAGCGGAAGAGTAGCGTCCCTTGATTGGACGTCACCGGCGGGAAAGTGATCAGGGAGAGAACATCATGTTGGTTGTGCGCATACGTCTCTAGTCCTCGCTTCCCGAGACACTTCACCGAAAGCGACGACGAGAGAGACGCATGCGCAAAACCATGTTGACGTTCTCTCTGTAAGGTGATGTCCAATCAAGGGACGCTAATCTTCCACTAATCTCATTCCCTAAGTGGGAACATTGACCTCGAGCACAATTAAAGGTAATATAGATCGCTCCCATTGATTCCATTGTAGGGCTGTCCTTGTGATATTGGCCTTTGGTTTTCTTAATGTATGTCCTTCTCCATTTTATTTTGTATAATTATCATTCAATGGTTTCTTATCCTGATCTTCTCCACATTTCTTCGTTTCTAATTTTGTCAAGCCATTTTATCTTACGGAATGTAATCCAGATTATTTTCCTCAAATTGCATTAATTTAGACTTAACATACAGTTCTCTGAGTTTTGTACAAGCTGACATAACACCGTTTTGGGGTGGTCGGTCACGATATTTAATTTGAGCTCCGTAGTATGAGAGGAGGCTGTCACTGCAGCAGGTCCTCCCCTCCCCTCCCCCTTCCCAATCTCTGATTATCGTATGATTTGTAACAGACGATTTCGACCTGTCAAGTCTATTAGTGTCAGATATCACATTCAATTATCCTGTTATTCCAACACGGCAATGTGACACACACACATTCACACACACACATACATACACAAACACACACACACACACACGTATCCACCTGCATCGATAATTGGTACTAAATACCAATGGGCCTGGACGGGAAATTGCCCGTGTTATGACAGCGATGATACGGATGACAATGATCATATTAATAATAATTATTATATTATTATGACAGCTCGCATATTGCCTCTGATAACGATAATAAAGTGGTCATTTATTGCCATATTACTATAATGTCCCATGAGGCTAGATCATGTCCCGGGTTTCGTTGATTGAAACATTTTATTGTTGCTTTCCATCCTTAGGATAGTAATAGTGAGTCAGTTTCTAAAAATATTTCTTTCACACTGATTCATATTTGATTTAATAGTGTCCCACTCACTGTTATATGCAGATTGTGTAGGATTGAGACTTTTTTTTAATATTAGGGGGGGAGGGGCAGGCACAATCGAACAATGGTAATTAAGATAGTGATAATACCTAAACAATACATAATATTAAAATGGAAAAAAAAAACGTCATTGAATTAATCACAGAAACAAAATTCAAATAAGGGGAAAGAATAAAGAAACAGGACAGAACCCCCCCCCCCCCCCACAAATCCCTGGTTTCGAGCTTGTAATCCAGTTGCTTTTAGTTTAAATCGATGTGTATCATCTATTTTCAGGTCTGATAACCCAAATCGTTATGGGCCCATTGCTGTAATGGAAATACGCTCAAGCCGACTCGAAATAAAAAATTTCCATTACAACACTGTTAAATCAAGCCTATAATTATATTCTGTTATCAGACCTGAAAATATGTAAATTTTGGTTTTAAATAAGTAATAAAATATGAATTACCTGGTCATTACGGTATGTATTGTGTCGATTTTATTTAAATACATAAAAATCGAGTATACTGTAGAATTTTAAATAAAAAATACATACAAGGCTTGGGCTATGTGGTCTAGTGGTATGACACTCGCCTTCGGATAGGAAGGTCCTGGAATCCAGTCCCGCTCTGAGTGGCGAATAGAGTTGAGTCCTTTTCAAAGGTTCATTACTCACTAGGTGTATATTTTTACATTTCTGTACATTTGCATATATATATATATATATATATATATATAATATATATATATATATATATATATATATATATAATACATATACATATACGTACATTGTCGCCATAGATTCTCAACTTTGTGTTTATTCATTTTTATGCATGCCACGTCTGTAACCGAAGTTCCATTTTTTGGATGAATAAATTATTATTATTATTATTATTATTATTATTATTATTATTATTATTATTATTATTATTATTATTATTATTATTATTATTATTATTATTATTATTATTATTATATCATTATTAAAACGAGTACCTGGTCGTTAACTCACTCAATCCTAGAGATTTTTGCTACTTTTCAAAATTGGAAAAAAAACTTGTATTAAAAATGAGCATTTACATAGATAGCTTTATTCAACTACTAAAAGCATTAGCTTGGATACAACAACGCCTCATAAAAACGGAATAAATAGGCATGGGGTAAAAGTAACCCGGATAAACTACGGATACAGTCAGTGTTGAGTGAGTTAACAACGTTATCATTGTCCGAAAAAAAAATATTGTAATATCGCCTAACAGGCGTCATGTCTCGTCTTACATTGTAATTGTTGCTGGTTGGCTAGGGACCCCTTTGAGCACGGTTAGAGGATATATATATATATATATATATATATATATATATATATATAATATATAATAATATATATATAATATATATATATATAATGAGGGACGAAGTGGCCGAGTGAATAAGGCATTGCACTGTGACCGGAAGGTCCCGTGTTCGAGCCCCGCTTCAGGCACTTTCGTTTTGTTTTTTTCCTTGAGCAAGATTATTAACCCCCTATTTGCTCAATTAGACAACATGGGTGATTCCTGTTGACATCAGAATCAGACATCTTGTTTGATGAATTATCTATATTCCTTCGTAGAATGCCTAGGCGACGATATCTCATAATGTCGTGGCGGAAGGGCATAATTATTTATTTTAATGCTCAATTAAAAAAAAAAAGTTTACATATTATCGAGAACAATGGATATACGTCTTTTTAAAGGCAAATATTGCTGCTTGAAGCTCGAAGAAATAAATAACTACAATGAAATGGAATAGAAGCTTCGAGCAATTTAATTAAAGAAGACAGATGATGTGGACAAAGGTAGAAGCAGTCTACTTCCTGTCCCAGCATTGTTTTGTTTATTCGCCATAGCAACGCCATCGTCTCATCTCTCACTCGCCTTTAGCGTTACTACTACAGCTGATTATTACAACTACTTTTTCTCTCGTTATTTTGCTTTATTTTACAATCTGTTGTATCATATTGTATAGATAGTTCGAAGTTGACGTCAATCGGGTCTTTGGTTTTGTTTTTTGCCATATCTATAGATAGTATGCGCTTTGGCTAAGAAGCTCACAACATTGTCATCCGGAAGTTTAACCGAGCAGCAAACAAAACTCCGTGTAACCATGAACTTTTATAGTCTGGATAATACAGTTAAGCGAGATTACTCTTCAAAAGTCGTAACGTCACTTTCTTCCTAATGACGCATGGTAACTTAGTAACACTGGCTCTAAACTATCGGAACAATGGCGGACGCGTATGAAATATTTCCCCGGCGAGCATAAAAGCGTATCCAGAGGAAAAAAAAACCCCATAAATTTGATCATGTTTTGACTTTTACACATTCTGATCACAAGGCATATGAAATGTTCTAGCCAGCATGAAGAATAAAAAGTAAATGATTTTCTTTGTTTAGAACCAAGATGGCCGCCGTTCCCGGGCGGCGTGACATCAGACTACTGAATCCAATTACTCATATACGTGGATGTAAAAAAAAAAAAAAAAAAAAACAATAACAAAGACCTGAATGACGTCAACTCTCATTCTATCTATAAAGGGAAATAATACGTCACTCAGCTCTTTGTTATTGTTTGTAGATAGCCATTCTAAGGATTAGTTGCTGTGTGGGGATCCTGACCTCCCATAGCGGGCAGGGAGGTACATACTGTGTCTTCTATCCCTTTATATCTGTTTTCCAACATGCTTTCTGTCTTTGTCTCGAATGAGATTACTTGGTTTTGTCCTGGCACTGGCCGGAATCCTGTTGGAGGGAAACATCAAATGCATAGTTATTGTTTTGGGAGATGATATTTATTTCCTTGTAAATCACTCTCTGTTATGTATATTATTTTTATTTGAATGTATAATGTAAGCATTTGAGTGTGTTCCTCTTGTTGGATTTGTGCTTGTGTCTGATGAGACTTATAGGTGATTTCAAACTAAGTATATGGTGATGCTCTTTGGGATCTACATCTGATCCCTATTTGTTCTCAGTTCCCCTTTGTCTTACTTTTCTTGGTGCTTTAATTGTAATTCTAGAACTTTTACTATCCATTTTCTTCCTTTTTACTGGCGCTGATATAACCTAAATGTGTTGCAAGCGCCGTAAAACCCTTAAAAACAAAAACAAAAACAAGGATTAGTTGTCACTAGATTATAATATCAATCAGACCATAAACGTTCAAGGTAACACATAATTTTGTTGTTGGTCCGTTCTATCCGACTGGCGGATAGCATCAATACACGACAGCTCATTCGCACCAATTGGATTCAATAGTCTGATGTCACGTCGCCCAGCAACGGCGAAGAGCGTGGTTCTAAACAAAGAAAATCGGTACTTTTCATTCTTCTTGATGGCTAGAACTTTTCATTTGTCATACGTGATCAGAATGTATAAAAGTCAAGACATAATCATATTTATAATGTTTTTCTCCTCTAGAGAAATATTTCATAAGGTCATAAGGACGTCCGCCACTGTTCCTATAGTTTAGAGCCAGTTACGAAATTTCCATGCGTCATTACGAGGGAAGTGACGTCATGACTGTTGAAGCGTATTGACGATTAAAATGCTTAAAATTCCAAACCAAGGGAAAGCGGCTTTTTTTCTCGGAAAACTTCTATAATATTATATTTGAATGTGTTTTTGTTTTTATTTATGTTTTGTTTTTTAACAAAGGTATAAGCGGAAACTTCCTTTTTATGATCTGTTGTCTTCGATAAGTGAATTGAACAAACCAAGGAAAGAGGTATTTTCTCGGAAAACATCTATATTAACATGTGGCCTTGTGGTATAACACTCGCTTTCGGATCGGAAGGTCCTGGGTTCGAGCCTCGCGCTCGGCGCACAGTTGAGTCCTTGGAAAAGGCTCTTTACTCACTTTCTCTCATCGTACTCAGGTGTAAAATGAGTACCTGGTCGTTAACAGCGTTGTCTTTGTCCGAAAAATTGTAATATCGCCTAACAGGCGGCATGTCCCGTCCTACACGTTAAATATTGCTGTTGACCAGGGACCTCTTATAAAGCGCTTTGAGCACATTAAGTTGATATTGCGCTACATAAAGTTCAATTATATTTGAACGTGGTTTGTTGACCAAAGAGGATAACATGTATAATGATACGACGTGTTACAATTTCAGGTACTCATTTTACACCCGAGTAAGGTATGAGAATATGAGTAAAGAGACTTTTCCAAGGACTGAATTGTGCACCGAGCGAGGCTCGAACCCAGGACCTTCCGACCCGAAAGCAAGTGTTATACCACAAGATCACATCGCATCACCTACACAATTACCTACACTATGGTTACCTATATATACAACCTTTTGTTCGCCGAAGTGAGCATGTGGCTTGGGCATGGTAGTTGCCACTTACACATACCTCTGTTGCGTGTTAAGTTTTTGCGATTTTAATTATAGATGACCACTGCTTGGCCAAATGAATAACACATCATCCGCTGTGTTGTTATCTGCTGTGTCGCTGGGATTGTCGAAAGCCCAAAGGAATTTCCGTTTATCCCGGTTTCTATAACGGGAAATGGACAATAGCAATTGCTTGCTATCCTTTGGATAGGACGCTCGTCTAACGGAAAAGTACTTTCAGCCAAATCTAACACTCATATACCCATTCACTGCTGGGTGGACAGGGGGTTCATAAAAATCTCGACTGCAGCCGTGTTCGATCTTGGTCCCTGTGCGTGTGAAGCGAGTGATCTACCAACTGAGCTATAATAGGACAGGAACTTATTCACGTCTAAAATGAGAAGGGAAATGTGTTTCAAGTGCCTCATTATTGGAGACTTAACATTGTGACCTTAGTTTTGCGATCTTTTTCACCCATCTAGTAACTTACCACATTCAATATTACTATACTTTGTAACATAACAAGTTACGCTATCCCTCATTTTCCAACGCAACATAATTAAAATATATTATATAACTTATGCTATGTTTCCAATACTCATAATAAGACAGTGTCTGAAACGACATAACATTATCTCACTTTGAAATGAAATTGGTCAAATAGGCTGACTTTAAAAAAAATTGAGCTTTTTTATATAGTGCAGTATTCACTAAATGTGCTCAACGCGCTTTACAGGCCAACAGCAACATTTAACATTTAGGACGGGACATGACGCCTGTTAGGCGATATTACAATTTTTTCGGACAGAGACAACGCTATTAACGGCCATGTACTCATTTTACACATGAGTACGGTGAGAGAATGTGAGTAAAGCGTCTTCTCCAATTACTCAGCTATGAGCCGAGCGAGGCTCGAACCCAGGACTTTCCGATCAGAAAGCGAGTGTCATACCACAAGACCACATTATAGCCTCCCTGATATGAGTGAGCACATAATATCTATTATCCATCTAAGTTGTCATTTCCATGATTGATAACATCACAATCGAGTCAAACTTCCATCAAAAATACATAAAACCGAAAGTAATGAAATTTACATTGGACGTGGTTTCCATCACGTGACCCTCACGTCCGATTTCCCCACACAGTTGTCTCCAATTTCCTTACTGGATCAACAAGTTGTCAGGCTTTTTGCCACACGGGTCTCTGGGGACGCGATATACATTGAATTGATTGGCTGAAGAACGCCAGATACATTGATATGATTGGCTCCTGACATGACGTCGAGGCCAATACATTGGGATGCTGGAATGCCAATCATTCAGATCATGCAACAACGTTTTGTTTTTTTAACTGTTTCGTCTTATCTCCTTTTCTGATTATCCTGACTATATATATATATATATATATATATATATATATATATATATATATATATATATACATATATATATATATACATATATATATATATATATAATATATATATATATATATATATATATATATAATCGCATGGTCTCTTTTACTGCTTCATCTGCATCTCCTTCTTTTTCTCCTTCTTTTCTTCTTCTTCTCTCTTTCTTCTCTTCTTCTCTCTTCTTCTTTCTTCTTCTTCTCTTCTTCTTCTTCTTCTTCTTTTTTCTTCTTCTTCTTTTTTCTTCTTCTTCTTCTTCTCTTCTTCTTCTTCTTCTTCTTCTTCTTCTTCTTCTTCTTTCTTCTTCTTCTTCTTCTTCTTCTTCTTTCTTCTTCTTCTTCTTCTTCTTCTCTTCTTCTTCTTTCTTCTTCTTCTTCTTCTTCTTCTTCTTCTTCTTCTTCTTCTTCTTCTTCTTCTCTTCTTCTTCTTCTTCTTCTTCTTCTTCTTCTTCTTCTTCTTCTTCTTCTTCTTCGTTCCTCATTAACTAAACTCACCGACTCAGTCAAACAGAATATTACTGTCCTCTTGCTTATCCAACGAAAAAAGTAAGAGAAAAAATATATTATAATGATTTATATTTTATACCTAATTATATTTCTATACCGCTGATATCATGCGTCGTTTGTTTGTTTGTTTGTTTTTTTGTTGTTGTTGTTGTTTATTTATTTTTTTTTTTTTGTTTAACCATATCTCTATTTCTAATAGTTTTATTTTCTGTCTCTTTCTCTACGTGCTATTAGGCCTTACATACATCGTGTCCTGAACGTAAAACGTATATTTCTTCATCTCTCACTACACAGCCATTACGGATTTCCACACATCACTTTGTCTTCATTATCGCCAATTATCACTTCCCGGACCCCCGTAGTCCAAGGCTAATCTCCTTAGACCAAGTTAACTGCCTTACTCTGAAAAAAACACGGAATTTAAAAATTTGGCCAGAAAACTCGTCCTTCAAATATCAATCGATTTAAATGACCCTGATCTTGGCAAAAACTCTCAAACCTGGGACTTCCGGAAGTCCCAGGTTTGAAAGTTTTTGCCAAGATCAGGGTCATTTAAACCGATTGATATTTGAAGGACGAGTTTTCTGGCCCAACTTTTAAATAATTTGTTTTCCCAGAGTACAGCAGTTAACTGGTTAAGCATCAATTAAACTTTGACACCTCCATGTAGAGATAGAAGGTAAAATGTTAATTTTTAACAATCTTTTAACCTTACCATCTCTTGAGAGAAAGGTGTTGCCTTGAATGACTTGAATACGTGACCCATCGTCTCGTAGCGGTATTATGTCTGAGTGGTATTGTTGCTGTAAAATCACAATTTATAGAATGGATGAAGAAAACGGCTATATGGTCCAGTGGTATGACACTCGTTTTCGGATCGGAAGGTCCTGGGCTCGACCCTCGCGCTCGGCGCATAGTTGAGTCCTTGAAAAAGGCTCCTTCCTAACTCAGATTTTCTCACGGCACTCAGATGTAAAAGGAGTTTCTGGTTGTTAACAGCGTTATCTCTGTCGAAAAGAAAAATATTGTAAATTCGCCTAACAGGCCTTATGTCTCGTCGTAATTGTTGATTGTTGATTGTTGCTATTTGCTAGGGACCCCTTGTAAAGCGATTTGAGCACGTTTCGTGGATATTACGCTACCAAAATGCTTGAGTTTTTTGGGTTTTTTAAATACTGCTTTTTTAACATGGGGTATAGCACAGAGGAATTGTTATCGTCTAGTCGAATCAGGACTATGCGGTCTTGTGGTATGACACTCGCTTTCCGATCGGAAGGTCCTGGGTTCGAGCTTCGCTCGGCGCATAGTTGAGTCCTTGGAAAAGGTTCTTTACTCACATTTTCTCACCGTTAACAGCGTTATCTTTGTCGGAAAAAAATTGTAATATCGCCTAATAGGCGTCTTGCTGTTGGACAAGGACCCTTTGTAAAGCGCTTTGAGCACTTGTAGTGGATATTGCGCTATATAAAGGCTCTTTTAATTCTGTGTTGGTCCTATAATTGCTCTATTATATATTCTGTGAGATGATGAGAATACCTAAAGCAAGAATAGAAATATAAGTAGATTAACCATATGGCAAAGAATTCAATCCCACATGAGCCTAAAAAGGAAAGTCAACACAAGACACAGAGAGAGAAAAAAGTAGAGCCCCTAACCCATATGGCCCATGGAGCAGGAATTAATCCCACTCTCTAAATGGACAATTGCACTTGCTTTCTACGTTTTGGATAGGACGCTAGTCTAGCGCAAAGTACTTTTCGCCATATCCACATCAGATCAAGCTACCAAATCACTGCTCGGTGGAAAAAAGGGAGAAGTGATGGGAGCGCGGGGGGGGAGAGAGAGAGAGAGAGAGAGAGAGAGAGAGAGAGAGAGAGAGAGAGAGAGAGGGAGAGAGAGAGAGAGAGAGAGAGAGAAGGGAGAGACAGAGAGAGAGAGAGGGAGAGAAAGAAAAAAAAAGAGAGAGAGAGAGAGAGAGAGAGAGAGAGAGAGAGAGAGAGAGAGAGAATAACAGAAGGAAAAAAATATCTCAACTCCATCTGGGATCGATCCCGTTCCCTTGGCTTGTAAAACAAGTGCTCTACCAAATGAGCTATCGGGACTCCCGGCCAAGTCGTAGAAAAGGATTATTCATTCACTGATAAAAGAAAAGAAAGAAATCGTAAAGGAAATAAAAATCCTACCAATCCACTACCGTACTCTAAAAGAACCCATATTTTAAAATTTGGCCAGAAAACTCGTCCTTCAAATATCGATCGATTTAAATGACCCTCATCTTGGCAAAAACTTTCAAACCTAGGACTTCCAGAAGTCCAAGGTTTGAGAGTTTTTGCCAAGATGAGGGTCATTTAAATCGATCGATATTTGAAGGACGAGTTTTCTGGCCAAATTTTAAAATATGAGTTCTTCCAGAGCACGACAGTCCAGTCATCTCGTTATTGTAAGATTCCATTTAGTCACCAATCAACAACGGCCATTTCCTTTTGTTGACCAGCCAGACTCTGCCATTTTCTGGTTCTCTTTGATGCAAGGCCACTCGGTTCATTTGATTAAGACTTGTGGCCGGCCCTGCTATTAGTTACTATTAGATTTTACCGGTGACTGCAGTGAATGCCAACTCGAATTTATCACAAGGAGTACCCATCCATAAACATATTATATATTACTAAAAGCACGATCTTCTTTTCTATTTATTTCTATATATCCCTTTTTTATTCTTCAGCCTTCTCTTATTCTTCCTCCTCCTTCTCCCATTCATCCTCCAGCAAACCTCCCTCCCTCCCTCCCTCCTCTTCCTTCTACTCCTCCTCGTCCTCAGCCTTCTTCTTTTTCCTCTGAAACAAGAACTTGCTTTTCCATTTGAAATAATATAAAATATTATGCAACTCTGAACCCAAATTCGTTACATTGACAGCCTTAGAGATAGCCCGTGCAGTCAATTCTTTGGTCCATTAGGGTTAAGAGAGTTACTGCCCCTATCTGCCCGCTTCCTGTTCCGGTGTGAGTCAGCGCCAAATGTACAAATTATTATTATCAAACTGAATGGTCTCACCAATTCTGATTCGAATAATTGCAAATGGAATGAACGCCAGAACTCGTCAGTCAATAGTTTATGTGTAGCGTCCATGTCCTGCGTATAGGGAATGAGATTAGCGGAAGAGTAGCGTCCCTTGATTGGACGTCACCCATAGTCTGTGACGTCACTGGCGGAAAAGTTATTAGAGAGAGAACGTCATGTTGGTTGTGCGCATGCGTCTCTCTCGTCCTCGCCTGTTAGGCGATTATACAATTTTTTACGACAGAGACAACTTGTTAACGGTCAGGTACTCATTTTACACCTGAGTACAGTAAGAGAATGTGAGTAAAGAGTCTTTTCCAAAGATTCAACAATGCGCCGAGCGAGGCTGGAACCCAAGACCTTCCGATCCGAAAGCGAGGGTTATACCAATAGACCACATTATAGCCCCACAAATCTTGCTATACAATTATTTCTTTTTAGCAAAACGAGTTCCACAACACAGTGTTAATTTTTTATAACTATAACAATCATTTCTCTTTAAAAATTTGTGATGTACAAGAGAAGTCAGAATGATAAAAATGTTGGCTGTATCGTAATGAATGTGATGATTTTACTATGGTTGGTAAGGAGAGGCTTAGCCGCTTCTTTTTACAGCGTTTTCATGACCTAGAAGTGTTAAAGGAACTTTTAGACTCTTAAAAGAATATATTTAAGGATAGACCGGGTCTAGTCAAAAATAAAAGAACATAAAATTGATAAACTGTCCGCCATAGAACTCTTTTGATTGTTAAAATTTACTTTTGTTTTAATGACCTTTTTTTATTTTATCTTTTTGATTTGATTTTTTTTTATATTTCAGATCATAAAGACCAAGGTTCCTGCGGGTCGAATAGTTTTCTATGTGATAATCAGTTGTGTATAGATGAAGGCTTGGTCTGTGACGGGGTCGACAGCTGTGGCGATTACAGTGACGAAGCCGCTTCTGGTAACGCCAGGTGTAAAGAAGGTGAGTTGATTGTGGGAGGGAAAAACTTGAGCTTTTTTAAAAACTTGAGCTTTTATATAGAGCAATATCTACTAAACGTGCTCAAAGTGCTTTACAAGGGGTCCCTAGTCAACAGCAGCACTTAACATGTAGAACGAGATTTGACGCCTGTTAGGCGATATTGAATTTTTTTTCGGACAGAGAAAACGCTGTTAACGGCCAGGTACTCATTTTACACCCGAGTACGATGAGAGAATGTGAGTAAAGAGTCTTTTCCAAGGGCTCAACGATGTGCCGAACGAGGCTGGAACCCAGGATCATCCGATCCTATAGCGAGTGTCATACCACAAGACCACATAGCCAAAAAGGGAGACTGGCGAAGAGGGAAAACTTTTGCCAGGATTTATACTGCCCGTACTCTAAAAATAAAAAACAAAATAAATAGTATTTAAAATTTAGACCCGAAGACTCGTCCTCCAACTATCGATCGATTAAAATGACTTTTTTCTCGCAGAAACTTTCAAACTTAGCACTATGCAAAGTCCGAAGTTTTAGAGTTTTTGCTAAGATGAGGACCATATATATAATAATCAATTGATATTTGAAGGGCGAGTTTTCTAACCAAAATAATAAATACGTGTTTATTCAGAGTATGGCAACGATAATAGTCAAGTCGAACACAAAACTGTAAGCTTATTATAATTGTTGTGATGGAGAAGTTTTTTCCATTTTTTCCAAAAAACATGTTTTTTGTTTATTCATCTTAATAACACCACTACCACATTATCTAATTCGTCTGTGGTCTTTCGTTCATCCTGTTTTGTTGATAACGGGAAACCCGAATCGTCCATTTTATCTGTTTTCGTATAATAGATTGAAGCTTACATTCAATTTCACATTGTCATCCATAACAACAATGAAATCCATATTGTGACTCACGGTCCTATAGCAGAATGATGGCGGGGTGAACTTAATGCTGGAAATTGAAAATTTTGCCACTAAAATATCAAACTTTCTATAATTCCTTTACGTTATTGTTCAGAATAGATACAATTTATTTCTTAAATTTGTTTTGTTTTTTAAACAAACTAACAACAACAATTTTTTTAAAAGAAAAAAAAAAACAACAAACAAACTCGAAGTTCGTCTCAGTTATCATTTAAATTCTAAATTCCTTTGTCAAGTTTGAATTCATCCCTCCATAATACCGTTTTGAGATGGTAGTTCTCATGTGTATTGTATACAATCCTGCCTGGTCAACTGCCTTTTTAAAAGGGAGATCAAGGTTTTTTTGCCACAATATCTTAGTCTTTCCCAACAATCCCATTTACTTGAAAATGTTCTTTGTTTTTGTTGTTTGTTTATTTTTTGTTTGTTTATTTTTTTATTTATTATTTTTTTTTTGTTTGTTTGACAGTTGACGTCATCTGGTATTGCCCAAAGTTTGATTTTATTCGTTTTATAACAACAAACAGGAATATTTTCAGACTTCCTCATTAGCATGTTTTTTTTCTTCTTTCCAACTGATTTTCATAGACATTGAATTGTCCACATTAAAAGACCCTTATCTTTTTTTTTTTTTTATTTTAAAAAAATCTGTTCTTGTGGATCTCTGCGTTCTTGAGGACCCATGCCTTAGTAGTATCCAATTCCCACTTCATCCTATCTTTGATGCATTTTCAAAAACTGCATCCTACATTTTTTTCGTTTCTCTTTGACCACTTCCGGTGCATTTCTGTAATTGTCGGAGTGGTTGATTTCATAAAGTTGTTTCTATTTTTATTTTGTTTCCTTTTATTCCCCCCCCCCCCCAAACCTTCCTTCTCTCTGCTTTTCGATATTTTCTTTTCCATTTATTATTTTTCATCCCCGCCCGAACCGACTGTTGCATGTAATCAATATTCATGAGGCTTGGAGCTACCTTGCTTTGATGATACGGCACACAAACAACCCGCCCCGTTATATTGTCTCTTTCCATTTCAAGGTTAATGACTTGGCGTTTCATTGTTTTTACACCTTGATTGAAAGAACGATCTAGGGCTGTCTATAATGTATGTATTTTCGTTTTTGTTTGTTTGTTTGCCTTCCATTTATTCATTCTCTCTCTCTCTCTCTCTCTCTCTCTCTCTCTCTTTCTCTCTCCCCCTCTCCCTCTCCCTCTCACTCACACACACTGTGTGTGTTTTTGTGTATGTGTGTGTGTGTGTGTGTGTATATATATATAATTCTCTTTGTTGACTTCTAAATATTTTTGACCTGCCTTCCTCCCCATTTTGCTAATTGCCAGCCTACCCTCCTCCTCTTACGGCTTATTGGTCTTGTGACAGGACACTCAACTTGGTTCGAGACTCGCTGTGAGCGAACTAAGTTGTGTCCTAGGGAAAGGCCCTTTACTCGCATTCTCTGACCGTACTCAAGTGTAACACGAGCGACCAGCCGGTAACAGCATTGCTCTGTCGAAGAAGAAAAAACGCTCGAAAAAGGAAGAATCATTAGCGGCTACAAGACCTCATATCTCGGTCTATATATACAATGTATTGCTTTTGGTAAGGGAGGGGAGGGGGCCTGGTAAAGTGCTACGAGTTCAGCGAGCACATTTAGCCACAAAAGCTCTTCTATTTTCATCTCCTTATTTCTCCTTCACTTGCTCCTCCTCCTCCTCCTCCTCCTCCTCCTCCTCCTCCTCCTCCTCCTCCTCCTCCTCCTCCTCCTATTCCCTCTTCTGCTACTCGCTCTCCTTCTCCTCCTCCTCCTCATCCTTATCCTCCTCCTCCTGCTCCTCCGCCTCTTCCTCCTCCTCCTCCTCATCATCATCAGCTTCTTCTTCTTCTTCTTCTTCTTCTTCTTCTTCTTCTTATTATTATTATTATTATTATTATTATTATTATTATTATTATTAATATTATTATTATTATTATTATTATTATTATTATTATTATTATTATTATTATTATTATTATTATTATTATTATTATTATTATTATTATATTTTCACGACTCTCCTTCTTCTCCTCATTCTTCCTGAGCTCATAATTATTCTGTTTGATACTGCAACTGATTCCAATCTCTCTCCCTCTTCCACCCCCACCCCCACCCCCGACTCCTCCTTTCCTCCTCACCTTTGTCATCCTCAACTTTCTCTTCTCCCCCCCCCCCCCTTCCTTCCCTCTCATTATCTTTAGTTTTGTCAACTACTCCCTCAAACTTCAAGCTCTCATGCTCATTTTACCTCTTCTCCTATACTTCTCATTCTTTCCTTCCACTATTCATCGTAGGTACATTGATTAACTACCCTTGCCAAATTTCTGAGTTTATAATAACACAAATCTTACTTTGTCCCTGTTACTCAAAAAGATGTTATTTTGTTTCTTTCTTTAGTTCTCTCATTATTATATTTTACATAATATGTTTTCTCTCTGTTCATCCATCATCTTTGTTTTGTTTTTGTTCTTTTTTTTGGGAGGGGGGGGGGTGTTTTGTTTTGTTCTGTTTTGTTTTAAATACAAAGATCGATCCTCTAGACCTTTCAAAAATGACCTAAAAGTTTTGCACGCGTCGTTACGACTCGTAAAATGATAGCAATCTCATAGAAGGAACGAAATTGACGTCACTCAACTCTTAGTTATTATCTATTTAAGCCAGCCATGTGTCAATCAGACTATAAACGTTTTAAGGTTACTCATAATAGTTTTGTGCGTTGGTACATTATATCCGGCTGGCGGATGTTATGAGTATTTTATCTAAACGCATAGCATCAATTTGTCGTCCTCTGACAAAAACACTTTTCTTTATCGTTATGGTAAGTAGACAAATATATATATATATATAATATATATATATATATATATATATATATATATATATATATATATACGTCACATATCGATCGATTAAAATTACCCCGAATTTGCCAAGAAGTCTTTCACTTGAGAGTGTAAAAAAAAAAACAACGTATTGTAGAGCAGAGCACTACTTGTCTTGAATGCCTGATACTGAACTTCTGACAGAAGCTGTGAACTATAAACATTAATGAACAAAAATGAATAATATAACAACTTCGAAAAAGAACAAAATACGAAAATAAAAAATGTAAAAAATAAAATAAAAAAAATAAAAAAATACAACAATAAATACCGAAATGTTTCGGATCAAAACCCTTCTTCAGTCAATAAAAAAAGAAAAATCACAAAATTAATGTTATTTTATTTTTATCAGCGGCTGTTGAAGGATTTTTGAGCCCCAAACGTTCCTTGTCTGGTTTATCCCCCCCCCCCCCCCAAACCTGTGATATTCATTTTTGTTCATTACCTTTTATCTTGTGTTCCACGCATTCCATGATACATCTAGTTCGATCTATCTACTTTGTCTTACAATGATAAGAATTTTTTTTTTAATTCCCCTCCCATGAAACTTTTCTTTCACTGGATATATTGAAATAACCCCGAACTTATCCCCCCCCCCCCCCCCCCCCCCCCCCCCCCAAAAAAAAACCCAAAAAAAACAAGACCTGATAGTTATTTTTAATGAAATATTTTTCTTGTTTGATTTCATTGTTGGGCAAGATCTGAATTTATTCTTACCCTTTTTTGTCTGATTTTATTGTTGGATGGGATCTGAATTTATTCGCACTGTTTTTCTTGTTTGATTTTTTTTTTCTTCTTGAATCCAAGACGAAGGCACGTCTGGTTAAATTGAACATGGGGTATCTATGTAACTAAGAATAAAGATGTGGATATTGATAGCGTTCTGTGAGCCGCGGGGCATTTCTCTTTGATAAGATATTTTTTTAATGTTTGTGATTGAGGTGTAAAGGGGGTTAATAACGCATTTGATCTGAGGAGAGTTAATATTGTAATATCATAGCCTCGAAAAGGAATCGAACCGACGGGCGGGATGAGACTCCCATGATTCTGTGTTCAAACGGAAATGGAAAGGACGAGAAAGTTGATTGATATAAACCTAAGAAAGAAACTTGATGAAATGAATTGAAGGGCGGGTAACCGAAGAGCCTGGCGATTGTGGCTATTAATAATGTACATAGCCCCCAGCGTCCAAAGATACGCGACGCCTCTGGATGTATTTAATTTATTTGAAAGGTTGGAAGAAATTCGGTCTGGATTAGCTCGGGAGAGGGAGTTTAATTATCACGAGCGATGCGATAAATGAGAAATTGAAAATAGATGAGAAAGGAAAATGAGTAACTAGAGTAACTGAGGTACAGTACATATCGCCTTTAAGACTCCTTTCTCTCTCTCTCTCTCTCTCTCTCTCTCTCTCTCTCTCTCTCTCTCTCTCTCTCTCTCTCTCTCTCTCTCTGCCGCTTTTTGCTTATAGTCGGGTATCATTAACATTTGATTGGATGAATGAATGGGTGGATGGATGGATGGATGGATGGAACGATGGACTGATGGATATATAAGTGGGTGGTTGGGTAGATGGATGGATGGATGGGCGAGATTGTGATTCAGATCAATCGATGGAGATGTTGAAGAATAGATGGATGGATTGTGGATTGATGAACCTATTTACCCATGATGGGTGGAAGAATAAATAGAGAGATAAATACATCGATAGACGGATGAGTAAATGGATACATGGAGGAATGAATGGATGGATGAATAGATACGTGGATGGATAACAAAACAGCAAGGATTTGTTAAAATATGGATGGATGGATGGATGGATGGATGGATCCATGGATGGTGTATGTGTGCGTATTTAGAGGGATGAACTGGTGGATAAGCGAATGGGTCGATTGAGGAAGACTTGTTAATTACACAACGGGAAATAGAAGATTAGAGATAAATCTTTAGATTTATGATGGATTAATGAATTGATGAAGGACAGGAATGAATGGATGGATGGATGGAAGGGTGGCTTGTTGGATAGTAATAAACAGCACGGAGTGTTGAAGGTATGGATGGATGGATAGATGGATCGATGGAGGGATCAATGAATGGATAGATGGATGGAAGGGTGGCTGGTTGGATAATAATAAGCAGCACGGACTACCTCTCTCTCTCTCTCTCTCTCTCTCTCTTTCTCTCTCTCTCTATCTATCTCTCTCTCTCTTTCTCTCTCTCTCTCTCTCTCTCTCTTGAAGAGATGGATGGATGGATGCAGGGATGAATGAATGGATATATTGGTGTTAGGCTGGCTGGATAGATAATAATTAGCAGGTTGGACTGATGAAGAGATGGATGGATGGATGGATTGATGGATCTAGAGAGGGATCATTGAATGGATAGATGGATGGATGGGTGGCTGGTTGGATAATAATTAGCAGCATGGACTACCTCTCTCTCTCTCTCTCTCTCTCTCTCTCTCTCTCTCTCTCTCAGAGATGTATAGGTGGAGGGATGAATGAATGGATAGATTGATGTTAGGCTGGCTGGATAGATAATATTTAGCAGGATGGACTGATGAAGAGATGGATGGGTGGATGGATTGATGTTGGGAGGGATGAATGGATAGATAGGTGGAAGGGTGGTTAGATAGGTAATAATTACAAGATATGAAGTGAGTAGAAAAGTGCCAGAAGACAATAGAGAATAAAAAAAATTTTCGCGGCGGTGGTGGGGTTTGAACCTGCGACCTTATTGGTACGACAACTCCGCCTGGCAGGTGAGAGCGTGGCTCTACGTGTGAGCTATCCACGAACACTAAAATATTCGTTTCAAACCCAAAGTCATTTCTAGATCCCTCTCTCACCCACTTCTTGAGATCGCCGATTCGTTCGCCACCATCGCGAAGTAATTTTGACCAGCAGTTAAGCTTAATAGCCAATATTCTCATCACAAACATATAACATAGAAACGATTGAGACATTGAGTATGCTCCGGTGTATGGGGTGAATTTTTAATTCAGAAAAGTGAGTGGAGCAGGCACTTATGTTGGTAACAACAAGATATGAAGTGAGTAGAAAAGTGCCAGAAGACAATAGAGAATAACAATTTTTCACTCACTTCATATCTTGCTGTTACCAACATAAGTGCCTGCTCCACTCACTTTTCTGAATTAAAAATTCACCCCATACACCGGAGCATACTCAATGTCTCAATCGTTTCTATGTTATATGTTTGTGATGAGAATATTGGCTATTAAGCTTAACTGCTGGTCAAAATTACTTCGCGATGGTGGCGAACGAATCGGCGATCTCAAGAAGTGGGTGAGAGAGGGATCTAGAAATGACTTTGGGTTTGAAACGAATATTTTAGTGTTCGTGGATAGCTCACACGGTAGAGCCACGCTCTCACCTGCCAGGCGGAGTTGTCGTACCAATAAGGTCGCAGGTTCAAACCCCACCACCGCCGCGAAAAAATTTTTTATTCTCTATTGTCTTCTGGCACTTTTCTACTCACTTCATATCTTGTTGTTACCAACATAAGTGCCTGCTCCACTCACTTTTCTGAATAGGTAATAATTAGCAGCATGGAATGATGAAGAGATGGGTGGATGGATTGATGTTGGGAGGGATGAATGGATAGATAGGTGGAAGGGTGGTTAGATAGGTAATAATTAGCAGCATGGGCTGATGAAGAGATGGATGGGTGGATGGATGGATGTTGGGAGGGATGAATGGATAGATAGGTGGAAGGGTGGTTAGATAGGTAATAATTAGCAGCATGGACTGATGAAGAGATGGGTGGATGGATGGATGTTGGGAGGGATGAATGGATAGATAGGTGGAAGGGTGGTTAGATAGGTAATAATTAGCAGCATGGGCTGATGAAGAGATGGGTGGATGGATGGATGTTGGGAGGGATGAATGGATAGATAGGTGGAAGGGTGGTTAGATAGGTAATAATTAGCAGCATGGGCTGATGAAGAGATGGGTGGATGGATGGATGTTGGGAGGGATGAATGGATAGATGTTGAGAAGGGTGGTTAGATAGGTAATAATTAGCAGCATGGAATGATGAAGAGATGGGTGGATGGATGGATGTTGGGAGGGATGAATGGATAGATAGGTGAAAGCGTGGCTGCATAGATAATAATTAGCAGGATGGACAGTTGAAAGTGTGGATGGATTGATGGACGGATGATGTATGCATGGATAGATGGACGGACGGATAGAGGAAGAGTTATTGTTAATTAGACTGTGTGTGGGTGTCAGAGACAATAAGGACATGGGAGAGAACGAAGTCGATAATTGGTGAGGCCGAGACACGCACATAGGACTGTGGAATTCACCATGCCACATTCATGGGAATCTCTCTCTCTCTCTCTCTCTCTCTCTCTCTCTCTCTCTCTCTCTCTCTCTCTCTCTCTCTCTCTCTCTATCTCTATCTCTATCTCTATCTATCTCTCTCTCCGTCTCTCTCTCTCTATCTATCTATCTATCTCTATCTATCTATCTCTCTCCGTCTCTCTCTCTCTCTCTCTCTCTCTCTCTCTCTCTCTCTCTCTCTCTCTCTCTTTCTCTCTCTCTTTAAGACAATTCGAAAGATGAAAAGTTTGCTACTTAAGGCCTGGTGATATTTTGAAAAAGAGAAAGCCTTAAAAGGCGAGTAATTAAATGAGGAGCCCTTCAGAGCCATTAGGCCCGTCGAACCGGAGTTTATCACGGTTTCTATAGCGTGATACGGGCAATAGCAGTTGTTGCTACCATTAAGATAGGACGCTAGTCTATCACAAAGTACTTTCCGACAAATCTATCAGATCCAGCTACCCAATCATTGCTGGTGATATATATATATATATAAAATATATATATATATATATATATATATATATATATATATATATATATATATATATATATATATATATATATATAAGTATATAAAGAAGTTTCCACTGTGAACAAGAAAGAAATTTATTTTCATCGATTTGAATTGTCGTTAAAAGTGCATCCGATTCAAATCTGATCATGCCCAGGAAAGAATGATGAACGGCGATGTAGATTGTAGATACTGTCGGGCTATATTATAAATGTGTACCCGGATGTATTTTATTCATTATTGAATTTGAAGCTTAAAATAATACGTCAAATTTGAAAGGTTTACGGTAGTTATATTGGAAAGAGGACAAGGGTACATTTTGTTTAAATGGAGTCGGTATTAGATTTATTGCTGGTCACTGAAGTTTGAAGATTTTATATAATTGTGTTGGGTT
The DNA here is from genome assembly GCF_034508935.2 of Berghia stephanieae. Classification (NCBI taxonomy): domain Eukaryota; kingdom Metazoa; phylum Mollusca; class Gastropoda; order Nudibranchia; family Aeolidiidae; genus Berghia; species Berghia stephanieae. The sequence goes on along the minus strand of NC_088366.1, from coordinate 14,934,261 downwards.
TGTTTGTATTCTTTTCCCCCTTTTCTCTTTTTTGTCAATTTTCTTTCGTCATTCCATTCCCGCGGTGTTTGTTCGGTTGTCAAGGGGAATTTTATCAAATTGGGAAATTGAATGCCTGTGATTCAGAAATGTTTACTATTTCGTTCAACTGATTTTTATTAATAGTTCTTTTCATTTTCAAATGAGTTACAATTTACCGCTCTTCTTATTTTATGATCGAATATTATCTATTTTTTTATTTTATGTATATGTTTTTTTTATTATTTTTACATGCGATTAAGATTCGTCATGCTGTTTATACACGTTTTAAAGCGAGAGAGAGAGAGAGAGAGAGAGAGAGAGAGAGAGAGAGAGAGAGAGAGAGTGGTACATGGGTTGATAGATAGGTTGATAAATAGATAGATAGATAGATAGATAGATAGATAGATAGATAGATAATAGATAGATAGATAGATAGATAGATAGATAGATAGATAGATAGATAGATAGATAGATAGATAGATAGAGAGATAGATAGATAGGTAGGTAGGTAGGTAGGTAGGTAGGTAGGTTGAGAGGGAGGGAGATGGGTAGATAAATAGATAGACAGACAGATGGATGGATGGATGGATATATAGATGGATAGATTGGTAGAGATTGAGAGAGAGAGGGAGACAGAGAGAAAGAGATAGAGAGAGAGAGTGAGAGAGAGAAAGAGAGTGAGTGAGAGAGAGAGAGTGAGAGAGAGAGAGAGAGAGAGAGTAGGTGACTTAGTCCTGGGCTGGGAATGTCACAAGTTTTGATTTGTCTCTGTCTAATTGCGCCTCATGTCCTACAAGTTATAATATGTTGTTGTTGATTTGGGACCATTTCTGAAACGCTTTGAGCACATTCATTGGTAGGTATTGCGGTGTATAAAAAAAGTTCAAAGGTTTACGAGGTGGGGTGGGAGAAAAATATGAATGATTTAGAAGAAGAAAATAAAAATATTTATGGTGGGTTTGTCTCTATTGTGTAACCAAATCGTTTTCTTGAGAGCCAAATTGAATTTATTCAGGCGTAGATTGTCATTTCATTCCACATAATTCAGACGAGCCTTTTTAACAGTGTCCCATAGTCAACAGAGTAACAGACTTAATCATAAGACCTAATATAACTGAATGATGGAATGGGAATGTTTTGGTATCGAGCGACCAAGCAATTGTTATTGATGCCAAAAACATTGGTTGTGAATCAGTCAGTTAGAAAACACTGGTACCCTGACAACTGTGGGGTTTATTCCATGCCTTAGAGTCATGTCAAGCTGTTCTACAATAATTTATGCTACTTTACAGAGATTAACAAACTTCATTATAAGATCCACTGAAACTGAACGGAAAAATGGAAGTATTTTGGTTCAAATAAATTTTATTGGTGCCAAATACAGTATCTAGTTGTTGAGTTAGTCAATCAGTTAAAAAACATTGATGATAACAAGAAATAGCTTTTTATTCTCTATTGTCTTCTGGCACTTTTCCCCGTAAGTGCCTGCTCCACTCATTTAAAAAAAAACAACAACATTGGTTACCCGACACAAAAGTAGGCTTTCTCCGACGAGAACACAAACAGGGCTATTTTTATTCATGTCATGTGAGATAAAGACTTTTCCCCGTAAGTGCCTGCTCCACTCACTTTTCTAAAAAACATTGGTTACCCGACAAAAGTAGGCTTTCTCCGACTACAAAACAAACAGAGCTATTTTTATACATGTCATGTGGGATCAACTCTTTTTTTTTATTT
>NC_088366.1:14902503-14927503 GCF_034508935.2 Berghia stephanieae | reverse complement strand
TAACGGCCGGTGCGTTACATCAGTGGGGTCTAACTTCCTGTCCTTTATGTCCACGCTGTGGGCAAGAACCCGAAACGGCAGAGCATCTAGTCGAAAGGTGTGTTGTGACGATGCTACCGGGCGGGTTCGCGACGGTGCACGAATGCGGACCGGACTTTGCTGATTGGGTCGATCGTCATAACATAATAGTGTGAACCATAAGAAGCTGCTGCCGTGAAATCGGAGTCGTGCTGTAATCCAGCATGTATCTATCTAGCTGCACCCTTGAGGTATGTCTACCTCTACTCTGCCTTACTCTGACAAACAGGAGACACCGTGGTTCTGCATCAGTTTCTAATGGTGCTCACACTATCATGTTATGACGATCGACCAGTGCTATCTATTTCTCTAGATTGCTATGCGATCGACCCAATCAGCAAATTCTTTACCGCACTCGTGTATCGTCGCAAACCCGCCCGGAAACTTCGCCACAACACACGGTTCAACTAGATGCTCTGCGGTTTCGGGTTCGTTCCCACATCGGGTACGTGTTGGACGTGGCTCGGCAGTATGGCCTTTTGCTTCGTATCCGAAAGGTACCGAGTTCGACTACCCGCCGCGCTGTGCGACATTGAGCAAGCCAACTCGCAATAGTAGCTCATTTTGCAACGCTGCACTGTGAATCTGACGCCTGGGTTATTCCAATCTTCCATTGAATAGACCCTGAAAACAAATATCCCCTTGGGGATGAATAAAGGGAATTTTTAAATTATTATTATTATTATTATTATTATTATTATTATTATTATTATTATTATTATTATTATTATTATTATTATTATTATTATTACTATTATTATTACTATTATTATTATTACTATTATTACTATTATTATTATTATTATTATTATTATTATTATTATTATTATTATTATTATTATTATTATTATTATTATTATTATTATTATTATTATTATTATATTTAAAAAAAAATAAAAACACACATTTTTAAAAAGTTTGGCCAGAAAACCCGTCCTTCAAATTTCGATCCATTAAACTGACCCTCATTTTGTCAAAACATCTCAACCACGGGACATTCATGTCTTCCAACAAAGATGTCCCAAGTCGGAGGGGTTTAGTTGAATCTATTGATATTTGAAGGACGAATTTTCTGGCTAAAATATTTAAATATACTTTTTTTCTCTCACAATATGGCAGCACATAATATATCCATCGCATCACTCTGGCAATATGTGGGATGGACTTGATGAAGGCACATTTTTTTTAGTTTCATGTTAAAATAAGAATAAGGAATATTATTTTACAAAATATAAATAAATAAATAATTTAATTAATTAATTAATTAATTAATTAAAAATTAAATTAAAAAAGAATTGTCCTTCGAGGCCATCAGTCCCATGGAGTCGGAGTTTATCCCGATTTCTATCGCGTGAAATAGACAATAGCAATTGCTTGCTACCCTTTGGATAAGACGATAGAATGAAGCAAGTGCTCCATCAGCTGAGCTACCGGGGCCTCTTTACATTATCAGTTTAATAAGATTAAAAAGAAACTCATTTTCCTCAATGAGGCATTAATTTTACTCAAATTTGATCAGTTAACTCACTCAATCCTAGAGGGTTTTTTTGCTACTTTTAAAATTTGGAAAAATAATAGCCTATTAAAAATGAGCATGTGCATATATTTTTTTAATTCAACTAGACCATTAATTACCTAACATGTAAAAATTAAAAACATTAGCTTTGATGCTAAGCCTATAATTTGTCTAAGAAAAATGTAATAAATAGGTATGGGGTAAAAGTAAACAACGGATATAGTCGGTGTTAGGGTTGAATGAGTTAAGCTTATCGTTCAATTTATCACCAGGTTCAATCTAATATATATAATATAGTTTTGAAACCATTGGTCATATAGTTCTAGGAAGTAATAAATAGATCGTATTGCCAGACCGTCCTAGTACTATGAAAAATTCGTATAAATACGATTTTTTGGCTTCAGCTACAGAAGTGCATTCGCCTCATTGACTCAATAACATCTAGTTGAGAAGGAAAGTTTAATTCCGTAGATGGTATAGATAGAATGCGCTTGGCCAAGGAGTTCACAACATTGCCATCCGGAAGTATAACGGACCAACACACAAACTCTGTGTAACAATGAACTTTTATAGTCTGGTTAATACAGTTTAGTGAGAACAACTCACAAACGCGGATGGCAAAAATAATAACAAAGGCCTGAATGACGTCATCTTCGAACTATCTATATTCAGGACTTTGAACCGTTTTTGGAAAATGCTGAGAGCAAATTGTTTATTTTCTACAGCTATTTAAAGTTAATGTTTCCCTTGGATATTACGATTAAAAAAAAAAAATCAAGTTGGCAGCTCGTTATCACGCCTCAATTACAGTAAAATAATTAATGGTGTCCTCCTTTTTTTCCCCCTTTATCTTTGTTCAAGTTTTCGGGGAAGAAGGATTTCTTAATTAATCTGCTTTGTCTAACACTGTATCATATATTTTTGGGTTGTTTTTTTTTTGTTTTTTTTTAAGACCATGATAATACTACAGTGGTGGAATTCTCGTAACCTATAGAAAAAAAAAAAAGAAAAAAAATATTTTTAAAAAAAGGTTCCCCCACCCATCCACCCATTCATCCGTGAACGTTATCTGAGAGGAATCAGCATACTGAATATTTCATCCACAGAATCATTGAACCGTGACAAGCTGCTCGCCGAGGAAGTGCTGGAATTCACTGGCTGATGCCAAATTCGACTCTCTCTCTCTCTCTCTCTCTCTCTCTCTCTCTCTCTCTCTCTCTCTCTCTCTCTCTGTGTGTGTGTGTGTGTGTCTCTCTCTCACACACACAAACACACACACACACTCACAACACGACGCACTCTCACTCTCTCTTTCTCTCTCTCTCTCACTCTCACACACACACACACACACACAAAACGACACACTCTCACTCTCTCTCTCTTTCTCTCTCTGTCTCTCTCTCTCTGTCTATCTCTCTCTCTCTCTCTATCTATCTATCTCTCTCTTCTTTTTTTTTATCTCTCACTCTCATTCTCATTCTTTCGCTCTTTTTGTCTCTCCCTATCTCTCCCCATCTTTCTCTCTCTCTCTCCATCTCTCTGTCTTTCCATTTCTCTCTCTCTCTCACACACACGCGCACACACATCTTGTGTGTGTGTGTGTGTGTGTGTGTGTTTGCGCGCTTTGAATCAAAATATTAAACATAACAATCGAGGACTGTTTGATATGTTGATCCATAATGTGTACACGTTATCTGTCACTCTTTTCAATTAGAAAGAAGAGTGCACGGTACGAATAGAAGACAGATCTATAATATTACATAAACACACACACACACACACACACACTCACACACACTCACACAGACACATATCGCACAAAGAGAGAAAGAAAAAGGAAGATAGAGATAGATAGATAGATAGAGAGAGAGAGAGAGAGAGAGAGAGAGAGAGAGAGGAGCAGCTGAAAGAATATTATCCCCTCTTACACATTCTCTCTCTCTCTCTCTCTCTCCCTCTCTCTCTCTCTCTCTCTCTCTCTCTCCCTCTCTCTCTCTCTCTCTCGCTCTCTCTCTCTCTCACCCCCTCCACAAAAACAAACAAAACAGAAATTCAAAAAAGAAATTCTAATCAATCATGTTAGGTAAGTGATACCGTCCTCCTAGGAAGGGAAATAACTTATGAAAACATCGAAATGTCAAGGCGTAGGTCGATACCTTTGGGCTTTACGAGAAACCTCAGACCAGCACAATGTCAACACGGAAGATGTAGGACGGGGCACAATTCTTGTAAGATTGTAAGATAAGATGCTTTTATTAAACACATTTTTTATTCGACAGAGACAACGTTTGCACCGACCAGATACTCGTTTTCCACTTGAGTATGGTGAGCAAATTATGAGTCGAAAACTTTTTTTTATGGACTCAACGTATCGCCTTGATGGGGGTCCCGATAGCTCAGTTGGTAGAGCACTCGCTTCACAGGCAAAAGGATGGAGATCGATCCCGAATGCAGTCGGGATTTTTTTTTCTCTGATCCCACTATCTACCCAGTAGTGAATGGGTAGCTGGGTCTGTTAGATCTGGATGAAAGTACTTTGCGATAGACTAGCGTCCTATCCAAATGATAGCAAACAATTGCTGTTGTCCGTTTCACGCTATAGAAACCGGGATAATCTCCGGCTCCATGGGCCCAATGGCTCTGAAGGACTGCTTACAACGTATCGCCAGCGCCCATAGCCAGCATCGAACTCGTAACCTACAAGTCACAAGCCGAGTGTTATATATTATCACAGAGTAGATAAGTTATCTACCTACTCTGTGCTATTATTTAGACCGCAAAGCATCAAAGCAATTTGTGACTCACCGCTTTTATCTGGTACTAAGTCGAGGGTAAATCAGATGTCGAAAACTGAAAGCAAAATGATCAGAAATGTAAATATTAGTTTTTCGCTCTTCTCTCTCTCTCTCTCTCTCTCTCTCTCTCTCTCTCTCTCTCTCTCTCTTTCTTTCTTTCTTTCTCTCTCTCTCTCTCTCTCTCTCTCTCTCTCTCTCTCTCTCTCTCTCTCTCTCTCTCTCTCTTGCCTGGCATGTCTCGTTCTACATGTTACGTGTTGCTGTTGGTCAGTGACCCTTTGTAAAGTGCTTTGAGCACGTTTAGTGGATATTGCTCTATATAAAAGCCAAATTGTTTTTGTTTTGTTTTTTTTTTGGGGGGGGGGAGGGTTTAGACGATGATCACGTGTACTTATTTGCAGGTCTGATAACCTAATTCCTTATGGGCTCATTGTTGTAATGGAAATCTAAAAATTTTGACGTAAAATACTGTCCATTACAACAATGTTAAACTAGACCCATAAGGATTTTCGGATGTGAGACCGACATATAGATAGTACGCAGATGACGTCACTCAGGCCTTTGTTATTGGTTTTGCCATCCGCGTTTGTGAGTTGTTCTCACTAAACTGTATTAACCAGACTATAAAAGTTCATGGTTACACAGAGTTTGTGTGTTGGACCAACGCACCAAAGAAAAATACTCACCAGCTCTGCCCGCTAAAGCAATTATAACCAACATTACCTATATATGTTTTTCTGAATCTCCCATCCTTGTCCACCCAGCAGTGATTGGGTAGCCCGGTCTGTAATATCTGTCGGAAAGCACATTGCGATAGACCATAGTCATATCCAAAGGGTGGCAAAAATGTTTGTCCGTTTCACGCTTTAGAAGCCGGGATAAACCCCCCTTCCATGGGCCTAATGACTCTGAAGAACTATGTTTTTTTATAACTTTCCGAGATAATTTTATGAGCACTGACCATCTCTCTGATAGTCTGAAAACGCTAACATAAAAAATTAAAAAAAATAAAAATTGAGCTATATATAGCGCAATATCCACTAAATGTGCGCAAAGCGCTTTACAAGGGTCCATGGTCAACAGCAACATTTAACATGTAGGACGGGACATGACGTCTGTTAGGCGATATTACAATTTTTCGGACAAAGACAACGCTGTTAACGGCCAGGTACTCATTTTACACCTGAGTACGGTGATAGAATGTGAGTAAAGAGCCTTTTCCAAGGATTCAACTATGCGCCGAGTGCGAGGCTCGAACCCAGGACCTTCCGATCCGAAAGCGAGTGTCATACCACTAGACCATATTATAGCCGCACAACATAGAGCCGTCTACATCAGGCATTCTATTGATGCTGTGCGTTTGACCAAAAAACTCACAACATTTCGCTAGTCGGATATAACGTACTATAACACACAAACTATAAAATTAAACGTTTATAGTCTGATTGATACAATTCGGACTGAAGGCCAGCGGTATGGCCTATCGCAATTTATCAAATTAATATAATATTATAAAGTGTTGCTATTGGTTCTTCGTTGTATATTTTTACATTGTGTATCTGCATATATATATATATATATATATATATATATATATATATATATATATATATAATATATATGTATATTATATATATATATATATATATATATATATATATATATATATGCATGTATGTATACATTGTCGTCATAGATTCTCAACTTTATGTTTATACATTTTTATACATTCCACGTCTGTCAACGAATTTCCATTTTTTTGGATGAATAAAGTATATTGTTATTATTATTATTATTATTATTATTATTATTATTATTATTATTATTATTATTATTATTATTATTATTATTATTATTATTATTATTATTATTATTATTATTATTATTATTATTATTTGTGAGAACTACTCATAAATATGGCTGGCTAAAAAGAATAACAAATAGCTAAGTGACGTCAATTTCGATCTATCTATAGATTGTATGCGCTTGGCTATGTAGCTCACAACATTGGAAGTATAACCGGCAAACACACAAAACTATGTGTCACGCTAAACGTTTATAGTCTGGTTAATAGATAGTGTGCGCTTGGCTAAGAAGCTCATAACATTGCCATCCGGAAGTATAACGGACCAACACACAAAACTGTGTTTATCCATGAACGTTTATAGTCAGGTTAATACAATTCAGTGAGCAATACTCATAAACGCGGATGGCAAAAAAACAATAACAAAGGCCTGAGTGACGTCATCTTCGAACTGTTTATATCATTTAGTGAGAATTACTCATGAACGCGAATGGCAGAAAACAATAACAAAAACCCGAGAGACGTCAACTTCGTTCTATCTATCTATATATCATCAGTATAGATGAAAATTTTCGGTATTCGGTCCCAGCTACAAGCCTCAAAAATCAATAATATCAGTATTATTTCGTTTTGTTTTGTTTCAATACCTGAAGATCAAGAGCCAGCATTTCACTCAAAATGTTCAACAAGAATAATTGACGCGCTTCGCTGATCAAAGAGATAGCGATATGGATGGAAAGAGATCAAAGTTCTATGAAACTTTCAACCGGTTAACTGCCGTACTCCGGAAAACTTGTATTTAAACATTTGGCCAGAAAAACTCATTCTTCAAATATCGATCGATTTAAATGACCCTCATCTTGGCAAAAACGTTCTATCTGGGACTTCTCGAAATCCCAGGATTGAGAGTTTATTTGCCAAAATGAGGGCCATTTAAATCGTTCGATATTTGAATGGCGGGTTTTCTGGCCAAATTTTTAAATACGTGTTTTCTCCAGGGAACGGCAGTTAACTGGTTGAATAGAAAACAAAATGGTAATTGAGGTTTATAAATGAAAAGCGATGCCTTCATGTTCCAAATTTTTACCGTTGTTTCACGGCCTTTTTTTACTCATTAAATGCAGGACGACGGCGGCATCGATAAAATGTCCGTCAACAAAAGAATTTTAGAGTTTTTGATTTCATCATTAAAGTCTATCAAGTTTTATTCCATGACTCGGTCGTTTAATTGTTTTCATTCAAAGTTTCCATTGCGGATAGTTGTCTTTCAGAGCCATCAGGCCCATGGAGTCGGAGTTTTATCTCGGTTTCTATAGCGTGAAACGGACAAAAGCAATTGCTTGCTACCCTTTGAATACGGCGCTAGTCTATCGCAAAGTAGGTAACAGACCCAGCTACCCTATCACTGCTGTGTGGACAGGAGAGGAAGGGGGGGGGGGGGTGTCTTGAAAAAAAAAATCTCGATTGCACATGGGATCAATCTCTCGGTCCCTTAGCTTGTGAAGCGAGTGCTCTACCAACTGAGCTATCGGGACCCCCTCATTGCGAATACTGAAGCAATAATGTATAAAGAAAGATTTCACTTATTTTGTCAATGTTTTATTGGATAGAAATGTGTACTTTAATCTTTATTTAGAATCTGATAAATTAATCAATATCTTTGTTGTTCCTAGTAATGAAACTTATTGTCTCAAAACGATAATATGTAGGGTGAACCAGATGCTAATAAGTTAAATTAATATTTAACTGATTAAAAATATTATTGATAATAATGATAATAATAAATAATAATAATAATAATAATAATAATAATAATAATAATAATAAATAATAATAATAATAATAATAATATAATAATAATATATAATAATAATAACAATAATAATAATAATATATAATAATAATAATAATAATAATAATAATTATTATTATTATTATTATTATTATTATTATTATTATTATTATTATTATTATTATTATTATTATTATTATTTGATCATTGCAGTTATAAGTAGGCAAGGTACAACTCACAAAAGCAAGTATTTGGTAAAAAGAAAAGTCTTGCTTAAGACGTTTCTTGAAGACACCAACAACACTAGTCAGATATTCTGACGGACTTTGGAAGGGAATGCCAAATTGTGGTGCCACATTTAGAAAGAGATCTACCACCAAAACTCTTTGAGATATGTTTTCGGTACTACTCACAATTTTGAAACATGCGATCTCAAATCCGCTTCGGAACATACGGCTGAAGAATATCTATTTATTTTTTTTAATGATTTAATCAAATATAAAGGTTTTCATCTAAAAAGAGTGACTTTTGTTCCTTAGAAAAAGAAACAAAACAAAAAAAAAAACAAAAAAAAACAAAGAAAACAACCAAAAAACACCAAAAAAACTACTACTACAACAAAAACAACAAAAATACAAACAAATATGAGACTTCCTAATTCTATTTTTAAAAAAAACAAAAAAACAAAACAAACTTTAACACAATATTTTTCATCTAGTTAAACTTCCTAATTCTATTTTTTTAAAACAAACTTTAACACAATATTTTTAATCTAGTTAGACTTCCTAATTTTATTTTATTTTTAAACAAACTGTAGCACAATATTTTTCATCTAGTTCATTCCGAGACTATACCGGATTGATACGGTCGGTCACATATATTTGATTATATCTCCATTTTCATTTTCATCCGGATTTGCAGCTTGATCAGGTAACAACTTTTTGATTTACCGAATCAAACCAACGCCTTCGTTAAGAGTTCACAAATTCTACGATCAAAATGGCATCATATCGGGCTGAACTAGATGAAGATGTTAATAATTCATAGCGGTTGAGAGATGTATGATGGTGGTGGTTGTGAAAGGGGAGGGGGGGGGGAGGGGGGAGTAAACTTGATTTCCTGCAAGTTACTGTAGTCGAGTGTCATACCACTAACCCACAGAGCCAAACATCTATACATTAAAACATTTAAATGTCTCCATTTGATTATTTTCCCTGTCATCTACTATTTTTTTTTTTTGTTGTTAAATTTGTTTTTTAATTTTTATTTATGAGCACCCAACCCACCCCCTCCCCCACAAAAAAAAAACACGAAAAAAAAACAAAAGAAAAATCAAAAGAACAAAAATCAATATAACTCCCGAAAAAAAAGCAAACATACTAAAACAAAACCATATAGAAGAAAAAAAAGCAGACTAAAACAAAACAGAACAAAACAAATAAACAAAAATGACCTTTTATTATCTTAATTTGAAAGCGATTGTTAACCTCGATAATGTGTCGTCAATGCGTGTAATTGTAGATTTCTAGATAGGCGTTCTACAGGGATACTGATTTTATCAGTTGACCCATCGCGTAATGAGGTTTCCACTGTGACGATTATGATGTTAATGAGTGGTTGCATGATAAACGAACCGATAGCGTGAGTTAGATACTCGTGCCTCCCTGGGGGGAAATTTTGTGAAAAAAATTCATGACAAAATTATTACGCAAGTTATCGCTCTTCATGCTCAACATTTTGAACATTGTTCGAATTTATTGCATACATTATTAACAATGATTTAAGTACGGCTCACCATTAGCATTGAGGTCCTGATAGCTCAGTTGGTGGAGCACTCGCTTTAGACGCAAAGGGACCGAGATCGATCCCCCTGCCCACCCAGCAGTAATTGGGTAGCTGGGTCTTATAGATCTGGCTGAAAGTACTTTCAGCGTCATATCCAAAGGATAGCAAGCAATTGCTATTGTCCTAGACACGTCATAGAAACCGGGATAAACTCCGGCCCCATGGACCTAATGACTCTGAAGGACCACTCCATCATAAGCATCATAAAGTCTTGATTTGTTCAATGACATTTCTTCACCTGCCAGTGATTCACTTCATTTATTTTTGTTGAACGAAACTAAGTTTTGTTTTACTTGTTCTTGTCTTTTACCTCTACACGATATGACCCAAGAGTGTCCATTGTCGTAAGCTCCAAATGTCACCACTGACAGTTGGGGTTTCGACTTTAATCTAGCCGGCCATTATTACAACATGCCGTTTCCACAAAGAGAGCAGTAACGCTATTGTAAACAGTTAGGTCTGTAGTTGTAACTAAAGAGGGTGCCATTCGAAAGGGAGGCTACCCAGTTTGTCACAGGCCCAGTTTGTCACAGACCCAGTTTGTCATAGACCCAGTTTGCCACAGGCCCAGTTTGCCACAGGCCCAGTTTGTCACAGGACCAGTTTGTCACAGACCCAGTTTGTCACAGGCTCCAGATTAGCGCGAGTACGCCTTAGTTGATTTACTTGTCTTGCTTTGTTAGACTGTAAATCTGATGTACAAAATGATGTACTATTATTTAAGTTTTATGTTGTCCTGCAAATAAGAAATTAAGATACCAGATTATAATTTGTTCTCTTGAATATTTGTATATGTCTACAGTCATTTCAGCCCTTCAATTTACTCTTCTCATAACTTTCAGTTGCAATGATTATATTTTTTTCACAAACTGCGTTTATCTGTATATAAACGTTTAAAAGAAACATATTTATGTCTTAAGAGAAGACTCATGATAAGATTTTGTTATTTCATTTAAGTATAAGAGTATTGATGACAGTAATAATTACAGCACTTTAACTTTGTACGTGTAACTTAGGTTTTTCATTCTCCACCTTCAAACTGGTGGTGCAAGATGGTCTTTCTTACATCAATGGAGCTTGTTTCATTTTGTATGCGAATCAAAACAAATTACTCTGTATATTTTAACGATGAATGTTCTTTCGTGAAAACAATTGAAAAATAAAATTCATTTCATACAATCAATCCAATCAATCATTCATTTACTCCTTTTGAGAATGTCAGTGACAGCTTCCATCATGCACAGGGCACAGTTGAGGCAGGGCCGGCCTGTTGCAAACTGGGTCTGTGACAAACTGGACCTATGACAAACTGGGCCTTTGGCAAACTGGGTCTGTGACAAACTGGCCTGTGACAACTGGTCGTGACAAACTGGACCTATGACAAACTGGGCCTATGACAAACTGGGCCTTTGGCAAACTGGGTCTGTGACAAACTGGGCCTATGACAAACTGGGCCTATGGCAAACTGGGTCTGTGACAAACGTATGCTTCAGCGTGTAAATACATAGACATAAATAGAAAAAGGTCCGACAACTCTTACTGCAGCAAAAATATTAACTCACTCCTTACCGGCCATTTTCCGGATTGCCCCAAAACTTCACACCCAACCTATACAGAAATAGATTTATTTCACTCAAACACAAAAGCTGTTAGATCTTGCTATACATATTTTTTCTGCTAAACGAGCTCTTCAACACAGTGTTAATATACTTTAATTATAGCAAACAATTTTGTCCAAATATTATGATGTACAAAATAAATCAGAATGAGAAAAACGTTGGCTGCATCGTAACAAATGTGACGATATTCCTATAGGTGGTAAGGAGGGGAATGAATCATCTTAACAACGCCACTACCACCTTATCTCATTCGTCTGTAGTGTTTTATTCATCCTGGGAAACCCAAAATGTACAATTTATCTTACATTCAATTTCACCTTGTTATTTACATAAACACAAAAGATCGACAGTAAGGAGCGCCACTGGCGTATGTCTTCTGCCAGCTTCCGGACCTCAACCTAGGTCCAATCGAAGGGTGTCATCTCTCTTTCCACCGATCTTACACCTAGAGAGCAATAATAATATAATCGAACATCGCCTTTAAAAGGTTAACTGAGACAATCACTGCAAGGATGCCATTGTGCTCAGTGCAAATCATCTCTCGAGGGCTTTGTGATACCATCTACATCGGCTCGCTATGATTGTATCAGTAACATGATTATTTTGTCTTCGGGCTCATGTCCAATGGCCCCGCGGTCATAAAGCATCGCTTGCTAATTGTATTATATCGAATCAAAATATTATGTGATAAGCACTTTAAATCTTGCTTACCTTTTGATAATAATAATTCAAAGAGACTCCAATGTAAAGTTTAGACGTGGAGCGTGAAGAGGAGGGATGGGGTTTTGGCTACATCGGTAAAGCTCTTAACTTACTCGTAAACCGAGTTCAGTTTTCATCCTGTTCAGACGTGATTTTAAAAAAAAATAATAGATTGCCAAGCAATATTAAGGAAGCTGAATCAAGCTTAATCAAATATAAATATATTTGTTAGCTAAATAGGTCGGTGCATAGACTACTCTTTTAACATTTTACTATGGAATAACATTTTATTATTATTTTATTATTATTATTATTATTATTATTATTATAATTATTATATTATTATTATTATTATTATTATTATTATTATTATTATTATTATTATTATTATTATTTATTATTTATTATTATTATTATTATTATTATTATTATTATATTATTATTATTATTATTATTATTGTTATTATTATTACCATTATTATTATCATCATCATCATCATCATCATCATCATCGTCATCATCATCATTATTCTCTTATTATTTACTCGATAAAAACTCCAGATCAGAAAAGCAAAATCAGTGATGCTACTCTGGCTTCACTGTTCCCTTGAGTGGCAAGTGCTCCTTATGAAGTCTCGATTCATAGCAGTATGAAGTAAATTAAATGTTAAATAATGAAAATGAAATGAGATTATTCCACTCCTAACAGTTGAAAACTCAATCATTTTTAGTTAAAAACATAATCGTTGTTTAAGGTTTTGAAGTAATGATTTTATCCAACAATTATTGCACAATATTTCAGCTCATTTTATTTGATTAAAAATATATTGAAAAGATTGTTTAGTTGATTAGTCATGCTTTGTTAATGAAACAAACATTTTCTAATATGATCACTAGAGACAGAGATAACTTGAATTCATTGCAAAATACAGCCTTCTACTCATTGGTTACGAATTATCTAAAATTCTTACTTTGAGTGGTGGAATGTAGGTATTCTGTCATGCCTTTGGATTTATTGAACTTGTTTTATTTTTTTTACCGCGCTTTAACACTCACTCGCAAGCTCGTAGTGGTAAGTGGCACGCCTTAGATACTCATATGATAAATCTATCGCTTTGAAAGAATCCAACGTGCATTTATTTGCAGGTCTGATAACCCAATTCCTTATGGGTTCATTATTGTAGTGGAAATCTCAAAAAATGACGCAAAATATTGTCTTTACAACAATATTAAACTCGGTCCATAAGTGGGTTCGGGTGTCAGACTTGCACACACACACACACACACACACACACACACACACATATATATATATATATATATATATATATATATATATATATATATATATATATATATATATATACATTAGTAGAATCATATTATCTCTTATTGATTGCGAAAAGCTAAAAAAAATATATATATTTTGGATTAAATAGTCACGTCTCGGTATCTGCTAAACCCAACATAACACCAGTAATGGGCGCTTGGTCATATATTGAAGTCGGCTCAATAATGCAGAATAATGCGACGGTATCATATCGATTCATTTCCATTCCATTTTGACACCGTTTTGATTCCGATGGTTTAAGCAAAAGACCCATTACTGTTGTTGTTGTTGTTGTTTGATCTATGGCTATCTGAAGAATAATGTACTCGTACTTGGTTTGACTCGACAGTTTTAATCTCATTTGTCCACTTGAATTGATTTTATCCACCCTATCAGTTAGATTTTTATTCGTGAAATGAGTCGATATATCGAAGCACTTGATGAAATAAATCGATACTATCAAAGTAATTTGTGGAAAATGTACAGTATTAACATCGTCAAAGCGGTTCATATATTTTCATTTCTGAGTATCATTTCTTTCTTCTTTTTAAAAATTATTTTCAGATTTCGTATTGTTTTTAACTATATGCACATAATTTCAGGACAGATAAGCGAACACAATAATGGGCTTGATTTAACATTTTTGTAATGGACAATACTTTGCGTTGGTTTGAGAGTGGTTCCATTAGAACAATGAGACCATAACAATTTAGGTTATCAGACCTGCAAACAGGTCGTACTCGTCGGTTTGAAATGTTCTATTCGTGATATTATTTGATGTTAAAGAAATAATCATCTTTTAATACTTCGTGGTAATTTTTGTTTCTTTCTTTGTACTCTTTGGCATTGTTTTGAAAACAATGATGTACTTTTAATTTGTCTTTCATTGGTTGATGTCTGTTGTCAGTTGATGAAGAGGTGACCGATGAAAATTGTTCCTAATGAATAATGCAATTAATGGAACCAATTCACTCCTTATAATTAGTTTTCCATTTCATTCCAATGGCGAATAATAGTCTCGTGGCTTCGAAAAAAAAGAAAAATATTTTGTAATGTTTGATTGAGTCAAAGAATTATAAATGCTGTTTGATCTTTAATGCATAACTATCAATCTATCTTGTCTGCACTCATTCACTTTACTTGCGAAACGAAAGCATGCAACTTTTTATTTTATTTGAAAAAAAAAAAAAGATTTAAACTCAGTCCGTGAAAGATACGAATCAAGTTTTCCCAACATTTCTAGGAAATTGTTTTAAACTACTAATTTTTAAAAAGTGTTTGACACTCATTTAACCCTCTCCATACCAGACATTTTCAGGATTTTCCCCAAAACCTCAAACCCAACTAACACAATAATATATTTTTATCACTCAGACATAATAGCAGTAAAATTCTTGCGTTAAATAATTTCTTTAGCAAAACATGCTCTATAACACACTGTTCGTTTTCTTTAAATTTTATGATGTGTTCAAGAAATTTGAGTAAGAAAATTGTTGGTTATATCGTAACGAATGTGACGATTTTCCTGCAGTTGATAAGGAGAGGGTTAATAAATATGAGCAGATGTCACGTCATTTCTCCCTCTGATCGTCTGAAATAATTTTGACTTTTACAAATCCTTTACAATGGAATTATGATGTAGCCAACACCGCTGGACCAGAGAGGGTGGCTGACTGTAAACAAGGTTGACTTTATCAGTTATCAATAAGACATTCTTAAACAGATGAAAGAAACATTTGGGACCATAAAGAGGTGTTGACTTTAAGCAGAAGTCGACTTTAAAGAGTGTTCATTTATGCGGATTCCATTGCATTGAGAGTTTTTTGCCAAGATGAGGGTCATTTAAATCGATCGAGATTTGAAGGACGAGTTTTCTGGCCAAATTTTTTAATATGTGTTTTTCTCCAGAGTATCCTACGGCAGAACTGACAATGCCATTTAACGTTTGGGTGGTAGTTTGTCGTAATCTGGCTAAAAATACACATTTGTGACCCATCATATCAAACCTGTAATATTTCGGGATGAACTAGGTGCAGGAAATTGAATTTACAGCCACAAATATGAAACCCTGTGGTTAATTTCTATTCTTTACCCGTAAATTTGAGAACAAATACAATTTCTTACATTGGACAAAGGACCTGAAGTTTGGATTTCTTGTCGTATTAATTGTAAATTATCTTTTTACAGGATCCATTCATTCCGACATAATATAGTTTTGAACCGCTTTTACAACAACAACAAAACTTTGGCTAGAAAACTCGTCCTTCGTATATTGTTTATTTCTTTCTTTCTTTCCTTTTTTTTTTTTGGTTACTCTCCGTTTCTCTGTTTCTGGTTGTAAAGTAGAATTTCACCGTCTTTCTTCTTTTTCTTTCGTTTTGGATTGATGTATTTCGTGCCGATGGCATTTCCTTGTTGCTTCGAGTCACTGAAATTCTTTTTTTTACTTTTTACATTAAAAGCTTTTCAGTCAGAGGCAGTGATTCTTTGCTGAAGAGGGAAGTCGGTCTTGTCATCGAAAAAGCCCTTCTTAACCCCCCCCCCCCCCCACCCCTACCCCATCCAGACATCTCAGCATACCGAGGGGTTTTAAACTACGGAGTTCTGTCTGTCCATCAATCTGTCCAATATTGGAATCTACGTGTGATTTTACTTTTGAAAGGATTCTCAATGGGGTTGAATCATATTTTCATTCATTATTTATTTCTATATTTATTTTTTCATTTATTTATTTATTTATTTATCTATTCTTCCAGAGTGTGGATTCATCTGCCAGTTTTTGTCTTTGGGCATCACCGCATCCATCTTCATCTCTGTCGCTTCCATCGTCATCATCATTTCATGCTTTGTCGCTCTCGTCTGCTGCTGCAGGAGATCCTTCTGTCAGAAGTCAACAGATCCCACGACGTATACAGGAAATAACGTGGTAACCACGGCAACCACTGTTAGCGTCAACGGTGGAGGCAGCCATCACGGTGGCGGTGTTGGTGGATCTGTGGGCTTGCCTGGTAGCGCTAATGGAGGGAGTGTTAGTAGTTACCAAGGTACGTATCTCCTTTAAATTCTGATATTTAGTTACGTAGATGTGATTCATAGAATATTCGGACTTGAGACTGAATTGTCTCCCGTGGCTAGTTGGACTCAAGTTCCAATGCGCATGTGCAATCAACTGATTATTTGGACTCAGTCTAACTAGTCTTCCGTGGCAGTATAGTTATTTTTAAAAATAATATTTTCAATATTGATCATTAAGTAGATTTTATGCAAATCAAAATATAACAATTATAGTTATAGTAACTATCACCGGGTAGTCTAAACCCGCTTTATTTGATGAGAAAGCCACGGGTGACTAATTCAGACTTGAGTCCGAATTGCCACTTCGATATATATATATATATATTATATATATATATATATATATATATAATTATTATATATATATATTAATATATATATATTTTTTTTTTTCACCGGCAGAATGAATAAAAATGGCGCCACTCAGTTCTGTCTTATTGGTTTAGATTGTCACTTGTGTGATTAGTTATAAACGTTTACATACTTTTACATAAAAGTTACACATAATTTCGTGTGTTGGCACCATTGATCAATCAGCAGAACCGGTGAGTGTTTTACTTAACGCATACCATCAATCAATGTTGCTTTGCTAACTTCAAAGGCAGTTTTTAATCTACCTTGCATTGTTCAATGGTGGGCCAAGTGTATACGAAGACACCAGGTTGGCATCTATTTTACCACTTCAAGGCAGTTTTTAATCTACCTTGCATTGTTCAAATGTGTGGGCCACACAGATGTAGTAACAGACAGACACCCAGGGTGGGCCATCGATATTATTTTACCACTTCAAGGCAGCGGCTACGATGACACAATATTATAAGGACGGTGGGCTAGCTCCTGTGTCAAAATTTTACCTTTGTTTTTCAGATCAGCTCTGTTTTCTTTCTTTCTTTCTTCTTCTTCTTCTTCTTCTTCTTCTTCTTCTTCTTCTTCTTCTTCTTCTTCTTCTTCTTCTTCTTCTTCTTCTTCTTCTTCTCCTCCTCCTCCTCCTCCTCTCTTCTTCTTCTTCTTCTTCTTCTTCTTCTTCTTCTTCTTCTTCTTCTTCTTCTTCTTCTTCTTCTTCTTCTTCTTCTTCTCTTCTTCTTCTTCTTCTTCTTCTTCTTCTTCTTCTTCTTCTTCTTCTTCTTCTTCTTCTTCTTCTTCTCTCGTGTAATTTAAAAATCATATTTTATTTTATTAGATATAGCATTATGTGAAATAATTTCAGTTGATAAAGGGAAGAACTGTTTTTGATCCAATTTGATTGTTCTCTCACCTACTGTAACTTCATATTAGAGGTTATAAAAATGATTATGATTAATATAATTTAGTAAATTATTCCATTGTGAATTTCGGATCTACTCTTGCTAATTGTTTGGTTGGCAGGTACCCTTTGACATCTCTTGTTAAAGGTTTTTAAAAAAAAGGTCAGTCAAATGACAGCTTTTACCGGGACATTGGGCGACTTATTTGACGTTCGCATCTAACTTTTCTACCTGCATTATTTATGCGATCAGCAATGAGCTCGAATGATATGGAGATTTCCTGATCTGACGTCATCGCGCTATGAGATGATAAGATTCAATAAAACCATAAAGCATATGTCTTGGAGCTTCCCTGATCTAACGTCATCGCGCTATGAGATGATAAGATTCAATAAAACCATACAGCATATGTCATCATTTCTTCTGAAAGCTTTAAGACGCCTTTCAAAAAGTAAGATGGCCAATGAAGGTATCAAGTTAAGAGATCAAGAATGAAGTAAACATCCCTCCTGTTAGGAAAATGGTGGTCCTCAGAATTCGGAGACAGATAGGAAACGTCCAAAGAATACCAAACAACAGCGTGGTATGTGTAGCACTTTTTGGGGCAAGCCACTTGTGGCACTTTTTGGGGGCTTCCAATAGCACGAAGGAGAGATCGAGACCGTGGGAGACCCGGATTAGGACAGTCCAGAAGGAGAGAGACAACTGGGATTTACACTGTGGAGGGAGGCCGTTTCTAATGTGGCGTGCAGGACAGCCTAGTAGACAAGCCCTAACCTCCACCAGGAGAGTTGGAAATAAGTATACGTAAGTAATAGGTTATCGACATACCTCCTTGTTGTAGTCCAGTCGACTTCTCTTGCTCTCCTAGAAACACGATGGAACTGGACTGCAGGTGGTATCTTCGTCAAAGGATGTTTTCTTCTCCCGTTGCTAATGTTGATTCCATTATTCTTTCACCCTTTATACAGGATCCAAAACCAAGCGCACATATTTGCAGGTCTGATAACGGAATTTAATTGTGAGCTTGTTTTGATGGAGACTATATTGCGTTAGTTTGAGAGTAAATCCATTTGTACAACTATGAGACCATAGCAATTTGGGTTATCAGACCTGCATTTCAGTACACGTGTGAGTCCACAAACTACTACCTCCGTTTTTTAACCTGTCAATTTCTTATATGTCTTTATTTTATTTTATTATTATTTTTTAAATTTGTTACTAACCCTTTTCTCTAGTATTTTAATTTTATTTTAATTTCAGTTTAGTTGTGTGGATTTGCTGTATTTCTTTTAAAATTACAATAGTTTCTTTTCTCATTCTCCACCCTCAGCCTCTCGAGCGCCCAGTGCCTTCAGCAACCATGGATACTCCCATCAAGGCTACTACCCAATGCAGCCCGTGGTGTATCCTTCGCCTCACCACCATCCTCATGCTGTAGGCTCATCGGTGTATTCCTATGCTAAGGAGTCGCCTTTTATCGCCCCTCCCTGCAGCCAATACTCGTCCCAATACTCGTCCCATCACTCCTCCCACCCCCCATCCAACCACACAAGGTCTTACACCCCGACCAGCAGCAAATCGGGAAAATCCAATCGATCTAATAATAGCACCAGCGTGACGTATAGTCAGGGTACAGAAAAAGTTTCTTTGCCTGTTAACCTATAGCATACAAGAAATGGAGGACGGAGAAATAAGAATTGTATTTCTAAGTTTTAAACAATGAATTCATGACATAATTTAAATACAATATTTACAAAAAGTATCTGATTTTATCAACATATTGTGATTTGATGCTCAGCAAGACAATTCAAATTCAAGAAGCAAGGGGGCGGACTAATTGAAGTTCTGCATGAAGATGAGTTTTGCGTTTAGGTCTGCACATTAGTGAGGTACATACACACCATCCTGAACTAAGACCTATAGGCTTGTCATTCTCTTCATATACCGCTGAACGACTCTTAAACAAAATCTGTATTTGCACTATTTTGCATCTTCATCACAATCTATACATAGTCTAACTCTGTACTGAGATCCTCACAACAATCCTGTTTTAATGATCTGAGCACCGGTAAAAGATGTTTGTATGATTTAATCAATGTTACACGAGAAACTGAATATGATGCAGTGTTAGCATCGTCTCAGTGAAATCATTTGATTTTCCACACTTTATGAACACATAAATTTGCAGAAGAGACCTCATGGATGAAATGCGTTAGGTAAATAGCGCATACCGTCACTATCTGCACATTAATTGCATGTTGAAGGAAAAAAAACATAAGGAAATCTTCATGGATTGCATAAAAAGGGCGGTTTATAGCCCCTCGGATATAACGACCAACATCTGGTCAAAATTAATGTCGTTGAATCCGGTTACCCTGTCTAAATTTTTTGGACTATTTACGCAAATGATATTTGTTTGTGTTCGTTGAATGAAATGTGTTGGACAAAGATCTAGGAAAGGCGCTGCTGTGGGAATGTGTTTGAAATGGACATTAAGAAGGACATTGTACATTTCTGATAAAACCCGTGAATGTCATCGTGCTCTTTAGACAACTTGTTTAGATTTCCAACCCCAGAGACAACACATGGTTTACACTAAGTTTGTTTTAAATCCTACGTAATATTTTGAAGCTTTGTAAAGTGGCCAGCAGCTAAAGATGTACTCACTACTCTTGGCAAGATGCTGATATGGCACAAGCACCGATTTATTCAAAGGAAACCAATTATAAAAACAACCATTTTCAAAATTGTCATAAAGTATTTTCGGTGTGTTTGTTTCCACCCCAAAAAATGGAAGTTTGCATCGCTTCTGAAAGTATTATAATATTTTTAATGAACTTAAGTACTACGCCGAAGGAGGGAAATTAGTTTAATATGATTCGAACCGCTATGAGTCACCACAAGAGCAACATCCCCATGAATTGAGGCGCTTTGATAGGCGACTCGCTCAAGGCCACAAAGTACGATGGGTGAGACCGTATCCTTCGTTAACTCCATAGCCCGATACTTCCCTAAAATTTTGGTTACAATGCAGGGAGCCCATCACCAAAAGAAAGTGAAAGGTCAGTTTTCGTTAGTATTGCTCAATGAAACAAGTGGTTGTACAATTGATTACAGCGCACTATTCACTTTCTTTTGATGTCGTTGTCTTGTATTGTGATGTGATGTTTTGGTAAGTGCCAGACTATGGATATTCAGATGTAACGGTGGGACTTCACGCCGGTGCCTTTTGACTTTTTGGTTATTGTATGACGTGAAGAAAATATGCGGACATGACACCATCCAGATTTAGTTATTCCCATGTCTCGGCGTAACAAAAATTCAAACGACACTGCGTACGATCAGTTACCAGATAATGCTTAGTGTAAACATTATTTGCATGCCTTATCCTTCTGTATAGGAATGTGTAAATAAACCCGCTGGACTCAGGTGTGAATAAGAACCTGGTGATATAGGTAATGACAGGCACTTATGCTGAAGGAATAAATGTTTTGCGTTTGTGTTCTTTGTTCTTGATAACAAATACAGCATGTAGAGCGCACTAAGCAAAGCGCAAACGTGGATTTCCGCTTTACAAATGTTAGCACGAAACAATCCCTAGTGTCCAGCATATTCAAACTCGGGTTCAATTCCATTCATATAGAAGTGGTGAACTTTATCAATCAAAACAAATTCTATGGCTGTGTTACGGAGCAGTGGTTGGTTACTACACACCAATCAAAAGACTTGTCTATTCAGTGATTATTGTAAACCTTTCGCAACGCAGGACGTAAGCCGTATCACATAAATATCTTTACATGGTATCTTTATCTCATATTCTGACGTGCACAATATGTTTTGTAATTGTAACCCTAAATAGAATGATCTCTGGGGTTTTCAGTTTGTTTTTCCATTTTGTTTGTTTGTTTGTTTGTTTGTTTTTTCCCCTTTTCTTCTCTTTCATTCTTTCTTTTTTTTTAAATGCATAGATGTCATAGGGAAACGTTGGGATATTAATAAGCCTATTACTCCTATAACATGTGACATTTACGTGATATGGTTAAATTTGTCAGTTGTCAAAGCAAATTATGTTTTGTTTTAAATGTGCATTTTCTTTAACTCTTCGAATCAGAAAAGATAATTTATAATTCTTTTACTTTTAATCATTGTATTTTTGGGTTGTTTTTTTTTTTGGGGGGGGGGGGGTTGTGTTTCATTGTCATGAGTAATTGGTGTGCGAAAATGGATATGCCGCTCTTGGTTGTCTACGAGAGAGAGAGAGAGAGAGAGAGAGAGAGAGAGAGAGAGAGAGAGAGAGAGAGCAGTGTAGACCAGCAAGTATATCACTTATAATATTATGTTATTATTAGTTTATTTTATGTATTGGATGTTTTCGATACCATAATCAACGCTGCCACCTTTATCATCATCATCCATCATCATCATCATCATCATCATCATCATCATCATCATCATCATCATCATCACCATCATCATCATCATCACCATCATCATCATCACCATCATCATCATCATCATCCATCATCCATCATCATCATCATCATCATCATCATCATCATCATCATCATCGTCATCGTCATCATCATCATCATCCATCATCATCATCATCATCATCATCATCATCATCATCATCATCATCATCATCATCACATCATCATCATCATCATCATCATCATCATCATCATCATCATCACTCATCATCATCATCATCATCATCATCATCATCATCACATCATCATCATCATCATCCATCATCATCATCATCATCACCATCATCATCACATCATCATCATCACTCATCATCATCATCATCATCATCATCATCATCATCATCCATCCATCATCATCATCATCATCATCATCATCATCATCATCATCACCATCATTATCACCATCGTCATCATCATCACTATTATCGTCATAAATAACACAGCCACCATCACCACCACCTCTATTATTATCCTCATCATCACCCCCCTCATCATCATCATTATTATACCGTCAAAAAAAAAAAGACAGCCACCATCACCACCACCTCTATTATTATTATCATCTTCATCTCCCCCATCATCATCGTCATCATCATCATCATCATCATCATCATCATCATCATCATCATCATCAGCATCATCATCATTATCCAAATTGCCGTGGCCAATACAACTATCCACCATACCTATTTACACGCATCCCAAAGCCATAACACAGTTTACTTACTAACGTTACCCTGTTAGCCTATAAGACTCAATGTGCAATTCTATTAATTTTATCTTATGATCTGGTAGAAATCCATGACAAACTACACACTTCAAACAGAAAAATGATTGATAAAATGAAAAATGTAATCACCTTCAATCCCATTGGTTACCCACCGACTAATCGCGGTATTATGTTGGTGGAGTGATTTTTGATGATACAAATTTAATTTATAGATAGTTCGAAAATGACGTCATTCTGGTCTTTGTTATTGTTTTTTTGTCATCCGCTTTTATGAGTAATTCTCACTGAACTGTATCAACCAGACTATAAACGTTCAAGATTACACATAGTTTTGTGTGTTGGTCCGTTATACTTCCGGATGTAATGTTGTGAACACACAAAAAAACACAAACTCGGTATTTAAAAATTCGGCCTGAAAACTTAAAACCCGTCCTTCAAATATCGATCGATTGATAAAATAATCCTAACTTTGCCGAACACTCTCAAACTCGGAGTCTTTGTTATAGATGGTTTCATTGTTGTCATGGAAAAGCTCTCAATCCAACGCAAGATATTGTTCTCCATAACAACAATGTTATTACAACAAGTCAATAGTTGCATTCATTAAATATTATTTGCACGTTGGTTAACCGATTAACTGTTGTACTCTGGAAAAATTAGTATTTAAAAATTTGGCCAGAAAACTCGTCCTTCAAATATCGATAGATTTAAATGACCTTCATGTTGGCAAAAACTCTGAAACCTGAAACCTCGCGAGCTCCCGGGATTGAGAGTTTTTGCCAAGATGAGGGTCATTTAAATCAATCGATATTTGAAGGACTAGTTTTCTGGCCAATTTTTTAAATACGAGTTGGTTTTTTTTCCAGATTACGGAAGCTAACCGGTTAACTCTCTCCTTACCGATACTTATCAGAATTTTCCCAAAATGGCAGGCTTACCCAGCAGAAAAATTGATTAAAAAAAACTCAAACAAGCTATCTAGAAAACAACTTTCTGTTCTTAGTAATTAAACAAAGATCATTCTTCAAAGTTTGTGATGTACAAAATAAATCTGAATAAGAAATATGTATATTGTGTCGTAACAAATGTGACGATTTTGCTGCAGGTAGTAAGGAGAGGGTTAAAATATATGTTCTCATGATGTGCCCAGTCGCTTTGTATAATAAGATTGCATCAGTGCTACGCTACAATGTCTTTGAATGTGATAATGGATTTTGAATGATACCAAATTAAACACGTATGACGTCATTTGTTTATATTTTGATGACTTTCTTTATTTCTTGTTGTTTCTTTATCGTGGATAACAATATTATGATCTACTCACAATGTTATTGTATTATTTTTATGATAATGATATGAAAACTGTTTTCTTCACTTGTCACCAATTTTATTATTTACCTCGAATATGTTAACATATTGAAATCATCACCATCAAGCATCATCATCATCATCATCATCATCATCATTATCATCATCAATATTTTATATATCATGAGCATCACAATTGTCATCATCATCATCATCATCATCATCATCATCATCATCATCATCATCATCATCATCACCACCACCACCACCATCATCACCACCACCACCATCATCATCACCATCATCACCATCATCATCATCACCATCATCATCATCATCATCATCATCATCATCATCATCATCATCATCATCATCATCATCATCATCATCATCATCACCACCACCACCATCATCATCATCATCACCACCACCATTATCATCATCATCATCATCACCATCATTATCATTGTAATAAGCACGATCGCCGTTACGTGTAATGTGTAATTCAATACTATAATAATATACATATATTTTTAAGAAGCAGCAAATCTATTGTCTAATGTCATTAATTTATCACTCACTGTGTCATAACAATCAACACGTTATAATAAAACTAACAACATAAAGACTATCGAAGACTATAGCTTTATCAGTCCAGTTGATGAGTAA
>NC_088366.1:14745003-14897503 GCF_034508935.2 Berghia stephanieae | reverse complement strand
AAATAATTGGGGGGGGGGGGTCTTTCTTCCTTTCTTTCCTTCTTCTTCTTCTTCTTCTTCTTCTTCTTCTTCTTCTTCTCTTCTTCTTCTTCTTCTTCTTCTTCTTCTTCTTTCTTTCTTCTCTTCTTCTTCTTCTTCTTCTTCTTCTTCTTTTCTTCTTTCTTCTTCTTCTTTCTTCTTCTCTTCTTCTTCTTCTTCTTCTTCTTCTTCTTCTTCTTCTTCTCTTTTCTTCTTCTCTTCTTCTTCTTCTTCTTCTTCTTCTTCTTCTTCTTCTTCTTTCTTCTCTTCTCTTCTCTCTTCTTCTTCTTCTCTTCTTCTTCTTCTTCTTCTTCTTCTTCTCTCTATACTACTACTACTACTCTACTACTTACTACTATCACTACTACTACTACTACTACTACTACTACTATACTACTACTACTACTACTACTACTACACTACTACTACTACTACTACTTACTACTTCTACTACTTATCTATCTACTATCTACTCTACTACTGACTGACTACTAAACTAACTACTATCTACATACTACTTACACTACTACTACTACTACTACTACTACTCTACTACTACTACTACTACTACTACTACTACTACTACTACTACTACTACTACTGTTCTTGTTGTCGTTGTTATTGTTATTTATTATTTTTATTATGTCGCAGAAAGGCATAAAAGCATGAAGGCAGTTAGCATGTTCAAATTGAAAGTGAACTCTTTAAAACTCCAAAATAACACCTTCACATCGTTATATTATTCAGCTTGGGGTCTGCACCGGATACTGAAAGCCTCTTATTTATTTGAGGTCAACACACACACACACACACACACAAACACACACACGCACACACAAACACACATATATATATATATATATATATATATATATATATATATATATATATATATATATATATTTATACATACATACATACATACATACATACATACATACATACATACATACATACATACATACATACATGCATGCATGCATGCATGCATGCATACATACTCATACATACATACATACATACATACATACATACATACATACATACATACATACATACATACATACATGCATACATACATACATACATACATACATACATACATACATACATACATACATACATACATGCATACATTCATCGATACATACATACATACATACATACATACATACATACATACATACATACATACATACATACATACATACGCGCGCGCGCACACAACCAATAGTTGAAACGATGAATAACATCCGAGAGAGAGTGTCCAACTAGGATTCCGCTCTAGGGTCTTTGTATATATCTATGTAAGTAAGTAAGTAAGTAAGTAAGTAATTAAGTAAGTAAGTGAGTAAGTAAGTAAGTAAGTAAGTAAGACTTAGGGTTTTAAAAAATAACCACCAAAAAGTTGAACTTTTATATTGAGAGAATGAAGATGACGCCGCTCTGCCCTTGTTATCATTTTTTGCCATCCACGTTTGTGAGTAATTCTCACTACATTGTATTAATCAGACTATAATCGTTTAAGGTTACACAAAGTTTTGTGTGTTGGTCCGTTACACTTCCTGATGACAATGTTGTGAACTACTTAGCCACGCGCATACTATCTATAGAGCAATTTCCACTAAACGTGCAAAAAGCGTTTACAGGGAATTTCTAGCCAACAGCAATACTTAACATGTAGGACAAGACATTACGCCTGTTTGGCGATAGCACCAAATTTTTTTCCCGACTGAGACAACGTTGTTAACCCCCAGGTATTCATTTTTCACCTGAGTACTGTGAGAGAATGTGAGTAAATAGCCGTTTTCCAATGACTCAACAACTATGCGCCGTTAGAGCGGGTCTTGAACCCTGGAAACTTCCGATCCGGAAGTGAGAGTCATACCACAAAACCACATACCTGCATAAGGTAGTCTCATGCTAATCCGGATAAGTTAAGTGAGTGGAGCAGGCACTTATGTCGATAATAACAAGGAACAGCGTGTCTCAGCGGCGCGGTATTTGCTTCGTACCCAAAAGGTACCGAATTCGATCAACCGCCGCGCTGTGAGGCCTTGAACAAGTCCCCTCGCCCTATCTCACTTTGGAGCGCTGCACTGCGGCTGACGCCTGGGTTATTCCAGTCTTCCCTTGGAATAGACCCTAAAGACAAATTTCCCCATGGGGATGAATGAAGGGAATTTTATTTTATTATTTATTTTATGAAATAAAGAAGTGCCAGAAGGTAATAGAGAATCAAACCCACAGCCCTACTGTTACGACAACTTCGCCTGGCCGCGAGAGGGATTCTAAGCTTTCGACGTTGTCCCCAAATCCAAAAAAAAAAAAAAATTAAAAAATGGTATCAAGCGTATCTACGACGCGTCTATCTCGTGTCCCTCTCCCAACTTCTTGATATCTTGGGTTCAACACACAATCGCCGCGAAATTTATTTTCTAGCTAGCAGCTATGCTATAATATCTCTAGTCTCAACACAACCACACCTTCTGATATGTATATCCGGCTGGCGGGTGTTGTGAGCTTTTTCGCTAAATACACAGCATCAATACATCAATACTTGGTGGGGGGGGGGGGGGGGGGGGGTTTCCCGATAGCACAGTTGGTAAAAGCCGTGGGAATTCGACTTTCATATAGCGGATTCGCATCCTTTATGTTGATATTGCTAGTGTGGTAAAAGTAAGCAACGACCATTGAAAGAATCGTGATTTTTAAAAGGAACTAAAATTTGACATCAATCTTTTAAATTCAATCCAATTCAATCCATTACTGTCTTAGAGCGTGACCTTCGTAAAGTTATGGCCTGACACTGACCAAAAAAATGACGTCAAAATGCCAGTCTTTTACCACAAAAGAAAACAAATCTTGAGTTGTATTCAATAGTTCAACCAATTAAATTACTTGTTTCCATGAGCACTACTAACGACAACTCACTAGGCGGTGCAAAAACCAAATAATGACGTCAAACTGCCAGTATTTTTGGATTACAGTGTCAGACTATAGATAGAATGCGCTTGGCCAAGGAGTTCACAACATTGCCATCCGGAAGTATAACGGACCAACACACAAACTCTGTGTAACCATGAACTTTTATAGTCTGGTTAATACAGTTTAGTGAGAACAACTCACAAACGCGGATGGCAAAAACAATAACAAAGGCCCGAGAGACGTCATCTGCATACTATCTATAACATAACGATTGTCTCTATCTTATCAAAAGACTCAATGAATTCAAACTGTCTCATTCTTTTAACCAGTAGATTTTTCACCAATCAAAACATGAAATTTGTGACACACCTTCACAAGTGCTCAGACAAACATAGCTGGTTGTTTATTAATAATAAAGTGAATGAATTTGACCTTAATTTGATCATTGATATTGTTTTCGTACAGCCAAATGGGTTATCACACGATTTTCTCGACCAACTTACATATAGATAGTATGCGCTTGGCTAAGAAGCTCATAACATTGCCATCCGGAAGTATGACGGACCAACACACAAAACTGTGTGTATCCATGAAGTTTATAGTCAGGTTAATACAGTTCAGTGAGCATTACTCATAAACGCGGATGGCAAAAAACAATAACAAAGACCCGAGTGACGTCATCTTCGAACTATCTATATAATATTTCTGTGTTGGTTCTATTGATCAAGCGGTAGAACAGTGGGAATTTTAGTAAGACACATAAAATCGATACTAAAACCCGGTGTAGTTTGCAATTTTTACTAATCGTTGTCATTGTTTACATTATGACTGTCCGAGGTGGTACTGTGCGCTTAGGCAATTTACAACATTCACCAGCCGGATAAAATGCTCCTTACTCATATTCTCTCACAGGAATCAGGTGAAAAATGAGCACCTGGCCGTCAACAGCGTTGTCGGAAAAAAATTGCCATATCGTTTAACAGCAAGTGTCATGTCTTGTTCTACATGTTAACGTGTTACTATTGGTCAGGGACCCTTTGTAAAGCGCTTTGAGCACGTTTAGTGGATATAATAATAATTTATAATTGAGCTTTATATAGCGCAATATCCACTCAATGTGCTCAAAGCGCTTTACAAGGGGTCCCTGGTCAACAGCAACATTTAACATGTAGGACGGGAGATGACGCCTGTTAGGCGGTATTACAATTTTTCGGACAAAGACAACGCTGTTAACGGCCAGGTATTCATTTTACACCTGAGTACGGTGAAAGAATGTGAGTAAAGAGCCTTTTCCAAGGACTCAACTATGCGCCGAGCCCGAGGCTCGAACCCAGGACCTTCCGATCCGAAAGTGAGTGTCATACCACTAGACCACATAGCCGCACAATATAGCGCTAAATAAAAGCTCACGCTTTTTCTATATCACCCTCTTCAAATTCATCTAGTTAAATTGAAATATGTCAATGTTCGTAATAGGATTCAATAGTCGTACCGTCACTTCCTTCCTAATGACGTATGGTAACTTAGTAACACTGGCTCTAAACTATCGGAACAATGGCGGACGCCGTATGAAATATTTCTCCGGCGAGCTTAAAAGCGTATCCAGAGGAAAAAAAACCATCAATTTGATCATGTTTTGAATTTTACACATTCTGATCACAAGGCATATGAAAAGGGAATGAAAAGTTCTCGCCAGCATGAAGAATAAAAGTAAAGATTTTCTTTGTTTAGAACCAAGATGGCCGCCGTTGCCGGGCGCGTGACATCAGACTACTGAATCCAATTGTTGGTTAGTTAGTTGCAAAGACAGGCTATCTTGTATATTAGGCTTTTGGAGACATTTTGACGGGGGGAGGGGGTGGGGGCAGTTTATCACAGGCTCCAAATCAGCCTACGTAGGCCGTGTATGATTTCTTGACCTTCCTTTCTTAGACTGAAAATTAGATGTTCAAAATAATGTACAATTACTTAAGTTTTATGTTGTCATGCATGTAAGAAATTAAGATAACTGTCTATTTGTTTTACTCTAGAATATTTTGGAATGCTTACAATTTGGGTCTGTGCTCTCAAACTGGGCAACCCCCGTAGAGATTGCTTACGACTTGCACACTGTGTGGTATTCGGCGAAAAATATTTACCCCCCCCCCCCCCTCCCCTTCTAACTATTCTGTGGGTGTCTCCCATGATTGTCATGGAAATAACATAATTTGTTTGATGATTATTACGATTATTTTGTTCCGCCATCAAGTCCGTCAATGATACAAGGGACAGAACCCCATAAAATCGGAACTGCTGCTAACTGCTACCTAACCTCCTCCGACTTCCGTTCGCCCTTTTTTAAACCAAGCCAAGCCATTGCCAAAATAATTGCCATCATTGATCATTGCCCGCCATTCTAAAACTCAAACTGAAAATGACTGAGAATCACCAGCACCCATCACTAAACTCAATAACCGATGAAACACTCACACGTTAAGTTTGAATTCGTAAAACAAACGAGCATTACCTCAACAAATGGAGTTGCCACATTTGGGAAAACATTGTCATTTCCACGCTTGTCAACAACTTGGTACGGCACCGGTAACGACGTCTCTTTTTTTGTTTTATTATTACAAAAACTTATTTCTCTCTGTTCATCTAACCACGGCAATTCCCCTGTGATAAAGTTTAGAGAGAAATAGTAAAAGCTTAATATTGATTTTTGTCGCTGCCACTTAATAACTTAGACATGATGCTTCAAGACTTTAATTTGAATCAGTCGGAGCAGTCTCATCTTGGGCACATGTGGCATGTGGGAAATGAGAGTGAGGGATCCATGACTCTAGAGTCTACTAAGAGAATCGACGCGATCCACACTCCAAATAGTTGTGTGATTATACTTATTATTTCTTTAGAATGTCAGTCCGTCTTGCAACATCACAGACGTGATCTTGATTGAAGTCAACACTACGAAGTACGAAGGAAGACTGTCATTATCCCCAGACACGTCTGGGGATAATGAAAATTTGTTATCCCCAGACACACACATATTTGAAACTCCACTCTTTACACTTATCCACATTCCAGAATATGGAATGTCTACGAATGCACAAGGAAAGTTAATAAAATATCTATAAAAACATAAAATTAACCAACATTAAATCAGTGGTTACTACTATTACTACAGAATAACACAATATGCGTCGACTTCGAAGTGGGTGTCATGGCCGAATGGTTTAGTCGTCTGCCCTGGAAGTTTTACCAGAATCGACGTGGGTTCGAATCCTGGTTCCGCTCCCTTTTTTTTTTTTTTTTTTTAATTCCGTCTTCTTTTTCAGAACGTTGCAAGGGATAAATGTCCCATCCATCCTCTCCCCCCCCCCACCTTTTCTTTTTTAACTCTCTCTCTCTCTCTCTCTCTCTCTCTCGATTCCTTTCTAGTTTCTATCAAATTGTCATATTCGTCCCCACCCCGATCTCAAAAAGTGTCTAAAAAAGAATAAATAATTAAAAAGCAGACAAGCAAATATTCAGAGAGCGACCGAATGGTCAGATAGAGGAGAAAAAAATAAACAATAATTTAAAAAAAACAAAAAAACAATTTTAAGAAATTTGTGCTCAGATACCGAACAAAAGGCCAAACAAAAAGGAGAAAATAATGGACTCACACAAAAAAAAAAAAAAAAAAGGGGTGGGGGGAGGATGGATGGGACATTTATCCCTTGCAACGTTCCTTAAATAGAATATGGAATTTTTTTTTTAAGTGGCAGAACCAGGATTCGAACCCACAACGTCGATTCTGGTAAAACTTCCAGGGCAGACGACTAAACCATTCGGCCATGACACCCACTTCGAAGTCGACAGATATTGTGTATATGTAGTAACAACTGATTTAATGTTGATTAATTTTATGTTTTTATAGATGTTTTATTAATTTTCCTTATTTCTATGTGCATTCGGAAACATTTCATATTCTGGAATGTGGATAGTTGTTTAAAAGAGCGGAGTTTCAAATATGTGTCTGGTGATAACGAAATTTCATTATCCCCAGACAGGTGTCTGGGGATACCCAGACAGTTGTCTGGGGATAATCACAGCGCACCACGAAAGCGTTAGTTGTAAGACGGTATTATTAGTATTAATATTGCCATTGTTGGTGAGCTTGCCATTTTGTTAGGCTCTATATTCTATAACTATATGACTATGATTTATGATGATGAGCTCTCTTCTCAATTAGGCTTAGGCACTTAAGCTTTCAGTTTTCAAATGATAGTATAACATCTGGTTTACTACGACATGGCAATGATGCAGTATTAGTATTATTTGTTATAACAATAACACTACCAGTCCAGTGGCCGCCGATAAGCTCACTGTAAGGTGAAATTCGTTTTTTTTTAAATTTTATTTTTGGCCCTTTACTGTTTTGGTCACAATGCATTATTTGTGAACCTATGTGACTGATTTTGGTATCATGTAAAGGGCACAAAAGAAGCTTTCTAAAGGTGTATTTGATTCTCAAAAATTACTATATAGGAATCAGCCTGAAACTGGGCTCCAGCTGACTGAAAAAAAAAAACGAAAGGGGATTCCAGAGCTGCCAACTTGCCATAATCCGTTTGGGGGACAATTGACATTCATTTCAGCAGCACTTCACCGACGCATAAAAGTCTATTTAGACCTACAGACAACTTCATCTAGATAATTGTTAATGAACTCATGCATATAATTTATAACTATATTAGCATATTAGAACTCTTAAAACTATCATTTCTCACCTATTTCCTCATATATGACAGTTATAGTTATAGACGGTCTGTGTCGTAATGACACAAAAGTACTCAAATGATACAGTATGTGAAAAAATTTACTGATTGATTAGTGACTAAAAAGGGAGGTCAAATAATAATAGAGGACACGGGCCCTGACAGTCTTAGAGCAAGGCATTGAATGGATAGGCATTTTGATAACATTTTCAAACTCAAAATATCTTTATTTGAATTTGGCCCAGTCAGGGGGATGGGACTTGAAAAAACATAAATTTTGATACGACTAACGGTTCCAGAGTTATTTATATTTTTCTGTTGAAATTTTTAGTCAATTTTACAGAGAGAATATGTGATCTCTTTGCTACGTCAAAACCAGCATCTCGCGGCGATTGGGAAAGTGAGTTTTGCAGTCAGCATGGCCCACTTACTGTTTTCAGTAATTTTGTTTCAATTAAAAAATAAATGGCAAGTGCACTTTATTTTCATATAAATCATTTTCAAGTATGGGCGACCTAAAAAGTCAGTATCGATATTAGTAGTTTCTTTTTTTTTTAATTCTTTTTTTTTTCCCTCTTAACATTGCTTACTCCTATTTTTTTGAAGAAGCATCCTATTTTTTTCACTATGGGTTGGCAGGTATGGTTACAGCACCCTCTGCCCAGCCACGAATGCTCATTCGATGCCATCAATCACTGGTCATGAGAGGAACCTCTACAACTAGATAGTGCTGTCCATCACTATTATCACGATGGCTCGCTTTCGGTGTAGTAGAACAATGATACGATGTCGCATGGCCTGGTCTACAGCGCTTGAAGAAAAAGGTGTAGATGTTGATGAACTTGAAAAAGAAAGGGAACCAAATATTGGTGTAACATCAAAAGTCTTTTGGTTAAGTCTCAAAGCGCTACAAGTCCCAGCATGCAGATATGTGTCATTTTAGTGGGAGGAGCTCTTTAGACTATTTGAATTTCATCAGCAAATGAAGGGAACCTTGTAAGAAGGTCATTGGACCTGTGAGAGAAAATATTTTCAGGGACGTAGCATGAGACTGATGGAGAGCGCGCACATAGCTCTTTAATAGCTAAAAATGGGCTTCAGTCCCATCGTTCTCTCAGGCTCGATCCCTAGCAGGGTTCAGTTACAAAATACATTAGTTTTTCATTGATTTTCTTTTGCAAACCAAACATATCTCTCATGATTATGACACGCTTGTAGTCAGTCTCTTTAACTAATCTTTCCTGACGTGCCCTAGTACATACCATAGTATACTTCACTGGGCAGATGATGGTAACATTAATTTATCGAAAGGGACTCTTCTTTGAATGCCCTTTTCCCACATGAACCCCAGACAAAGAGAGATCGGTCACATCTATAAATAGCAAGTGACAAATGACGTTGGAAAAACAGATCAGATTGCAAAAGGTCTGGGCCATAAGATTGACCTTGGTATTGCTACGAGGGAAGTCTTCTGTATTTATCCTCCACTTTGCCATCATATGGTACCAGGACGTAAGTGCCAACTTAGATAAAAACTCTTTATATAATGAGAATCCCCTTTCATGTCTCACAATACTATCTAGGTCATTTAGTATTGTGCATAACACTTTCAAAAATACAAAAAAATCCTTAAAATTTCGAACACATTTCCTGCCACAGCTTAAAACAAACCCCCATGAGGGTTACGCCCTTTTAATAAATATTTTTTATCATAAGTCGACAACACTGCACACGCCATAGTGACAAGATTGTTTTTATTAATGTGATCAGTGTTTATTGAAATAATGATACTTTGGATAATAATTGCGGTCCCGTTGTATATAAGAATCTTGTTGAGTTATGTTCCTGTGCTGGCATTGAGAATGACATTAAATAAAAAAAAATGAAGTTAAGAAGTCATGAATCACACTGACAACTTACACACATACATAAATTCTCTAGGCAGGGATGATAAACTTACAATTTAGAGACTAGGTCCCCACCAACCACAGGATTATTCGTTTTATTTAATGAATGGAAATCAAAATAGATCGTTCAACAACTGATACGATCGTTGTCTGTGGCAAACAGTCAATATAGAGAAAAAGTGCCTTCTCTATTTTATTCGGAGACGGGAGAAATATAATATTCGTCGTAAAGATAGGTGCCTAGATTTTATAGAGAAAATATTGTTTCCAAATTAGTGGGCAATTAGGTGAACTGGGCATAAAGTGGCATGCATTTAGGCAATTACGACTGTGTTCCTCATATGATGTGATAATTGATAACACAAGCTTTGAATTACAAGCATGGGATAACCAAAATATTTATTTTATTTTCAGACTTCCTTCCATTCCTGTGCGATGCCTGTATAGAGACTTTCTGGTAAGATTTTTATTTAGATTTAAGCATTTCTTTTCCTTCATTTTAAGTGTTGCTCTTGGCTTTGGACCACTTGTAAAGTGATTTTTGAGAATTTTTAGTGGATTTGCGCTTTATAGCTCAAGTTGATTTTTTTGTTTGTTTGTATTTTATTACATCTGGTCCCAAATTTTTTGCTATATGTTATTAGTAATAAAAACCCCCGAATAGCGGCATCGTTATAGCAACAAACTGCAGTTGAAACCGATTCTTGATACCCGACCATTGTCATCTCGTACTCTTAAACAATAAAAAAACGAGATCGCTTTATTACCGACCAATCAGAACGCATGTTTACTAGACTGCATGAATTCAGCACCAGTTCATATGGAACCACAGCAAAAGAAGTTTGTCGGTGGATGGAACTCTCAAGGGTCCATTTACATTCCCTGTTAACTCCCTGTCTGAGGTCAGTGGAGGTAAACTGATATAAGGCAATGCTGTATCCAATGGGTGCAATTATGGATATTATGGTCTTATATTATAATACACGTTGGAGTAGTCGGGAAAACAATTACAGCCTCTTTCACTTTGTTTTCATTTACAAAATCAATTATTGTTTTTTCTAAAATTCAGTCCAAACTTGATATTATTGCGGGTAATACCTAGTTGTTGTTTTTTTTTAATACCGTAAGACGTAAATCTAACAATTTTAAGTGCTTGTAAATTATGGAGCACTTAAATAAAAAAATTGTTCAAAATCCATCATCTGTATCGCATGGACTTCAATTAGTACGTATTCAAAGTAGATGTGAGCATCAGTGTTCTTGTGTGATATCATTTTGGCACTTGATTTTCTTGATTTATTCCTAGTTTTATTAAAGAGCCTTGGAGCACTGTTTACGATCAAAACAATGACAATACACATTTGGAGAGTGAAAGCGTAACTGGTATGCCCTATGTAAGCAGGAGAAATACACATTCTAACGTCATTAAGACATGTCTTCTCTCAGGCATTGGTCCGCACATTGCACTATATGTATTCACGGGTCTCATCATGCCCCCTTTTTCCGCCATCTTGACAACCTCGGAATAACGACACCCCTGGATAATGACATAATTTCCAGGTCCCTGGCAATGTCGTTATCCAGGGGTTGCACTGTAATATAACTATAATCTCAGTTTAATTTTGTTACATCGGTATTTATGAAGAAATGGTCATGACTGTCAAATCAGTTTGTAGTTTGCTCACATTTTACAATTTCATTTTGTTAAGTGAAAGTGAAATGTGCCAAGTTAGTTAATTTTGGTTGGTTGCGAAAAAAAGATATGGTTTTAGTAAAGGTCTGGAAAGAATTTGCTTAAATGCTTCAATTTACTTTCATTTTCTCAAAATATGGGAGAAATTTATACATCTCGTGACATAAATTTGATAATCGCTAGTTTTTAGGACAGGTAGGTCTCTTAACTCAATCAATCCTAGAGTTTTTTGCTACTTTTAAAAATTATTGGAAAATAATTATTAAAAATACATGTTCGTAGATAGTTTTATTCAACTACCATTAACATGTAAAAATTTAAAACATTAGCTTTGATTCTACGCCTATAATTTGTCTCATAAGAATGTAATCAATAGACATGGGGTAAAAGTAACCCGGGTGGGCAACGGATATAGTTAGTGTTGAGTGAGTTAACTTTCTCCAAGTTCACCATAGCTGAAAATTGAACAAATTTGATTGATTTTTCATTCATGTGAATTCATGAGAGTTCATCTCGTTTTTCCTCTTCAGCATTTATATTGTTCTCACCCCTGTCATATTCTTTATATATTCATTTCAATTGCTCTAGAAGTGGGGATTATTAATGCAGTAAAAATGTGTCTTAAAGGCAATTATTCAAAGTTTTCCTCTTTTCTCACTTCTTTCCCCATCAGCACTGGCAGTTGGGGAGGAATAAATATGACTGTTAGTACTGGAGTGAGGAGTATTAAACTTTGCTCAATGGACTTTTAAGGGTCCCAGAAATGATAATGTAGCCATAATATATTCATGCTGATTTCCAGTTCAAGAGTTTCATTCTTCTGATTTAAACCTATAAGAAAACAGCGATTTTTCCCCTGCTATCAGCTCCATCCGTCACTTTTTACCATCCCAGCATGTTTATATATAAATATAATAAAGTTAATATAAGGAAAGAAAATTAAAATTCAAATGGTCATCACATTTTGCTGTTAATTTTTGTTTTGTTTTTTTGCAGTTTAACTCATAAAAATAGAGAGGAACATCATTGTCCTGTGAGTATTCTCTCAAAGCGCAGTCTCTAGCATTGTTATTGGTAATTAATCCATTATTTTTTTATTTTTGACTGATTTTACTTTTATGATATTACCACCAGAGCACATTTATTATAGAAGTAATGAAATGAAACAAATTATTCCGAAAAAAAACAGGAAAGAATTAAAACATTAAAAAATCTACAAAAGGATACAAAATATGGTTTTTATATTCATGTGGATTAAATATTCAAAGTTCTTGTGGTTTCTATTCTATGCATATTTTGACATTCCGTTGATATATTGTTATTGCATTCTTCCAGGTGCCTGTTCCTATGCTGGCCAGCAGAAATGTAGACTGTTCGACTGATAATCGGACAGAGAGACCACTCTATGGTTGTTCCATTGAGGGATGTGTCAAGAAAGAACTTGCACAGATTTCATGCCACCATTGTGGGGGATTCTTCTGTCTGAAGTCAGTTTTGAGACATTTCATCTTAGCATTTTAATTTTAAAGAAAACATGAACTTTTAAAAATGTTTTTTCCCCTTCTTTTGTGGGTCCCAATAGCTCAGTTGATAGAGCATACGCTTCACAATCAAAGGGACCAAGATCAATCCTGGGTTCAGTGGGGATTTTTTTTCTGACCCCCCTTGTCCTCCCATCAGTGATTGGATCGCTGGATCAGTTAGATCTTGCGGAAGGTACTTTGCGATAGACTAGTATCCTGCCCAAAGGGTAGCAGGCAATTACTATTGTCCGTTTCACGCTATAGAAACTAGGATAAGCCAAAGAACTCCTGCTTCATGGAACTACTAATTTTTTTTCTCCCCTTCTTTTCGTGGATTTGTAACCCCTTAGCAATGACTATCCCGCACAAATCTTTGGGCCTCTTTTTCGCTCACGAAGTGCCCGAATTCGCGTCAAAATATGGGACGAAGCCGTTTTGTATATGCTATTTTAAAAAATTAATTACGAAGCTGTTTATCGATGAATATGACTGAAAGCTGGCACACCGTTAGAAAAAAGATCATTTTAGATTATGTCAAGCGACAAAACTCTTGCGATTACCAGAAGACCGTTAAAAATAGATTTTTACTCTTTGGAGTAAAATATTTCTAAAACTACCGGACGTGGAGGTTTTGTCACTGACAAGGTAATACATGAACATTTCTTCTTTTTGGTTGTAAAATTTCATATGAATATGACGAGTACTTTTCCCGTATTTTACAAAACACCATCCTAATTTGCTCTTCAAGTTTCAATCTTTTAATCCACTTATTACGCAAGATACAACCAAAGGTCGAAAAAAAATGCCGAAAAAGCGTCCCATATTTTCGCGTTTTTTTACCTCTTTGCGGGTCATCCAAATAAATGACACCTTTGAAACTGCATAACTTGTTTATTTATGAATGGATTTTCAAAATTCAAAAACATTTTTACTCAGTGGAGATAGGGCTTTGATTTTAGACAAAAATTTTCCTCAAAAAGAGAAAAAAAACATTTTTCATAGTCATTGCTAAACCCCTTGTCTCGATTTGAAAATGATGTCGGGATGTACCAGATTCTGAAAAGTGAGAATTAGGATTAGAACCATATAAAATATAAATTTCTGGGTGTGGTTCCTGGCTTCCCATAGAGGGCAGGGAGGCACTTACTGTGTCTTCTATCCCCTTATGTCTGTTTTCCAATTGCTTTCTGTCTTTGTTTTGGAATGAGATTACTTGGGTTTTGCCCTGACCCTGACCGTAATGCTCGGTTGGGAAGGAAACATACAAATGCATTGTTACTGTTTTGGGAGATGATATTT
Source organism: Berghia stephanieae (assembly GCF_034508935.2). NCBI lineage: Eukaryota > Metazoa > Mollusca > Gastropoda > Nudibranchia > Aeolidiidae > Berghia > Berghia stephanieae. Next base: position 14,883,393 of record NC_088366.1, on the reverse strand, counting down.
TTTTCCTTGTAAACTCTGCTAAGTATGGTAATTTTTGTTATTTTGAATGTTCCCATAGTGGGCAGGGAGGTACATGCTGTGTCTTCTATTCCCCCAACCCGTTTTCCAATTGTTTCCTGTCGTTGTCTTGGATTGAGATTACTTGGTTTTGTCCTGGCCCTGGCCGGAGTTCTTTGGCTGGGAGGGAAACAGTCGAATGTATAGTTATAGTTTTGGGAGATGATATTTTTTTTCCCTTGTAAATCATCTCTCTGTTATGAATTGTATTATGTTTAGTTTACATATTATATTATATGATTTTTAAACATTTGAGTGTATTCCTCTTAGTTGGGACCTGTGCTTGTGTCTGGATGAGACTTTTAGGTGATCTTAAACTAATTTACATCTGTTCCCTATTTGAACCAATTCCCCTTTGTCTCACCTTTTCTTTAACTTTTTATCTCCCATTTTCTTCCTTTTTACTGGCGCTGATATGCCCTTAATGTGTTGCAAGCGCCGTAAAACCCTTAAAAACATTATTTTGAATCTTTAATAATGTAAATATTTGAGTGCATTCCTCTTAGTGGGATCTGTGTTGGTGTCTGGATGAGACATTTAGGTGATTTCAAACTAAGTACATTGATGGTGTGCTCTTGGAATCTACATCTGTTCCCTTTTTGAACCAATACCCCTTTGTCTTACCTTTTCTTGGTTGTACCTAAATTGTAATTCTAGAACATTTTCCAATCCCTTATTCTTCCCTTTTACTGGCACTGATATGACCTAAACGTGTTGCGAACGCTGTAAAACCCTTAAATACACCAACAAATACAAATTTCACCCCCTTTTTTTATAACAGAAGAATTAATCTTTATTCTCTTCTATTATAAATAGAAATTTACCCCTAGTTTGATATTTGAGGTTAATGATTCAGTTTTCAGCACTTAATTCATCTCAACATAATACCGTTTGGACAGGCCTGTAAATTTCCGCCGAAAAAAATTTAAAAATTAAAATACTTTTTCATTTTGTTTCACTTCCTTTTGAATTGGTAAAATTCTAAGAAAATATTCTGGGAAATGGGGATCTTTGCTCATGTTATATTGAAACAGCTTCGGCTTCAGGGGGACACGTCCCCCTGGTCCCCTACCAGGGCTCCGTCCTGGACCCGGACCCAATACATCTCGCGGATTTTCAGGCAATTTTTTCAGGGGCAGATGCAGGCCTGGTTTGGAGACAATGTCTCACATTTGTGATGTTGCTTGGGTAATGGGTCTATAGTTTTTAAATTTTGCCGCTGGTAGGTGATTGATTTTAGTAGGGACTAGCCATTATTATTAGTAGTATTATTATTACTATCAGGTATTTGGTCAAATTGAACCGCTCTACATTGCTCAGACCTGTCTTTTATTTTTTATACAAATTTAATTTGGTATTTCTGGATTGTTTAAAAGCCAAATTTTGGAAAATTATTTTCAGGACAATGGATGGAAATGTTGCAGTTTGTGAAAGAAATGGACATATGTAATCAAACTGAATAACAATATTACATCAATTTTGAACCAGAGCTTTTTATAGCATGAAATGGACTAACAATTGCTCGCTACTCCTTGGATAGGATGCTAGTCTATAGCGAATTAGTTTCTGCCAGATCTATCAGACCCAGCTACCCAATCACTACTGGCTGGACAAGGGGATCAGAAAAAAATCTTGACTTCACTTTTTTAACTATTTCAGTCCCTTTATATGTGAAACAAGTGCTCTACCAACTTCACTACCGGGACCCTCAATCATATATTTTGATTTGATATACAATTCTTTTTTCTTCCTTTTTTCTTTGAATTATGTAGGAACTAATTTTGATTTCATAAGATTTGGTTTGAATCAAAATTTATTTATGTATATATATATATATGTTTGGCATTGTGATTAGTTGATGGACAAAATGTTGATTAAAATTTTGGATTACACTGTTAATAAATTTTTTATTAACGTTTCCTCCTATACCTACCAGTCATCGCCTTCAGGAAGATCACAAATGCCCTAAACTACCAGAGAAAAAACCTGAGGTATCCAAGACAGCACAACATGTACAAAATATTCTTGGTAAGATGTGTACATTGTCTTCTCTTTTTTTGTTTGTTTTTTTAAATTTTCATTTTCTTTTCCTTTCTTTTCTTTTTTTCTTTTCCCTTCTTTTATTTTTTCTTCTTCTTAAAAATTTTCCATTCTTTATTTTAAAATCCTTATTTAATCACAGCAGCCAACTGTCCTGATAAAATAGGGACTGTCCCGATTTGACGATCTGGAGAACAAATTGTATAAAATTGGATTGTTTATTTGTATGGAAATGACCTTTGCATGTCCCAGGAATTATGCATTTTTGGCAAGCAAATTAAAAGGAACAGAGATAAATATCTAAATCTAGATTATATGAATTATATAATGGTCCAAACATAATGCTCTTTTGGGTCATTGACCGTCTTGCACATTAGCATGGGTGCAAGAGTGCCGGCCGATTGGATTGCCGAAAAAAACGTCGCCGGCTTTTTGCGATTTGGATTTTATTTTATTTTATTTTTTATAGTTTATTTTTGTATATTTTAAAATTGTGCAACTTGTGACAAGAAACTTAACAAATTACTGCATTACAACCTTTGGATTAAACATACAACATTATTATGTATTAACTACTATTATGAAGACTAGATGCTGAGAACAAGACTTCAAATGACGAGATAAGTCCGTGAATCTTGCAGACTTTTTCAGATTATATGTCTGGTCATAAGTAGACTTGCAGGCTTTTTGAGGTCCAGTTGCTTGCACCCATGCATAAGGGTGTCCCATTTTAGCTATTTGAAAAGTTTGCTGTAATAGTAATAATAAAAAAAACACATTGCAAATTTACTATTTAATTAAATCTGAAATCTTTATGAATATCAATTCGCCTTGAATGTTTTAAATTATTTTTTTTATTAAAAAAAAATATATCCATCTTTTTATAGCCCAGAAAGAGCCCAAGGCTAAAGCCAAACTCACCAATCCTAAATCAATCAAGATGTCTGCCAAGGTCAATCTAATGAAAATGAAGACAAAAGCAGAAGGAGACTCTGGGATACCACAAACTGAAAGGGTCTATTTCAAGGTCATTCCACCGCTAGACTCTGCTAAACTGCCAGCACCTCTATTTTTTTCTAAGGTGATTGTTATATAACATTGCTTTTGTTTATTTGTTCACAGGTAGTTCATTTCATTCAGGAGACCTTCAACGAATGTGATAAAATCCTGTATTAACAAAGTTATATTCTGGTCTTACCTGATCTGAATAAAGGCTTTTGGATCTCAAACTTTTCATCAGTCCTAATAATACCAAGAAAGAATTTCAGGAGAACAAATAAATTAATCCTATTTATCATCTATTTATTATCCTCACCAAGACTACAATCAAGAATGTCCTTTTTCTCGCTAAAGTGGTAAAACCAGGCTTTTGTAAGGATAAGTTAGACTGATATGCATCCTTTTCTATGATTTAAGGGTAATACCATTTGATGAAGAGAAGCTTTGCGTGAAATATTTTCATATAATATGCTCTTTATGAGAAAAACTTTTTAGCAAAGGGCATCCCTGTAGATACTGGATAAGACAAATTGTGATGTTATGAAAAACTTGTAATCTTATGTATCAGAAATTGTGTGTTATTCATTTAAAGGGGAAAGCATTCTTTGCTTTTATCAGAAAATGTATGTATTATATTTTTTTTAGGGGGAGATTGGTCCCTGCGTTTATCATAAATTATTTGCATTTCTTAGTAATTAACTGAAATTTACCCATTATTTCATACTATTATCAACTTGGAACGTTCAGTTTTCCAAGCCTGGTTTCTTAGTGAGGACAGAGCTTACTCTGTTTATCGCCCCTGCTGTTGAAAGAGAGCAGTACATGGTGACAAAAACAATTAATAGAGGCTGTGATGTGGCTTATGGGAAGCTGTGCTGGCCTCCTGAAAAAAACAATAAACTTATGTGCACATTAAGAAATGTGATTTGTTAGGAAAATAATTCCTTTTTTTTTGTGTATGTGTGTTTTTGTTTTTTTCCAAGGTGTGGACAGTGGGACGAATCATTGATGTCATTGCTGACAGGATGTCCATACCAAACCTCAACAATACTAACAGTCTTAAGGTGGGTGAATCAGGGTGGTCTGGGTGGGGTCCCTTGACCTCCCATGGTGAGCAAGTCACTTGCTGTATCTTCTCTCCTCTTATGTCTGTTTTCTGAGTTGCTTTCTGTTTTTGTCTTGGAAAGGGATTGATTGATTTTCTCCTGGCCCTTGTTGGAGTCTTTTAGCTGAAAGGGAAACAGTAATGTCAAATAATTGGTATTAGTTTTTGGAGATTATTTTTTTCCCTTCGTAAATCATCTCTCTGTTATGTATTGTTAGTTACATTTTCTGTTTTGAATATATTCAGTAAAAATTTATGTATTCCTCCTAGTGGGATCCTGTGCTGGTGTCTGAATGAGATTTTGAGTTGATCTCAAATCGAGTACACTGATAGTGTGTTCTTGGAGTCTACTTATGTTCCCTATTTGAACTAGTCCCCTTTGTCTTCCTTATACTCGGTACCTTTACTTGTAGTTCTATAATTTTTTCACAATCCCATTTTCTTCATGACATAAATGTGTTGCAAGCGCCGTAAAAACCTTAAAAACAAACAAAAGCAATAAGGAAGCTAATGATGACAGTTTGTCATTATTATTGAGCATTTAAACATTGACATGAAAATTTCTGTCATTCCATCGATCTTCTATTAACTTATCAATAGGTCATGCAACTTTGTCAAGGACTTTCCATCCCAAATCCTCAAATCATTATTTTGCTGACCACCAGAAAAGTGAGTGGAGCAGGCACTTATGTTGGTAACAACAAGATATGAAGTGAATAGAAAAGTGCCAGAAGACAATAGAGAATAAAAAAAAATTTTTTTCGCGGCGGTGGTGGGGTTTGAACCTGCGACCTTATTGGTACGACAACTCCGCCTGGCAGGTGAGAGCGTGGCTCTACCGTGTGAGCTATCCACGAACACAAAAATATTCGTTTCAAACCCAAAGTCATTACTAGATCCCTCTCTCACCCACTTCTTGAGACCGCCGATTCGTTCGGCCACCACCATCGCGAATAATTATGACCAGCAGTTAAGCTTAATAGCCAATATTCTCAACACAAACATATAACATAGAAACGATTGAGACATTGAGTATGCTCCGGTGTATGGGGTGAATTTTTTTAAATTCGAAAAGTGAGTGGAGCAGGCACTTATGTTGGTAACAACAAGATATGAAGTGAATAGAAAAGTGCCAGAAGACAATAGAGAATAAAAAAATTTTTCGCGGCGGTGGTGGGGTTTGAACCTGCGACCTTATTGGTACGACAACTCCGCCTGGCAGGTGAGAGCGTGGCTCTACCGTGTGAGCTATCCACGAACACAAAAATATTCGTTTCAAACCCAAAGTCATTACTAGATCCCTCTCTCACCCACTTCTTGAGACCGCCGATTCGTTCGGCCACCACCATCGCGAATAATTATGACCAGCAGTTAAGCTTAATAGCCAATTTCTCAACAAACATATAACATAGAAACGATTGAGACATTGAGTATGCTCCGGTGTATGGGGTGAATTTTTTTAAATTCAGAAAAGTGAGTGGAGCAGGCACTTATGTTGGTAACAACAAGATATGAAGTGAATAGAAAAGTGCCAGAAGACAATAGAGAATAAAAAAAATTTTTTTCGCGGCGGTGGTGGGGTTGACGTGGACTTTAATATTACGAAACCTCCGCGGAGTTGGCGTACCATAAGGTGAGTCAACCCCACCACGACAGCAAAAAATTCTTTATCCTAAAGTCATTACTAGATCCTTCTACTCACCATTCTTGAGATGCCCGATTCCTTGGCCACCACCATCGCGAATAAAAAAATGACCCAGCAGTTAAGCTAAATGCCAATGTCTCAACAAACATATACATAGAAACGATTGTTGAGAATATTGGTATGCCGTGTATGGGTAATTTTTTTAATTCAGGGAAAGTGAGTGAGCAGACTAATGTGGTACAACAAGATATGAAGTGAATAGAAGGCAGAAGACAATGAGAATAAAAAATAATTTTTGTGCGGCGTGGTGGCGGGTGGAATTTTAAAAAATTAAAAAACCTGCCAGGCGGAGTTGTCGTACCAATAAGGTCGCAGGTTCAAACCCCACCACCGCCGCGAAAAAATTTTTTATTCTCTATTGTCTTCTGGCACTTTTCTATTCACTTCATATCTTGTTGTTGCCAACATAAGTGCCTGCTCCACTCACTTTTCTGAATTTAAAAAAATTCACCCCATACACCGGAGCATACTCAATGTCTCAATCGTTTCTATGTTATATGTTTGTGTTGAGAATATTGGCTATTAAGCTTAACTGCTGGTCATAATTATTCGCGATGGTGGTGGCCGAACGAATCGGCGGTCTCAAGAAGTGGGTGAGAGAGGGATCTAGTAATGACTTTGGGTTTGAAACGAATATTTTTGTGTTCGTGGATAGCTCACACGGTAGAGCCACGCTCTCACCTGCCAGGCGGAGTTGTCGTACCAATAAGGTCGCAGGTTCAAACCCCACCACCGCCGCGAAAAAATTTTTTATTCTCTATTGTCTTCTGGCACTTTTCTATTCACTTCATATCTTGTTGTTACCAACATAAGTGCCTGCTCCACTCACTTTTCTGAATTTAAAAAAATTCACCCCATACACCGGAGCATACTCAATGTCTCAATCGTTTCTATGTTATATGTTTGTGTTGAGAATATTGGCTATTAAGCTTAACTGCTGGTCATAATTATTCGCGATGGTGGTGGCCGAACGAATCGGCGGTCTCAAGAAGTGGGTGAGAGAGGGATCTAGTAATGACTTTGGGTTTGAAACGAATATTTTTGTGTTCGTGGATAGCTCACACGGTAGAGCCACGCTCTCACCTGCCAGGCGGAGTTGTCGTACCAATAAGGTCGCAGGTTCAAACCCACCACCGCCGCGAAAAAATTTTTTATTCTCTATTGTCTTCTGGCACTTTTCTATTCACTTCATATCTTGTTGTTACCAACATAAGTGCCTGCTCCACTCACTTATCTGAATTTAAAAAATTCACCCCATACACCGGAGCATACTCAATGTCTCAATCGTTTCTATGTTATATGTTTGTGTTGAGAATATTGGCTATTAAGCTTAACTGCTGGTCATAATTATTCGCGATGGTGGTGGCCGAACGAATCGGCGGTCTCAAGAAGTGGGTGAGAGAGGGATCTAGTAATGACTTTGGGTTTGAAACGAATATTTTTGTGTTCGTGGATAGCTCACACGGTAGAGCCACGCTCTCACCTGCCAGGCGGAGTTGTCGTACCAATAAGGTCGCAGGTTCAAACCCCACCACCGCCGCGAAAAAATTTTTTATTCTCTATTGTCTTCTGGCACTTTTCTATTCACTTCATACTTTGCTGACCACCGCAGTGCAGTGTTAATCAAAAATTTCAAATCACTGTCACTTGCTTTGGTTAATGTTGCCTTTTATTTATTTTGCAAATTGATGGTCTCTGCGTGGAACATTAATTCTTTATATGATATTTTTACAGTTCTACATTTTCTATAGTTTGTTGTGTGCTACTAATTTGGCTTATATAATATTAGGTACCACAAATGCTCGCTATCGGAGAGCCGATCAGGCAGCGGGCGTAGCGTAAACGTGAAAAACTCGTAATATTTCCACTCTAATATCTTTTCTCAGAGTGGAGTGATTTCGATTTTTAAAACAGCAGTTTGAAGCTGCATTTTTATTCTTTCGTACCATATGAATCATTAAACTGTACAAAAAACATAACCCTAATTGATTCGTTCGTATCTAACGGAGCTTCTAGCACTATCTCACGCAGCGACCGGTTGATCGGCGATGGTCTGAAATAACCCCCTTTGTTTTCCTTTCGGTTTCCGTCCGCCGTCAACTGCGCATGTGTAACGAAAGTACTTCCATGAGAAAGGGGAATAACTGACCTTTCTTTTGATATCGAACAAAGCGACGGTTTCTAACTTCGACGGACGCTACAGGCGCTTTGAAATATTTATTTGTAAAAAATACCCTCCCAGATTAAAAAATTCCATTATTGTTTGAAACCTGTGGAAACGTCATCATTTAAACTTTTTCACTGTGTGAAAATCGGCATAGTTTATATTAAGACGGCTAGCGGAACGAGCTTGGAAAAATACCATACAGAGAGCAATCACGGTCTTCTCACGCCTGGGGGAATGGCGGCTGTCGCTGTCACCGCTGGCGAGCAACATCCTAACGAAACTCCGACACCGACATCGTTGTCTTTGGAACAACTGAAACAACTGCTAGGTATGTTATCTATTTAGATTTTCAGAGTTCTTATTTAATTTATAAAAATAATATTAAAATTAAAATTGTCTACTATGAATATGAAGAAATGGTTTGTTGAACTGGTGGATAATTTGTGAGTGATGTGATGATAGAAGAATAAGTTCGACCCAAGAGTGCCCTTGTTGTTCTCCTCGTTGCTAGGAACAGGGAATGTTTACACAGTAATCTACTTACGATGTGATCACTAGATAGTTTTTATTGAATATGTTTACGATATCCCTATGACCGTGTTCAGCCTATTTGTTGTCGTACTTGTATATGTAGCCTACTAAAATTTGATGCTGTCATTTCACCAATCATCGTATTCGTATGTTGTTGTCATTGTCATCATCATAATCATTGATGATGTGCTGTGTTCATATTTTAGTGCACCTTAATATTAATATCAATTTAAATGGAATCTCCATGAGTGTTAGTGAAGTGTTTAGTTAAGTTTCTTGAATTTAGAGTTATAGATTTAAATCAATGTTTAATGACCCTTGCTATGGGGACATCTTTATTTACACTACCTGTATTCAAGATTTTGGATATGCAATGCCATTCATTTTTTTCTCCCACACTAATCATTTTAGGACTTTTCTTTTTCATATTACAGAGGATGAAACCTACATTCTGATGAAAGAGAATTTCTTAACACCCCAGGGAAGAGGTCGACCTAAGAAGTCCAAGACTTTACCATCGTCCATGATTGTGACCCATAGACTTTTGGTGCAGCTGAATTTTTTAAAATCAGAGGACGACCGATGTACTTTTGCTGATGTAAGTTACATTCTCACTCCTACTCCTACCCATATTTGCAATTCAGTGCAGCAGGATATATCGAGATCCCTGGTCTGGGCTATTAATTTACAGAAGAGTAGACTAGCAAATTCGAAGCTGAAGCACTTTCATTTCATTTTTTGAGCCATCGACTAGGTGGTGATGGCGCTTGTGGCACATTAAGGTCATATAGGCATCTGTTTCCAGCTGTTATGTATGATGTGTGTAACTGTATACTATTGCCATGTCTATGGTCTGTATGTGCTGGGTATGTCTAGTTCAGTGAATGTTTCATTTGTCTGTATTATTTAAAATCATATTTTGTAGATGTTACGATTAAAGATTTCAATTATTTTGCCGTTGTTGGCATTCCTGTTGACAGTTTTAAATCTTCTGCGCATAACTAATTATAGTGTGTGAATTTGTGTGATTACTATTTATGATTTGACTAGAATGCGAGTACACTTTGTCTCAGTCCTAATACTTTTACAACTAGCTTAGAATTCATGGTAAGACCATGGTTCGGTTAGAATTGAACCATGCCATGAAATGTTTAGCGGATTGAGGTTGGTTGCCATTTTAGGCTGTTTACCATGGAACTTTTCTTTTTCCAAAATGCAATTTAATGGCATATTGATACAAATTGAAGTTGAGGTACAAAATTATATTGTAGAACAAGTTCCTAGTTGTTAGGAGGGAAGCACAAATTTAATGATCAACAGTTGATAGTTACTATCCATGGTATTAATTCAAGTGGAAAAGCAATAAGCGTTTTAAGGATTTTTGAAGAACTACTGCAATCAATTTTATTATTTTTAAAACATTGGTTTTTTGGGTTTTTCTTTATTTACTCTCCAGCTTCATGACTGGCTATGCAAACTGGACCCAACTTTGGAAAATGTCTCAAAGAGCCGGATAAGCCACCATGTGACATCGATTGTGAAGAACTGTCTGCAGATGACCACAGACGCTGTGGAGCCTTTTCTGAATCAAACATTTGATTTCCATGCTCTTTGTTTGCCATTATCGAGTTTAGGTTTGGATAGGTTACATCTCATTGGTGTTAAGCCATTTGTACCATCACAATCTGTTGTAATTACTAATTCTGTTGTTAGAGCCTTAGAACATTTCCAGGATAAGGAAGGACTCCCTATGAGTTTTGTTATTAGATGGATAAAGAAACTGAACTCAGACGCTGTAATGTCCGATTCTCAGTTGCGTTCAAAGATATTGTCACTTTGCAAAAAAATTAGGGCTTTAGTTAAAAACAAAAAAAATCAGGTGTTAGACCAATTGTTAGCAGAGCCTTTTTTTTCATCTGCGCCCACTACTCCATCCTGACCAAGCAAAGGTGCTTCTGAAAAAGAATGTAAGCAGCTGAAAAAAGTGAATGATGCGCTCAATATAAATATTTCACAGAAAGAAATGGAGATACAAATTTTGAAAGAGGAACGAGAGACTTTGGTTCAAGAGAATGAGCGATTGTGTGAACTTGAGCGTCTACTACGAGATAAAACAAAAGAGACAAAATTGCTAATCCGGCAGCTCAGAGAGACGGAACAAAATCTAGACTGCTTAAATAAGTCAAGGACTTACAAGATGAATGTCTCCTTACGAAAAGAAATTACAGAAGCAATCAGTAAGATGGATGACCTGAACAGTAACAACGAGAAGCTCAATGCTGAAATTGTGGAAATGAAAAAGAAATTAATTCTTGCACAAAAAGGTCGAAGCAGTTGGAAGCAAAAATTTGAGGATGAAAAAGTAAAAACACAATCTCTGAGTGAGCTGCAGGCCATGGATGATGGTGAAAAAGAGTGTTCTCTAAAGAATGATAGAAGTAATCGATTTAAAAACCATGTGAGACTAGCCTATATGGATCTACAAGGAAAGGCAGGAGTTGCAGCGACCAAGTGCTCTGAAGTTATTCAGATTGTTAGTAAACGTTTTTTTGGCAAGGAATTTTCACGTAAGGAACTACCCAGTATGTCTACAGCTCTAAATTTTGCAGATGAGGCACATCATATCTCAATGCACCAGGTCGTAGATCAAATCAAGAAGTCAGACCACTACACCTATGCTTCTGATGCCACAAGCCGTCAAAAGCAGCATTATTTAGAAAGGCACATCATACTAGCAGACAAGACACAGTTGAGTGTAGGATTCACTGAAGTTGCAACCGATGATGCTAACACATTGCTGGAAAAAACTCTTGAACTTCTACATGAACTGACAAATATATATTGCATAAATGCAGATGATGAAAAGAAGAGGGATGACGTCTTTAGGGAGCTTGTAGAGAAAATGAAGAGCCTCATGTCAGACAGAGCAGCAGTGAACAAATCATTCAATAAGAAGATGGCACAGTTTAGAAAGGACTACCTTGGGGATGAAAGTGTCATTACTCACTTTGTATACTGTAATGCCCACTTCCTGTTAGGACTTGCTCAGGCAACGCAGGAGGCACTGAAGGAAATGGAAAGCGAGATTTGCCCTAGTGGACTTGGAAGAGATATGCAAGCAAAATTTGCTGCATTTTCAAATTCATCTCCAGAATCCGCAGCAATACGTTTGATAAGAACTTCTTCGGAGTGTCTTGGTCCAAGATGCGATGAGAAAAGTGGGAGCAGAGTGAACTGGTTAGCCTATTGTGATGAACACAATATTAGATCAAAATTTTCTTCTTTTCGCAACAACAGATTTAACAATATATTTGATAACGCTGCTGCAACTTTATTCCATTGTCAACACATGATTGATTTCTTGTCAAATGCCAACTTTCATTCGAACATGAAACTCCAAAGTGTCACAGCAGATGCTCTTGATGACAGAATCCTCGCCATGGTTGGAGCTGTAGCATTATTCAATATCATCATCACCAGTTCATACTGGAAATTAATGAACAGCAACCTCCCATATGGATCTTTTCCGGAGTATGTAAGAAAACTGGATTGCAAGATTGAAAACCTCGTCTCCCATGGAATTGAAAATCAAGTTGATGCGACCTCTGTGTTCGATGACTACAGTGTTCAAGATGATGCTACGCTTGACTTGGTTTTCAATTCTTTGAAAGGACAAAAGAGTTTGTGGAGTACAACCCTTAAAAAGATTGCTGTGAAGTGCCAGATTGTGCTAAGGCGACAACTTAAAGACTTTCTGGAGGGAGAAATATACGAAGATCTGGATGAGGAGACAAAGGAGATTTTGGATACATGTCCCTTAACAAATTTATCAGGAGAACGTCTCTTCGGTGACTTAGACTATGATATGCTGAAGAGGAGACATGCAACAACGCACCATCGGTCTTCCATAATAATGTGGAATCACAACAACACTGCTGCATGGTTTGATAAGCAAAGTGACACAAAGAAAGAAGAGCTAATGGATTCCGCCCTTAAAAATAGAAAGTACTTGCGGGAAAAGCACCTTGAGTCTGTAAGGCGTGAAAAAGAGATCATTAAAACGAAACTTGCTGCCAATAGGGAAATGATGAAACAGAAAGAAGTTAGACAGGCAGAGTTAAAAGCATCAATCCTTGACTGTGTTATCAAAGATGGAGGTGTCTGTACCACTAAGGAGGAATTGGATGAGCTTTCCAGAAATTCAACAGTGGAATCGCTGAAAACACAGTTAAGATACAGGAAAGTGTTTAAAAATCAAAAGCACTTGAAAGTAACTGGAACAAGAGATGAGCTTTACAAGTCATTGCTGAATACAATTGAGATGGAAGTCGAGAATAATAGCAGATCTGAGGATGGATTGGGTTAAGCTATGATTTTTTTTTTTTCCAGCAGTAGTTTTTAGTGCATTAGACAAAGTTATCTATATTGTGAGTTTTGAACTTATAAATACAAAGCATGAATAGTATATCATTTATTCAACTAAAGCCAGTTTTTTTCCTTTTTTAAAAAAATTTCCCCTTAAATTGAACTTCATTCTGAATTTAGCATAACACTTAGGGTGATAAATTTTGGCACAATTTCTTTGTAAATTATACACTTTTATACAAAAAATACAGGGGCTGATTTGTCAGACTAAGTCTTCAAAAGTAACATTCCTGTCCTGTTGCAATACTTGTTGCAATTCTTGTTGCAATTATTTCAATCCTACTTTTCCCTTGATGATTTTCAGTAAACGTCTTTATATGTGAAAAAGAAATATGTTGGATAGACCGCTTTGTCAAATATTTTATTTAGAATTCTTATTAATTACACCCTTCCTTGTAATTTTATCTTAATTTTTATTTTATCATGCCTCAAGAATAGCATAGAGTACATACTGATATTGATATGAGAATTTTAAATCAATATATTTGTAAATAACAATTTTATGCAAATACTCGTGTTGGATAAGCCAATTTGTCATATAATATTCTTCAAGAGTCCATGTACACTACATTCTTGAAATTTTATTTTAAATTTGACTTCATTTTCGAATTTAGAATAGCAAAATCCCCTTAAAGAAGTGATTTTGAATACATATCTTTGTAAATATAATTTTTATGCAAAAATATCAGTTGGATCACAATTTTGTTACATTATTTTTCTTTTTAAGTCCAATTTCACCACCTTATTACAATTTGATCTTAAATTTGACTTCATTTTTGCATTTAGAATGCCAAATTACATTTACATGAGGAGTTTAAAGTTAATATCTTTGCAAGCAAAAAATTTATGCGAGAAATCGTGTTTTTGTGAAAATTTTCTACCAAATGGCAAATTTGGCTCCGCAGCCATGTTTGCGCGTTCGTAAAAATATATTTTGATGTCGTAAGTCTTTGAGAAAAATTTAGCTTGTTCAGTACTTTCATGGTATGAAACTTAGAGGTTTTCATAGCTGTAAGTTCATAAATTTTGATTTTATAGTCCACCAAAAGTGCCCTCCAGTAACTCTGCGTCACAAAATTTTCACCCAAATGTTGATTTTTCCCCCATCTTTCGGCTCTCATTACAAATTTTTTTGATATTACTCGTTTTCAAATTTTTGACAATGTAAATTTTGCTTAGCCAGCTTTGTATTACAGCCAAGAAATTTTTGTTAATGTATAAAGTGAATTTGTTGTGGCATGTTGAATCTGGTAAAAATCACATTTTTCGAATGATGCGAAAATAATAAAATTTGAAAATGGAATATCTTTGTTGAATATTGTTCGATTTTTATAAAATAACTTGCTTTCTTCATGGTTTTGCATTTACTTTTTGGTAAAATGCCCACAAATTACTTTCAGAACAAATGAAATTTTCACTTGTGGTACCTAATAATATTTCTTTTCTTCTTCCCCCCCCCCCCCCCCCAACTATTCATTGATCAGAAACTACGTTTATTTCATGGAGAAACAGGAGTCTTGCTGCCTACAGACCGGCCACTTGGTGACATTATGGAAGAAGAGGATAACTTGTTACTGACTGGGGGATGTCTTGTACTGGAGCAGGTTGAGGAACGTGTTTCTGTGATTGAAGGATTAGAGCGTTACTCTAGATGACAGTCCATGAGAAGTTTGATGCTTTTATTTTATATAAGTTTGTGGAATGGATTGAAGATGTTTATATTTAATTTATCCCTGCGAGAAAACAAGCCTTTTAATGTTGTGTAAAGATAATTGCGGGATCCTCTTTGCTAGACTTTTGATCCTAGCTGTCCTTTATTCTTCAATCATTCACGTGATGGTCTTAGTAAAGCAATTTTATGTGTCAGTCACATATTTATTATATTACACTGCTCACTGAATTAAATGGTAATTGATTGGACTTGAATAGGTCTAACTAACTTAGAATGAAGAAAATATTTTCTCTTTAACACATTATTTAAAATTTTACTTTTTTTTGTGGTAGGATTTCCCCCCGAAGTAACCAACATATTAATTAAAAGACTGATCTTTTAAGAGAAGGTAGTCATAAATAGGAGTAAATCTTTCACCAAATCATTCAAAGTGAGTTTAGTTGTTCTGTTTTGGGAAGAAGTGTGATGAAATTGTTTCATCCTGGCTGATGTGGGGGGTGCAAGTGAACGTTTGCGACCAAAATTTTGCGGGCCGCAACCATCACACCCGTCTTTTCTGAAACACGGGGCATCTCTGGACAAGATTGCATTTGGTGCAGAGATGTGATGCAAAGTCAGCTTTGCAACTTCTGCACATCATTTTGTTATATTTATGCACCACCCATGGGCATGTACGGATTAATTTTGCTAAATTGGTCTTCTAAAACCTTGCTCTCGAGCATTCTCCCATCTTCCCATCCACGCTTAAAATCATTGAAAAAACTTCCAGCAAGGCTGAAATAATTCATCTTTACTACATTCATGAATGATGGGGTTCTAACATTAGATACATCCAATTTTCTAGAGTTACCCCTTTAATTGCCACTTTTTCTTTAACATAATTAATATTATATCCATTCTGTAAAGGCCTGCCTGAGTGCATTCTTTTTTGATTGTCTCCCACACTGGCCTTTGAATAGACTTTTTTTCTTTTCTGAGTATCATCCAAAGAAGTTAAACAAAAATCGTCCGAAGAAGAATCGTATACTCATCGTGCTTTTCTAAGTATGTAACTGCCCTAAAAATTTTCATATTTTGATTCTCCACCATCTTTTTCCTGATTTTGATTGACACGTCTGCTTCATTTGATCTCGCTGACTCAACTAAACTTTGTATTTGTCTCCTAGCAATTGTAAACATTTCTGCCTTTTCACAGTCTAGGTAATCGCTACATGTTTTGTTTCTCTTGATACAATGAGATGCAGTTCTGAAGATACGAACAATTAGCCCTCTTCCTGATATCATAATCCAGATCACCAAAAGAACTTTCACCATTTAAATTGGTCAAAGGACAATGACTCAGAACTTTTACAAGAACCTCATTATCAGGATTAAAACTACCATCTAAAAAATTACTTAAGTGCCTTGATGTCAAATTGCACATGCCTCTGAGATGGACTTCAAACTCTGCTTAAGAATTGAAATATCACAATGAGGAGATTTCAGAAATGAATGGAGAGAATTGTGGAAGACTGAACTTGAAAGCAAAAAATTTGAACCAAATATATCATCATATGAATCACAAAGCAAATCTGTTGCACAAGAAATGTCTGGCAATGACCAATCTTTAAACTTTCCACTCATTTTCCTAACTAGGTGACAAAAATCAGAATATGTAGTTGAAGAATTGACCAGTTTCCAATACAGACCACTTACTTTCAAATAAAACAAGACTCAAAGCACAAACACAACTTATCAGATTCAGATCTTCAATATCCTGACTAACACTCTGAACTTTTTTATTTGACTTGCCCAAAACACCTGAAGTTCCATTGATTTGTCTGGGATCAGGACTATCTAAAGGTGAAAAAGCAATGGATTAGTTGTGACTGGGGATTTAGCAATCCAAGGCTTTTGCTCATCATCCGTGTCAATTTTCTGAAGAAAAAAAAGACTGATTTACTCTTATTACTATCACATGCAATGGCAACAATAGTAATTGCCGAAAAACAATACAGCGTAACAAAACAACATTTACAAATTATTAAAGAGTGAACTTTGAAGTTTATACAGATGTAAATTTTCTTTTTCTTTTATTAATATCTTTATAACAACGATTTGTTGAAAAAGCCCAACTTACTACACTTCGACGGGCTTACGATAGATTTTCAACCGATTCATTGCGTGACTAATTAAATAAATGTTGCATTTGGTCTGGGAAAACTTGTAAAGTGTCCTAAGCACTGTAAGTGGATGTGATATTGCGCTATATGAACCACCAGATTTTTATTTTTTTCTAAATATCTGTCTAAATTTGGCAGTCAGATGTCCACGAAATGTGATCATTTTATTTTATTCTCCTGTCTCGATCTAGTAGAGATCTACCATGTCCAAAGAAATATCACAAGATATCTATAATATCTAGCTAGCATTTCATTAAAAACAAGCTATTTTCATTAAAAGATAAAGTACTTACGCAAGGAAGAAGAAATATCCCCATTTGTCGTCTGCTCAGTTTCAGCGTCAGGAGTATCGTCCGCCATTTTGTTTTTGATTTTTTTCTTTCAATGTCAACAAACCGGTTTCGTGGTGGGTTTGAAGTCATCACGCTCGCTTCAAACGAAGCTGATCTATGTAATTTCTTCACATTTTTTACGGAAAATGATTTAACTTTAATATGCTGGAAAGAAAAGTTGATATTTTAAAATTTTGACGGGAAAAATTAAACTTTGAAGTTTTCAATTGAAGATCTACCCTACTTCACTCTTCGTGATATTCGATTGAAAGGAACGGAAATGAACGCCAGAATCTCGACTTCCGTTTAGTGAAAACCGCTTGTTGATTGGACAATTTCTAAGGGAGTGATCCTTATTTCAACGAACTTGGTCCCAAAAAAAATGGAGAGATTATTGGTTCGCCGATCAAATCCCGATAAGAGTGCGTCATAAAAACGCAATTATAACAGAATTTCAATTTTAAAATATAGATAAATCTAATAAGCTGTTAAGACAGAGAAAAGATTGCACAACAATAATACATTGGTTTCATAAAAGTGGTTTAATAACATTTTTTTTAGTCAGAAGTTAAAAAGTTGCTATTTCACACCATCCCGGCCCCTTGGCTGGGGAAATCAACTTTTTTTGACTGGCGTTTGCGGTACCTACTAGTTACCTCTTTAATTGCCACTTTTTCTTTAACATCATTATTATATCCATTCTGTAAAGGCCTGCCTGAGTGCATTCTTTTTTGCTTGTCTCCCACACTGGCCTTTGAATAGACTTTTTTTTCTTTTCTGAGTATCATCCAAAGAAGTTAAACAAAAATCGTCCGAAGAAGAATCGTATACTCATCGTGCTTTTCTAAGTATGTAACTGCCCTAAAAATTTTCATATTTTGATTCTCCACCAGCTTTTCCCTGATTTTGATTGACACGTCTGCTTCATTTGATCTCGCTGACTCAACTAAACTTTGTATTTGTCTCCTAGCAATTGTAAACATTTCTGCCTTTTCACAGTCTAGGTAATCGCTACATGTTTTGTTTCTCTTGATACAATGAGATGCAGTTCTGAAGATACGAACAATTAGCCCTCTTCCTGATATCATAATCCAGATCACCAAAAGAACTTTCACCATTTAAATTGGTCAAAGGACAATTACTCCGAACTTTTACAAGAACCTCATTATCAGGATTAAAACTACCCTCTAAAAAATTACTTAGGTGTCTTGATGTCAAATTGCACATGCCTCTGAGATGGACTTCAAACTCTGCTTAAGAATTGAAATATCACAATGAGGAGATTTCAGAAATGAATGGAGAGAATTGTGGAAGACTGAACTTGAAAGCAAAAAATTTGAACCAAATATATCATCATATGAATCACAAAGCAAATCTGTTGCACAAGAAATGTCTGGCAATGACCAGTCTTTAAACTTTCCACTCATTTTCCTAACTAGGTGACAAAAATCAGAATATGTAGTTGAAGAATTAACCAGTTTCCAATACAGACCACTTACTTTCAAATAAAACAAGACTCAAAGCACAAACACAACTTATCAGATTCAGATCTTCAATATCCTGACTAACACTCTGAACTTTTTTATTTGACTTGCCCAAAACACCTGAAGTTCCATTGATTTGTCTGGGATCAGGACTATCTAAAGGTGAAAAAGCAATGGATTAGTTGTGACTGGGGATTTAGCAATCCAAGGCTTTTGCTCATCATCCGTGTCAATTTTCTGAAGAAAAAAAAGACTGATTTACTCTTATTATTATCACATGCAATGGCAACATTTCCTCCACATTCCTCCAGAGTTGTAATGACTTCAGCAACATGTTGAAATTAAATTGAAATTCAGAAGTTAATGAATGGCATGGAACAAGTCTGGCAAGGAAATATTTTGAACCAAAAAAACATTTCACCATAATACCAAGCATTGTTGTGGCTGCTCTGTCAGGATGATCATGAGCATAACCAAAGACTTCACCACCAGAATACGACAAAGAGGCTTTGATGTGAATCTCATCCATGATCAATATACATCCCCGGCTGTGCTCACCGAGGCTCCTGAAAATAGAAGTAAATAAAGCTGCACGACTCATATTTTTGCTGACAGCGGTTATTTTCTGTAAACTAGAAATGGATGGGAATTGTAAATAATTTTTAAGCTTGACTAAAGAGAACGAGACAATGAATACCAAGTAAAAGCAGTAAAAAGGTCCTCTGTGGAACATGAACATTACGCTGTAGAAATTTCACCAGTGGAACATCTTCATCATATGGAATGACATAGTTAATCAATGCAACAAGCCCACTCCAACACTTCACTTGCTTGTCACTAGCAATAAAGTTTGGATAATTCTTTATTTCTGTGACACCTTTGTAGCATTCAAATGATAAAGCCAGAGAACCTGAGGAAGATAAAATATTAAACAACATAGAAAAATCACAAATCGGACCATCTTTGTGTATATTACAGAAAGTGTTGAGCCCTCTTTCCTTCTCAAATCCTACAACACCTCCTGCATGATGGCCAAGAAGTATGTTAGTAAAGCTTTATGAAAATCCTTTTCATCAAGCCAATGGATATCTTGCAGGAAATTCAGTCATTTCATCAATAACAATAGCTCTTGACTCTGCTGTTGTACAAGAAGTATGTCTGCTAGCCTGTAGAGGGATACAAGATTGTGGAAAGTTAGGGAAAATAGAAGGTGGATTAGCAGGTTGAAAGGCTCTTCCAACAGTTTTGAATCATTTCAGTGTCTTTTGGTTATGTAAAGAACACACTCCCATGTTATCAGTTGGATCCCCAAATTTCAATAAATTGGGCATCATAACTTACACAGCAATACGACGACATAACATAATGATCCACGGCGAATCCTGTTTCTACTTTGATAACTGAAGCAAACAATGCTTTGGGGTATGTCCTCTCTTGTGCCAGCTCCCATCGAAGCAAAACAGCACCATCCAAGCTATCCTCTGCTGTTGCATTATGGAATTGCCGTACTTTGGATACAGCAGATTCGAGGGTGGCCTTCATGAACTTGCTGTTGACAATGTCCCTCTGGTGTGAGGAAAAAGTCCTCTCCTCCATAGGCTGGATGCCCATGGTCTTGCAGAGGAAGGAGAGGCTGGCGTACCCCATTCCTAGTAATAGATACATAATTTCATTTATCAACATCAGAATCTGAAACTCTTCTTTGTTTGACAGCAGTTGACAAAAAATATGCTTACTAATACTAAATAGACTGGAGGTTTTCAGAATTCCTTTTAGCTTCCTCTAAAATTTAATTTTGTTTAAATTCACTTAATCCACAAAGCCATGTAACTGTCTTGTTATGCTTCCACACATTAAGTGTGGAGCGTAAATGCAAAGTAGCTCCTTTTCGTTTGTTGAGATCATAATCTAGATCCCAAAATAACCTTTCCCCGGTCAAATTGGTCAATGGACATCTATTTAAAATATTCCTAACATCAACAACAATATTACCACCGTCAAGAAAGTCATGTAATTGCCTCTTTCGTCCTCTGAAAATGGAGAATTAAAATGTTCAAACTTATTTGAGGTGTGATTATAATAAATAATAATAATACATAATTTTTATATAGCGCCTTACCCTGTATTTCAACAAGCTCAAAGCGCTTAATGATTACTATATGCTAAAATAAGCTTGTTAGACGTTGCAATCTCAAGTACGAAAGGTAACAACACGACATCTTCCCCCCACCATTCTTAAAACTCAATGAGTAATAATTTTTTAAAATATTCTATCATTAGCTGATACTCTGATACAGTATCAAAAGCCAAAAAGTCGGTCATTCATCCTATTAAAAAGCAGAAAAATTCCCCAGCAATACATCATCTGTCCAGTAAATACCTTGCATCCAGAAACTGATTAAACCACAAAACAATGAATGTAATTGAGAGGAGGGAAAGAAAGAGAAAATAAACCACCTCTGCAGCTCTCAATCTGTTTTTAAAAAATAAAGCAAGCCCCAGGTCAGGTATAGTATGATGCAATAAAAACAAATAAAGCCCAATCAACTTGTTTGATGATAAACTAATAAACGAACCCCCCCCCCCCCCCCCCCCCCCCCCCCCCCCCCCCCAAAAAAAAACAAAAAAAAAACAACAAAAAAACCATCAGATAATAGAATGTGTTTTAAGTGAAAAAAGTAAAAGTACAAAAAAAATATCAGCTGTCCCGAAAACATGACGTTGTTACTAAATTTAGAACATCCAGCTGTTCCCACAGTCCAAATACCCCATCGTCATCTGTTTATATACGGCAATTAGTAAATAATTTTAAAGTAACAAAACACAAATAACTCTAATTAAATTGAAATAATCACAAAAACTCACCAATATCGGCACTTGTCATCGAATTGGCCACGGGTCTGGTTGAATCGGGTCCCCGATCAATGCTGTCAGACAGCCCGGGATCGCCATTGCTGGCTCGCAAAGGGTCTTCTGCCATGGCCAAAAGCTCGACTAGGTTCTTTTCACCAGCGGGTTTATTTTTTCATTGTGCCGTGAAAATTCATCCGATTTGGTTGTATTTGATATCAAAATAAAGCTGGAACATTAAGCTTTCTGCTTATTTAAACAGACGTGAGCGGACATCGCTAAAAGTATTTAAAAATGTTGAAAATAGCACGACAATGTGCTTTCCTCGCCACTCGCTCCGCCATTTTGAATCTGATATCGGGGCAGGAAGTGTCAAAAGAAAGAGGAAGTTTTGCCCTTTCTAATGATACTATTCTTAGCATCATACGTCAATTCTCCGCGGCACAACCTTGATTTTCACAAAGTGAATGAAAAGAGAAAATCGCGACCTCGACATTTTCTCGCGATCCGCTAAGCAAAATTCTCTAAAACCGGGTCTCGTTCGCGATTGATCATGAAACTCTTTTTAATCGCAAAAGTATGTTTTAAGATGCATTACAAAGATCAGAAGTTGATCTTTAAAATAAAACAAATTGTATTTTGTTTCGAGCATTAGAAGTTGAGATATCGTGAGCTAAAGTGGACAGTTTTTCACGATCAACGCCATCGATAACAACTTTCCACCGATTCACGGCGCTCGCCTGTGGTTCCTAATTACTCATTGCCATCAACACTATCTATCAAAACCCCCAGTGAAATAGGCAGGATTCAAGAATTGAAAATAAATCTTATACTAACTTATATATAAACAAGCAACCATCACCAAGTATTATTATTATTATTAGACAAATTTCATGGCCAAATACGAAATTTTACGGAAAATTACGAGTTTTTAATTCTTAGTACTTAACTAATAATAATGATGAGGATTAGAAGAAGAAGAAAACTATTACTACTACTATTATAATGATAATTATTATAATAATAATAATAATAATAATAATATTGTGGTTATTTGTACACGATTTCAGAAATTACGAATTTCCTTGTCAAATTACTAAAAAAATGACATAAAAATTACTAAATTTGAAGTTTTCGATTTGGCAGGCCTGATTATTATTATTATTATTATTATTATTATTATTATTATTATTATTATTATTATTATTGTACAGTAAAAGGTTAAAAATTAACAAGTTTAAACTGGAGTTTGAGTCACTATAGTTCCATCACATGGTTGAAACTGGATCTTTTGAAAAACAAATAAGTAGGGTGATCCGGGGTAATTCCACCCCCAATTTCACCTTTTTAACCATCATTTTGCTATTTTTTATCCATCATTTTGCTATTTTTTATCCAATTGGCATATAATTTGGCTTGTATTTTAATCTTTCATGGACTTATCAAAATAAATTGCCATAAAGCATTGGAATTGAGGGAAAGTCACATTTTAAAAAAAATAAACGATTTGCTCATTTGTCTTAAAATGGGGCAATTCCACCCCCACCCCCATTCCACGCCAAAAAGTGCCGTAACAATGTCTCAAACAACTGTTCTCACAACATTCAAGAAACAAAATAGAATAACAACAAAGTTCAAGGCAAAAAACAAGTGTTAATATTACAAAATTGACAGAATTAAAATTAAAAGGCAATGTCAAAAACATTTCTCTCCTGTCGTTTTCGAGGGGGCACCCAGTCATGGTCATTGTCATTGTCGTCGTCAATGTCACTGTCAAAAGTCAGTTCGTTTTCAATGTCGTTCTTTTCAACTTTTGATTTCCCCTTCCCCCTGCACTGCCTTTTTGGTCTGCCCTTATTCACTTTGAGGATCTTCTCTTCTTGGAGTCGGGCCAAGCATTCATCCGATGTCAGGCTTTCGCCGTAAAGACGCCGGACCATTTTACGACCCGACTTTCCAGACTCCTTATTGAGCATGGGGGAGATCTCTTCAGGAAGAAGTCCTTGATAGACTTCCTGGGTGACAGGGGAAGACGTGTTTGATGAGCAGGCAGTGAGGAGATTGCTGATGCAGATGAGGTTGAGGGGTCAACAGAAGCAGAGAAGGAAGGAGTTGGAGCTGATGAGGTTGAGGCCGGAGGAAACTGAGCTGATGAGGTAGAGAGGGAAGGAGTTGGAGCTGATGAGGTTGAGGCGGGAAGAAATTGAGCTGATGAGGTCGAGGGGGAAGGAGTTGGAGCTGATGAGGTTGAGGTGGGAGGAAATTGAGCTGATGAGGTCGAGGGGGAAGGAATTGCAGCTGATGAGGTTGATGGAGGAGTTGAGTCTGCAGTGGATGATATAGCTGGCATAACCCATTTCGTTGGATCCACCTTGTCAAAGACATTGGCTGCGTCGTACATCGATGATGGCAAGGCTGATGGGTTAAAAGGGTAGAGGGGGTAAATCCCACCTTGACGTTATCTGCAGACATGCAGTCGGACGACCACAGCTCCTTCAGGACCATCGGGAACAACTCTTTCGTCATAGCGGCCCCCAAGTTTTGTCGTGCAAATTTGATGAGAATTTTTTCCCATGCAGTTTTCACAGGACCGTAGAGACCGACATCAAGGGGCTGGAGGAGGTTTGTGGAATTTGAAGGGAGTTTCAGAAGAATAACCTCATTTTCCCTGGCTTTCAGATATAGGCGGCGGTTCATGTGGGAGGCGTGTCCATCAAAGATGAGGACGACGGGTCGCTCCTCGGGAAGGTTGGGGATGAAATGACGCTCAAACCAGTCCAGGAACCTGTCCGAGTCCATCCACCCTTTCTCGCTCACAGTGTAACGAGCCCCATTTGGTCCGTTCTGAGTCCAGATGTCCCATAAATTCGTTCCCGGGTAGACAATGTAGGGCGGCATTATTCTTCCATCAGCCCTGGCACATCCGTTGACGGTTATAGTCTCCCTGCCAGATCCACCGATGATCCTAAAAAGATGTGAAATATTCTTTTCACAAAGAACACGGATCCTGGAGGGGTCAGTTGGAAACCCAGACTCATCCACATTGAAAACCAAATGGGGCTTGTTCATCAGACCGTTTGATTCCAGTGTCTCCTTGACAAGCTGGAACCAATGAGTAATTATCCCTTGGTTTGCCATGCATTTGGCCCGAGATGTCTTCAGCTGCTCAGGAATACGAGCTGTTATAGTAGGGTTGCGGTCCATGAACCCCCTAAGCCAATCATCAGTTGGGATGTAGCCTTCTTCTGCAACTCCTCTGGCTTGCAAGAACTCGGCCATCAGCTCCCTGGTTTCTTGCCGAGTGAAACCAAACCCCCAGCACGCAAGGACCTTCAGGCATTCAGCAAGCTCAACTTCCATCGCGGGAGAGAGCAGGCCATTCCTGCCAGCACCCATTTTGGCGTATCTGTAAACACAAAAATAAATGAAATTGTATACGGGTAACATTACTCTCATTAAACTTTGAAAAACGTATATTACATATAGGGCTATCTGACCTTTTTATTAGTGTTACTTAAATAATTAAATTAGGAGGAGTTCAAATTAAAGAGGTTGAGTGTTAGTGGCTTGATTCCTGATATCTGTGTGACACATACAAATCGACAATCTAGTGGATGCACCACAAGGCACAGGCATTATGTGATTAGTACTAGGAATGTCGGCCTGTTGTATGCATGATTTTACTGGGATATACTCATTGCTATCCACATACTGGCAGCACGTAAAATTGTACAGGTACTACATTCGTTATGTATCCGATCTTGAGTTGCCAAGAAGTTAAATCCAACAACATTAAACCGAACAAAGCTAACCTCTTGCGGACTTGATCCCTCAAAGTTTCCCGCTTTACTTGGAAAATGCTGCAGCCTTCTTGTAGCCCATGGCACCCGACTTTACAGCCTCCATAGCCGCATTCATAGCCTCCTTGTCGTATGGAGCTGTCTTCCTTATATAATTCCGCACCATCTTGTTGCTGAGATTCAGATTCTGTCTTAAGAACTAAGGTGAAGTATGTTTACTCATTTGGTAAACAACAAAAAGTTCTAATACTATAACATGGCTTTACACTAGACTTTTTACACAGAACTAGACTAGATTTAATTTGGATTAGAAATGAATTAAAATTTCTTGTTGACTCTCTCACAGCATCAAAGCATTGGTTTGGGTATAACTGCAATTATAGTCAGGTTTTTATTGATATCATTGTCGGGGAAATTCCACCCCCTTGGAGGGTGGAATTGCCGCAATGACAATTTTCAAGTTTTAGTGACTAAACCCATAGGAAAAAGGAACAACTGAATGCAACATTGATGGTTGGGAAGAGAGTGATCCTTTAAGTAGGCCTAGGGCCATATAATAGAACCTTGGGAAATTCCACCCCCTAGGGGGTGGAATTTCCCAATCTAAAGATGATTTGAAGGCACTACATAATAAAAATGAGCATCATAGCCTAGCATCACAATGTTCTGAAATGGCTAAACATTGTTATTTTTCCGGTAGAACTTGTTGACATTCCAGTTACAAGTGACCAGTAACAATTATAACACAATATTGAAATTGACAAAGCAACTTACCGAATGGATGTTGTGTGATAGAGATGTTCAAACAGTCTTGTAGTAGCTTTGTTGTGCTTAGTCAAGCATTGGCCGTTGACAGGAAGTGGATAAAAGTCTATAAAGTTTGAGATGGTACTGATAACAGTCTCAGCAGTTTTTCCCAATTTTGGTCAAAACGATTATGGTACAAAGGGGGTGGAATTACCCCGGATCACCCTACACCCAACTGACTTTCAGAACTAATCACGGCTTTATCAACAGCTGTGACTAGTCCCAAAAGAAAGTGAGCATTACAAAATAAAAAGTGGATGGACTCATCTTCACCAACAAGATTCTTTTTAAAGTTAAGCATCTTCTTATTAAAAGATTTATTTACAGAAGCACGATCTGACATCAAGCATGTTAACTTCCTAATAACATCTTTAAACACTTCATCTTTTGTGCAAGACTCAGAAGACAAACAAAAAACAACACACAAATCATCTAAAACTTCTATTGTCTTCTCAAGTAAGGTGTCTGCATCATCTCGCGCAATGTGGGTAAAACCTAAAGACATAGTACATTTATTATTTAAAATAACATGGCGCTCCAGATATTGTCTCTTTTGGCGACTTGTGCCATCAGAGGCCAAAGTGAAAAACTCACTATTATTAATGCTCTCAATGAGATGTGAATGTGCAATATGATAAGCCTCATTGGCAAAATTCAAAACAGTAGACCCACTTGGAAGATCATTTAGCTTAATATTTTTACCAAATAACTTAGCAACAATATGTACAGCCATCGAACAGTTCGGAGCAGCCAGATTTGTATCACTCATCAAAGCAATGTATGTGAGACGAACGCTCTCAGTAAATCTATTGTACACAGCATCTCTTAGCACTAAATCATCATTAGATTCATCATTAATAGGTTCGAGCAATGATGTTTTCTCTTGGTACAATGACTTCTACTTAGACTAGGTATGACAGGCGAAAGTTTGAAATCCATGACAGGATATCAAAGCTCATAGATTCTTATTCCACTCCTCATAACTAAGAGAATAAAAAAAAAAAATACAAATTGACTAAAAAACAAGCGAGTTATGAATTTTTGAAATTTGATTGGACTTAGACATTTCCGACCTTCCGCGCGCAGAGGCGAAAGTCGTATTTTCAAAGTCAATTATTTTTACGAATAATGCGCAAAAGCATGCTTGACACCCATTTCCTCTGTCTATACCATCCAAATATTGACAGGAAGAAGTTTTACAAGACAGATATAATAATGCAAAGAGTGACATGACTTTAAAAATGGCAAAAATCACAATATTAATTACAAAATGTTCAGAATACGGCTGCAAAGCCAAATTCAAGAGCTCATAACGCAATAATTTGCAATAACAGAAATTTGTTTTTACTTTGTAGCCGCTCTATAGCACCTAGAGACTTATTCTAATTTTTTCTAGGCCATTTACACACATAATGGATGAGTTATGGGCTGTTGAAAATCAAGCGAAGGCCAAAATCGACCTTTTTGAAATAAATAATGCAAAACAGAGGAATATCGCAGAACGAAACGACAAAAAAAATCATAAAAAATTAATCAATAAAGTTACATGGCCAAACCACATATCAAAAGAAAGGTTATTTCCTCTACTTTCTAAATCAATAGTGACCCAGAGAATAACCACATCAGAAAATGTGATTATTGCTCAAAGAGAATGTACTTGTGAAGAATAGTTACAAATGGCCTCCCGATTTACAACGAAAGTTGGCACCAAAAAAAATAATATAAAGTCAACAAATCGGCCTATAAAGTTCAACTATATACCAAATTAAAGCTTGAAGTATGTAGTTTTCAATCATTGTAGCCAACAGAGCATATACCCTTAATAGCCCAACATCATGGACAGAGTTTGAGACGACCGACTGTTAAATGACAACTAAATTCTCATCATGCCGATTGTTCTCCAGTATAAATGTAAAAGGGGGAAGCGTAAAAAATAAACCAAATACATCACAATCATACATCAAAAAAAGGTTATTTCTTCTGTCTTTTTAACACATGGTGACCAAAGAAATACATGCACATATCAGAATGTGAATATGAACAAAATAAACAATGATAGAAACAGCATCAGTTTCACCTAAAAATAAATCTTGATTCCGATCTGGTGTTGACACGATTAAGTCAGACGTCATTGATATGGTATCCCACCTTAATTCACATTGAAATTATCAGAACTAGATATATGCTCTAGCAGTTTATCATAAAGGACCTGTTTGTTTCCTGCAAGAGTAATGCTTTCTCCTTTTACTAGAGCTCTAAACCTGATCTGATCTTTCAAACGTTCTGCTGCTTTGGGGCCATGAAATAAAATATCTAAGGCCTCTTTTGTAGTGGCTAAATGGACGTCTGTAATTGCATCCATCGCAGCAAGTTTCCTTTTTTTAGCTTGAATTTCTTTCTCATCCTTCTTACATTTATTATCTAATATTCTTTTCTTAACGTTTTCCTTAACCCTCCTCTTTTCATCTTTGTCCCCTGTTTCCATTCTGGCCCATACCTTATACCCTTTTCAATTAGCTGTATTGATGCACAAGAACTAAGAGTATCTAACCACCCGCTTGCCTTATTACGCTTCCACATACTTGTGGTTGACCTAAGGTACAAGGACGCATTTCTTCTCTTGTGCATGTCATAATCCAAGTCACCAAAAAGTCTCTCACCGGTCAAATTAGTCAAAGGGCATGAGGAAAGCACAGTTTTTACATCATCTTCAATTTTTCCTCCAAATATTCCCCCATCAAGAAAATCACACAACTGTCTAATCAATGCATCTCTACATTTGTCAATAATCATATGCAAAGCAGAGGAAAATTGCAATATATCATAATCATCAGGTGCAAAAAACATTTTTACAACTTCAACATCTTTATCACTGGCTTGAAGGTTCATGTCAGGGAAAACAGACACAGCATCAACCGGATTGAAAGTTTCAGTCCGCCAATGGCGAAGAGCATCATCCATTAACTTTACATAGGCAGGAAAATCAAAATAAGTGTGGTGACTATTCATTAATAGCCAGAATGGCTCTGTAAAAAATACATGAAAAAATGAAATGGCAGCAACATTTGTTATAATATTATTGTCTTTGATGTCCGCAATAACAGATTGCAATTTCAGATTACTATGGGAAACATACTCGGAGAGAAAGGTGTCAATATCATCTTTATGTAACAGCGCATAACAGAACATTGTCCATCAACATACTGACTACCTGATCCCACCTCACACCCCTCTCTTCCAACACACCATCCAACACCTCCATTACTTTTTCTGCAGGAGCCTCATTAATCTCTTTACAGCCAATCTATGACACATTTCTCTAAGTTCAGATCATAGTACTGAGCAAGAACATTTAAAACTTTATTCCCAGAATTCATGGTAGCTTCATCCAAATTTAATGAAAAAAAAACATTGCTCAAGTTTTCATTGATTGATTTCTTGACATCATCAGCTACACCATGAGTTGTGGCATATGTTGCTGATGTGGCCGTCAACGTGGTTTTACTAAGCCGGCAATTTACTCATCTCGCCGACAGGGCTTTTCATTTGCCGGCAAGGTCAATTTCAATTTTTCAATATGCCGGCCACAGCCGGCAGACTTTGACCCATGTCTAGACTGTTGTGAAATTATTTTCAAGTTTCGACAGAAACTATACTACCTAAGATCTTTTTTTGTACACCTGTTACAAATTGCAAAATAAATCTGGATTTTAAACCACATGTAGAGTACATTAATGATTTTTTTACCTGGGCGTTAAGTGGGTCAATAAATATGGGTATAGTTCAATTCATGTCCATTTCAAAGTAAAACATTTGAATAAATTTGAATCTAAAGGACACTAATTTCCGACTCCAACCTTGAAATCTATTACTCAATATTCAAATTTGATTTTAGAAGATAAAACAAGGAGCTCACAATGTTAACCTTACTGGTTAAAGCTTTTTGATCTACTTACCATCAATAAAAATACACTCTGGAAAAGAATGAAAACATGCAAGCATATCTTTTGTGCTGAATGCAACCATGTCGATGAGGTGACTCTCTCCTCCATCAGTAGAGAGAGCCAGGTGGAATTTCCCTCCCATCTCCTCTACTGACTTCAGCTGGTTGGATAAAGCAGCAAAGTTTGTTCCGTTACATTCATATTTGACTGGAGATCAAGAAAAATGGGAATGTGACATAACGATTGGGAATAGGGTATAAATCGAACGTAAAATTGAACACACAAAGAAGCAACTTATCACTAAACAGATTTGAATTCTTCTTTTTAGACTTGCAAACCCTAAAAAATGACTTTTTTCTTTTTTGGAAAAACCAGAGACATTAGCATATACTGTTATTACAGCAGAGGAAATAAAAGTTCAGGAAGATATTTGTTTCTAAAGTTCACATATACAATGGGGCATCTTCTGCCCTATCCGAGAGGTCTGATAAGATTATGGTTTGAAAAAGTCAAAATTAAAACATTCATAAAAAAACATACACACACACACCCACAAAAAAAAAAAAAAAAGAAAGAAAAAGTGAAAATACGCACGTTTAGACTTAAGGGCTCTGACGTCTCTGAGTGTTACGGACTTGTTGGAGTCTCTTTGTATCAAGACCATCAATTTATCGTTGTCTGGATTCAGAGCAACCATTTCCTGTAGAAATACATTCAAATAGGGATATTTCTTGGGTAGACTTATGATATGTAATTATAAGATTATTATCCAACCTATTAACTATGATTTAACGATTTCGTTACAACATACGATAGTTACTACTTTAACCACACGCTTCAATAACTAAGATATTTATAGCAGATTCAGATAGCTCTGTGGTGGTTTCTCCCTGCAGTCAATTTCCCTGAGCCAGCAGTGGTTAGGTTAGACTTGTTAAATCTAGTGGAAAATATCAAGCAATTGCCGTCCATATGCTAAACAAACTACAATTAAACCCAGCTAATTAGACATTTTCTAATACAAATGTGTAAATGTAAATTTAATAAGGGCATGGACAATTTTTATGAACTGATATTCAACCCAATACAACAACAATGACATAGTCCTTCAGCACCATTTGCTACATGGAGCTGGAACCTATCAGTCTCCAGAGTGTGAAATGGATAACAGCAATTGCTCGCTACCCTTTGGATAAGATAGTATATTGCAATACTTTTTGCCAGATGTAACAGATCTAGCTATCCAATCACTGGGTGGGTAGACAGGACAGGGTGAAATAAATCTCGACTGCACACAGGACCGACCTTGTCCCTTTGGATGTGAAGAAAATGCTCTACTGTCCGTCATCAGCTCAGTGAGGTAAAAAAAAAAGGCCAGCTCAGGAAAATAAACTTGAACTCTTGTTTATCTGATTGGTCGACAAGCCTCCAGTAGCTGTTGGGTTACAGGCGCGATGTTGATGCAAAAGTAAATGCTCAAACAGAGAGGACAGGGAATTCCCATGAATCATCAAGCTAGTGCTTTTTAGGCCCATTGTTGACAAAGACAGGTTCTATCAAAAACTTGTGCTATCGCAAATACTCCATGGTAAGTTCACTTTTACAATTCGCACTTCACTGTCTAAGGGAGAACAGAAGTAAACCTAGATAAAAAAGCCAAAGTTTAGACGGGAACAGAGGTTGAAAGACAGATTAGCACAAACTCAAGATAGAAGTCTAACAGAAATGTCGGAATAAAATAAAGTGTCCAAGCACTGGCAAAAGAAAACCAAAGAACAAAGCATAAAGACACTCATCATTCGCACAGACACTATGGCAAATAACCAAAAAGAATTATGAGAACGAACGGAAACCATTCGGAGAAATAGAGATCAAGATTATTTTCCTGAGCATTCGGAGATAAAGTCACTTCGAAAAAAAAAAAAAGATAGAAGAGTTAAACTTAAAAAAGAAAACGACAAAATCTTACCCTTATAACAGATTTTTCTTGATCCGTAAATTTCTTCTGTTTATGTTCTTGAGAATAGGTTTTCTCATCAGAGTGATGATTATGTACAAGATTACATTTCGCAATCAAAATGCACTGTTGAAAATCATCATACTTGAAACTGAACGAAGCTGAACTGTTTAATTTTTGAGATCTGAAAAAAAAAGTGAGACCAAACAATCAAATGCCTGACACTCTTTTTATCTGTCATAATCTTCTTTAAAATTTTTACCTCAATGACAATGTCAATGATAACCTGCTTATTTCGCCAAGAGAACAGTTTCACAGATTCAAATTAAAGAAATGATCAGTTATTATAATCACAATATAACCCCAAAGTCGATAAAGATTTAAAGATTGT
The DNA here is from genome assembly GCF_034508935.2 of Berghia stephanieae. NCBI lineage: Eukaryota > Metazoa > Mollusca > Gastropoda > Nudibranchia > Aeolidiidae > Berghia > Berghia stephanieae. Next base: position 14,850,965 of record NC_088366.1, on the reverse strand, counting down.
GGTCAAAATATGTGTGTTGATGATTTGGTAGTAAGTTATATTTATATGACCTTTAATTTCATGTGATGTCGATATAATATATCTATATATATAACATGACTACATGGCACAATGACTATCATTAAGAATCAAATGAAAACCAAACTGTAAGGGGTCTACAGGTGACATGTATTGTTTTGGGGACCATAAATTAGACCATAGGCATAGAGATTTTAAAAATGAGTAAGAGTAAGAATAGTCAGAAGGAATACGTGTAAGTGTAAGTATAATTGTCTCTTGAACTCTTATTTATCTGATTGGTCGACAAGCCCCAGTAGCTGATGGGTTACAGGCGGGATGTTGATGAAAAAGTAAATGCTCAAACAGAGAGGACAGGGAATTCCCATGAATTCATGAATCATCAAGCTAGTTACATTGTCTTTTAAGGCTTTTACAATTTACAGCGATCGTAACTGTAACACATTCATTCAGAACAAGTCTACAGTGATAGACAAATAGAGAAAGTGAAATTATAAACAGTATCAAACTAATTTCTTGGAAATAATAAGGAAAACCATGGCAAGTACAATTTGAAGGCTTTGATCTTTGGTCCTGCCGTTAAAAATCATATTGAAAGATTATAATGAAAACAAAAGATAATTTTTTAAAATATATAAAGCGAAATTTATAACTGACCTTGCTCACAAGTACAAAAGGAAAGGCAAATGTAGGAGAGAGAAAAACATTTATTTAAAATTCACAATACTATCCCTGCTGTCAAATAATAATATATTGTAGTAAAGCGCTTTGAGCATATTGAGTGGATATTGCGCAATATACATATATAAATGGTTCAGTTTGAATCAATGTCTATGTGACAAATAGATTTGACAAAAAAATACTTTATGATAGACGGCCGTCCTATCTGAAGGGCAGTAAATAATTGATATTGTTTGTTTAACAACCTGGAAAACTAGCTCCATTTGTGCCAAAAATTTGTTAAATAGATACTATGAAAATGACAGTTGTGAAACAAAATGTGAAAATGGGAGGATAAACAATACAATTAAGGCTGGGTAGCTGTGTCAACATAAGACAAACATCCCCCATCTTTTTGTGAGCATAGGCTGTCGAACTTAATTGTAAAGTTGATTCTTCCACATCTATATCATTTTGATCACCCAGCACTTCAGTCTCAATATCATCCTCCACAACACCCTCTTTCCTCAAGATGGATGTTATGGACAACAATGCAAGCAATAATGGCCTTACACAAGTGACTGTCAGTCCTAGCATCACAGTGCCTCAATCTCCTAAATTTGCCTTTTGAAAGACCAATACATCTTTCCACACAAGTCCGTTCAGGAGCACGAAATTTATTATACTTTTTTATGCTTCTAGTCAACTCACCATTTTCTTTATACTTGGTCAAAAGAAAAGAATCCAAGGGATAAGCGGAGTCCCCATGCAAATGGGGGTCAATTTCAGAGCCAAGTACAAAGGGCTGTTTCTGTATACCCTAGGATCATGAACAGAGCCAGGATAACCAGTAAATGTATTTAAAATGGTGAGATGGCTGTCACAAACCACCGGAAGGTGCATAGCTGCAAAACCCTTCCTGCATATGTATGCATCCCTTTGTTCTCCTGTTTTCACCAGCATAGGAATGTATGTGCCATCGATACATCCGATGACACCGGGGAAATAAAACGATTCGCCGATTTCACTATTTCAACTTCTGTGGTGAGGAACTTCACATATGTTTGCCTGAGTTCAAGTAGGGCGCTCGCAACATGCTGCACATTCCTGTACAGAGCACCCTTACTCACATCAAATCGGTCGGCCACACTCCGAAAGGTTTCTATGAAAAAACAAAAGGGCTGTTTCTGTATACCCTAGCATCATGAACAGAGCCAGGGTAACCAGTAACAACATCTAAAATGGTGAGACGGCTATCACAAACCACCCGAAGGTGCATAGCTGAGAAACCCTTCCTGCATATGTATGCATCCCTTTGTTCTCCTGTTTTCCCCAGCATAGGAATGTATGTGCCATCGATACATCCAATGGCACTAGGGAAAGCAAAACATTTCACCGATTTCACTACTTCAGCATCCGTGGTTGGAAACTTGACACACTTCTGCCTGAATTCAAGTAGGGCGCTTGCAACATGCTGCACATTCCTGTACAGAGCACCCTTACTCACATCAAAGCAGTCGGCCACACTCCGAAAGGTTTCTACTTTTTGTATACCCTAGCATCATGAACAGAGCCAGGGTAACCAGTGACAGCATCTAAAATGGTGAGACGGCTGTCACAAACCACCTGAAGGTGCATAGCTGAAAAACCTTCCTGCATATGTATGCATCCCTTTGTTCTCCTGTCTTCACCAGCATAGGAATGTGTGTGCCATCGATACATCTGATGGCGTCGGGAAAATAAAAACGATTCGCCGATTTCACTATTTCAGCTTCTGTCTTGGGAAACTTGACACACTTCTGCCTGAGTTCAAGTAGGGCGCTTGCAACATGCTGCACATTCCTGTACAGAGCACCCTTACTCTCATCAAAGCGGCCGGCCACACTCCGAAAGGTTTCTATGAAAAAACAAAAGGGCTGTTTCTGTATACCCTAGTATCATGAACAGAGCCAGGGTAACCAGTAACAGCATCTAAAATGGTGAGACGGCTATCACTATCACAAACCACCCGAAGGTGCATAGCTGAAAAACCCTTCCTGCATATGTATGCATCCCTTTGTTCTCCTGCCCAGCATAGGAATGTGTGTGCCATCGATACATCCAATGGCTTCAGGGAAAGCAAAACATTTCGCCGATTTCACTACTTCAGCATCCGTGGTTGGAAACTTGACACACTTCAGCCTGAGTTCAAGTAGGGCACTCGCAACATGCTGCACATTTCTGGACAGAGCACCCTTACTCACATTCATCAAAGCAGTTCAAGCAGGCCACACTCCGAAAGGTTTCTATGAAAAAACAAAAGGATAACAACTATTCATTGTTAGATAGATACATACATGGTCACGTAAGTAATATTGGCAATTCTGAGGATATTAGAAGAAAATTATTTTAAAGTGTCTCTGAAAGTTAAGAATTAGTATTCATATTCATGGACATAGAAATTTACATGGGAAAAAAAAAAGAAGGGATTTTTGATAACAATGTCTTATGTTGATGTCAGTTTTCTTATCTTCATTGCACTTTGCTCAACATTTCTTTCCTCCACATTTTCCCTCCCATAATGCTTTACCAATATATTAACGAGTCAGGTATGGAACAGTCCAATCTGAAAAAATGTAGAAACTCTTTGAATTAATTGAGATATCTACGTCTACATGAATGACAGCTCCACTGTCTGTCTGAAAAATCCAAAACACATGAGAACAAATTTAAAAAGTCCTTCTGAAGGACAGCTCAACCCACCAGCGTAGCTGTAAAAGTAGTAGTCTCAGTGGGAAACGATGAAATGTTACCTTGGAGATCCGGGTGTTTTGATGCAATATAAAAAAGGCATTGTCTCATCAGTTGACAGTTTACTAGGAAACTCTGGAAGTGAATCTAAAAGCAAAATATCATTGTCAGAGAATGGAAGGTCACATAAATTACAAGCATGCAGTGCTCCACTGTAATCAATATCTGTTGTCGTGCTTTCCAACATAAAATATCATTGTCAGAGAATGGAAGGTCACATAAATTACAAGCATGCAGTGCTCCACTGTAATCAATATCTGTTGTCGTGCTTTCCAACATGTGCTTGGCACGATCAATGCTATTGGCACGCTGGCACACTTATCGCTTGGTTGAGCACTCGCACATTGGCACACTCATTGTTATATAAAGCCTTACACAACATTTATTACATTATGTGGCGTGCAGCAGGACGTCACGCTCTAGGTACTGCAGTATTTGGCTCATATTCTTACCCTTTTATTTATAATTATCAGTGGAATAATAAACAATATTGGAATCAGTCAACCATGGCTTCTTACAGACGACCTTATACTCGGCAATTTAAAAAGCGGATGTTTGGCCGTAGGCGCAAACATTTGAAATTCAAACGCCGTATTCGTCACCGTTTCTGGCGCCGGCGTATTAGCGCCCAGAAACCAATTACAGTGGTTTGCCGTTATAACGATTGGTTTAAAATCGTTGATGATAACAAACCTTATGCTTACAAGAATGACTGTCATCTCAAAGATCTTTACACTGAGTGTAGTGCCATAATCAATTCCTATGGTAAAATATTTGACTGTTTCAGAATCAAGAAAGTTATTCGTAAATTTTATTTACGTGATTCTGAATTTTTTACCCAAAAGGATTACATGAAAGTTATCATGTGAACTGCTTATGACCCAGATGGTTTGTTAGGTAACTATAAGGAAGCTAATGATTTCCGTAAAGACATGAACTCACGATGGAGGATGATGCACCCTACAGGTGTTTACACCAGCACCTTGAAACCACGTTGGTGTATTGCTCTTACCAATGCTAATACCACCAAGCCCCAAGAGGAAGTAGTTGGAGGAGTTGATATTAAACTACCACATTCTGGATGTTCGATATTCCCCTATTGACCAACGCCGAAAAGCATGATTTCAGTGCTAGTAATTGTGTTCAATGTTTATTTGTCAGAGAAAAAAATACAGTTATTGCTGTGGAAAGTTCATAAATAATTCAATTTAGAGGACGCCGACAAGGTGCCTCATATGACTAAAGAAATAAAAGATCAGAAAAGTCCCATTCACCTTTTTGTTCTTCATTTAGGTACTGATCCAGAATGAGAGTGTCTTCCAGTGGTAGTCTTTGTCCATTTCTTTCATTTTCTGAAATGTATTGAATGTCCCATCTGTCAGCGCTTAATTTACTTTTATCTGGGTCAAAGTTCGAGAAGCATATGACACATGGCACTGGGAATATTTTCATTCCACTATCATACTTGGGCGAAAAAAATACTCCATTTTTAATGGATTCAATTACTTCGTAATTGATATGCTGTTCCTGCGACCTACTGTAGTCAAAAATGACCACTTTTTCGCCATTGTAAGCATGTTTTATATCTCCGCTTTTTCCGTTTTCGAACCGAATTGCACCTTTCAGTACCAGAAAACGGGAGACATATGTTTTTCCTGAATTACCTAAATAGTCCACAAACCAGTGTACCTTCCGGTTATCTGGTTTATCTCTAGCCAATCGAAAAACGATGTGTTGGAAAGGGTTCCATCCATTCGTCTGCATCTCATTACCAATTCGCTCACGGTTTTGATACTGTCGTGTATCTTGAGCCAATTGTTCGATACTTCTCTTATACAGAAGTGCGCTCTTGAGGTTTTCTTCCTCATTAATGAGCTCATGTAGGGGTATTCCGGCAGCTCTTTTTCTATAAATTTGAGCTGCAGCAGCCAAAAGTCTGCTTCCCCCACCATTTTCTGCACCAGTTGTGAGAGGGGACCCCACCTCACATATAACTTGCCCTTCTTTTGAGCAGTATTTCTGGTTATCTTTATCTGTTCCTCTAGCTTTCTCCAAGTGGACATTATTGCCCAAGATTTTCTGAAGTCCAGTGAAACGAATTTTTTTTTTAAGGTGGACATAACCCTGTAAATGAGCCGTCCCACTTGCTCCCACTTCTTTCCCAATAATGCCGTATGGGCCCCCGAAAAAAAAAAATGTGACTGCGATGGGAATCAACTTGAGTTGTCAGGTCTTCAGCCACGCTCTAACTGAACTACCCTAAACATGTCTACCGACCAATCTCCCTCACCAGCTGCCTATGCAAGCTGATGGAGAAAATGGTCAACAAGCGTCTGATGTTCTACTTGGAACACAACAACTCCCTCTCCGACCTCCAATGTGGCTTTCGAAAGAACAGATCAAATGTTGATCCCCTTGTTGACTAGAGAGCTTCATTGTGAGGGGGCCCTTTTCCAAAAGGGGAGCATTGGTAGCAAAACTTTCCCTTTTACCTTGAGAAGGCCTTTGAAAACTTGGAAATTTGGAATCCCCCAAAAATTTGAAAAAACTTGGTCTACGAGGAAATTCCCAAAGTTTGTCAGAGCATTTTTAAACAAAAAGATCCTTTAGGTCAAAACAGGATCCCCTTTTTGATCCAATTTTTATCAAAGGGAAGGGGGGAGTTCCCCAGGGAGCATTTGGGCCCCAAATTTTGTTTGAGATTTTAAAATAAACCTTTGTGAAACAATAGACAAAAGTTTGAATGTTCCCTTTTAAATTTTTTGACTTTCGTAGCATCGAAATAAAACCCATTGGGGCACCATTTAGAGACAGTTACAACTCCCAAATAAAAAAACTGTCGGGTGGGAAATTCTCAATGGTTTTTCTCCTTCTCCCCAAACAAAAACAGTATTTTCCCCTTCTGCCAAAACGCACCTGCATTAGACAGCCTGACCTTTATCTCAAAATTCCAGAATTGGGTAAAGGACGAAAACCCCATTCCCGGGGGAAAAAAGGGTTTAAATGACGTGATACTTCAAAGGGGAAACCCAGGGTAAATATCAAATTCCCACCCTGCCATGCTCATGGACAACTAAGCCAGTCTTTTGGCACAACATCCCTTCTGACCTTTCCATGTGCTTCGAACCCCAATTTAAACCCCGCAACGTGGAGAGTTCCGGGAGGGTCTTCCAAGGTGGTACGAACTCTTTCCCAGGGTTTAAAAAATTAAAATTTTTAAAAAATTTCCTAAAAGGACTCCAAAACTTGGGTACCGGGGAAAACCTTCCGTTTTCAGGAAATTACGTTTTTCGGAAAGGAGAAAACATCAGGAAGGATGGATTCCCAACCTAGATTCCCCATTTGGTTGGAGAAAAATAAAAATATTGGAAGAAAACAAAGGACTTCCAATTTTCTAAAATAATCAAACCCAATATTGGAAGATGGGAAACCAAGGAGGAAGTTTTCCAACTAAACAACGTCGGAGGCTGAAACCAAGTCCACTCTCCAAAACAGGCTGCCACAATTCCTGCCGAAACCCCCAAAACCTGCCAAAAACCAAAACCAGAAAAAAGAAACCCCATTTTACTTGAAATAAACAAATTTCCCTTAAGATTGCCCTCCCGTGCATGAAGCAAGGTGAAAAAGTTTTAAATGGGGGTTCACAAGAATCTTTCCCAAAGAATACAAACGTTTAAAACTAGATTTTCCACATTGAATTGGCCTGAAAAACCAAAATTTTGGGGGCATTGGACCTTCAACTACGACCCCCCTTTCATGGCCTTTCCCAAGGGGAGAAAAGGGTAACAGGTCTTCATTTGGAAAAAAACTCTCTCCGAATTGTCTGGCAAACGTAAACGAACCCGCACAAACTTCATTTACCCCAAAGGAACTGGAAAAAAATTTCAGACCAAAAAGCCCCTTGGGCCAATAAAAAAGAATCCCCAGATCGCCAATCTTGGTTAGAAACCTCCAGGCAACCATTTTATAAACCCAAACAATTTGGTCAAAAGGAATCCAAATCCTTTATAAAAAGGGAGCCACAAAGCAATTTTACATAAATTAAAATACTCATAGTGATGCAAGGAGCAGAAGTGATTTTTAATTGTTATACTTCGGAAGGCACAAGAAATTCGTGAAATGGACTTAATCCAACTGAACCGAGGGGCAAATTTCCTTGGTTCTTCCCCAATCAAAAAAATAGGGGATTGTCAAGCCCGTTTAGGGCCTAATTTTTTTAAATTTCCAGATTAGTAGGGAAGGTGTAATTATTTTATTTGAAAAAAAGAATTTTTCCTCGGTACAAAGATTTTGGGATCCGGGAAAAAAGAATGACATAAAAGAGCTGTGGCATGGAAGGGTTACAAAACCCAAGAAAACCAACCATTATCAAAATTAAAAACTTTGGAGGGGGGAACGTCGGCAAAACAACAAAAACTTTAAATACCTCGGCCCCAACCCACTCGGGGCTCCCGGGAAAGGGGGTTTAAAAACTCCCGGTGGAACCTTTGCCCCATACCATTCTCCTAAGGGAGAAAAAACCCTCTCCAGATGTACAAAGGACATTGGGCACTTTAGAATACAACATGTAAAACGGATAGGCCAAAAAAATAACCAAGACAAGCCCCATCGGGCCGATAAAAAAGCATCGGCAGGAATGTTAATTGGAAAAAGTCGGAAAGAAATTTTCTATTTAACAAACTTTAATTTGGATAAAAATTTTTAACAAAACAGCCCACTTTTTACAACAGCCTAAAAAAAGATTATAAAAAACAAAACCGGCCTTTAATTTAGATAAAGGGGGCCCGTGTTAACACACAAAAAACAAAAAAAAACCTGGAAAAATCCACAACCCCTATAACAAAAAAATGCCCGTTCTAAGAATCAATAAAAATAAACCCTTAATCTTCTACTTTTGGGAGTTAAAGGGGACCCAAATTTAGGGCCACCCAAATCAAGACGGAATGGTGAAATAAATTTTTTAAGGAAAGAGTTTTTTTGGGTTCCGTTGGTGGGAATCAAAAAAAAAATATCGTTTGCAGCGCGTACAAGGGACTAAATATTCCCACCGATTAAAAATAAATAAAAAAACATGTGAAGGGAAAAATTGGGGGAAAAAAAGTATCTTTTAAAACAAATTAAATGGGTTCGGGAGAAACTGGGACTAAAAAGAGGCGGTAAAAATTAAACTGAGGCATAAAACCACCCCTTTTCCCTTAAGGGAAAAAAACATTGAAGAAGGGAACTGGAGGGGTCAAAACTTTTAATTAAACAAATTAAAAGTAGGCCCCAAAAACCAAAAAAGAAGCCGGGTTAAATCTCGATCCGTGAATATTTATCCCGATTTCGAAAAAAGGTAAAACCCCAAATTAAATTACAAAACATTAACATTTTATAAATGAATTAACAAAAAGGTACACTTTAATGTTCCCGGGCGATAAAGTTGTTAGGCGAACGCTTAAATTTAAATAGGGAAAAGCGGTTAAACCCTAAAAAAAAAAAAAAAATTTTTTCAACAGAAGAAAAAGTTTTAAAAAACCTTTTATCAGCTTTCCCCCGGGCGCATTGATTGAAATAGGAACAGAAACTTTTCCAAATACCGAAAGCCCTTTTTTTAAAAAAAAAACAAAAACCCCATAAGGGAAAATTATCTTGGACGGGGGCACCTCGGGTTTTCTACCCAACACCCTCTTGCCACGTTTCTCAAACTGTACCTACATTTAGTCCGACTCCCCGAAGTGAAATCTATTGGCCTCCCTCCTTTATAAAAAAGGAAGCCCCGATTTAAACCCAATCAGTTCCCCCCAAAATTTTCTTTGTACGGGTTGGGGAATTTTAACAGGGTCACTTTTGAACGAAGGGAAGCTATGAAAATTAAAAAATAACAAAACTCCATCCCCCTTTTTTTTTTTAAAATCTTTTTTTTTTTTTTCAAGGCCTAGGAAGAAGAATGAGGAAGGCGGTTGATTCCCAACCCAAGGGGGGGACTGACTGACGGGCCCAAATTAGGGTTGAAAAAAAAGAATCTTCCAAAAATTATAAAAATAAAAGCCAACCCAAAAGGGTTTAAAAAGAATTTAACGCGAAGATCGATGATTACAAATAAACCCCATCCGGGTCTGGTAATAAGAAAGAAACAAAACGGGCCGAGTCCCACCATCCAGCCCAAACAATGGCGCCTAAACAAAACGCAGGAAAAACCCACTTTAATTAAAAAACTGAGGTCAACAAAATTAACCCTTGGAATTGGTCCTTCCGGAAAATTGGGAGGGGGGGGTTTGAAACCCATTTACGTTGTTTGGGGGGCCCCTTTTAAAGTTCAAAACAGAGATTGGACTGTTACCAGGAGGTTGGCCCCCGGGGTTTCAACCGGCGGGAACATCCCCGGGACGCAAAAACCAGCCCAAAACCCTACCGGCTTTGAAACAAAGGGAAATCAAAAGGTCCTGATTTGGGGGCCAACAACCCCTGATTTTCTCCATACGGCCATCAAAAACAGCCCCTTTAAGTAATCCGTTGGGAAAAGCCTCTGAGGTTTGCAAAGTGGGACCCGTTGTCTAAGGAAAGAAAAGCCGAAATTCACGTTGCCCAAAAAAGGCAGAAAAAGCAATTTGGGGAAAACCACAACCCGGACGTGGTAGGAAAAGAGGAGCCCACTCCGGGCCCCCACCCCAGTTTTAAGTTGGGTTTCTTATACCAAGTTTTCTTCGGCAACCCCCAAAACTCTCAAACCAAAACTTAATAAAAAAGGTGTAAAAATCGGTTTGCTTTGGGGGCAAGAGGGAAATTGAAACCCCCCAAATCCACCCCCCCCTTTTCTTTTTCCAAAACCAATTTCCCCAATTTTCAATTTCCCCCCCAAAATCCCCGTTCCCGGGTCCTCACTAAAAAAATTCCCCCAAAAAAAACCCCACTCAAAAGAGCCCCCCCTGGGGAACCAAAAAAACCCCCGAGGTAAAGAAAAGGTCTAAGAACCCAACCAAAACCCATTAAAAAATGCTTAACGATTTTCGGGCCCTCCTTCCCCAATTTTTCCCCTCCAAGAAAATAAAATTTTTGGAGGAATGCCCCCCAAAAAAAGGAACAGGCGGGATAATTCCAAACACCCATAAATAAATGACAAATGGCCCTCCTTCCACCCCTAATGTAATTTCTTCCACAAAATTAACCCAGGACGAAAGAAAGAAACGGGAAACTTTGTTTCCCTTAATGGCTTCTTAGTTTCAATTCCCGAAAAGGAAACAGGGATAAAAAACCAAATCACGGGGCTTTTCGTGAGGTGCGCACTCAACCCGTTGGGGCCCAATGACCCTCCTAGGGGGGTACTGGGGATTTTTTAAACAACCCCCCTCCTTTTTGGGACCTTCTAAGCCCGGGGGAAGCCAACCAGAGGAAAAAAGGGAGGTCCCAAATATTGGTAACTTGGCAAAGGATTGGAGGAAATAAAATATCCATTTCCGTCCCCATAAATTTCATTTAATAAATTGTCAGTCTCTCTGAATCGAGAGCCCGTTAACATTGGTCTCCGAAACCCGCTGGGGGGGCCCCCAAACCCAAACCCCTTGATTTTTTTCCTTTAAAACCCAAGGATGCAGGACAGACGGGGACAGCTAGGAAATTCAAAATTTTACAATTCTGACCCAAAACCCCAAAACCGGTTGGAAAAAAACTTTAAAATTCAGGCCAAGAAAAACCCTAACCCACCGAAGAAAAAGAAAATTCACCCATTTGGAAATTTAGCAAAGGGAATGCACCAAAAACCGGATCTCCAAAATTGCTAAATTAAACTAACCCCCAAAAGGGTTTAAATGAAGGAAAAACAAAGGGCGGGTTCACAAACACTGAACCGGAAAACCGGGCTAAATGAACAAAATCCCATTCGAAGAGGGGGAAACTTTTTGTAACCATCCAAAATCGCACCTACAAACGGGACCCCAAAACTATTCAAAAGGGGAAATAAACAAACTTCCTTTGAGGAGGGGGTGGCCCTGGATTTGTCAGCTCGGGGGTTAAAACCCCGGGAAAAACAAAATCCACAAAATAGGTGTCTTTTTAAAACCCAACCCCCGTAGGAAAAAGATTTTACCTGTTGGATTGGCCACCGTTCCAATCCCAAAATAAAGACCATCGACGCATAAAAAAAATTTCCCCAAAGCTATGCCCCTGAGGGAAAAAGAAACCCAAATTTTTGGAAAAACCCAAAATCCCTTTTCCTCAATGCTGAAGCTGAAAAAAAAAAAAAAAAAAAAAAAAAAAGCAATCTGCATAAGAGCCTTCGGGGCTTGAGGTAGTTTGGGCAATTCTTGCCCCTGGAGGTGCCTTTCCAAATTCGGAATCTCAAGTTGCAAACTTGGTCTACGAGGAAACTTCCAATGTTTGTCAGAGCATTTTTAAACAACAGATCTTTCAGGTCAAAGCAGGACCACTTTTCTGATCCTTTGATCAGGAAGAGGGAGTTCCACGGGTAGCATTCTGTCTCCATTCTGTTTGAGATTAAATAAACTCAATAGTGAATGCAATGAGACAAATGTTGATGTTCCTTATATGTTGATGATTTCTTGTATGCTATCGAAGTAAATCGAGTATGGACACCATTGAGAGACAGTTACAACTCCAACAAACAAACTGCGGAGTGGGCAATCTCATGGTTTTCCCTTCTCCCAATCAAAAAACTTAGCTGTCCACTTCTGCCGAAAACCCCATGCATTAGACAGCCTGACCTTTATCTCAACAATTCCAGAATTGAGGTAAAGGACGAAGCCCGATTCCTGGGTTTGATCTTTGATAGGAAACTAAATTTCCTCGCCCATATCAAAGATCTCAGACTGCGATGCATGAAAGCCTCAAAGCCCCAAAAAATCTAAGAACCCAGAGGGACCTAAAAATCCCAAGGGTTCAAAAAAACTCAGCCCTAAAAAAACCGAGAGGCCCTCCACAGGGCCTCTTCTCCTATGGAAGTCTCTCCTCCTAGGAGAATAAAAGTAAAAGGGTTGAAGGCAGGCATACTGCCTACCTCCCACAAAAATTTAGGATACCTAGTCAGACAAGATTAATTTCCTGGAACATCAGAGGGATCAGATCAATAGAACAGAATTGGACCTCTCCTCCAGAGGAATCCTGATGTAGTCTGTCTGCAGGAAACAAAATTACCAGCAGACGACTACACAGTAAAAGGATATACGGCCAATCATCTGATTCACTCTGATGGCCAGATAGCGTGTGGGGGAGTTTCGATTCTCACGAAGAAGAGCACCCCCCACCGCTTGATACCAATGAAAACAAATCTACAGGCAATAGCAGTGAGAGTGACATTGCACAGACCAATCACCATCTGCTCTGTGTACATCCCACCAGATCATCGCCTCCAGTCTGCCGAGCTAGAGGGAGTTCTAAACCAACTCCCCCTCCCTATGTGATAATGGGAGATTTCAATGCTCACAGTCCTCTCTGGGGAAACACAGACACAAACCAGAGGGGAAAGGCAGTGGAGGCTTTCATAATGAAAATGGATGTATACTTGGCAAACGGTCTCGAGGCAACACGGGTAAATATTCACAATCTTACCACGTCTGCCATCGATCTCACTTTCTGTGATCCTACATTAGCTCCAGATCTCTCCTGGACTGTGATCGATGACGATCACGGTTCTGACCATTTTTCCAGTCTGCCTCGACATCACCCGACTTCAAGGGCCCCACAGCCCAAACGTTGGAGTGTACGGCGAGCAGATTGGGAAACTTTCTCACAGGAGTGTCACAGACTCCTTACGACAGAGGTGGAGCTATGACAAATTCAAAAATATTTTAACAAATATCTGCAGCTCGACAATACCAAACAACCTCTGGTAGACCGAGAAAACACAATCCTGGTTTTCAGAGGAATGTCGAGCGGCCCTACGGGAGAAGAAAAAAGCATACAGGAAAGCGATGAGATTCCCATCCCTGAGAATTTCGCAACATTTAGGAAACTACGAGCAAAGTGTAGGAAGATCTTCGAGAAAACAAACGGAGATCCTTCCAAAACTTTGTCTCAAAAATAAATAGCCAGACACCCTGAATAGGGTGTGGAAGATGTTACGGAAACTGAAGGGATCCGATAGTGATTCACTAAATCACTTGACACGTCCCGATGGATCCGTGGCTGAAACAGAACAAGAAATTGCCAACACTCTGGCCGAGAGGCTGGCGCACAGCTCCTCGTCTGCACACACACACCACAATTTCTGCGCCATAAACAAAACGCAGAAAAACACACCATAAACTTTACATCTACAAACACTGAGACTACAACAAACCATTTACACTTGAGGAGTTGGGTGCTGCTCCGTGACACAAATGTCACAGCACGGGTCCTGACAACATCAGTTATGAAATACTCGACATCTTCCACAAGATAGTCTGGTTGTCCTTTTGAATATCTATAACAAGATATGGACAACACAGACTTTTCCACTAGTTGGAATCTGGCCACCGTGATTCCAATCCCAAAACTGGGAAAGCCATTCGGACGCTTCAAACTACCGACCAATCTCCTCACCAGCTGCCTATGCAAGCTGATGGAGAAAATGGTCAACAAGCGTCTGATGTTCTATTGGAACACAACAACTCCCTCTCCGACCTCCAATGTGGCTTTCGAAAGAAACAGATCAACTGTTGATCACCTTGTTCGACTAGGAGCTTCATTCGTGAGGCCTTTGCCAAAGGTGAGCACTTGGTAGCAATCTTCTTTGACCTTGAGAAGGCCTTTGACACAACTTGGAAATTCGGAATCCTCAAAGATCTGCACAAACTTGGTCTACGAGGAAACCTTCCAATGTTTGTCAGAGCATTTTTAAACAACAGATCCTTTCAGGTCAAAGCAGGATCCACCTTTTCTGATCCATTTGATCAGGAAGAGGGAGTTCCACAGGGTAGCATTCTGTCTCCCATTCTGTTTGAGATTAAAATAAACTCAATAGTGAATGCAATGAGACAGAATGTTGACTGTTCCTTATATGTTGATGACTTTCTTGTATGCTATCGAAGTAAATCGAGTATGGACACCATTGAGAGACAGTTACAACTCCAACTAAACAAACTGTCGGAGTGGGCAAATCTCAATGGTTTCTCTTCTCCCCATCAAAAACAGTAGCTGTCCACTTCTGCCGAAAACGCACCTGCATTAGACAGCCTGACCTTTATCTCAACAATTCCAGAATTGAGGTAAAGGACGAAGCCCGATTCCTGGGTTTGATCTTTGATAGGAAACTAAATTTCCTCGCCCATATCAAAGATCTCAGACTGCGATGCATGAAAGCAATGAGAATAATGAGAGTTCTGTCGAGCATGGAATGGGGTTCGGACACAAACACTCTTCTAAAGATATACCGAAACCCTTATTCGATCAAAACTGGACTACGCATCTTTTGTATACGGCTCTGCAAAACCATCCTACTTAGGCATGCTGGACCCAATTCATCATCAGGGACTGCGCTTGGCACTCGGGGCTTTCCGCACTTCTCCAGTGGCAAGCCTTTATGCTGAGGCAGATGAGCCACCTCTCCATCTCAGGAGGAAAAAACTGGCTCTCCAGTATGTTACTAAGGTCACATCGCTGCACGACAACCCAGACACAAACATGTACACTACACGAATAGGACACTAGAAGAAAAATTTCGCAAGCACCCAAAAATGACACCACCATTAGGTTGCAGAATAAAAAAAGACATCGCAGACATGAACATCAGTCTAGATAGGATACATCCATACGTCCAGGCAAAGACACCACATGGTCATACATAGACAAACATAAATTTGGACCTAACAAAACTGGAAAAATCACAAACAGACCCACATATTTACAAACAGACACTAAAAGCAATATTACAAACATACAAAAACCATACTCACATATTTACGGATGGTTCAAAGAGCGCAGATGCAGTAGGATGTGCCTATCACTCATCGGAAGGCACAGGATCACTTCGCCTGGATAGAAATGTTTCGATCTTTACAGCTGAATCGAGAGCAATCCTAAATGCTCTCCGTTTGGCTGAGAGATCGAATAAAATAAATTCTTGATCTTGTCTGACTCGCTGTCCGTACTTAAGGGGATCTCAAATTTTTATTGCACCGATCCAAGACTCATAAGTATCTTGGAAGGTGCAAATAAATTATTTATTGAAGAAAAAGAAAGTTTGTTTTCTTGGGTACCTAGTCATGTGGGTATCCAGGGGAACGAAGAAGCGGATCGACTGGCAAAAGAGGCGGTGAGCCAAGAATTAAAAGAGGGCAGTAAAATCCCACACGCGGATTTAAAGATCAATATAAAAAAACATGTCCGAAAGGAATGGGAACGATCCTGGAGTCGAGATGTACATAACAAATTAAAACAAATTAAAAGTAACCTCGGCCCCAGACCCAACTCGGGGCTAAAAAGAAGAGACGAGGGTAAAAATAACTCGACTCCGGATCGGACATATTGCCTCACTCACCGTTTCCTTCTGGAGAGGGATGAAAAACCCTCTGCAGAACATGTAACTGTGACCTGACAGTTCAACACATTTTAATTGAATGTACAGAATTAGAACAGATAGGTCACAACATTATGATAACAGAGACTTGAAGTCTCTGTTCCAGTCGGTCGATCCGCTTACAATTTTAAAGTATCTGCAGGAATGTGAACTCCTGCAGAAATTGTAAATAGATATTTTTATTTAACAAACATGTAACTATTATAAATTTTATAAAGATTTTATTACAACAGTCACTCGTTTTGATCAGCTATGGCCCCTCAGGGCCGATAAAAGATTGATAAAAGACAGAAACGGGCGCTTAAATGACCTAAATAGTGTCGAAAGCGCCGTTTTTTAAACACCTAAAAACAAAAACAAAAAAACAAAACTGGAAAAATCACAAACAGACCCACATATTTACAACAGAACTATAAAAGCAATATTACAAACATACAAAAACCATACTCACATATTTACGGATGGTTCAAAGAGCGCAGATGCAGTAGGATGTGCCTATCACTCATCGGAAGGCACAGGATCACTTCGCCTGGATAGAAATGTTTCGATTTTACAGCGGAATCGAGAGCAATTCTAAATGCTCTCGTTTGGCTGAGAGATCGAATAAAAATAAATTCTTGATCTTGTCTGACTCGCTGTCCGTACTTAAGGGGATCTCAATTTTTATTGCACCGATCCAAGACTCATAAGTATCTTGGAAGGTGCAAATAAATTATTTATTAAGAAAAAGAAGTTTGTTTTCTCTGGGTACTAGTCATGTGGGTATCCAGGGGAACGAAAGAAGCGGATCGACTGGCAAAAGAGGCGGTGAGCCAAGAATTACAAGAGGGCAGTAAAATCCACACGCGGATTTAAAGATCAATATAAAAAAACATGTCCGAAAGGAATGGGAACGATCCTGGAGTCGAGATGTACATAACAAATTAAAACAAATTAAAAGTGACCTCGGCCCCAGACCCAACTCGAGGCTAAAAAGAAGAGACGAGGTAAAAATAACTCGACTCCGGATCGGACATACTGCCCTCACTCACCGTTTCCTTCTGGAGAGGGATGAAAAACCCCTCTGCAGAAGATGTAACTGTGACCTGACAGTTCAACACATTTTAATTGAATGTACAGAATTAGAACAGATAAGGTCACAACATTATGATAACAGAGACTTGAAGTCTCTGTTCCAGTCGGTCGATCCGTTACAATTTTAAAGTATCTGCAGGAATGTGAACTCCTGCAGAAATTGTAAATAGATATTTTTACTTAACAAACATGTAACTATTATGATTTTATAAAGATTTTATTACAACAGTACACGTTTTGATCAGCTGTGGCCCCTCGGGGCCGATAAAAGATTGATGAAAGACAGAAACAGGCGCTTAAATGACCTAAATAGTGTCGAAAGCGCCGTTAAATACCTAAAAACAAAAACAAAAACATCATAATGAAAATGGATGTATACTTGGCAAACGGTCTCGAGGCAACACGGGTAAATATTCACAATCTTACCACGTCTGCCATCGATCTCACTTTCTGTGATCCTACATTAGCTCCAGATCTCTCCTGGACTGTGATCGATGACGATCCGGTTCTGACCATTTTCCAGTCTGCCTCGACATCACCCGACTTCAAGGGTCCCACAGCCCAAACGTTGGAGTGTACGGCGAGCAGTTGGGAAACTTTCTCACAGGAGTGTCACAGACTCCTTACGACAGAGGTGGACCAGCTATGACAAATTCAAAAATATTTTAACAAATATCTGCAGCTCGACAATACCAACAACCTCTGGTAGACCGAGAAAAACACAATCCCTGGTTTTCAGAGGAATGTCGAGCGGCCCTACGGGAGAAGAAAAAAGCATACAGGAAAGCGATGAGATTCCCAATCCCTGAGAATTTCGCAACATTTAGGAAACTACGAGCAAAGTGTAGGAAGATCTTCCGAGAAAACAAACGGAGATCCTTCCAAAACTTTGTCTCAAAAATAAATAGCCAGACACCCCTGAATAGGGTGTGGAAGATGTTACGGAAACTGAAGGGATCGATAGTGATTCACATAATCACTTGACACGTCCCGATGGATCCGTGGCTGAAACGAACAAGAAATTGCCAACACTCTGGCCGAGAGGCTGGCGCACAGCTCCTCGTCTGCACACCACACACCACAATTTCTGCGCCATAAACAAAACGCAGAAAACACACCAATAAACTTTACATCTACAAACACTGAAGACTACAACAAACCATTTACACTTGAGGAGTTGGGTGCCTGCCTCCGTGACACAAATGTCACAGCACCGGGTCCTGACAACATCAGTTATGAAATACTCCGACATCTTCCACAAGATAGTCTGGTTGTCCTTTGAATATCTATAACAAGATATGGACAACACAGACTTTTCCACCTAGTTGGAATCTGGCCACCGTGATTCCAATCCCAAAACCTGGGAAAGACCATTTCGGACGCTTCAAACTACCGACCAATCTCCTCACCAGCTGCCTATGCAAGCTGATGGAGAAAATGGTCAACAAGCGTCTGATGTTCTACTTGGAACACAACAACTCCCTCTCCGACCTCCAATGCGGCTTTCGAAAGAACAGATCAACTGTTGATCACCTTGTTCGACTAGAGAGCTTCATTCGTGAGGCCTTTGCCAAAGTGTGGTCTCCGGGGTCCCTCAACTGAGAGGGAAAAGAATTGAGCCACCGTAAACTCATGCGTGTCGTAAAAGGCGACTAAAAGAGCCATTCTGGTTTGGTGGTAACCAACGAAAAACCACACGACTGGTGAGAGAAAAATGGAGAGACACAGTGGCTCCACAGACCCCCACACCCCAGCCCTTTTTATGAGAATGGCTTCATTCACCCATTTTGCTATTTTTCTTGTCTGGCAATCATCCCCAACTTTTTCTCCCCCCAAATCCAAGAACGTAGTATATAAAAGATGTTTTGAGGAATGACGGTTTCAGTTTAAAGAGAGCAAGGGAAGGCGATGGCATAGCACAAATCCCACCCCCTTTTACCATATTTGAGCTATGATTTCCATTCCATACCCCATTTCCCCAATGATTCCAAATTTCCCTTCCTTATCAAAATTGAGTTGTCCCCGTGTGGTCTCCGGGGTCCCTCAACTGAGAGGGAAAAGAATTGAGCCACCGTAAGCTCATGCGTGTCGTAGAAGGCGACTAAAAGAGCCATTCTGGTTTGGTGGTAACCAACGAAAAACCACCCGATGGTGAAAGAGAGATGGTGGCTCCACAGACCCCATACCCAGCCCTTTTTATGAGAATGGCTTCATTCACCCATTCTGCTATTTTTCTTGTCTTGGCAATCATCCCCAAACTTTTTCTCCCCCAATCCCAAGAACGTAGTATATAAAAGATGTTTTGAGGAATGACGGTTTCAGTTTAAAGAGAGCAAGGGAAGGCGATGGCATAGCACAAATCCCACCCCTTTTACCATATTTGAGCTATGATTTCCATTCCATACCCATTTCCCAATGATTCCAAATTTCCCTTCCTTATCAAAATTGAGTTGCCAGGACAGAGAGAGAGAGAGACGAGGAAAACAAGCATTCTTAACTGTCTTCTATCCCCAGTATCTCTATACCTGTACCGTTGAAATAGGTTCAACGAGGAGATATTCCTATCCAAATCCTGCACAGCAGGCACCTTTCTGCTGAGGGTGCGCAGTTCCGAGAGGACCCCGATAAGGAGGAGCTATTGATCCTGGAGGCTGAGGGGGGTTCACCTTGCGAGGTGTTTCTACCCAACACTCCTCTTTGGCTTGACGCTTCTCTAAAGACGGGTGGGTAGCCTACCTTGTAGATGGCCCGAGCTACCCAACGCAGAGATGCCAAATCTATTTTTTGGCACTCCCCTCCATTTAGGCAAAGAGATTGGAAGGACTAGATTTAAAACCATATCTAGTTCCTGTCCCCATGAAATTTCTTTTTAATCATGGTTTGTCATCTCTGAATCAGCAGTCAGTCTTTGTGCAACGCAAAGATTAGGGTCAATCCGAGAGAAAGGCCTGGAGGCGGGACGTCCCCCAACTCCACCCTCGAGTCCTTTTTTTTTTTTTCCCCAAGGACCATGGAAGGACAAGAGGAGGCCAGACTTGAGGAGTATAGCTTCGGTGAGTGCCTTACCCCCAAGTGTGGGACTGAGCCGTGCTAGTGGGCACAATATAGCGGGTTGAATAAAAACTTATAAATATCATGGCAAAAATAGCAAAAACTCTCCCTTAAAGCCCCACCCCAGACAGGAAAGAAAAGAAAGATTACAGCCCGATGACTCTTGATGACTTACCAGGAATGGCAACCCAAAATTCTCGCCGTTCCTGGTAATTCAACCGAATGAGGATAATATTAAACTTAACACTTTGAGTATCTTCACCATCAGCAAGGCACTCAAAGCAAATGGCGCGGTACACCAAAGGCAGTGAACAGGAAAAACTCTGGCACTTTATGATACAAGTGCAGGGTCGACAAGAGAGTGAGAACCTCTTGAAATGTACCAGATTCTCTGACATCCCAGTCACCGTTGAGGCTCACAGGAGCCTCAATAGGTCAAAAGGTGTCATAAGAGCAGAGATCTGGTAGGCTGTTCGGAGCAGGAGATGGTTGAGGAACTGGAGGGTGTTGTCGAAGCTCGGCGGGTTAGCATCCGCCGCGGCGACAGCACAATCCAGACCAACACCTGGATCCTGACTTTTGACAGCCCGAGACCCCCGTCGAGAATAAGAATTGAATACCTCGACTTGGAGGTTCGGCCTTACGTCCCGAACCCCATGAGATGTTTTAACTGCCACCGGTACGGCCATACTAAAACAAACTGCCGCCGTAAAGCTACATGCCCCGCTGCGGCAAAGAAGACCACAATGAGGAAAACTGCAAAGTGGACCCTTGTTGTCTGAACTGCCAAGGCAAGCATGCAGCACATTCGAAAGATTGTCCTAAGTGGCAAGAAGAAAAGGCAATCTTGACATACAGAGCCACTTACGGCGGTACGTTTGCTCAGGCAAAAGCAGTGATCTGCCCCCTCGGCAGGTCGCTGCTTCTGCCAAGAGTTATGCAGAAGTTGCCAGGGCTGCTGGTAATAACCAAAACAGCCATGGCAAAATCGCACAGACTAGAAAAGACAGTCCTCAAAAGAAAAAGCCATCAAGACCTAAAAACAAGGTCGCAAATGTGTCAAAAAATCTTTTTGACACATTGGAGGTTCAAGATGTGGAACCTGCAGCCCCCTCCACATCCACCTCCAAGGCGACTCCACCCCCCTCCTTCCCCAAACAAAAAAATTCTCCCCCTCATGGGCGTGGATGTTGGACCACCCCCATCTCCATTCCCGTGAGCCCTCTCTATCCCCCCAAAAACAAAACTCCACCCCTTCCCAGAATATGGAGCCACCAACACCAGTCGGGGATCCACAAATCCCCCTGAGGGGCCTCAAAGCCCCAAAAAATCTAAGAACCCAGAGGGACCTAAAAATCCCAAGGGTTCAAAAAAACTCAGCCTAAAAAAACCGAGAGGCCCTCCACAGGGCCTCCTTCTCCTATGGAAGTCTCTCCTCCTAGGAGAATAAAAGTAAAAGGGTTGAAGGCAGGCATACTGCCTAACCTCCCACAAAAAATTAGGATACCTGGTCAGACAAGATTAATTTCCTGGAACATCAGAGGGATCAGATCAAATAGAACAGAATTGGACCTCCTCCTCCAGAGGAATCCTGATGTAGTCTGTCTGCAGGAAACAAAATTACCAGCAGACGACTACACAGTAAAAGGATATACGGCCAATCATCTGATTCACTCTGATGGCCAGATAGCGTGTGGGGGAGTTTCAATTCTCACGAAGAAGAGCACCCCCACCGCTTGATACCTATGAAAACAAATCTACAGGCAATAGCAGTGAGAGTGACATTGCACAGACCAATCACCATCTGCTCTGTGTACACCCCACCAGATCATCGCCTCCAGTCTGCCGAGCTAGAGGGAGTTCTAAACCAACTCCCCCCTCCCTATGTGATAATGGGAGATTTCAATGCTCACAGTCCTCTCTGGGGAAACACAGAACAAACCAGAGGGGAAAGGCAGTGGAGGCTTTCATAATGAAAATGGATGTATACTTGGCAAACGGTCTCGAGGCAAACGGGTAAATATTCACAATCTTACCACGTCTGCCATCGATCTCACTTTCTGTGATCCTACATTAGCTCCAGATCTCTCCTGGACTGTGATCGATGACGATCACGGTTCTGACCATTTTCCAGTCTGCCTCGACATCACCCCGACTTCAAGGGCCCACAGCCCAAACGTTGGAGTGTACGGCGAGCAGATTGGGAAACTTTCTCACAGGAGTGTCACAGACTCCTTACGACAGAGGTGGACAGCTATGACAAATTCAAAAATATTTTAACAAATATCTGCAGCTTGACAATACCAACAACCTCTGGTAGACCGAGAAAACACAATCCTGGTTTTCAGAGGAATGTCGAGCGGCCCTACGGGAGAAGAAAAAAGCATACAGGAAAGCGATGAGATTCCCAATCCCTGAGAATTTCGCAACATTTAGGAAACTACGAGCAAAGTGTAGGAAGATCTTCCGAGAAAACAAACGGAGATCCTTCCAAAACTTTGTCTCAAAAATAAATAGCCAGACACCCTGAATAGGGTGTGGAAGATGTTACGGAAACTGAAGGGATCCGATAGTGATTCACTAAATCACTTGACACGTCCCGATGGATCCGTGGCTGAAACAGAACAAGACATTGCCAACACTCTGGCCGAGAGGCTGGCGCACAACTCCTCGTCTGCACACCACACACCACAATTTCTGCGCCATAAACAAAACGCAGAAAACACACCAATAAACTTTACATCTACAAACACTGAAGACTACAACAAACCATTTACACTTGAGGAGTTGGGTGCCTGCCTCCGTGACACAAATGTCACAGCACCGGGTCCTGACAACATCAGTTATGAAATACTCCGACATCTTCCACAAGATAGTCTGGTTGTCCTTTTGAATATCTATAACAAGATATGGACAACACAGACTTTCCCACCTAGTTGGAATCTGGCCACCGTGATTCCAATCCCAAAACCTGGGAAAGACCATTCGGACGCTTCAAACTACCGACCAATCTCCCTCACCAGCTGCCTATGCAAGCTGATGGAGAAAATGGTCAACAAGCGTCTGATGTTCTACTTGGAACACAACAACTCCTCTCCGACCTCCAATGTGGCTTTCGAAAGAACAGATCAACTGTTGATCACCTTGTTCGACTAGAGAGCTTCATTCGTGAGGCCTTTGCCAAAGGTGAGCACTTGGTAGCAATCTTCTTTGACCTTGAGAAGGCCTTTGACACAACTTGGAAATACGGAATCCTCAAAGATCTGCACAATCTTGGTCTACGAGGAAACCTTCCAATGTTTGTCAGAGCATTTTTAAACAACAGATCCTTTCAGGTCAAAGCAGGATCCACCTTTTCTGATCCATTTGATCAGGAAGAGGGAGTTCCACAGGGTAGCATTCTGTCTCCATTCTGTTTGAGATTAAAATAAACTCAATAGTGAATGCAATGAGACAGAATGTTGACTGTTCCTTATATGTTGATGACTTTCTTGTATGCTATCGAAGTAAATCGAGTATGGACACCATTGAGAGACAGTTACAACTCCAACTAAACAAACTGTCGGAGTGGGCAAATCTCAATGGTTTCTCCTTCTCCCCATCAAAAACAGTAGCTGTCCACTTCTGCCGAAAACGCACCTGCATTAGACAGCCTGACCTTTATCTCAACAATTCCAGAATTGAGGTAAAGGACGAAGCCCGATTCCTGGGTTTGATCTTTGATAGGAAACTAAATTTCCTCGCCCATATCAAAGATCTCAGACTGCGATGCATGAAAGCAATGAGAATAATGAGAGTTCTGTCGAGCATGGAATGGGGTTCGGACACAAACACTCTTCTAAAGATATACCGAACCTTATTCGATCAAAACTGGACTACGCATCTTTTGTATACGGCTCTGCAAAACCATCCTACTTAGGCATGCTGGACCCAATTCATCATCAGGGACTGCGCTTGGCACTCGGGGCTTTCCGCACTTCTCCAGTGGCAAGCCTTTATGCTGAGGCAGATGAGCCACCTCTCCATCTCAGGAGGAAAAAAACTGGCTCTCCAGTATGTTACTAAGGTCACATCGCTGCACGACAACCCAGCACACAAACATGTACACTACACGGATAGGACACTAGAAGAAAAATTTCGCAAGCACCCAAAAATGACACCACCATTAGGTTGCAGAATAAAAAAAGACATCGCAGACATGAACATCAGTCTAGATAGGATACATCCATACGTCCAGGCAAAGACACCACCATGGTCCATATATAGACCAAACATAAATTTGGACCTAACAAAACTGGAAAAATCACAAACAGACCCACATATTTACAAACAGACACTAAAAGCAATATTACAAACATACAAAAACCATACTCACATATTTACGGATGGTTCAAAGAGCGCAGATGCAGTAGGATGTGCCTATCACTCATCGGAAGGCACAGGATCACTTCGCCTGGATAGAAATGTTTCGATCTTTACAGCTGAATCGAGAGCAATCCTAAATGCTCTCCGTTTGGCTGAGAGATCGAATAAAAATAAATTCTTGATCTTGTCTGACTCGCTGTCCGTACTTAAGGGGATCTCAAATTTTTATTGCACCGATCCAAGACTCATAAGTATCTTGGAAGGTGCAAATAAATTATTTATTAAGAAAAGAAAGTTTGTTTTCTCTGGGTACCTAGTCATGTGGGTATCCAGGGGAACGAAGAAGCGGATCGACTGGCAAAAGAGGCGGTGAGCCAAGAATTACAAGAGGGCAGTAAAATCCCACACGCGGATTTAAAAATCAATATAAAAAAACATGTCCGAAAGGAATGGGAACGATCCTGGAGTCGAGATGTACATAACAAATTAAAACAAATTAAAAGTGACCTCGGCCCCAGACCCAACTCGGGGCTAAAAAGAAGAGACGAGGTAAAAATAACTCGACTCCGGATCGGACATACTGACCTCACTCACCGTTTCCTTCTGGAGAGGGATGAAAAACCCCTCTGCAGAACATGTAACTGTGACCTGACAGTTCAACACATTTTAATTGAATGTACAGAATTAGAACAGATAAGGTCACAACATTATGATAACAGAGACTTGAAGTCTCTGTTCCAGTCGGTCGATCGCTTACAATTTTAAAGTATCTGCAGAATGTGAACTCCTGCAGAAATTGTAAATAGATATTTTTACTTAACAAACATGTAACTATTATGATTTTATAAAGATTTTATTACAACAGTACACGTTTTGATCAGCTGTTGCCCCTCGGGGCCGATAAAAGATTGATGAAAGACAGAAACGGGCGCTTAAATGACCTAAATAGTGTCGAAAGCGCCGTTAAACACCTAAAAACAAACAAACAAACAAAATTGAGTTGCCAGGACAGAGAGAGAGAAAGAACGGAGGAAAACAAGCCTTCTTAACTGTCTTCTATCCCCCAGTATCTCTATACCCTGTACCGTTGAAATAGGTTCAACGAGGAGATATTCTTTTCCAAATCCTGCACAGCAGGCACCTTTCTGCTGAGGGTGCGCAGTTCCGAGAGGACCCCGATAAGGAGGAGCTATTGATCCTGGAGGCTGAGGGGGGTTCACCTTGCGAGGTGTTTCTACCCCAACACTCCTCTTTGGCTTGACGCTTCTCTAAAGACGGGTGGGTAGCCTACCTTGTAGATGGCCCGAGCTACCCAACGCAGAGATGCCAAATCTATTTTTTGGCACTCCCCTCCATTTAGGCAAAGAGATTGGAAGGACTAGATTTAAAACCATATCTAGTTCCTGTCCCCCATGAAATTTCTTTTTAATCATGGTTTGTCATCTCTGAATCAGCAGTCAGTCTTTGTGCAACGCAAAGATTAGGGTCAATCCGAGAGAAAGGCCTGGAGGCGGGACGTCCCCCAACTCCACCCTCGAGTCCTTTTTTTTTTTTTTTTTTCTTTTTTTTTTTTTTTTTTTTCCCAAGGACCATGGAAGGACAGAGGAGGCCAGACTTGAGGAGTATAGCTTCGGTGAGTGCCTTACCCCCCAAGTGTGGGACTGAGCCGTGCTAGTGGGCACAATATAGCCGGGTTGAATAAAAATTTATATATATCATGGCCAAAAATATGAAAACTCTCCCCTTAAAGCCCCACCCCAGACAGGTAAAAAACGAAAGATAACTGCCCCGATGACTCTTGATGACTTACCAGGAATGGCAACCCCAAAATTCTCGCCGTTCCTGGTAATTCAACCGAATGAGGAAAACATAAAACTGAACACTTTGAGTATCTTCACCATCAGCAAGGCACTCAAAGCAAATGGCGCCGGTACACCAAAGGCAGTGAACAGGAACAACTCTGGCACTTTAATGATACAAGTGCAGGGTCGACAAGAGAGTGAGAACCTCTTGAAATGTACCAGATTCTCTGACATCCCAGTCACCGTTGAGGCTCACAGGAGCCTCAATAGGTCAAAAGGTGTCATAAGAAGCAGAGATCTGGTAGGCTGTTCGGAGCAGGAGATGGTTGAGGAACTGGAGGGTGTTGTCGAAGCTCGGCGGGTTAGCATCCGCCGCGGCGACAGCACAATCCAGACCAACACCTGGATCCTGACTTTTGACAGCCCGAGACCCCCGTCGAGAATAAGAATTGAATACCTCGACTTGGAGGTTCGGCCTTACGTCCCGAACCCATGAGATGTTTTAACTGCCACCGGTACGGCCATACGAAAACAAACTGCCGCCGTAAAGCTACATGCCCCCGCTGCGGCAAAGAAGACCACAATGAGGAAAACTGCAAAGTGGACCCTTGTTGTCTGAACTGCCAAGGCAAGCATGCAGCACATTCGAAAGATTGTCCTAAGTGGCAAGAAGAAAAGGCAATCTTGACATACAGAGCCACTTACGGCGGTACGTTTGCTCAGGCAAAAGCAGTGATCTGCCCCCTCGGCAGGTCGCTGCTTCTGCCAAGAGTTATGCAGAAGTTGCCAGGGCTGCTGGTAATAACCAAAACAGCCATGGCAAAATCGCACAGACTAGAAAAGACAGTCCTCAAAAGAAAAAGCCATCAAGACCTAAAAACAAGGTCGCAAATGTGTCAAAAAATCTTTTTGACACATTGGAGGTTCAAGATGTGGAACCTGCAGCCCCCTCCACATCCACCTCCAAGGCGACCTCCACCCCCCTCCTTCCCCAAACAAAAAAATTCTCCCCCTCATGGGCGTGGATGTTGGACCCACCCCCCATCTCCATTCCCGTGAGCCCTCTCTATCCCCCAAAAACAAAACTCCACCCCTTCCCAGAATATGGAGCCACCAACACCAGTCGGGGGATCCCAAATCCCCTGAGGGGCCTCAAAGCCCCAAAAAGTCTAAGAACCCAGAGGGACCTAAAAATCCCAAGGGTTCAAAAAAACTCAGCCCTAAAAAAAACGAGAGGCCCTCCACAGGGCCTCCTTCTCCTATGGAAGTCTCTCCTCCTAGGAGAATAAAAGTAAAAGGGTTGAAGGCAGGCATACTGCCTAACCTCCCACAAAAAATTAGGATACCTAGTCAGACAAGATTAATTTCCTGGAACATCAGAGGGATCAGATCAAATAGAACAGAATTGGACCTCCTCCTCCAGAGGAATCCTGATGTAGTCTGTCTGCAGGAAACAAAATTACCAGCAGACGACTACACAGTAAAAGGATATACGGCCAATCATCTGATTCACTCTGATGGCCAGATAGCGTGTGGGGGAGTTTCAATTCTCACGAAGAAGAGCACCCCCACCGCTTGATACCAATGAAAACAAATCTACAGGCAATAGCAGTGAGAGTGACATTGCACAGACCAATCACCATCTGCTCTGTGTACATCCACCAGATCATCACCTCCAGTCTGCCGAGCTAGAGGGAGTTCTAAACCAACTCCCCCTCCCTATGTGATAATGGGAGATTTCAATGCTCACAGTCCTCTCTGGGGAAACACAGACACAAACCAGAGGGGAAAGGCAGTGGAGGCTTTCATAATGAAAATGGATGTTACTTGGCAAACGGTCTCGAGGCAACACGGGTAAATATTCACAATCTTACCACGTCTGCCATCGATCTCACTTTCAGTGATCCTACATTAGCTCCAGAGCTCTCCTGGACTGTGATCGATGACGATCACGGTTCTGACCATTTTCCGGTCTGCCTCGACATCACCCTGACTTCAAGGGCCCCACAGCCCAAACGTTGGAGTGTTCGGCGAGCAGATTGGGAAACTTTCTCACAGGAGTGTCACAGACTCCTTACGACAGAGGTGGACAGCTATGACAAATTCAAAAATATTTTAACAAATATCTGCAGCTCGACAATACCAACAACCTCTGGTAGACCGAGAAAACACAATCCCTGGTTTACAGAGGAATGTCGAGCGGCCCTACGGGAGAAGAAAAAAGCATACAGGAAAGCGATGAGATTCCCAATCCCTGAGAATTTCACAACATTTAGGAAATTACGAGCAAAGTGTAGGAAGATCTTCCGAGAAAACAAACGGAGATCCTTCCAAAACTTTGTCTCCAAAATAAATAGCCAGACACCCCTAAATAGGGTGTGGAAGATGTTACGGAAACTGAAGGGATCTGATAGTGATTCACTAAATCACTTGACACGTCCCGATGGATCCGTGGCTGAAACAGAACAAGAAATTGCCAACACTCTGGCCGAGAGGCTGGCGCACAACTCCTCGTCTGCACACCACACACCACAATTTCTGCACCATAAACAAAACGCAGAAAACACACCAATAAACTTTACATCTACAAACACTGAAGACTACAACAAACCATTTACACTTGAGGAGTTGGGTGCCTGCCTCCGTGACACAAATGTCACAGCACCGGGTCCTGACAACATCAGTTATGAAATACTCCGACATCTTCCACAAGATAGTCTGGTTGTCCTTTTGAATATCTATAACAAGATATGGACAACACAGACTTTTCCACCTAGTTGGAATCTGGCCACCGTGATTCCAATCCCAAAACCTGGGAAAGACCATTCGGACGCTTCAAACTACCGACCAATCTCCCTCACCAGCTGCCTATGCAAGCTGATGGAGAAAATGGTCAACAAGCGTCTGATGTTCTACTTGGAACACAACAACTCCCTCTCCGACCTCCAATGCGGCTTTCGAAAGAACAGATCAACTGTTGATCACCTTGTTCGACTAGAGAGCTTCATTCGTGAGGCCTTTGCCAAAGGTGAGCACTTGGTAGCAATCTTCTTTGACCTTGAGAAGGCCTTTGACACAACTTGGAAATTCGGAATCCTCAAAGATCTGCACAATCTTGGTCTACGAGGAAACCTTCCAATGTTTGTCAGAGCATTTTTAAACAACAGATCCTTTCAGGTCAAAGCAGGATCCACCTTTTCTGATCCATTTGATCAGGAAGAGGGAGTTCCACAGGGTAGCATTCTGTCTCCCATTCTGTTTGAGATTAAAATAAACTCAATAGTGAATGCAATGAGACAGAATGTTGACTGTTCCTTATATGTTGATGATTTTCTTGTATGCTATCGAAGTAAATCGAGTATGGACACCATTGAGAGACAGTTACAACTCCAACTAAACAAACTGTCGGAGTGGGCAAATCTCAATGGTTTCTCCTTCTCCCCATCAAAAACAGTAGCTGTCCACTTCTGCCGAAAACGCACCTGCATTAGACAGCCTGACCTTTATCTCAACAATTCCAGAATTGAGGTAAAGGACGAAGCCCGATTCCTGGGTTTGATCTTTGATAGGAAACTAAATTTCCTCGCCCATATCAAAGATCTCAGACTGCGATGCATGAAAGCAATGAGAATAATGAGAGTTCTGTCGAGCATGGAATGGGGTTCGGACACAAACACTCTTCTAAAGATATACCGAACCCTTATTCGATCAAAACTGGACTACGCATCTTTTGTATACGGCTCTGCAAAACCATCCTACTTAGGCATGCTGGACCCAATTCATCATCAGGGACTGCGCTTGGCACTCGGGGCTTTCCGCACTTCTCCAGTGGCAAGCCTTTATGCTGAGGCAGATGAACCACCTCTCCATCTCAGGAGGAAAAAACTGGCTCTCCAGTATGTTACTAAGGTCACATCGCTGCACGGCAACCCAGCACACAAACATGTACACTACACGGATAGGACACTAGAAGAAAAATTTCGTAAGCACCCAAAAATGACACCACCATTAGGTTGCAGAATAAAAAAAGACATCGCAGACATGAACATCAGTCTAGATAGGATACATCCATACGTCCAGGCAAAGACACCACCATGGTCCATACATAGACCAAACATAAATTTGGACCTAACAAAACTGGAAAAATCACAAACAGACCCACATATTTACAAACAGACACTAAAAGCAATATTACAAACATACAAAAACCATACTCACATATTTACGGATGGTTCAAAGAGCGCAGATGCAGTAGGATGTGCCTATCACTCATCGGAAGGCACAGGATCACTTCGCCTGGATAGAAATGTTTCGATCTTTACAGCGGAATCGAGAGCAATCCTAAATGCTCTCCGTTTGGCTGAGAGATCGAATAAAAATAAATTCTTGATCTTGTCTGACTCGCTGTCCGTACTTAAGGGGATCTCAAATTTTTATTGCACCGATCCAAGACTCATAAGTATCTTGGAAGGTGCAAATAAATTATTTATTAAGAAAAAGAAAGTTTGTTTTCTCTGGATACCTAGTCATGTGGGTATCCAGGGGAACGAAGAAGCGGATCGACTGGCAAAAGAGGCGGTGAGCCAAGAATTACAAGAGGGCAGTAAAATCCCACACGCGGATTTAAAGATCAATATAAAAAAAACATGTCCGAAAGGAATGGGAACGATCCTGGAGTCGAGATGTACATAACAAATTAAAACAAATTAAAAGTGACCTCGGCCCCAGACCCAACTCGGGGCTAAAAAGAAGAGACGAGGTAAAAATAACTCGACTCCGGATCGGACATACTGCCCTCACTCACCGTTTCCTTCTGGAGAGGGATGAAAAACCCCACTGCAGAACATGTAACTGTGACCTGACAGTTCAACACATTTTAATTGAATGTACAGAATTAGAACAGATAAGGTCACAACATTATGATAACAGAGACTTGAAGTCTCTGTTCCAGTCGGTCGATCCGCTTACAATTTTAAAGTATCTGCAGGAATGTGAACTCCTGCAGAAATTGTAAATAGATATTTTTATTTAACAAACATGTAACTATTATGATTTTATAAAGATTTTATTACAACAGTACACGTTTTGATCAGCTATGGCCCCTCAGGGCCGATAAAAGATTGATAAAAGACAGAAACGGGCGCTTAAATGACCTAAATAGTGTCGAAAGCGCCGTTAAACACCTAAAAACAAACAAGTCTCTGTTCCAGTCGGTCGATCCGCTTACAATTTTAAAGTATCTGCAGGAATGTGAACTCCTGCAGAAATTGTAAATAGATATTTTTACTTAACAAACATGTAACTATTATGATTTTATAAAGATTTTATTACAACAGTACACGTTTTGATCAGCTGTGGCCCCTCGGGGCCGATAAAAGATTGATGAAAGACAGAAACGGGCGCTTAAATGACCTAAATAGTGTCGAAATCGCCGTTAAACACCTAAAAACAAACAACAAACAAAGGTGAGCACTTGGTAGCAATCTTCTTTGACCTTGAGAAGGCCTTTGACACAACTTGGAAATTCGGAATCCTCAAAGATCTGCACAATCTTGGTCTACGAGGAAACCTTCCAATGTTTGTCAGAGCATTTTTAAACAACAGATCCTTTCAGGTCAAAGCAGGATCCACCTTTTCTGATCCATTTGATCAGGAAGAGGGAGTTCCACAGGGTAGCATTCTGTCTCCCATTCTGTTTGAGATTAAAATAAACTCAATAGTGAATGCAATGAGACAGAATGTTGACTGTTCCTTATATGTTGATGACTTTCTTGTATGCTATCGAAGTAAATCGAGTATGGACACCATTGAGAGACAGTTACAACTCCAACTAAACAAACTGTCGGAGTGGGCAAATCTCAATGGTTTCTCCTTCTCCCCATCAAAAACAGTAGCTGTCCACTTCTGCCGAAAACGCACCTGCATTAGACAGCCTGACCTTTATCTCAACAATTCCAGAATTGAGGTAAAGGACGAAGCCCGATTCCTGGGTTTGATCTTTGATAGGAAACTAAATTTCCTCGCCCATATCAAAGATCTCAGACTGCGATGCATGAAAGCAATGAGAATAATGAGAGTTCTGTCGAGCATGGAATGGGGTTCGGACACAAACACTCTTCTAAAGATATACCGAACCCTTATTCGATCAAAAACTGGACTACGCATCTTTTGTATACGGCTCTGCAAAACCATCCTACTTAGGCATGCTGGACCCAATTCATCATCAGGGACTGCGCTTGGCACTCGGGGCTTTCCGCACTTCTCCAGTGGCAAGCCTTTATGCTGAGGCAGATGAGCCACCTCTCCATCTCAGGAGGAAAAAAACTGGCTCTCCAGTATGTTACTAAGGTCACATCGCTGCACGACAACCCAGCACACAAACATGTACACTACACGAATAGGACACTAGAAGAAAAATTTCGCAAGCACCAAAAATGACACCACCATTAGGTTGCAGAATAAAAAAAGACATCGCAGACATGAACATCAGTCTAGATAGGATACATCCATACGTCCAGGCAAAGACACCACCATGGTCCATACATAGACCAAACATAAATTTGGACCTAACAAAACTGGAAAAATCACAAACAGACCACATATTTACAAACAGACACTAAAAGCAATATTACAAACATACAAAAACCATACTCACATATTTACGGATGGTTCAAAGAGCGCAGATGCAGTAGGATGTGCCTATCACTCATCGGAAGGCACAGGATCACTTCGCCTGGATAGAAATGTTTCGATCTTTACAGCTGAATCGAGAGCAATCCTAAATGCTCTCCGTTTGGCTGAGAGATCGAATAAAAATAAATTCTTGATCTTGTCTGACTCGCTGTCCGTACTTAAGGGGATCTCAAATTTTTATTGCACCGATCCAAGACTCATAAGTATCTTGGAAGGTGCAAATAAATTATTTATTAAGAAAAAGAAAGTTTGTTTTCTCTGGGTACCTAGTCATGTGGGTATCCAGGGGAACGAAGAAGCGGATCGACTGGCAAAAGAGGCGGTGAGCCAAGAATTACAAGAGGGCAGTAAAATCCCACACGCGGATTTAAAGATCAATATAAAAAAACATGTCCGAAAGGAATGGGAACGATCCTGGAGTCGAGATGTACATAACAAATTAAAACAAATTAAAAGTGACCTCGGCCCCAGACCCAACTCGGGGCTAAAAAGAAGAGACGAGGTAAAAATAACTCGACTCCGGATCGGACATACTGCCCTCACTCACCGTTTCCTTCTGGAGAGGGATGAAAAACCCCTCTGCAGAACATGTAACTGTGACCTGACAGTTCAACACATTTTAATTGAATGTACAGAATTAGAACAGATAAGGTCACAACATTATGATAACAGAGACTTGAAGTCTCTGTTCCAGTCGGTCGATCCGCTTACAATTTTAAAGTATCTGCAGGAATGTGAACTCCTGCAGAAATTGTAAATAGATATTTTTACTTAACAAACATGTAACTATTATGATTTTATAAAGATTTTATTACAACAGTACACGTTTTGGTCAGCTGTGGCCCCTCGGGGCCGATAAAAGATTGATGAAAGACAGAAACGGGCGCTTAAATGACCTAAATAGTGTCGAAAGCGCCGTTAAACACCTAAAAAACAAACAAACAAACAGTAGGATGTGCCTATCACTCATCGGAAGGCACAGGATCACTTCGCCTGGATAGAAATGTTTCGATCTTTACAGCGGAATCGAGAGCAATCCTAAATGCTCTCCGTTTGGCTGAGAGATCGAATAAAAATAAATTCTTGATCTTGTCTGACTCGCTGTCCGTACTTAAGGGGATCTCAAATTTTTATTGCACCGATCCAAGACTCATAAGTATCTTGGAAGGTGCAAATAAATTATTTATTAAGAAAAAGAAAGTTAGTTTTCTCTGGGTACCTAGTCATGTGGGTATCCAGGGGAACGAAGAAGCGGATCGACTGGCAAAAGAGGCGGTGAGCCAAGAATTACAAGAGGGCAGTAAAATCCCACACGCGGATTTAAAGATCAATATAAAAAAACATGTCCGAAAGGAATGGGAACGATCCTGGAGTCGAGATGTACATAACAAATTAAAACAAATTAAAAGTGACCTCGGCCCCAGACCCAACTCGGGGCTAAAAAGAAGAGACGAGGTAAAAATAACTCGACTCCGGATCGGACATACTGCCCTCACTCACCGTTTCCTTCTGGAGAGGGATGAAAAACCCCTCTGCAGAAGATGTAACTGTGACTGACAGTTCAACACATTTTAATTGAATGTACAGAATTAGAACAGATAAGGTCACAACATTATGATAACAGAGACTTGAAGTCTCTGTTCCAGTCGGTCGATCCGCTTACAATTTTAAAGTATCTGCAGGAATGTGAACTCCTGCAGAAATTGTAAATAGATATTTTTACTTAACAAACATGTAACTATTATGATTTTATAAAGATTTTATTACAACAGTACACGTTTTGATCAGCTGTGGCCCCTCGGGGCCGATAAAAGATTGATGAAAGACAGAAACGGGCGCTTAAATGACCTAAATAGTGTCGAAAGCGCCGTTAAACACCTAAAAACAAACAAACAAACCTCTGTTCAATAGCCACCATCACATGACTTTCACGAAAAATAGTCCATTTTGATGATGTCATCATATTGGGGGGGGGGGGGGGGTCAAGTCAATGATGACAATTGATGACATGGGGGGGAGGGGAGTCTAAAAATGCCAATTTTTTGTTGACATAATATGTGAACGCTCCCTTATCAGCAACTCCAGAGAGGAAAAGGGTAGCCAAGTTTAAGAATTTGGACAAAAGTACCCAGACCCAGTGATGGCTGAGAAGCTATTTTCTCAAAATAATGGAACAAGACATGTTTTTATAGCTAAAACCAAGGTTTATTTATCATTCTATGCAGTAAGAACTGCACTTTGATTATTTTTTACATAAACAATCGAGCACATAAAAAGACAATATACACACACGCATATAGCCAAAGATTTCTTTCTCGCAATTGCTTTCTTTTTGAACTACTCAAAATTTGAAAGGCTTAATCGCTTGGGTGTGTTGGAGAACTATTCTCTTGCTCAAGGACATTTTTCAAGGACTCTATCATTATATTGAGTGGGGCAAATTTCAAATTTTTAATCTGCTTGAAAGTCTTACAATATCTGATTTCATTTTTGACAACTTCAGTTATGAAGGTTTTCGATTTATTCTCTGACTTTAGCCTAACTCTCAAATTGTCAACATCCTCAGCATTGGTGCATGGCCCACCATGATTTCGAACATTTACAGACACCTCTGCATTTTTTGAAATTGCTTTCATTTGCTTTTGTATCTGATGTTGTTGGTTCTCAATGAATTTCTGTCTGATTTCATTTTTGACTTCTTTCTCAACCTCAATTGCTTCTCTTTTAAGTTTTGGTGCCTGTTTTCTGGCAATTCTGAACATTTTACTTTTCTTCTTTAATGAGAAATAATCATGATGGAGACTTATCTGAGGACAAGAGAAAATTTGCCAAATCAACAAAGCACTTGCAGGTCCAGAAGAGAGCCTTGGCTGTATCTACTGTAAGAGAATGCATGCGAGGATTAGAAAGTGGAATAAGATGTAATGCCATATCTGCCCATGAGTTCAGACTATCCAGCTGGCGATGCTCCTCGTCCCTGATTACTGCCATGTCAGGATCTCTAAGTCGAATCTGTCGAAGAGGATTTTTTGTATTAGAAACTTTCCATAAACATATCACATTATCAATGAGTATAGCTTTATCTTTCCATGACTGTGTCGAAGCTGATGAAGACTTCACGGCTTCACTTGTTTTTTATGAGAAGACATAAAGAACAAGAGAAACTTTCTGCTTTTTGATATTATAAGGCCTAAGACAAACATTTAATTTAGACATGCACAATGAAAATTCAGATGTTTTATGATTATATAGTACAATCAAATCTGACCATTTAGCCATCTTCTTGTCTGTGGGATCAGGACTATCTAAAGGTGAAAAAGCAATGGATTAGTTGTAACTGGGGATTTAGCAATCCAAGGCTTTTGCTCATCATCCGTGTCAATTTTCTGAAGAAAAAAAAAGACTGATTTACTCTATTATTATCACATGCAATGGCAACCTTTCCTCCACATTCCTCCAGAGTTGTAATGACTTCAGCAACATGTTGAAATTGAAATTCAAAAGTTAATGAATGGCAAGGAAATATTTTGAACCAAAAAAACATTTCACCATAATACCAAGCATTGTTGTGGCTGCTCTGTCAGGATGATCATGAGCATAACCAGACTTCACCACCAGAATACGACAAAGAGGCTTTGATGTGAATCTCGTCCATGATCAATATACATCCCCGGCTGCACTCACCGAGGCTCCTGAAAATAGAAGTAAATAAAGCTGCACGACTCATATTTTTGCTGACAGCGGTTATTTTCTGTAAACTAGAAATGGATGGGAATTGTTAATCTTGACTAAAGAGAACGAGACGATGAATACCAAGTAAAAGCAGTAAAAAGGTCCTCTGTGGAACATGAACATTACGCTGTAGAAATTTCACCAGTGGAACATCTTCATCATATGGAATGACATAGTTAATCAATGCATCAAGCCCACTCCAACACTTCACTTGCTTGTCACTAGAAATAAAGTTTGGATAATTCTTTATTTCTCTGACACCTTTGTAACATTCAAATGATAAAGCCAGATAACCTGAGGAAGATAAAATATTAAAAAACATAGAAAAATCACAAATCAGACCATCTTTGTGTATACTACAGAAAGTGTTGAGCCCTCTTTCCTTCTCAAATTTGTACACATGGCAAATAACATTAGCTTCTTCACAAATATTGTTACATGTTCTGGCACAAGGCAAATGATCAAAACTGTAATTAAACAGACATTTTGCAATAGTAGAAAAACAACGCTTAACATTGTCAGCAGACACCCCTCCCTTGACATCAAATCAATAACTACAGACCGCATGGCAGATGAAGAAGCATTTTTACAAGGCTCTTTAACAGAAACAACATCAACATCTTGAAACGAACATTTACAACTCTCAAAATCATCTTTTTTCTTATTTATTTTCTCAAGTAATTTTATAGTACACATTAATTGCTTATTGATAGAGGACAAATTATTCAATCCATCTTTAACATTATCAATTTCTTTGGTTTTTGAAGATTCAACTAGCGGGTGGTTGGATGGGAGCATCACCCTTGAATCGTATACCTATGATGTTCGCATGGGTGTACGATCCGATAGTGATGTCGTTTCTTCTTCTCTTTACTAGCCTATCCTGCTTCTTTGGTTTGTGATTGTATTTTTGACAGGGGATATTTTTTTTTCTGTAAATCTTCTGCCTGTTTGTTCTTGGTTATTTATAATTTAGCTTATGATATCTTTAGGTTATGATTTTGATTTACATTTGTACTATTTTTGTTAGTGTTAGATTGCTTGTTTTTTTGTTTCAGCGGTCTCTCATATAACCTCAATTGTGTTGGAAGAGACCTAAAGCAACAAACAAAGATTCAACTTCTCTTGCTTTACACTTAATTTCCAAACATTTATCATTTATTCTTTTTCTATCTTCCTCAGCTTTATCACTTTTGATTTTTAATTCTTGAAATTTGACATTCAAAGTACGCTCATCATGCAAATCAGTAATTACAGACTTCAATGTTATAACTTCTTTCTGTGGGGCATCAATCTTTGCTTTTAAATTACTGGTATTACAAGTACAAGAATTGGAGAGTTTTACGAGAGAGGGTTCTGTCTGTTGTACTGGGAACAAAAGTGATAGTAAATTCTTCACATAAAAATGAGGTAAAGGCATCAGCATTATGATTTTGTTTCTTTGCTTAGCTTTATACAATTTCAATACGGAGGAAAAATGTTTTTCAATATCCTTTTAAGAAAATTTTTTATGCGATATAATATCTACCCAAGACCAAAAAAGTTGCATAGAATATTTCATCGAATTGACGTGTTGGTGTAGATCAACTTTACATTTGTTGTTGATTCCCAATCGAGTCAAATCGTCAGATACCGTTTATTTTAAAAATGGTTGAGATGTAAATAAATTACAAGGTGAATTTACTGTGAAATCAATTAAAAACACTCACAATGCAGGTTATGCGGCAGTTTGCTTTACCTAGTCATATTATATTGAGTGATAAAAATTGTAAAGCTCCCAGCCACATAAGTATTATCTATTGTTATAAAAGCTTGCTGCTTCTGTTTTATAATTTTAATATCCATTTTTTAATTATACTTTGATTTTTTTATCCGTTTCGAATCCAACTTGCGAAATCCTGAAATGGAAATCCTGCCGCATTTCAATCTTCTATCGAACGGCCTGTGTCGGCCGGTTAAAAAAGAATCCAGTTTAAATATCAACTGGCCCGTTTGGTATTCGTTTCTATTTTCGTCCTTAAAAGGCGGTTGACCGCTGGGTACGACATGATAATTGAACGGTATACAATAATCCTCCATGTCGTGCACGAGCAGGTAGGTGTTGAACACACAAGGCACCGCGACAGACCCTAGAACCGATTGGTATTGTCGTCCGAAGACCTCCTCCACTGCCCTAGCAACCCTTCCATACACGTCCTTGAAGCGGTTCGCGTCGATCAGCATATCGTCGACCTCGCCTTCAATTTTAATAGTAAATTCTTTGGTTATCGCCCTTGCGATACAATAGATCGTTCTGATACCTGTACCACACGTGTCTCTCCAGACCCTTCTGGGCAATCTCAAACCCCTTTACTAAAAGAAGTTCGGTGGCCGGTCTGGTGGGTGTCAACGCGTATCTTCGACGCATGTCTGATATTATATCATGTTTCTCCTGGGGCAGTTGAAGTAGCAAATGATAAGTGGGTATATTGAACGCGCAGCACACAGAATGTACGTCAGAATAAACCGTGTTGTTGTTTTTACACGACGCGTATCTTCGACGCATGTCTGATATTATATCATGTTTCTCCTGGGGCAGTTGAAGTAGCAAATGATAAGTGGGTATATTGAACGCGCAGCACACAGAATGTACGTCAGAATAAACCGTGTTGTTGTTTTTACACGACGGCGAGTTATTGCGAATCATCTTCACGACGGCCTTGAGAAGCTGGTATGAGTTGTGTTCCAAGGCATTCCTGCGGTTAGCCGGGTTGAATGACATCATGCTCATGCTCCTGCATTTTAAGACAATTGTTGTTGTAGATATGCTTCATTGTGGATTGAGTCAGAGAAGCCACTCTTCATTTAAAAGACAGAAGAAAGTCCGGGATCCACCTTTTCTGATCCGTTTGATCAGGAAGAGTGAGTTCCACAGGGTAGCATTCTGTCTCCCATTCTGTTTCGAGATTAAAATAAACTCAATAGTGAATGCA
The DNA here is from genome assembly GCF_034508935.2 of Berghia stephanieae. NCBI lineage: Eukaryota > Metazoa > Mollusca > Gastropoda > Nudibranchia > Aeolidiidae > Berghia > Berghia stephanieae. The sequence continues at coordinate 14,811,318 of NC_088366.1, read as the reverse complement.
ATGAGACAGAATGTTGACTGTTCCTGGACTGCATCTTTCGTATACGGCTCTGCAAAACCATCCTACTTAAGCATGCTGGACTCAATTCATCATCAGGGACTGCGCTTGGCACTCGGGGCTTTCCGCACTTCTCCAGTGGCAAGCCTTTATGCTGAGGCAGATGAGCCACCTCTCCATCTCAGGCGGAAAAAACTGGCTCTCCAGTATGTGACTAAGGTCACATCGCTGCACGACAACCCAGCACACAAACATGTACACTGCTCGGATAGGACACTCAAAGAAAAATTTCGCAAGCACCCAAAAATGACACCACCATTAGGTTACAGAATTAAAAAAGACATCGCAGACATGAACATCAGTCTAGATAGGATACATCCATACGTCCAGGCAAAGACACCACCATGGTCCATACATAGACCAAACATAAATTTATATCTAACAAAACTTGAAAAATCACAAACAGACCCACATATTTACAAACAGACACTAAAAGCAATATTACAAACATACACAAATTATAGTCAATCTTCACGGATGGATCAAATAGCACAGATGCAGTAGGATGTGTCTATCACTCATCGGAAGGCACCCGATCACTTCGCCTGGTTAAAAATGTTTGTCTTTACAGCGGAATCGAGAGCAATCCTAAATGCTGTCCGTTTGGCTGAGAGGTCGATTAAAAACAAATTCTTGATCTTGTCTGACTCGCTGTCCATACTTAAGGGGATCTCAAATTTTTATTGCACCGATCCAAGAATCACAAGTATCTTGGAAGGGGCAAATAAATTATTTATATAAAAAAAGAAAGTTTGTTTTCTCTGGGTACCTAGTCATGTGGGTATCTGGGGGGAACGAAGAAGCGGATCGACTGGCAAAAGAGGCGGTGAGCCAAGAATTACAAAAAGGGTAGTAAAATCCCCCACGCGGATTTAAAGATCAATATTAAAAAAACACGTCCGAAAGGAATGGGAATGATCCTGGAGTCGAGACGTACATAACAAATTAAAACAAATTAAAAGTGACCTCGGCCCCAGACCCAAGTCGGGGCTAAAAAGAAGAGACGAGGTCACAATAACTCGACTCCGGATCGGACATACTGCCCTCACTCACCGTTTCCTTCTGGAGAGGGATGAAAAACCCCTCTGCAGAAGATGTAACTGTGACCTCACAGTTCACCATATTTTAATTGAATGTACAGAATTAGAACAGATAAGGTCACAACATTATGAAAACATGGACTTGAAGTCTCTGTTCTAGTCAGTCGGTCCGCTTACAATTTTAAAGTATCTGCAGGAATGTGAACTCCTGCAGAAATTGTAAATAAATGTTTTTACATAACAGACATGTAACTATTATGATTTTATAAAGATTTTATTACAACAGTACACGTTTTGAGCAGCTATGGCCCCTCAAGGCCGATAAAAATTGATAAAAGACAGAAACGGGCGCTTAAATGACCTAATTAGTGTCAAAAGCGCCGTTAAACACCTAAAAACAAAAACAAACAAACAATCTGACTCAATTTCTTTCCAATCGCTGTCACTTTCATCAGTTGATGGATATAATTCATCATAACATAATATGTTTCTAGTGGTTTTTACACAGACGTAGTAGCCTCTGTAGGTCAATAAAAATTGACCAAAGCCAGAAACAGGCGCTTAAATGACATAAATAAATAGTGTTGAAAGCGCTGTTAAACACCTAAAAAGAAACAACACCGCATTGTGTCTTAAGAAGTCATTGAAATTTGACATGATGAATTAATGTGTCGAGTTAATTTTAAAATGAGATATTCCAGCCATGGAGTTGCAAATTTATTTCATCTATCTATAAACTATTCTATATGGCTATGTTTTGTTTGTTTAAATTATCACTTTTATTAATATTATGCTATCAGGTCTTTCGAAAATATGAATGAGAATAATGAATAGTGATGTTATTGTCATTTTTGTATTTGATTTATTTTGTTTCTTTTTTGGCCGTATTTTAAGCATTAAATTGTGTTGTCTTATGACTTATGAAGTTTGTTTCTATTACACTATATTATCATCCTGTCCAGAATGTTTTGTTATATTCAATAAACTTGTTTAAGAAACTTTTCATAATGCATTTCTTTTTATCCTTTAAAGAAATATATTTTTGCAGGGTAGTCACTTACTTTCTCTTCTATACCCCAATATATATATTATGTATATTTCCTGTTTGCTTTCTGTCTTTGTCTTGGAATGGGATATTTAGTTTTATTTTGTCTTGGCTCTGGCCGGAAAACTTGGCTGAAAGGGAGGCAGTCAAATGTATATTATTATTATTTTGGCAGATATTTTTTTCCTTGTAAATTGTAAATCATATGTTATGTACTGTTACATATTTTTTTTTCGGAGCCGGGGGGGGGGGGGGGGGGGGGGGGGGGGGGTTGAGTGTGTTCCTCTTAGTGGGTACCCGTGCTTGTGTCTGGATGAGACTTTTAGGTGATCTCAAACTAAGTACACTTCTTATAGTGTACTCTTGGAATCTACATTTGTTCCCTATTTGATTGAGCCAATTCCCCTTTGTATTACTTTTTCTCGTATTCTTTTAGTTGTATATATCTAGATTATTTTTTTTTGACAAGTGAGCTCTACAACACAGTGTTTAGTATTTATAGTTGTAATCAAAACATTTCTTTACATTTTGTGATGTACAAGAGAAATCAGAATGAGAAAATTGTCGGTTGCATCGTAACCTGACATGGCGGTTTTTTGCAAAAATAAAACCCCAAGTTTTGCAAGCTAAAAACAGCAAAATTTGCAAAAAGTTGCGATTCATTTTCCTAAAAACCCATAATTCGTTCATGAAAGAGAAAGGTATTTGTTTGTTTTTAAGGATTTCACGGCGCTTGCAACAAATGTAAGGTCATATCAGCGCCGGTAAAAAGGAAGAAAATGGGATATAGTAAAAAGTTCTAGAATTACAATTAAAATACCCAAGAAAAAGGAAGAACATGCTATATCAGTGTGCTTATTTTGAGATTATCTTAATGTTTCATCCTGACACAAGCACAGGACACCCAGTGATGATAATGACAATTTGTCAAAAAGGAGGAAAATCTACCAGCCCGTCAGTCAAGCCCAAATCTAATGCAAATATAACATAGCTATTCATAGTTATTTAATATATATTAGTCCTAAAGCACTTCTGATCATTAGACACATCCTGACCTTTTGCAAATATAATTTAATGAATTGTCATTTCCAATTCAACAATTTAGAGGCCTATAATGTGACCCACTATATCAAGAGATTATGATAAACTATTGGCCAAATGACCAGGAGGTATTTGTTTTTACGTAACAAACCCGGCTAGTGTCTGTATTATTGCAACCTTGTGATAATGCAGCTTATAAATAAGAATCTTTAATCAATTGCAAAACATATTCAACTATTCCATCAACAAAGCAAATTTAAATTAGCCTTTAAACAATCATTTCTTAAATTTAAATAGTTCAGCCTAACTTATTATCTCTCTATTACCAAATGATATCTTTAAACATAATTTGAAGATAGAAGGGTGACTGAGAGAGAAATATGGATATGAGAGAGAGAGAGAGAGAGTGAATTGATTTCAATTTTTTTTTTTAATGTTTTATAATTAGACACAAGTTGTAATGAATTCTATTAACAAATTCAGAACAATCAAACAAAACAAAAAAAATTAAAAAGGATGAAAAAAAAAAATAGCCACGCTTATAAAGCTTATAAAATCGCCAAATGTACTATCATGCTACAGCTAAAAAGTACACAAATATTTAGACCCATTTGCTCCATCCCCTTCCCTTTCGATCATCTTCTCATCCATGGCCACCATGTGTCTTGTGCTACTTTTGACATTTGGCGCCAGTGTGTCTAGACTAACGTCATAAAGAAAGGAGTGTCACCACAATTCATGCAACTGAGCAGAGGTGTCAAAAAATGATACAAGGCATATTATTTTTCTTCCATGAACTACCACTTAGCTGAAAATGTTTGACATGACAAAAACAACGGAACGTTTATGAAAAAATCCTAAAATCCAAGAATTCCGCGGAAGATTATCATCACTGGTCCCCACTAAATCAAACATTTTTTTGTTGCAAAATCTCGAAAATTTGCAAACTTGAAAATGTTGCGGCCACAATGCAAATCAGCGATTTTTTGCCGATGACAGATACTTACTACTCGTCCTCCTAATCAAACAAACACCTGCTACTACTAGTACTACTACTACTACTACTACTACTACTACTACTACTACTACTACTACTACTACTACTACTACTACTAATACCACTACTACTACTACTACTACTACTACTACTACTACTACTACTACTACTACTACTACTACTACTACTACTACTACTACTACTACTACTACTACTACTACTACTACTACTTCGAAAACCGCCCTGTAAATTAAAGAAACAGATTACCTCACGTGATTGTAAGAACATCGACATGGAACTCCCAAGGAAAGATCTAAAACTCACTCATCCAATAAAGAAACATAACACCATGGACTCCGACATACTAAACGCCGTAATACTCGACACCGTGAACCAACATGCTCCTGAAAGAACGAGGACGGTAAAAATACGAACACAAGCCCCATGGTATAAGTATAACACAGACACGAAGAAAGCAAAAACAACAGAGGAGAAAATGGCATAAATCACAACTACCAGCAGATAGAGAAAAATATTTAATAGACAAAAATAATTCATATCATATAAATACATTGGCTAAACAACGCTATTATTATTATAAGAAATGTTCGACTGTGACATCACCTAAGGACTTTTTTCGGATGTCAAATGAACTACTAAGTAAAGAAAATAAAAAACATTTTCCAACAAAAATTTCCAAAGATTACCTCCCCACCTGTTTTGGCCAATATTTCAAAGAAAAAATTAAATTGATCAGAAATGAATTAGAAACTTATCCTTCAGACGGGGTTGCCACTGGGATTCGAATGATTTACCCTATACGAGCCCAGATTTTACCCTACAAAGGTCACCAAAACCCTACAGTACCACCAAAGACAATAGAGTTTAGTTTATTAAGACTAATCACTCCTCTAGTTTTCCCTTATATTTTCATTGCATTCATTCAACATTTTGAGTTAAGGCGACAGTAGTCAAAGAACCTATTAACTATTAATATTAAAAAGTAGGATTTCTTTTCCGAAAAACGAAAAAATTAAAAGTGCGTTCAATTTTACTTGTTTTTCACCGTCCACATAATGCACAGAACATTTAAAAGGCACAGAACTTTTTTTTTTTTAAATCTCCGATTCACAGTGTTTTTGAGTCAAGAAGTCCCCGGGAGAAGTTTGGCTTTCCCAATTCCAGGAAACCGTCAGTTAAATTGAAACTGAAACCCCGGGCAATATTAGCTAAACTTTGATTGGCTGATATTGTCTATAAACAAAAATATGCCAGGGAGGATGTACTGATAGAGCTAATTCATAAACTGCCAAATCTTGCATAAGTGTATTTTTTTAAATTTGTTAGAAACAACTTATTGTTCAAATAAATGTATTTGAAGCATACCCCCACCGTCACTTAGTCTATTTGTGCCTCTACCCTACAATACCCTACGCCGATCATGTTTCTACCCTACTTTTTGCGTAGGGTCCCTCTTTTTCTGAGGTACCCTACAATATTGCTAAAAATTGAGATTTTACCCTACCGAAGGGTAATTACCCTACGGCTACGAGTGGCAACACTGCCTTCAGATACAAATTTTGAACTGTTTGCAGGTGACAGTTTCTCACAGTTTGCTGAAGTCAGCGAGTTAAGCCAAATGCCAAAGACTATTCTCTCAGCTGCTTCTACAAGCTGTGAGTTAGATCCGATTAAAACCGGCATTTTAAAATTATGCAATATCGAATTAATACCAATATCAGTCTTATCATTAATAAATCACTTAAACTGGGTGTTGTGCCTGATATCTATAAAATTGCGTACGTTAAACCCTTATTGAAAGAGCTAATCTTGACAGAGAAAACCTAAAAAAAATATCGTTAAAACGTTTAGTATTAACTTTCGGCATTTCTGGTACGGCACTCAGTTGCATTAAATCTTATTTATTTTATCTTATTTAGACGACAAATTGAAGTTGTAAATACTTTTAAGTCCGATCAAATTCATTTGAAATTTTGTGTTCCACAGGGGTTCTTGGACCTGTGCTTTTTCTTCTCAATATGTATGTACATTCACTTTCAAGGTCATCAGGGGTTTGGCCTGCCTTACCACCAATATACTGATGACACCCTGTTATTTGGATTTGAATACACTACTAAAAACTTACAAAATGTCATAAGTACATGTCTAAAATTAAAACGCGTACTGGGTGTAAGGAATTGGATGGATAGGATCAAGCTAAGAAAGCTATTCTTTTGAATGACGATAAAACGGAGGTGATGTGTGTAGGGAACAGGAGATTTTTGAACGAGAAGAAATTGTAAGTGGGAGAGGTGTCGATAGATATTGTTGACAAAGGGTAAAAAATCTTGAAGCATTCTTAGATTCGGAACTGTCGATAAACCATCAAATTAAGATAATGATTCAGTCATTGATGTTTCATTTGAAAAAAAAATGGATCTATTCGACAGTTCCTTTCTGAGGTTGTTACCAAGAAACTTGTCGTTTCTCTTATTATTTTATTTTCAAAGCTCAGATTACAGTAATGCTCTGTTGTTTAGGGTATCGGGAAATAAGCTCAGACGGTCCAAAATAATGCTGCCAGATTGGTCTTTCAATGAGGAGGTTTGACTCTGCCACACCTCTCCTTCGAAGATTACACTGGCTGCTTGTTGAGAAAAGGGTCAAATTCAAAGCATGTGTCCTAGTTCATCGTTGTCAGCAAAAAACTGCCCCTCCTCGCCTCACAGAACTCCTAAAGAAATATTCGACAACCCAACCTTTGCGTTCCTCCAATAACACCATCCGTTTCCGTTTGGCTATTCCACTCATTCGTACAAAGGCGGGAGCAAGGTTCTTTTCCATTTTGGTCCGTCTGTATGGAACACCATTCCACAGAGCATCCGAGAATCCAAATCATTGTCTGTTTTCAAGCAATCCTTGAAAAGATTGAATTTTATTTTTTTTATGTCTTGTACTTTCTATATTGTTTTGTGTAGATGTAATTTAAAGCGTCAAGAACCTCATTGTTGAGGACATAGTGCGCTCTATAAGAGTAACAACAAGAGATGAAGTGAGTAGAAAAGTGCCAAAAGACATGACAATAGAGAATTTAAAAAATTTCGCGGCGGTCGTGGGGTTTGAACCTGCGACCTTATTGGTACGACAACTCCGCCTGGCCGGTGAGAGCGTGACTCTACCGTATGAGCTATCCACGAACACAAAATATTGGTATCAAACTCAGGTCATTTCTAGAGCTCGAGCTCTCTCTCACCGACTTCTGGAGACCACGGGTTCGCCACACAACCATCGCGAAGTGCCTGGCCAGCAGTTAAGCTTAATAGCCAATATTCTCAACACAAACATATAACATAGAAACGATTGAGACATGAGTATGCTCCGGTATATGGGGTGAATTTTTAATTCAGAAAAGTGAGTGGAGCAGGCACTTTTGTTGCTCTATAAGAGTCTATTCTTCTTCTTCTTCCTCTTCTTCTCCCGACCACTAGCTACTACTTGTGCTACTACTACTACTACTACTACTACTACTACTACTACTACTACTACTACTACTACTACTACTACTACTACTAATACAACTAATAATACTAATAATAATAATAATAATAATAATAATAATAATAATAATAATAATAATAATAATAATAATAATAATAATAATAACAATATTAATAATAATAATAATAATAATAATAATAATAATAATAATAATAATAATAATCTGTCCCCGCGGTTTTTTGCCATTTCAAACGCCAAAATTTGCCTTAAAAATGGTAAAATTTGCCATCAAAATAGCTAAATTTGCCAAAAATTTGCCGCTAGTTTTACAAAAATGAAACAATTAAAACAACATGTGCGGTAAAAATGGACAAAAATAGGGCATTTTGTAGAATATTGATGTCACATGTCAACATGAATTTATTTACATTTTGAATGGTTTGAAATAATATTATAGTAATAATAATAATGATAATAATAATAATAATAATAATAATAATAATAATAATAATAATAATAATAATAATAATAATAATAATAATAATAATAAGTAAGTAAAAAAAAAAAGAGAAGGAAGTAATCAAAATATTTTATTAACTATTTAGCTTCTTAGCATTTGGGAAATCAAAGTGAACAATCGCATTAAAAAAAAAATTCAAAATTTGAAAAACTAATTAAGGAGAGGAAAAAAATTATTCACAAGGAAAGAGAAACAAAATCCATTTTCCAACGGGGGCACATTAAATTTGTATTCTCTACTTACTATCTAATTTTGAGCATTATTATTGCTTTATATTTCAATATAGGCCTAATGGGATTTTGAATGAAAAACATGGAAAAAATCATGAAAAATCATAATCATATCATGAAAACTAAGTGCCAATTTTGGATGCTAGCATTGAAAGTCGACGTCTTTTCACAATTTTTCATAGCTTTTGTTTGTTTTTTTAAAACAAAAAATCGTCAATTTAGCCTAAAACGGTGTTAGTCAATAAATTGAACTGAGTCTCCAAAGATACTTTTAAACACTTTATTTACAGGCAAGATTGTTTACAAATAAAACATGATGCTTCCTCTTTGACAGTCACCAAAAAAATCCGAACCTATCTCCGTTCTCTAGATTACTTCCGTTCAAAATACACAATGTCCCAACCTTTCTCCGTAGTAATCGTTCTCTAGATTACTTCCGTTCAAAATACACAACATTCTCCCCACCTTGGATAATGATGAATAACATGAAATATCCAACTGTCAAAATAATGTCCAACCGCAAAACCGTACTACAAACATAATTCCAATGGTGGAGTAGAGAAGAGAGGGAAACAAAAATAAAAAAGGTGACCAGAGTACAATTGGTACAATTTAAACCTTATCGTAAATCTGAACATATATATGCAAAATCGCGTAAAAAATGCAAAACAAATCCAAACTAAAATGATGCAAGGAATTAAAATAATTTCAACTGAAAAACTATAAAATGCTATCAAACCCCCATAAAAAAGGATAGCAACGCGGCAATAACCCATCTTCAGGAAATGCCCACTCGTTTTGATCAACTCATTATGTATTAGTATTAGTCGTAGTCGTATGCATAAAGCCGCCACTACTGACAACAATAATAAACCATCTTAGCTATTTGGGAGAGAAAAATTATACCATCAATATACATTAGAATAAACATAGCAAACAGGTCTTTATATATAAGACTACTAATCGAAACACAATATAACTGAATATATGGAAATAATAGGATGATACAATACGTCTAGAGGCTAAAAATACATTTAGGCTTCACGATGCGCCCTGCTCTTGTTCGAACTCCATAATTTTCCTGTCCAACACTAACTCCTACTTCTTTAGGAAGGTTCGAACCATCACTACTTTCTGGTCGCTGTGAATCAGCCTCGGTATCATCACTCATAGACCCTCTGCCTTCTAGTTCAAGAAGATGCAGTCTTTGTATTGGTCTAATAAACGACCCTTTCTTTGTTTTCACTTCTACTGTTCTTATAATTATAAGCTTGTCTTTACTTGGAATTAGCTTTGTCACTCTACCAAGTGGCCAATACAATTTTGAACAATTGTCTTCTCTGATGATAACAACATCGTTCAGTTTCAGACTCCCCTTTGCTTTTGCCATAGGAGCATGAGGTAACTCTCTGATATAACTCTGTCTCCAAATAGACCAAAATTTATCTAACTCTTCTGACCTCGATGCTGCCATTTGGCGCAAGTCATTTGCCGTTACACTCTCAGGGCTAAGGTTCGAACCCATGGCGGCCATGTTTCCACCAATAAGAAAGTGATTAGGAGTGAGAGCTTCCCAGCTATCTAGCGTGTCCCCGACAAATGTGAGTGGACGACTGTTGACACACATTTCTATTTCACATAACAGTGTGATAAGTTCTGATTTTGTAAGGCATCTGGTACTGATACTTTTCTTTAAACTGGACTTAACAGAACGGACAAGGCGTTCCCAAATTCCTCCAACCCATGGGCTTCTAGGTTTGATAAACTTCCATTTGGGACTTTTATCACCATATTCTTCTGCCAATTTTCTTGACGCTGACTGAAAAGTTTTAGCATTATCACTCATAACAGTCACTGGCATACGTCTTCTTGACACAAATCGTTTGAATGCCATCATGAACTGTTCAACTGTTAAACTGTCCACAAGCTCCAAATGAATGGCCCTTGTTACACCACATGTAAACAAACAAATGTAGTGCTTTTTCCCAACAAAGTCTGCGGTAAATATAGGCCCGGCAAAGTCTACCCCTGTTACAGAAAAGGTTTCAGATCTGCTAATTCTCTCCTTGGGGAGAGGAGCAATTGGCTGTTGGCATGGTAAAGAGTCATATCTAGAGCACCTGGCACACTGCCTTTTTACTTTTCTTGCTAATGTTCTCAACCCGATTATCCAGAACTCGTTCCGGATAGAAGATATCATGTGTGGAACACCTGCGTGCTTCGATTCTAAATGCTCACGACTTGTCAATAACTCGGAAACATGACATTTCGGCAAAATAATTGGGTGTTTGCACTCAAATGACGCTGAAGCAAACTGAAGTCGTCCTTGCAACCTCAAGAGACCATCTTCATCAATGAAAGGATTCAATTTACGCAACGGAGACCCCTTAACCACCCTGTTCCCCAATTGAACTTGTCTCACTTCTTCAGAAAAATACTGAGCTTGAACTGTTCTCAAAAGCACCCTCTTCCCTTCAACTATCTCTTCAACCTTGAGACACTCTGAGTATTCTCTATCTGCGCGTGCTTTCTGACGGCAATTGCTGATAAATCTTAGCACCCACGCTATTACTCTGACAGACTTTGAGAAGCCTCCCCACCGTTCAAACGGTAGCAGAGGCACTACACTAAGGGTGTTGCTTTGTAGTGTCATCTCTTGGCACTCTGAGGAACATATCATGTTGACTTCCGCTTCATCTTGGATTTTCTCTTCTTGACTTTCCTTCTCTAAAAAATCTGTTGGCCCATTTATCCACTCAGACGAATGCATCAAGGTATTTGCTGTCACTCCTCGTGTTCCCAAATCAGCAGGATTTTCTGATCCCTTGCAATGCTGCCAATTTGAGGGGGAAGTAAGTTGTTGGATTTCAGAAACTCTATTTGCAATGAAGGTTTTCCACTTTGAGGAATCACTGCGTATCCAGTGTAGAGCAACCATCGAGTCTGTCCAGCATCTGTAATTTGTTTCCTCTGGCAGTTATAATGCTTTCATTACAAAACGAAGGAGACGGGCTCCCAACAGACAACCCAACAATTCTAAACGAGGCAAGGTGACCTGTTTTACTGGTGCCACTCGTGACTTGGCCATAACCAATGTCATCCTCTGTCGTCCATCTTCTTCCTTCACACTTGAATACACAGCAGTACAATACCCCTTTTCACTCGCATCACAAAAGCAATGCATTTCTAAACTCTTCTTGTTGATCCAGGTGCACAACACCAAACACCTTGGTACTGCCCATGTCGACAATATGGACAATTCATGCATCCATGCTGAAAACCGTTTTTCTAGGCTGTCTGGGATTTCTTCGTCCCATTCCACTCCCAATTTCCAGAGTTCTTGGAAGACAATCTTTGCTGTTATAGTGAAAGGACTGAGGTAGCCCAGCGGATCAAAAATTCTGGACAGCAAACTCAAAACTAACCGTTTGGTTACCACAACATCTGTTGGAAAGGGATAACCCATAAATTCAAAAACATCAGCCGTCGGATTCCACATCAATCCCAAAATTTTGGTTGTGTCACTCTGTGGCATGACTCCATCTCTGAAATCTTTTTGAACTCTTTCTTTTACTGTCAAACTGTTAGAATTCCATTTGCACAGCTGCATGTTCGCTTCTGACATGATTTTGGATGCTGTCTTCTGCATCTCACATGCCTGGTCAATGTCATCTGCTCCAGTGAGAAGATCATCCATGTAGAAGTTATCTTTCATCTCTTCCAGAATCTTTGACTTCTCATACTTGTTGAGATGGTGTCTGACTGTTGCAATCAACAAAAATGGTGATGTACCATCCAAAGATCACTCTTTCACAGCGCATCACTCTCATGTTTTGGCCTTCCTTCAAAAGAAACCTCTGTACGTCTTGGTCTTCCTTTTTCAATCTAATTTGAAGAAATGCCTTCTTGATATCTGCTGTCAGGGCTACCGGCCATCTTCGAAATCTAAGGAGGACATCGGCCAAATTGGGTAACAGATTGGGACCGGCATGAACGCAATCATTCAATGATATTCCATTCGATCCACGGCATGAGGCGTCAAACACAGGTCTGACCTTGGGAGTGACGCTCTCTTCTTTGATTACTGGAAAGTGAGGTATGTAATAAACTGGTCTGTTTTCTGGCTGCATTTCGTCCAAGGGAACCTCATGTATCACTCCTTCCTTTTCAAGAGCTTTGAATACATCAGCATATCTGGTGTCATCACCCAGCTTCCTGTCAAGGTTTTCAACTCTACTTTTTGCAGATTGAAAATTGTTCTGTAACTCTGACTTCATGACCCCGTCCTTCCATGGCAATGCAACTTCATACCTCTGATCTACAAACTTTACACTGTTCCTAAATTCTTCCCATACGGGGTTCCCTACTTCTGCATTGACCCCGTGGTTAGAATCATCCAAGATCCCAATTGCCTCAAGCTCCCAGAATTTCTTCACTGTACTATCACTTACACAACCCAGTGTCAAAAATTGTGAATGGGAGTTTTTGCCCTTTACTTCAGGGGAATGCCATGATCCAGAAAGGATCCACTTACCGAAAATGGTCTCTTGAGCCACAAGTCCAATCTCACTGTTTATTACCTTACCTGGTATGATTAACTCCCAATAATTATCAAGTCCAATCAAAACATCCACTCTCATTCTCTGACCCTTGTCATACTCATCTCCCCATTCCAAATCTGAGCCCACCTGAGACTTAAACTGAGCAAGACAATCAAGATTCACCCTGGCCTGTATAATGTGCCACAAATTTCACCAATTTCTGTCAAACAGACTTTCGACTGCTTACCCTTCAGACCATGAAAGGAAATTTCGTAAACATTTCTTTCTCTTTTTTCTGATGGTCTGCCCCCACCAAAGGTGAAAAATGATGTCTCCTCCTTACCAATAAATTTGGGTTTTAAACTCTTCACACAGGAGGATGAGATGTACCTTTTATCAGCAGCGCTGTCAAACAAAACAAAAACGTCAACATCATTGACTTCCACTTTGCAGCTTTGCATGACAGTCTGTCTTCCTGTAAACTCAGACTTGGCGTAAATCACGCAGTTGCCTGACCCCCCATTTTCATTTGCACTGTCTTCAGCTCTGTTTGTGTTTTGTTTGGCAGCACTCTGATTTTGGTAACAAAACACCTTATGGTGACCTTTATGGCAAATCGAACATTTGAATCTACAGCTCTTAGCCAAATGTGAAGGCCGGAAACACTTGAAACAAAGATTACTGTTCTTTGTTTTCTCTCTAATTTTTTCAGTGTCCATTTCCGCCAGCTGTGGACATTTATCACTGTAATGGCTGTCCCTTTTACCACAGAAAACACAAACACAAGCACGATTCTGATTGTCTCTTTTTTCACTTGTCATCAACGCAGACGCAGTGTTCTTCCTTTTCTCGTACGCCACTGCCACCCTTGCTTTTTCGTGTGTTGGTGGAAAATCGAAATGTTGGGAAAGTTCCCGTCCTTGAATTTCGTCGTGGAGAAAATCCATCAAAAAGAGTAAGTCCGACTCTCGTTTGTCGCTCGTTCGGGCCCATTCCATACGAAAGTCACTTGGCAGTCGACTCAATATCAGGGGTGTCAAAATGACCCCATACTGTTCCCCTGAAATTCCAAAGTTCTCTAAACTCCGAATGTGTGACTGAACTAGGTTGTAAAAAGTCCACATATTTTTCACATTCCTTACGTTGACCTCAGTTGCCAGAAGTTTTTGAATATGGTCGAAAACTATTTTTTTCTTTTCTATCGTAACGTTGTCGAAGAATTTCAAGTGCGTGACGATAATTTTCTCCGGTCAAACTTAGTCCTTTGATACACGAAAGAGCTTCTCCCGACAACAGTGATTGCAGATACGAAAACTTGGTGATATCAGGTCGCGTCGCTTCATCAATAAGCGCTCGAAACGAATCAAAGAATGAAGGCCACTCAGTGTAATCCCCCGAAAAAATCTGCCAGTTGTATTTTTGGCAAGTTTGCTGCACTAGGATTAAAACGCCCTGATCCATTGTCCTGCGTTTCACTATTGTTAGCGTTCACACTGCGCACCGGTTCCATGGAGGTCTGAATCTCAACTAGTTTCATCTCTGCAGCCGCCTTAGCCGATCTGCACTCAAGTAGGAATAAATGTTCATTTTCAATGTCACGCTGCAAGTCCTCTTCAGAAAGGAACAACAGTTCGAGTTCTTCTTGCATTGATGTTAACTTATCTTGTCGCCTTTTAAAATCTGCCAGGGGTCCCTCAACAGAGAGGGAAAAGAATTGAGCCACCGTAAGGCGACTAAAAGAGCCATTCTGGTTTGGTGGTAACCAACGAAAAACCACCCGACTGGTGAGAGAAAAATGGAGAGACACAGTGGCTCCACAGACCCCCACACCCCAGCCCTTTTTATGAGAATGGCTTCATTCACCCATTTTGCTATTTTTCTTGTCCTGGCAATCATCCCCAAACTTTTTCTCCCCCCAAATCCCAAGAACGTAGTATATAAAAGATGTTTTGAGGAATGACGGTTTCAGTTTAAAGAGAGCAAGGGAAGGCGATGGCATAGCACAAATCCCACCCCCTTTTACCATATTTGAGCTATGATTTCCATTCCATACCCCATTTCCCCAATGATTCCAAATTTCCCTTCCTTATCAAAATTGAGTTGCCAGGACAGAGAGAGAGAAAGAACGGAGGAAAACAAGCCTTCTTAACTGTCTTCTATCCCCCAGTATCTCTATACCCTGTACCGTTGAAATAGGTTCAACGAGGAGATATTCCTTTCCAAATCCTGCACAGCAGGCACCTTTTCTGCTGAGGGTGCGCAGTTCCGAGAGGACCCCGATAAGGAGGAGCTATTGATCCTGGAGGCTGAGGGGGGTTCACCTTGCGAGGTGTTTCTACCCCAACACTCCTCTTTGGCTTGACGCTTCTCTAAAGACGGGTGGGTAGCCTACCTTGTAGATGGCCCGAGCTACCCAACGCAGAGATGCCAAATCTATTTTTTGGCACTCCCCTCCATTTAGGCAAAGAGATTGGAAGGACTAGATTTAAAACCATATCTAGTTCCTGTCCCCCATGAAATTTCTTTTTAATCATGGTTTGTCATCTCTGAATCAGCAGTCAGTCTTTGTGCAACGCAAAGATTAGGGTCAATCCGGGAGAAAGGCCTGGAGGCGGGACGTCCCCCAACTCCACCCCTCGAGTCCTTTTTTTTTTTTTTTTCCCCAAGGACCATGGAAGGACAAGAGGAGGCCAGACTTGAGGAGTATAGCTTCGGTGAGTGCCTTACCCCCCAAGTGTGGGACTGAGCCGTGCTAGTGGGCACAATATAGCCGGGTTGAATAAAAATTTATATATATCATGGCCAAAAATATGAAAAACTCTCCCCTTAAAGCCCCACCCCAGACAGGTAAAAAAAGAAGGATAACTGCCCCGATGACTCTTGATGACTTACCAGGAATGGCAACCCCAAAATTCTCGCCGTTCCTGGTAATTCAACCGAATGAGGAAAACATCAAACTGAACACTTTGAGTATCTTCACCATCAGCAAGGCACTCAAAGCAAATGGCGCCGGTACACCAAAGGCAGTGAACAGGAACAACTCTGGCACTTTAATGATACAAGTGCAGGGTCGACAAGAGAGTGAGAACCTCTTGAAATGTACCAGATTCTCTGACATCCCAGTCACCGTTGAGGCTCACAGGAGCCTCAATAGGTCAAAAGGTGTCATAAGAAGCAGAGATCTGGTAGGCTGTTCGGAGCAGGAGATGGTTGAGGAACTGGAGGGTGTTGTCGAAGCTCGGCGGGTTAGCATCCGCCGCGGCGACAGCACAATCCAGACCAACACCTGGATCCTGACTTTTGACAGCCCGAGACCCCCATCGAGAATAAGAATTGAATACCTCGACTTGGAGGTTCGGCCTTACGTCCCGAACCCCATGAGATGTTTTAACTGCCACCGGTACGGCCATACTAAAACAAACTGCCGCCGTAAAGCTACATGCCCTCGCTGCGGCAAAGAAGACCACAATGAGGAAAACTGCAAAGTGGACCCTTGTTGTCTGAACTGCCAAGGCAAGCATGCAGCACATTCGAAAGATTGTCCTAAGTGGCAAGAAGAAAAGGCAATCTTGACATACAGAGCCACTTTCGGCGGTACGTTTGCTCAGGCAAAAGCAGTGATCTGCCCCCCTCGGCAGGTCGCTGTTTCTGCCAAGAGCTACGCAGAAGTTGCCAGGGCTGCTGGTAATAACCAAAACAGCCATGGCAAAATCGCACAGACTAGAAAAGACAGTCCTCAAAAGAAAAAGCCATCAAGACCTAAAAACAAGGTCCCAAATGTGCCAAAAAATCTTTTTGACACATTGGAGGTTCAAGATGTGGAACCTGCAACCCCCTCCACATCCACCTCCAAGGCGACCTCCACCCCCCCTCCTTCCCCAAACAAAAAAATTCTCCCCCTCATGGGCGTGGATGTTGGACCCACCCCCCATCTCCACTCCCTTGAGCCCTCTCTATTCCCCCCAAAAACAAAACCCCACCCCTTCCCAGAATATGGAGCCACCAACACCAGTTGGGGGATCCACAGATCCCCCTGAGGGGCCTCAAAGCCCCAAAAAATCTAAGAACCCAGAGGGACCTAAAAATCCCAAGGGTTCAAAAAAACTCAGCCCTAAAAAAACCGAGAGGCCCTCCACAGGGCCTCCTTCTCCTATGGAAGTCTCTCCTCCTAGGAGAATAAAAGTAAAAGGGTTGAAGGCAGGCATACTGCCTAACCTCCCCACAAAAAATTAGGATACCTAGTCAGACAAGATTAATTTCCTGGAACATTAGAGGGATCAGATCAAATAGAACAGAATTGGACCTCCTCCTCCAGAGGAATCCTGATGTAGTCTGTCTGCAGGAAACAAAATTACCAGCAGACGACTACACAGTAAAAGGATATACGGCCAACCATCTGATTCACTCTGATGGCCAGATAGCGTGTGGGGGAGTTTCAATTCTCACGAAGAAGAGCACCCCCCACCGCTTGATACCAATAATAACAAATCTTCAGGCAATAGCAGTGAGAGTGACATTGCACAGACCAATCACCATCTGCTCTGTGTACATCCCACCAGATCATCGCCTCCAGTCTGCTGAGCTAGAGGGAGTTCTAAACCAACTCCCTCCTCCCTGTGTGATAATGGGAGATTTCAATGCTCACAGTCCTCTCTGGGGAAACACAGACACAAACCAGAGGGGAAAGGCAGTGGAGGCATTCATAATGAAAATGGATGTATACTTGGCAAACGGTCTCGAGGCAACACGGGTAAACACTCACAATCTTACCACGTCTGCCATTGATCTCACTTTCTGTGATCCTACACTAGCTCCAGAGCTCTCCTGGACTGTGATCGATGACGATCACGGTTCTGACCATTTTCCAGTCTGCCTCGACATCACCCCGACTTCAAGGGCCCCACAGCCCAAACGTTGGAGTGTTCGGCGAGCAGATTGGGAAACTTTCTCACAGGAGTGTCACAGACTCCTTACGACAGAGGTGGACAGCTATGACAAATTCAAAAATATTTTAACAAATATCTGCAGCTCGACAATACCAACAACCTCTGGTAGACCGAGAAAACACAATCCCTGGTTTTCAGAGGAATGTCGAGCGGCCCTACGGGAGAAGAAAAAAGCATACAGGAAAGCGATGAGATTCCCAATCCCTGAGAATTTCGCAACATTTAGGAAACTACGAGCAAAGTGTAGGAAGATCTTCCGAGAAAATAAACGGAGATCCTTCCAAAACTTTGTCTCAAAAATAAATAGCCAGACACCCCTGAATAGGGTGTGGAAGATGTTACGGAAACTGAAGGGATCCGATAGTGATTCACTAAATCACTTGACACGTCCCGATGGATCCGTGGCTGAAACAGAACAAGAAATTGCCAACACTCTGGCCGAGAGGCTGGCGCACAGCTCCTCGTCTGCACACCACACACCACAATTTCTGCGCCATAAACAAAACGCAGAAAACACACCAATAAACTTTACATCTACAAACACTGAAGACTACAACAAACCATTTACACTTGAGGAGTTGGGTGGCTGCCTCCGTGACACAAATGTCACAGCACCGGGTCCTGACAACATCAGTTATGAAATACTCCGACATCTTCCACAAGATAGTCTGGTTGTCCTTTTGAATGTCTATAACAAGATATGGACAACACAGACTTTTCCACCTAGTTGGAATCTGGCCACCGTGATTCCAATCCCAAAACCTGGGAAAGACCATTCGGACGCTTCGAACTACCGACCAATCTCCCTCACAAGCTGCCTATGCAAGCTGATGGAGAAAATGGTCAACAAGCGTCTGATGTTCTACTTGGAACACAACAACTCCCTCTCCGACCTCCAATGTGGCTTTCGAAAGAACAGATCAACTGTTGATCACCTTGTTCGACTAGAGAGCTTCATTCGTGAGGCCTTTGCCAAAGGTGAGCACTTGGTAGCAATCTTCTTTGACCTTGAGAAGGCCTTTGACACAACTTGGAAATTCGGAATCCTCAAAGATCTGCACAATCTTGGTCTACGAGGAAACCTTCCAATGTTTGTCAGAGCATTTTTAAACAACAGATCCTTTCAGGTCAAAGCAGGATCCACCTTTTCTGATCCATTTGATCAGGAAGAGGGAGTTCCACAGGGTAGCATTCTGTCTCCCATTCTGTTTGAGATTAAAATAAACTCAATAGTGAATGCAATGAGACAGAATGTTGACTGTTCCTTATATGTTGATGACTTTCTTGTATGCTATCGAAATAAATCGAGTATGGACACCATTGAGAGACAGTTACAACTCCAACTAAACAAACTGTCGGAGTGGGCAAATCTCAATGGTTTCTCCTTCTCCCCATCAAAAACAGTAGCTGTCCACTTCTGCCGAAAACGCACCTGCATTAGACAGCCTGACCTTTATCTCAACAATTCCAGAATTGAGGTAAAGGACGAAGCCCCGATTCCTGGGTTTGATCTTTGATAGGAAACTAAATTTCCTCGCCCATATCAAAGATCTCAGACTGCGATGCATGAAAGCAATGAGAATAATGAGAGTTCTGTCGAGCATGGAATGGGGTTCGGACACAAACACTCTTCTAAAGATATACCGAACCCTTATTCGATCAAAACTGGACTACGCATCTTTTGTATACGGCTCTGCAAAACCATCCTACTTAGGCATGCTGGACCCAATTCATCATCAGGGACTGCGCTTGGCACTCGGGGCTTTCCGCACTTCTCCAGTGGCAAGCCTTTATGCTGAGGCAGATGAGCCACCTCTCCATCTCAGGAGGAAAAAACTGGCTCTCCAGTATGTTACTAAGGTCACATCGCTGCACGACAACCCAGCACACAAACATGTACACTACACGAATAGGACACTAGAAGAAAAATTTCGCAAGCACCCAAAAATGACACCACCATTAGGTTGCAGAATAAAAAAAGACATCGCAGACATGAACATCAGTCTAGATAGGATACATCCATACGTCCAGGCAAAGACACCACCATGGTCCATACATAGACCAAACATAAATTTGGACCTAACAAAACTGGAAAAATCACAAACAGACCCACATATTTACAAACAGACACTAAAAGCAATATTACAAACATACAAAAACCATACTCACATATTTACGGATGGTTCAAAGAGCGCAGATGCAGTAGGATGTGCCTATCACTCATCGGAAGGCACAGGATCACTTCGCCTGGATAGAAATGTTTCGATCTTTACAGCTGAATCGAGAGCAATCCTAAATGCTCTCCGTTTGGCTGAGAGATCGAATAAAAATAAATTCTTGATCTTGTCTGACTCGCTGTCCGTACTTAAGGGGATCTCAAATTTTTATTGCACCGATCCAAGACTCATAAGTATCTTGGAAGGTGCAAATAAATTATTTATTAAGAAAAAGAAAGTTTGTTTTCTCTGGTACCTAGTCATGTGGGTATCCAGGGGAACGAAGAAGCGGATCGACTGGCAAAAGAGGCGGTGAGCCAAGAATTACAAGAGGGCAGTAAAATCCCACACGCGGATTTAAAGATCAATATAAAAAAACATGTCCGAAAGGAATGGGAACGATCCTGGAGTCGAGATGTACATAACAAATTAAAACAAATTAAAAGTAACCTCGGCCCCAGACCCAACTCGGGGCTAAAAAGAAGAGACGAGGTAAAAATAACTCGACTCCGGATCGGACATACTGCCCTCACTCACCGTTTCCTTCTGGAGAGGGATGAAAAACCCCTCTGCAGAACATGTAACTGTGACCTGACAGTTCAACACATTTTAATTGAATGTACAGAATTAGAACAGATAAGGTCACAACATTATGATAACAGAGACTTGAAGTCTCTGTTCCAGTCGGTCGATCCGCTTACAATTTTAAAGTATCTGCAGGAATGTGAACTCCTGCAGAAATTGTAAATAGATATTTTTATTTAACAAACATGTAACTATTATGATTTTATAAAGATTTTATTACAACAGTACACGTTTTGATCAGCTATGGCCCCTCAGGGCCGATAAAAGATTGATAAAAGACAGAAACGGGCGCTTAAATGACCTAAATAGTGTCGAAAGCGCCGTTAAACACCTAAAAACAAAAACAAAAAAACAAAACTGGAAAAATCACAAACAGACCCACATATTTACAAACAGACACTAAAAGCAATATTACAAACATACAAAAACCATACTCACATATTTACGGATGGTTCAAAGAGCGCAGATGCAGTAGGATGTGCCTATCACTCATCGGAAGGCACAGGATCACTTCGCCTGGATAGAAATGTTTCGATCTTTACAGCGGAATCGAGAGCAATTCTAAATGCTCTCCGTTTGGCTGAGAGATCGAATAAAAATAAATTCTTGATCTTGTCTGACTCGCTGTCCGTACTTAAGGGGATCTCAAATTTTTATTGCACCGATCCAAGACTCATAAGTATCTTGGAAGGTGCAAATAAATTATTTATTAAGAAAAAGAAAGTTTGTTTTCTCTGGGTACCTAGTCATGTGGGTATCCAGGGGAACGAAGAAGCGGATCGACTGGCAAAAGAGGCGGTGAGCCAAGAATTACAAGAGGGCAGTAAAATCCCACACGCGGATTTAAAGATCAATATAAAAAAACATGTCCGAAAGGAATGGGAACGATCCTGGAGTCGAGATGTACATAACAAATTAAAACAAATTAAAAGTGACCTCGGCCCCAGACCCAACTCGAGGCTAAAAAGAAGAGACGAGGTAAAAATAACTCGACTCCGGATCGGACATACTGCCCTCACTCACCGTTTCCTTCTGGAGAGGGATGAAAAACCCCTCTGCAGAAGATGTAACTGTGACCTGACAGTTCAACACATTTTAATTGAATGTACAGAATTAGAACAGATAAGGTCACAACATTATGATAACAGAGACTTGAAGTCTCTGTTCCAGTCGGTCGATCCGCTTACAATTTTAAAGTATCTGCAGGAATGTGAACTCCTGCAGAAATTGTAAATAGATATTTTTACTCAACAAACATGTAACTATTATGATTTTATAAAGATTTTATTACAACAGTACACGTTTTGATCAGCTATGGCCCCTCAGGACCGATAAAAGATTGATAAAAAACAGAAACGGGCGCTTAAATGACCTAAATAGTGTCGAAAGCGCCGTTAAACACCTAAAAACAAAATCTGCCAATGCGTCGGCCAATTCAGCTGAAGAAACGTCGAATCTGGCAACAAACTGTTTTAGATTCAGAATCTCACGTGAAAGCCATCCTTTCGTCGCAGACCTGCGTTTTTTCGCTTCTTCCATACTAACTAGTGGTATGGAATACACTGGAGGACACTACGTCGCCTCTTCTAACAACAATGGAGGAAAATGAAACCAACGACTGTCAACTGAATATCTACTTGCCTGCTTCTTCTCAAACAAAACACACAGTCCAATTAACGAAAATCTAGAGGATCCCGGTTTTCGGCACCAAAATGTTAGTCAATAAATTGAAATGAGTCTCCAAAGATACTTTTAAACACTTTATTTACAGGCAAGATTGTTTACAAATAAAACATGATGCTTCACCAAAAAAATCCCAACCTATCTCCGTAGTAATCGTTATCTAGATTACTTCCGTTCAAAATACACAATGTCCCAACCTCTCTCCGTAGTAATCGTTCTCTAGATTACTTCCGTTCAAAATACACAACAAACGGCGAAAATTGCGGCTTTTTGCGACCAAATAAAATTTTGTGGCTTTTTGCGGTCACGGGTGAAATTTGCGGCCGCGAAAAACTGCGGGGACAGAATAATAATAATAATAATAATAATAATAATAATAATAATAATAATAATGATAATAATAATAATAATAATAATAATGATGATGATGATGATGATGATGATGATGATGATGATGATGATAATAATAATAATAATGATAATAATGATGATGATGATGATGATGATGATGATGATGATGATGATGATGATGATGATGATGATGATGATGATGATGATAATAATGCGACATTAGAATTTATAGCAAACATTTAAAGTAAATTTAAGTGATACACAAACTCTCCTCAACGTTCAATAGTTTAAGATCTCAACTAGATGAATTCCTTACAACACACAGAGTAGACTTATCTCTCCAGTGGATACCGGGACATTCAAATATACCAGGAAATGGCAATGCAGACAGATTAGCCAGACTCGGCTAAACACTTTTACAACCATCAATTCCAGTATCCTTAGACACAGCGAAACAAATAATCAAAACAAATAAGAGAGAAGAATGGATGAACAGTTGGGCAATGAGCACCACGGGTAGAGTAGATGTATGTTTTCCCATATGACCACTCCTGTACTGTAAAGACTGATTGCCTAAATAAGCTCAGAAGACACCAGCAAAGCATCATCTTTCAACTAAGAACACAACACATACCGCTCAACAACCATTTAAGTTTAAGCAAAATTACAAAAGACACATCCCCTTCCTGCCCCCTATGTCAACACCCCAATGAAACAGTAACACACCACCTGCTTGAATGTCAACCTCTTGAAGACCTGAGACGCATATTCCTCCCACCAAATCCAAACATCAGTAACACACTTTATAGTCCCCTGGAACAACTACAAAAGACGTCTAACTTCTACGTCATGGCACAAGACCGAAGGGCTAGAGCTCAGGTGGTCGCTGGTTCGGATAAGTAAGTGATACACAAGGGAGCCTTTTGGATGTCGACCGCCTGACATCATTTCTACTTCTACACAATGTGACTCACTTGCTACGAGAGGACTTTAAACTCATTCAATCCTAGAGATTTTTTGTTACTTTTCAAAATTGGAAAAAAATATATAAAAAAGAGCATGTACATAGATAGTTTTATTCAACTGTCATTAACATGTAAAAACTATAAAACATTAGCTTTGATACTACGCTTTTATAATTTCTCTCAGAAAAATCCTTTCTTAAAAAAATATAGCATTGTGGAGAACATTGTGCTTATTTGAGTCAATAAAAAAAATTGATACGGCGCACAACTCTACTGAAAGATTTGAAAAATAGAAATGTATTTTTTACAGATAGATAAACAGATAACTTGATTTCCTTTTTTAATTTAAAGTCAGTTTGAAAGTTCGTTAAGTCAAACAGATATCATAAAAAATTTACCGAAGACACTAACATCTCCTGGCCACACCCTCAACTCTATTAGCCACTCCCACGCCTCGTTCTGAAAAAAGTCCGCGAAATTAAAGGGGAGGCAAGAGAAAATCAGCTGATCGTTAAAATAGTAACAGAAAAGTGGTGGTGCTCGGCAATGAATGCAAGAAAGACATTTAAAACGCCGTAAAAATGTTTAAAAATCACTTAATGTTATAATTACCATCCATAACAACCTGTCAAATTCACATATGTAAGATGTCAAGCCAAAATTAATAATAAAATAATAAAGAACACGATTGACCGGTGGTCCGTTGACTACACATGCATACGAGTACCAGAAATATTTTGTAAACAATGTAACACAATATAATGTGTAAGTTTCAAAGCAAATGCAACCACAAATAACATCAAAGAACAATGTGGGACTACTGTTTTAATTTCATAAAACCAAACGTATATTTTCTGCCCCCGATATTGAACGTGTAGTTAGTATGTATCGTACAAACAACATTCGTTTAGACAGGTAGTCGGGATTCTAGCGCCAGTTTTATTTGGGCAACCATGATTGGGATTTCACTCAATGCACTTATTATTAATTATTATTATTATTATTATTATTATTATTATTATTATTATTATTATTATTATTATTATATAATAATAATAATAATAATAATAATATAATAATAATAATAATAATAATAATAATAATAATAATAATAATAATAATAATAATAATAACAATAATAATAATAATAATAATAATAATAATAATAATAATAATAATAATAATAATAATAATAATAATAATAATAAGCAGTTGAAAGGATATAGTCTTTGGTGTATAAGTGCATATGTACAATATTTCTTATAATAAATGCTTCAAAACAAAACAAAACTAAAAAAAATAAATAAAGAATAAATGAATAAAAATATCTATTTGGGCATTTACTTACATTAATAGTCTTGAAAATCACAATCACAATCCATGAAAATTAAATATCCCAAAATCCGAAGAAGACATGAATTTAATCCAAAATCCAACACAGGAATGTATTTTAATAGGAGACAGATATCCTATTAAAACCATAGCATTACTTGCAAACAACAATACCCCACTCTGCGTTTAACGGCTTGTGGCCGTCACATTGTAAATTGTGGCCGCATTAGGGTAATCGGTGTCCTAAAGACTGACACACTGACATACAATCAATGAGAACTATAAAGAATCCATTCTAGAATTCAACTACAAACTGAAAAGCATGATAAATATCACTCTCTCAAATAATTTCCTTTGCTCAGGTTCACTCACACTCTCCTTTATTGCAAAACATTGATAAGTGAGATAAAGTTTGTATTTCAATTATAAACTTAATCACATAACCTAAATGATGGAGAATAAAAACAGCTAATTATTAAAAAAATTCACAGATCAAGTTATCTATTTGAACTCCGCATATTTAGCTTAATTACTCATTGACCATATATTTTTTTTAATGGCATTGTTTCATTTAAACAAGACCATGACGCTTATGCCTGGACCGGGTATTCACAAATTCTGCTTTTGTGTTCCACTTTTCGAATCGAATTAATCTCTATCTTATCCGTTTATTTGCAAATTTTCTGCACTTTATAAATAAGACTATAACGCTTATGTCTGGACCGGTTGTTCGCAAATTCTCCCTTTGTGTTCCACTGTTCGATTAGAATTAATCCCTATTTTTTCCGTTTATTTGCAAAGTTTCTGCACTTTATAAATAAGACCATAGCGCTTATGTCTGGACCGGGCATTCGCAAATTCTGCTTTTGTGTTCCACTTTTCGAATCGAATTAATATCTAGTCTATCCGTTTATTTGCAAAGTTTCTACATTTTATTAATAAGACCATAACGCTTATGTCTGGACCGGGCATTCGCAAATTCTGCTTTTGTGTTCCACTTTTCGAATCGAATTAATCTCTATTTTATCCATTTATTTGCAAAGTTTCTAGATTTTATAAATAAGACCACAACGCTTATGTCTGGACCGGTTGTTCGCAAATTCTGCCTTTGTGTTCCACTGTTCGATTAGAATTAATCTGCTTTTTCCGTTTATTTGCAAAGTTTCTGCACTTTATAAATAAGACCATAGCGCTTATGTCTGGACCGGGCATTCGCAAATTCTGCTTTTGTGTTCCACTTTCGAATCGAATTAATCTCTATTTTATCCGTCTATTTGCAAAGATTCTGTACTTTATAAATAGGACTATGACGCTTATGTCTGGACTGGGTATTCGCAAATTTTCCTTTTGTGTTCCACTTTTCGAATCGAAATAACATCTAGTCTATCCGTTTATTTGCAAAGTTTCTGCACTTTATAAATAAGACCATAACGCTTATGTCTGGACCGGGCATTCGCAGATTCTGCTTTTGTGTTCCACTTTTCGAATCGAATGAATCTCTATCTTATCCGTTTATTTGCAAAGTTTCTGCACTTTATAAATAAGACCATAACGCTTATGTCTGGACCGGGCTTTCGCAAATTCTGCTTTTGTGTTCCACTTTTCGAATCGAATGAATCTCTATCTTATCCGTTTATTTGCAAAGTTTCTGCACTTTATAAATAAGACCATAACGCTTATGTCTGGACCGGGCATTCGCAAATTCTGCTTTTGTGTTCCACTTTTCAAATCGAATGAATCTCTATCTTATCCGTTTATTTGCAAAGTTTCTGCACTTTATAAATAAGACCATAACGCTTATGTCTGGACCGGGCATTCGCAAATTCTGCTTTTGTGTTCCACTTTTCGAATCGAATGAATCTCTATCTTATCCGTTTATTTGCAAAGTTTCTGCACTTTATAAATAAGACCATAACGCTTATGTCTGGACCGGGCATTCGCAAATTCTGCTTTTGTGTTCCACTTTTCGAATCGAATGAATCTCTATCTTGTCCGTTTATTTTCAAAGTTTCTAGATTTTATAAATAAGACCATAACACTTATGTCTGGACCGGGCATTCGCAAATTCTGCTTTTGTGTTCCACTTTTCGAATCGAATTAATCTCTATTTTATCCGTTTATTTGCAAAGATTCTGCACTTTAAAAATAAGAACATGACGCTTATGTCTGGACCAGGTATTCGCAAATTCTCCTTTTGTGTTCCACTTTTCGA
Source organism: Berghia stephanieae (assembly GCF_034508935.2). NCBI lineage: Eukaryota > Metazoa > Mollusca > Gastropoda > Nudibranchia > Aeolidiidae > Berghia > Berghia stephanieae. The sequence goes on along the minus strand of NC_088366.1, from coordinate 14,784,059 downwards.
ATCGAATTAATATCTAGTCTATCGGTTTATTTGCAAAGTTTCTGCATTTTATAAATAATAATAATTGTTCAAAATTTTACCTTACACCCGATATTACAAGTACAAGTGAGCCAGGTGAAGAAGATTGTCAAACAGTGTGACAGATGAAATAGGAAGAGAGAGAGAGAGAGGAGGGAGGGAGGGAGAGAGAGAGAGAGAGAGAGAGAGAGAGAGAGAGAGAGAGAGAGAGAGAGAGAGAGAGAGAGAGTGAGAGAGAGAGAGAGAGAGAGAGAGAGGGTAAGAGAGAGAGAGAGAGAGAGATATTCGTTTTTTGTTCAAAATCTCTCTCTCTCTCTCTCTCTATCTCTCATTGCACAAGGTTGTGCTATTTACTACTATTTATCAAGAACAGCCAAGCTGGCAACCCAGTCTCTGTATAAACTAAGCAAGATGGCAACAGGGACCTCGCTCCTTATCCAATGCCGAAGCTTTAGTTTGAGTCAAACGGTTTTGTTAAAAAAAAACCACCCAAAATAAGTTCGTGTCGTAAGAGATGGAAGTTTAAGTCGGCTTATTATAAAATCGTTTTTATGGTCTGTTTGGATTACCCTTTTTAAATAGAAAAAGTGAATATATCATAAACTTGAAGAATAGGCAAGCTAAATGAAATTTAAATTGACTGATTAAATGAGTACGCGAGGCTGAGTTGCGAACGACTACTGGGTTCCGACATTCCGATCCCAGTGTCATTCATGTTCACCGTACCGTCTTACTGTCTACACACTACACTGCATTGTTAGTGACTGGTCATGTCTTGTTTGTTTGTATGTTTTACGCAAGCTTAATAAAAATTAAATTGACTGATTAAATGAATACGTGAGGCAGAGTTGCGAACGACTCATGGGTTCCGACATTCCGATCCCAGTGTCAGTCATGTTCACCGTACTGTGTTACTGTCTACACACTACACGGCATTGTTAGTGACTGGTCATGCCTGTTTTGTTTGTATGTTTCTTTTAATATGGGTCAATTTACAAAGAATAATAATAGAAATGTTCAAAACAAAAACTAGATTCACTATTACGTGCCTGTAATGAAGTGCTTTCCACAAACCGTGAGCGAGAATGATGAATGATGGTGGAGGTAATGGCAACCATGTGGGTTTGTTATTGTTTCCTACCTCCGTCAACCCGCGCATCCGGTTGCGCACCCACGCTTATTCTGACCAATCTGTCCAGTAGAGTCCTTACTTCTGTTGTGTTGATTTAGCGGTGATCAGTGTTATGTAGTAGTGTGTTCCTATTGCGTGTATGTTTATGTGTGTGCGCGTGTGTGTGTGTGTGTGTGTGTGTGTGTGTGGTCAATAGATAGTATGCGCTTGGCTAAGAAGCTCATAACATTGCCATCCGGAAGTATAACGGACCAACACACAAAACTGTGTGTATCCATGAACGTTTATAGTCGGGTTGATACAGTTCAGTGAGCATTACTCATAAACGCGGATGGCAAAAAACAATAACAAAGACCTGAGTGACGTCATCTTTGAACTATCTATACATGTGTGTGTGTGTGTGTGTGTGTGTGTGTGTGTTGGAATTTGGTTGCGTGGAAGAAAAAAAAATGGGGGGGGGGTGTCCATCAAGTAGAGAAATTCCTGAGCAAGGGGGGGGGGGGGGGGGGGGTGTGTTTGCTAGGTGCTGTCAGATTAGCATTTTTCAGCAAATCGTGGAATTCATAGTAATATAATTCACTTGATCACATGACGGTATTCGGATTTACAGAAATTTTAAACAAGTTTCACCGATTAACAACATCAACTAATATTACTGCTGATATTACTGTCATTTTTATGCCATCGATGTGATAATTATTGCCCTGGTAAATATTTAGTTAAACGTTTCGGCCAACTGTCAATTGGTTCTGTCTAGCTTCTAGCCCGAACAAACCAAAAGTAGACAGATTCGGGGACTTGATATTATTCGCGTCCGCTTCAGATTTTCATTTGTCCTCACAAAAGTTAAATAAAGGGGAGACATTCCGAAAGCTTCTACATCCCCAGTATTCATTCAATTTGTATTTTCACCTTTAATCTTTTGTCAGGCGTTTATTTATTCAATTTGTCATCATATAAAAGCGTTTTAAAAACTCTAGACCGAACCTTGATAGATTTGTGAAAGTTTAACATTTCCTAATTTGACCATTGTTTTTATTCTCGGCCGCCATTTTTATTTGTGAAGTATTGAAGGTATTGCAAAGCACTCCCAAGTCAAGCGTGGTAAAGACTTGCGACTTATTGATATTGATATCTACTGACTGATAAACTAAAATCATGCCGAATAAAGCATGGCAGCGACGACAAGAACATCGATTAAAATGTGCATCTAATCGTAATCAAGCTAATCAAGAAAATGATTCTGGCAATATCGAATGAAAATAGTTATTTCCCCGCGAAATTGCGGGCTTTTTACTAGTGTAATAAATAGGCATAGGGTAAAAGTAACCCGGGTAAACTACGGATATAGTCGGTGTTAAAGGCTCCATACACGCCCGGATATGATCCTGGTCCAGACCCCGATCAGGCAAACCGGGATGAAAACGCAATGTGTGTGGCCAAATACCTGGCCGATAAACCTAGGTACGGTCCATCGCTCGCAAAGCCCGTCTTGCTAAATATTTTTCGAGGCGATCGGCGATCGGGGGCGTGGCAGTATAAAAAATTGGACAATTTTTTTTCGGATTTTCGCTGTTTTGACGTCAGATTCGTGATCAGCGTCGAATTTACAATAGGTTTGATACCAAGAACTATGTTTTTACTCCAAAAATTGATGAAATTAGAAATAAATTTTAATTAATATTGAGGCTATTTGGCCGACAGAACAGGGCCCCTCCCTGTTTTGTGATGGATCAAGTGGTATGACTCTCGCTTTCGGATCGGAAGGTTCAGGTTTCGAGACCCGCTCTGAGTGGTGCAGAGTTGAGTCCTTGGAAAATGCTCTTAACTCACATTCTCTCACCGTACTCAGGTGTGAAATGAGTACATGACCGTTCGTTGTCTTTGTTGGGAAAAAAATGTCCCATCGCCTGACAGGCGTCATGTCTTGTCTTTCAAGTTTAATATTGCTGTTGCCTTGGGACCCCTTGTAAAGCGATTTGAGCACGTGGATATTGCGCCAAATAAATGCTGTGTTATTATTTTTTTAAATAATATTTTTATAAATGTTGCGCCAGGAAGAGGTAGATGGCAAAAGTTTCGTTCATACAAAATAAGAAATAGTTTTCATGATTTTCAATGTAATGATATAATAATATGCCAGTTCTTTTTTTTTTTTTTTTTTTTTTCCTCCTCACCCGTTGTCGCGACATGACGGTCGACCTTGACACAGACATTTGGGATTGGCAGATGCCAAAAAGCCTTGACTACGTGATGACAGGGGTGGGCATTGTAACCCTGAATTATAATCTACAAACAACGCGCCCCCCCCCCCCCAACTCCCCCCTAAAAAAAAAAAAGAGCTGTGTGTGTGTATGGGGTGGCGGTGGTGGTTGGGGGGGGGGGGGTAGGGTGCGAATGCGAGTAGTCCCGAGGAGTACCCGTTTAACCTGCCACGGGAACACTGTCGATTTGTTTTATAAATAATAATAATAATAATAATAATAATAATAATAATAATAATAATAATAATAATAATAATAATAATAATAATAATAATAATAATAATAATAATAATGATAATAATAATAATAATAATGACGATAAATAACAAATCTTTATTAGTGCTTAGGCCACTGGGACCCCCCCTCCCCCCCCCCCCCCCCTTTGGGAGTTTATGCCACTATGTTTTTCAAATAATAGAACTTATTGGCCATACAAATTCCACTGTTACCGTAAATATAAGTGTCATTTAAGAGAGTTATGGCCCTTTGAAAAAAAGTGAGTTGTGTCCCCTTGCAAAAAAGAGACAACATTTCTTTCAAAGGCTCTGGAGACTACAATATTAATTCAAATATATGCAAATTGGGTATCAAACTGAAGGAAATTGAATATACTATCAAACTATGTGCACAAGCTTTCAATTTGTAAATATTATATAGATTCACAGAAAGTTGAAACAATTTGTCAGTAATCTCATGAAGTGTCATATCTAAACTTATGGGCTATTTCAGTGTTTTACACAAAAATTATTTTAAATATGGCCAAAAACAGCATGTTCATTAAAAATGTAGCACTGAAGAAAGCTGTGGCCCAAGCCTCAACAACAACCTTCATATTTCTACGTCACAGGAAAAACTAAAAGTGTACGTAACCCTTAAATTTTTCTCCACTTTGTGGGATGCCAAATTCATCATAATTTTCATTCTTTTTAAACATGGTATTGATGTCCAGTTGTCACATTTAAAAGTAAGTTGAAGGTGTGGTAAAAACAATAGATATATCATGAAAAAAGACTAATTTGTTCACAACCCAAGTGAAGCATCATTACCGAAGACTTTTGAACGAAATCGCATTGTTATATTATGAAGAATAATTGATACTCAAAAGGGATTCTTGATTCAAGATGCAGTAAGTACATAAAAACAATATCCTTATGTGTTTTGCAAACATGCTTTACTCCTTAACAGTTTGCACTGCTCACCAATTTATTACATATCCTCATCATCAGTAGCAAAATCCTCTTCGTCCTCTGAAGTGTCGTCAAGGAAATCACTGTCAAAGCTATCACTACCATCCTCGGCATATGTATCTTCGTCAGTACTGGTGCAGCTTTCTTCATACACAATTTCCTGCAACTCATCTGGAATGAAAGCATCTTTGAACCACTGTACTTCCAATTCATTTGCAGAATTTCTCTGCCAACCGTTATCCTCTGGTTTTGGAATGCTAGGATTCTGGCACACTGCATTCCTCCAAATGAGAGTTTGAAAGTTGGCTCTTGATATGTGCAGTGACAATACTTGACTACAAAGAGGCATCTGACACAGATCAATTCCACCACTGCATGAGATGGTACCTTTCTTTCCTTTGAAACGCTGGCGAACTATGTCATACCTCACTTTGTTGACACTTGTGCATGAGGTTTTGCCATACAGCTTGCACACAAATGACTCTAACATGAGACAGTCATTACTCGAAACAGCTGCTGATGTTCCAAATCTGGAGAACAGAATTCTAAGATCTTCCTCCTTTTGAAGAAATTTTAGAGCTTTCAGCTTTCCTTGCCCAGCAAAGCAACTTGTTGTGTCACAGCCTGTGAATGCATGGACACCAAGTAATGCATCACACATCTGTTTAGACAAAGTCTTTGCTATCTGAGAGACATTGATTTGTCGCCTGTTGTTGCCACAGCCAGTATCAAAAATCAGGGTCTTTCCAATTGTCTCTGAGAATGAAAGGAGAAGTAAGAAGACATCCGTGTCTGGTGATCTGACAACAATTGTTTCACAGTTTGGTTGGCGGGAAGCATATTGACAGTGCAGTATAATTCGTGTGTCTGCCTCTTCCTGTGATGAGTAGAGATCTAGACAAGGTACAGCTGTGGTAAATTCATCCGTGTCACTGTAAAGTAAGGTGCATCTCTCTTCACAGACAAAGAAGATTTCCCTGTTTCTCAGTTTCTTTGCATATTCGTTACTTTCCCATTCCTTGAGGAGAAACCTGATAAGGGATCTTTTGTTATCAACGCAGCTGAGAAATGATTTCCAACGTCTGGGCACTGTTGTTGCAGATCCTCTTTTCAAGTATGCATTATCTTCAGAAGATCCTCTCCTCAATCTCTCACAACCTTTGATTGAATCTTCTATGTAAGTATCAGTCACAAAGTGTGCACAAGCTGCTTGTGGTAAGGAGGAAAATGTAAGTTTGGCTACTTCACCAAATGTATTTGGGATTGCTGACACTGTTTGTAACAGTGCATTGCCATCAACAATGTAAACGGTGTTTGTTTGTTTTTTTGCATAATCCTCGAACATTAATGAATTGTCAGGCGTGAGCTTGTGCAACAGAGTTGCTTTGTTGGTCTTCAGAGGTAAACCATCTGATGAAGCCAGCGACCATGGAGTAGGTGTTAGAGGATATTGAAGAACTTTTTGAAGATCAACACTGTGCTCTTGGGACAAAACAAGAAGCTGGCCAGATAAATTTCTTTCTGCCTTGATTTTGACCACGTTCATGTCTTTTTTCACTGTTACCACTTTCCTCAATGATGCAAATGTCTTGGTCTTGTTCCTTTCTAATGGCTTGTGAAATTCTACAGTCTTTTCCTTGAGTCTGTCTTCAACAAAACTTTCAAACAATCTTTTTCCTGTTTTTCCATGGCTAGCAGGTCATCAGCAACATCCTCTTGCACTTTCATTCCTGAAGCTAGACTGACCAGACCATCTTCAACTTCAAAGGGATTGATAAATGCTGAAAATGCCTGGAGGATCTTTTGCACTCGCTTTTCACTTTGTCTTTTTTCTGCAAGGCTCAATTCTTTGTGGGTGTCTATATCCATACAGTTGTTGTTGCTGATCATTCTTTGGGTTGCTGATACATATTCTGCTCGATTGTGTCTTGTTACACTCCAACGGTAATAGCTTGGAAGACTCTTGCTGAACCCAACAATACCTCCTTTTGTCTTTGCATGTTTGTTTATTGTTTGTTCAATGGTCATATCAACTGCTATTCTTCCAGCAGGCGTCCTTGATCTGGAGACACTAAATCCATTATCTTGTAACATTTCCTCTGCCCCTGGGTGGGAATGAATTAGGTTGGCTAGTGACACAAAATATACACTGAGATACTTGGCATAATTGTGGTGATTCATGGTAAAAAGCAGTGGGCACAGTTCTTTTAAACAAGATATATGAAGAAGAAAGTTGTTCGTCTTTGTTTTATAGCTCGCAGAAACTGGAGGAGAAGCCAAACTCTGTCCATGTATTGGATCCAGTATTGTGCAGTTTTTCCGTACTTTCCTGAGCGGACACTCTCTTTGAAGGCTTCATACTGGGAAAATAACTCAGCATACACAGTTGACTGGAGAATTTTATTAGCTGTATGGCTTGAAATTCCTTCGGTGAATTCCTTTATGTAAGACATGAGGTCTTTACTGAGTTTTGAATCCGTGTCCTGCTCAAATTTTGCAAGCAGAAGCCTCTCTAGAGCCTCCAAAACAGACACATGCACTCGTATAGCCCTGTTGTAGTTCTTTCCACTCATAACCCTATCCATAGAACCATGTGCACATAGCCCTGCTTCAGTCACAATTTCTTCAAAACCAGATCCACTTTGGAGCTTTCCCAGGGCACCAAGATATGACATTATGGTGTGAAAGACACCCAGGTGAATAATGACTGTTTTGTAAAGCTGTGGGTTTTGCCAGACAATATCGTAAGCTTTCTTTGCTACAGCAAGGTCAAATGTTACAAGTGTATATGGCTGACCAAGCTCTTGTGTTGCCTCCAAAGATAGTTGTAGCACCTTCTGTACTGTAGCTGCTTCAGTTATGGGAGCATTGATGACAGGCATATATTCAACAATTGAAGGCATGTTGGTTTCATTTTCATTTTGGGGGTTTGGAGTTGTTGATGAAAGCCAACCTTTCCAGCCAGGAAACGTTCTCCGTCTGAATTCAACTTCATCCTACAGAACACCCACAGAAAATTATCTTGGTGCAGCTGTCTTTCTTGATTGTTTCCTACTGTTGTTGTGGAAACAGTCAGAGAAGGTTCTGCTCTTCCAGTTGCAAAGCAAGGCTGAATTTGGATGGGTTTGAAAGTTGCTGACCTTTTCTTTGTTTTTCCAGTCGTGACATTTTGTTGCTCTATTTTTCTTTCCAAGTTTCCTTCTTTTATTTCTTGGATCATGATGCCATGAGTAGAGTGTGTGGTGCCAGACCCATCAGTGGTCTCCTCTGTGAGATCAAAATTATCCCAGCAAAAATGGGTGATTTTTGGATGTGCCAATGCGGCAGAAGAAAGATTTGTGGAGCATTCAACAACACTGTCGCACATTGCAGTCTCCAGTTCCAAAAGAGTAGAGTGGGATGCGCAATGTCCAAAGCGGTTAAGGATGTTTATAATCTGAAAACTTCCAGTCAAATGCCTCACAGTCATCCCCAGAAGTAAAAGTTGAGGCATTTTCCATTGTCCACAAGTGACATTATAACAAACATCTTGGGCCATGGAACGTACAAGTCTTTCAGACCTACTACTCATATGTCCTGTACCTCGCTTGGATAGGAGTGTAGTAAAAAATTTGATCAGATCAGAAGGAAGTTGGTCTTGAGCAGATAGCAAATACTCTGATGTGGGGGGCCAATGCATTTGTGAATGATCTTTGAAAGAATCCAGAATCAAATGTCTCAAGGTTACAGCAGCTTCTTGCAGTTTTCTTTCCTCTGATGAGGCACTCTCAAATGCAGCTTCAATTGCACAGCCTTTGGGGACTTCATTTTTTTCATATTATAGAGAAAATGGCTATCAAAGATTTAAAAACCCTATATAGCTTTGTAAAATATTTTATGATATGAGGCAAAAAATGAGAAATGACAATAAATTTCCACTATTTATTGCATTTGAAGCAATTTTAGGGTGATAAACAATCATTTTATGCACAAAAATGAGTTCACGAAAAATTGCACCCGATGACCTTTCAAGGGCCATAACTCCTGTAAATGATACTTGAAAAAACTGTAACACCCGGATTAATTTGTTTTATATGTCCCTGAAGCACGCCTGAATTGTGCTAGTGCAAAATCCCTCTTGTTTATTCATCCTGAAGGGAAACAAATACACTGTAATAGATTTTTTTTTTCAAATTATAGAGAAAATGGCTATCAAAGATTTAAAAACGCTATATGGCTTTGTAAAATATTTTATGATATGAGGCAAAAAATGAGAAATTACAATAAAATTCCATTATTGATTGTATGTGAAACAATTTTAAGGTGATAAACAACCATTTTATGCACAAAAACGATTTCACAAAAAATTGCACCTAATGACCTTTCAAGGGCCGTAACTCTCGTAAATGACACTTGAAAAAACGGTAACACCCGGATTAATACTCAAGATATATTGCTGTTTCAGAAAAACCATGTGGCGAAAACTCCCCCAGGGGGGGGGGAGGGTTTCGCCCACTGGCCCATGCACTATATTGTCCACAAAATGGAAAAATTTCCGTGGTCTACGTTGCTTTTAAACTTAAATCGGATTGTAAATGTATGGATGTTATGCGTATTGGAAAAATACTCACGACATCTCCATCGGGGTATAACATATTAACACACAAAACTGCAAACGCGAACGTTCATTGTCTGATTGATATAACTTAGTGATAAGTTAATTATAAAATGCTGTCTAAAAGCAATAACAACGGGTTGACTAACGTCAAATTCATTCCTTCTATTGATGCTCTGTGTTAAATTAAAATACTCACAAAGTCCGCCAGCCAGAAATATCACTACAGCCCAAAGATCTACATGGAACCTTGAACGTTATAGTCTGATATATTTTAATGAGAACTAATCATAAAAATGGGTGTCTAAAAACAATAACAATGAGATGAGTGACGTCAATTTGGTTCCTTTTATAAATATCCAAGAACTTTACTCACTCCATCCACTCTCTCCTCCTTCAATACATATGAATCTATTCTCTCATCACTTTTTTGTGCGGCTATGCATGTGATCTTGTGAAATGACACTCGCCTTTGGATCGGACGGTACTGGATTCGAGTCCCGCTCTGAGTGGCGCATAATTGAGTCCTTGGAAAAGGCTCTTTACTCGCATTCTCTCACCTTGTTCACTATTAAAATGAGTAAATCGGATTGTAAATGTATGGATGTTATGCGTATTGGAAAAATACTCACGACATCTCCATCGGGGTATAACATATTAACACACAAAACTGCAAACGCGAACGTTCATTGTCTGATTGATATAACTTAGTGATAAGTTAATTATAAAATGCTGTCTAAAAGCAATAACAACGGGTTGACTAACGTCAAATTCATTCCTTCTATTGATGCTCTGTGTTAAATTAAAATACTCACAAAGTCCGCCAGCCAGAAATATCACTCCAGCCCAAAGATCTACATGGAACCTTGAACGTTATAGTCGTGATATATTTTAATGAGAAATAATCATAAAAATGGGTGTCAAAAAACAATAACAATGAGATGAGTGACGTCAATTTGGTTCCTTCTATAAATATCCAAGAACTTTACTCACTCCATCCGCTCTCTCCTCCTTCAATACATATCAATATATTCTCTCATCACTTTTTTGTGCGGCTATGCATGTGATCTTGTGAAATGACACTCGCCTTTGGATCGGACGGTACTGGATTCGAGTCCCGCTCTGAGTGGCGCATAATTGAGTCCTTGGAAAAGGCTCTTTACTCGCATTCTCTCACCTTGTTCACTGTTAAAATGAGTACCTCGCTGTTTACAGCGTCGTCTCTGTCGGGAAACAATTGCAATATCGCTTAACAGTCATGTCTCGTCTAACATGTTTTTATGTTGGCCAAAGACCCTTATAAAGTGATTTGAGCACCTTTATTGAATATAGCGGTATATATAGCGCAAGTAAATTTTTCTCTCTTTCTCTTTCTCTCTCTCCCTCTCTCTCTCTCTCTCTCTCTCTCTCTCTCTCTCTCTCTCTCTCTCTCTCTCTCTCTCTCTCTCTCTCTCTCTCTCTCTCTCTCTCTCTCTCTCTCTCTCTCTCTCTCTCTCTCTCTCTCTCTCTCTCTCGACATGTTAGATTATTATAGCTATTGCTACATATGATGCAAATATCTTGGACGGTTATTGATGCTATGAGTTTAGGTAAAATGCTCGCAACATCCACCAGTCGGAAATAACGTACCGTCATACAAAACTACGAGTAACCTTGAACGTTAAAAGTCTGATTGATATAATTTAGTGAGAACTAATTACCAAAATGACTGCCTTAATACAATAACAAAGAGTGGAATGATGTCAATTTCGTTCCTTCAACAGTCTAATTGATATAATTTAGTGAGAAGTAATCACTATTGTGGCAAGACGAAAGATAGAATAACAGACAGTAACTGGGATCGGTTCTGTCGGCCACATAGCCTCACTATTAATTAAAATTTATTTCTAATTTCACCAATTTTTGGAGTAAACACACAGTTCTTAGTATCAAACCTATTGTAAATTTGACGCTGATCACGAATCCGACGTGAAAACAGCGAAAATCCGAAAAAATTGTCCACTTTTTTATACTGCCACGCCCCCGATCGCCGATCGCCTAAAAAAAATATCTCCCCGTATGTGGGCAAAAATCATCTGCGATAAACGCAGGGATGGGGTCAAAGCGATAGGTCATCCGTCCCGCTACCAGCGGATGTCGGCGTCTATGGGGGGCTTTAGGGTTGAGTGAGTTAACGTCACCTTGTGCCTTGTACTGTCTCCGGTTTGGAGTTGCCAGTTTGTCGGATAGATTTTGCGTTTACCACCAAACGATAAATGAAACTGATCAAATCAATTGTAACATATGAATCGGTGTGTGTCATAATGTTACTCTCTTCTAAAATGTTTTCAAAACGAAAAATAAAATAATTTTCCCACGTAATAAAAGGTGAGTAAGTAATCTGATATGAAGTAATGTTACTTCTTTGATTGACTTCAAACGGTGTAACACAGATATCTATTCGTTAAGTTTTTTTGTAAATAATATATTTATTTTTTTGATAGTGATAGTATGATACTATGTTTGATGAAAATACTACACCACACTGTTTTTCCTCAACTTAAAAGATTGATAAGGAACTTTAAGGTCTTGAGAATTTGCTTTGGTGAAAATAAAAAGTACAAGCTGGTCTCTTCCTGATTCGAAACCTCGGTAAGTGCGCATGTGCCAATTCTTAGAAATTGTTGAGCGTCTAAATAGACTTACGGAGAAAAGAAGGATTTCGTTGTATTATTCACAAGGTTGCGATTGCGAATGGTTGCGAGTTTCAATTTGTCATTGCTGGTTACTGGTTACAGTTTGTGCTGTGAGGGGTCCAGAAAAGTGGATCAAACATTCGTCTGACAACATAAATACAACACAAGTATGTAAAACTTAATATCATCGGTTTTGTAGATATAATAATTCATTTACCTGGTAATTACGACTATAATATTCCATATTCCTTACTTTAAGGAAATCTGAGTTCTATCATAGAATCTATGTTTATGTGAACTACCTCCATCGTGTCCAGCTCTCTGTCCTCAGACTACGTCTGCTTCAGATTATTTTCATTATGAAAACAATTTATCCACAATCGACGAAGACTTCCTTAAAAAGAAATGTCTCTTCAAAATCAAATATTATATGAACTATACTGTGAACTTAAACTTATTGTGTTATTTATTTCCTGTTTAGTCTTGGTACTGCCCGCGTTAAAGTTAAAGATTGAAGAAAATCATAATTCAAAGGTGTCTTGACTAATGTGGCAAGAGCAAATGGCTGTACTGTAGTTGTAAAGTCTGCTGCGCTGAAGAGACAACGAGAAAGACAAGTTGTACTGTGTGAAACGTTTACAATCTCACATCTTAAGCAGAAAAAGCAAATATTATAAAGACATTCCCTTGTATCTATTTATTTATTTAATTATTAACTCAGTTCTACTTCCTCTTAGAGCACAAGAGGAAATAAATTGGTTTCACTTGGCGTCAAACATGTTGACATGATTCAACCACGTTTAGTCAGATGAGAGTATAAAGACTGTGAGGAAAAGAGTAACATCACGAGATTTGAGAAATACTGACATAAGTGAATTTAGAAAGAACCTGGAAGGTGATCTCCATGACCTGTACAACAACACATCTGACGTCACAGTAGAAAATTGGAACTTGTGTATCCACAACACTCTCGAAAAACACATACCTATAAAAACCAGAGCAATTCGTCATCGTCGTTTCGCTCCCTGATGTACAAAGGGTTTTGGCCAATCCAAAAGATGTGTGAGAAAATCAGAACGTTTATGGAAGAAGCTCCACCAACAGGAAACTTCACCCTCCCTCCTTTTCTTAGAATTAGAAATTGAATGTGCTATTCATTATTCTATCCTAATGATCACTTATAAAATAAATAAAACTCTCTTTTTTCATCCCAAAAGGTAGTCCAGGCAAGCTAGAGCAGGTACCTTGCTTAAGGTCACACAGCTCTGCAAGGGAATTGGACTTGGTATCTGATAGGTAGCCTATGAGCGAATGAATACACTGATGTGCTACTCTGACCTGAAATGTTAAGCTAATGTTAAAAAGTGAAAGATTAAAAAAGGAACAAATCCTGTTTGATCCAAAAATTCCCTGTATTGGAATAACCCAGCGTTTTTTTTATTGGGAAAAATTTGTCGTATTGCCTAACAGGCGCTATGAATCATCCTAATATAGCCCTTTGAGCACTTTTTCTCGGATATTGTGCTATATAAACGCTTGTTTCTTTTTTTTTTTTCAGACAACAGTTGAATTTTTCGGTATGACAATCCATTCAAGAGTTTTTTCTATGTGACCCACCATGTCAATATCGAATCACGTAGAATGAACTACTTAGTTAACTGCCGTGCTCTGGAAAAACTTGTATTTCAAAGTTTGGCCAAAAGACTCGTCCTTCAAATATCGATTGATTTAAGTGACCCTCAATCGATATTTGAAGGACAAGCTTTCTAGCCAAATTTTTAAATACGAGTTTTTCCTCAGTGCAGTAGTTAACTGGTTAAAGAAACTGTGGATTAAAATTAGATTAAAATAAATGTAACTTTAAGGAAATTTAAGATTATTGAAGTATCAGAAATAAAAATAAAATAAAACACACTCACTCAATGAAGGTACAGTCCACTCCCGATGATAGAATCTTGGTTAATTACAACATTTCCCAAGAAACGGAATTAATTCTATATAAAAGTCACTGGTTAATTGAAACAAACTTCGATTAATTTCAACAAATTTTCTACCTGGAAAAATGGTAAATTCAAGAAATCAACCAAACTAAATTTCATGATTATATTTCATCATGGGTGAAATCATGACAGGTTGGAGAATCGAGAGTGGGCAGGGTTTAATGCTATATTAGTGTGTCACTACTCTATTGGAGACAAAAAGGGCGGGTTATGCAGTATGGGTTTGTACGGTCAAATGTGACCCCGTGAAAAAGTTTTTTTGTGCCTCATTCAAGAAGACTCTTTAACCGATTTGCTCTCTTCTTTGGAAACTATTGACCAACACATTTATAAGCACCTGGCCTCGGCAAGAAAACAGATGACCCTTGACGCCTTCGAAGGGAAATGAGTGATGTCAAACACATAGGAAAACGATGGAATTTACAACCATAAAAAGAAAAAATTAGATTTTAAAAAGAACAAAACACACACACACACAATGAGAAATATGAAAAAAAAGCCCATGTTTAATGAGGCCATGCATGGTCCCAAGCCTGCTTAAACTCAGTGGGAAAATTTTGTAATAGTGGACAGGAATCTCAACTTCGGTTAATCGCAACATTTGCTCTTATCTCAAGGTGTTGCGATTATCCGGAGTGAACAGTATTTATTTTAATTCAAACTTTTGAAGTTTGATGGAAAATAAAATTTCTAGCATCAGGGTTATTCTGGTGGAAAACTGTTTTGAGACGATTGGTCACATATTGGCTATATTAATAAGTCATATTTCCTTTTTAAAATTGATTATTATACCCAATGCTCTTTGCACTGTAAGCGGCAACTGAGGAAAATAAGGTATAATGTGAAAAAGTAAAAAAGTTCTATTTATTTGTTTCTTCTACAGTTTTGATGTTGCCAGATACCATCTACTGTTGATTGCGCTTTTAAGATTTTGTTTTGAACCAAATTGGAGACAAAGTTAGGCCTTTTCAAACAAGAATTGAATAGGAATTTTAGTGAGTTTGGTCAGTACACACACCTTATTTAAGTAGTGAAAGAAAACAAGGGTTTATCTGTGGTTTTAAGACTAAAGCAATACAGGTTGAAAACTTGATAATTGAGGAAAATTGTGATAACATTAATTAATTTAAAGATTCTAGCACAAAACCATTTTGCTTCTCACAGCTTTTCCGATCTTGTATCTTATATTCTATTTTTCTTTGCCATCACACTTATGTTCTCTTAACCAGTCCCATGGACAGTTTTGAAGTTGCCAGATAATCATTCACACATGAGTCAGATGGAATAATGTATGACAATTGTTTTACAGAGAGCAAGACAAATTTGAGTATTCACTCAATGTACCCCATCCATTCACTGATCATCCTGGATGCTGTTTGATTTTTATGAAGTTGAGACAATCACTCTACTGTTGAGGTTTCAAAAGTTAAAAACAGAGAAAGAAAGTAAGTAATAGCAGATTGTGAGTTAAATAAACATATTTAATTTATTTTACAGATGAAATTAATACACTTGTTCCAATATATTATAATTAATAGGGTGGAGTGTTCCAATTTGGACCCCCAAAATGGCTCTCTCAGCTCAATGACATCTATTGGCCGCACACTGAGAGTAAATGTGAAAATAACTGTTTCATATGTTGCAAACACCATTCATCTAAAGTTTTAGATAAAACACTTGTCCATTATCACATTCTATTTGCGTGTTTGGCCTTGATTTATGGGCTCTAGTCACTTGTCCCAATCCCGACACCCTGTGTTCCAATCGTGACACCCTATTGTGACAATTAATTTTAAAAAAATTAAAATAATAATAAAATAAAAAGGGGTAGCGTTGCTCAGCGGTACGGTCTTTCCTCCGTACCCGAAAGGTACTGAGTTCAGTCACCCGCTGTGCTTTGTGTGACCTTGAGCAAGTCACGTCGCCCTAGCTCAATTTGCGGTGATGCACTGCAACTGACGATTAATGATTACACATAAAATATTGATTATACGATCTCAAGAATCAGTGTCATTATAAATTTTTTTTGTAACAGTCTACAATAGTGGATGCCATACGATGAGAGAAGACCTCACTCTTAATAAGAATTCAAATTGATTGTTTGCAGAGTAAACCAATATTTTATTCCAAAGAATCTTCTAATTAATTAGTAAAACCTTTTAGAATTAAAATTAAAAATAAATAAACAACAACGACAAAACAGATCAAATTAAAAAAAAGTCATGTTTGAATTGCAACAATAGGGGACGCAATTGGAACAAAAGGGGGTCTGAATTAGAACTACCGGGTGATTTGGTGTCAAACGTTTTCAAGATCTATTTTAATAAATTAAATAAACTAAATACATTTAAATACTTACTTATTAATGTCAGATGATGTTTGACCGCAAAAAGTCAAAACAAAATGTAAAAAATCCTTTTCAATATAAAGAATATATATTGCAAATGATGTTGCATTATATTGCCTCGAATTAGGGAAAAAGCGACAGGAGAAGCTTTTACGTTCTTTTCCAAGGGAGCCAAAGATTTTAAGAGATGATTTATTTGATTAAATAACACAGGAAAGCTCTGGAATTAGCTTAAATATATCATGCATTTGTTTACCTCTGTGTTTAATTGGAATTCAGCTCTATGTCATAAATTCTTATTAAGATTAGGCCTTAAAATAGAAGATGAATGCAGAAGAGGGTCTTAATGGGAACACTGTCCAGATTGGAACACCCCACTTTATAATTTATTTATTTAATAGCATGAGCATTGGTGGCATTTGCACACAGTGCCTATTTTCAGTTTTTTACTATACTATAAATAATCTTCAAAGATGTATATTTTTTCTATCTGGTAACTTTTGTGGCCAATCATTTCAAAGCGATATCATGTTGGGGATGAACTGATAATTGAATATGCCATTGAAATCACTAATACCTCAGTATCTTAGTTTTTTGTAGGTCACCAAACGCCATTCATTCTTTTAATTAAAGAAAAAAAAAGAAAAATAAAAGTAGCCTTTTAGAGCCATAGGCCCTTGGAGCCTGAGTTTATCCTAATTTCTATAACGTAAAACGGACAATAGCAATTACTTATTACCCTTTGGATAGGATTCTAGTCTATTGAAAAGTACTTTTCACCAGTTTTAACAGACACAGCTACCTAATCACTGCTGGGTAGACAGGGTTGGGGTGAGGAGGGGGAGGGTGGGAAAAAAATCTTGCTGTTTTCTGGGATTGATCTTGGTCACTTTGGACATGAAGCTGATGCTCTACCAACTGAACAATCGGATCCTCCTCTTTCAGTAAAGCATATATGACCCACAGTCTCAAAGTGATATTAAGTATGGTGGGATAGACTAGTTGCTGGAAATTGAATTTCTAGAAAGGAAACTTGGGGTTGATGTTTATTCATTACAAAGGGGAATTAACCAGAAATTATTTCATTGCAAAAAAATTCTTATTTCTTATAAATTAAACTTTAGATTTATTTTTGAGGACCAGTATATTCTGATATAATTCTGTTTTGAAACAGTTGGGCAAATATTAATTATTATCAATAAGAGTTAATGATGTGGACTTTAATTTGATTTTTCTTTGTCTTGTTAACACTGATGTATTACCATTTTTAGACAGTTGGTCATACTTTAACTTGAGGGCTCCTGCATATTTTTAAAATGGGCATAGCCCAGGCCGTCTATTAGCACACGGCCTTGGCATAGCATAATTTGAGAGAGGGGGGGGGGGGGGGTATAAACAGCTCTGCTTTGCATCAGGGGACAAGGTGGCTCAGTGAATAAAGTGTTGCATTGCAATACACAAGATCCCGAGTTTGAGTTTGATCCTTCCTTCAGGCACTTTTATTTTTATTTCAAAGGGGCGAGAATTTTCACACACAATTTGATCACCTGGTCAATATGTGTGACTCCAGGTGGCATCGGATGATTGTATATATATATATATATATATATATATATATATATATATATATATATATATATATATATATATATATCCCTTCATGTATAATGAACTATTGACGTTTCACTATTTGGACATATTTTATTTAAAGTCTGCGCACAGTTTATCACAGTTTAGAGAAAAGAGCAAAATGTCCATTAGGCAGACAGCCAATTTGTATAGGTTGGGGTTCGAACTCAGAGACATTGTTTTATGAAACAAGTACATTTATGTATTGCTTTTATCGATATCTCAAAGCAAGGTTATTACAAAGAGGACATACTATCCTTTAAACCTGACTGGCAAATGGGAAAAAGAAACCCAACATTCTTTTTTTTTTTTTCTCTAATCTTAGTCTTTTAAAAGTAATTGCAGATAGATAAGTATGTTATTCAAGAATAACAAGAAATTGGTATTGTAAGTTTAATCCTGGAATAAATTGTGGGTTAATGAGCCTTTGTTTCTGAATGGCTTTTACCTACATAGCCTTACAATGAAAATGTATAAATATAGAATTTGTATTAATTCATATTAATCTTCAAACTCAAACATCTTCAAATATTCATTTGCACCCAGCACTATCAAAGACTGGAATGCTCTTCCCGAATCATGTGTGAACACAACAGATTTAGAAACATTCAAATGAAGATTATCAAAATTCTTAAGCCTAAATAACAACAATGGCTGTCACACTCAACAACTCTCTCCACCCTCGAATAAAATACTCAGAATTGAGTCAGCTTCGAATAGCATTCAGATTCAGATACTAGTTAATATAAATAGAGACTGGTGTTTTTGGTTACATAGTTTGATTAGAATGTTATCACGTCCTATTGTTTTTATTATTGTTCTAATTCTGATATATGAATTATTTCAGAAAAGCAATACCCAAGGAGCTGAAAAGACTTTCTTCACTGAATATGTATGGTAACATATTTGAGGAAATGGATGGAACCGATGATGAACTGAATCAATAACTGAAGGAAATTCCAAGAAATTATATCAATGGAGCGATCAAGAGGAGCTGGAAGAGGGAGAGGAAGAGGAGTGAACAATCCAAGAGGAAGAGGAAGAGGAGGTAGCAGAGGGCGGAGTCGGGACACTGGGGTAATAAATGATCAGACGAATACGAGAGGTGGAATTCATAACAGAGGAAGTGGAGGAATGCAAAGAGGTAATGGGAGGGGGATAGGTGGAGCGAGTTATGCAGAATCATCACAACAAAATAGCAGAGGTAGAGAGGTTCATAGAGCCATTGGTTACAATTTATTGAAGACATGGTCAGAAAACACAGACCACGAGGATCTACTGATGCAATTATGTAATAAAATGGAATGTTTGGAGGAGCTCATGATGGGTGAGAGTATTAAACAGGACTGGTACAGTCTCCTTGTCCAGATTATCAACTCGGCAATTTTATGTCAGCACCATACTCAAAAACTTAAAAGACTTCTCAAAGCAGTAACAACAACACACTTTCTAACTCAAATGTTACACAATTATGTGGATCATAAAGAAATGCGAGGATTTAGTTGGACGGGAGCAGATGAGTTTTTTAATTCAATTTTAAAAATCATTCAACAGGTTGTGAAACATTTACCTGAACAAGCACAAAATTGCAAATTTCCATTGATGATTTTACAAATAACAATCCCTAAATTTCAAACCACAATGGAAAACCATGAGCTAGCAGAATCAATTGCATCCATTCTGTCCAGTGTCAATAAAGTTCAAAAAGATGGAATTGAACGCAAAATGGCTACCAAGTCATACCAACCTTGTTCTGATTCTGAGAATCCACCAGATGATTTTCGAACACTGCCTGTCATTCCAACATCAGCAGATTTATCTACAGATGCTCAACCATTTATACGCGCAATTGTTACCAAAGGAGCCTATAGAGACCAAGAACACTATCTGGACATTCTATTCAGGTTGATGAGAGAAGATTTTATCAAACCTCTAAGAAATGGAGTACAAGATTATTGTAAACACGTCCATGATAAAAAGTTCAGGAGCTCTGAGATCCGTCTCTATCATGATGTCCATTTTACCGGAATGACTGATATCAATGGGATAAATCATGTGATAAAGTTTGATGTGTCAAATATGAAACATGTTAAATGGGACCATTCAAAACGGCTTTTGAATGGAAATTTGCTTTGTCTTTCAAATGACAATTTCCAGTCAACTCTGATTTTTGCTACTGTAAGTTACCGAAAGACAGAATGGCTGAAGGGTGGAACAGTGAATATTGTATGTCACTCTGGACTAGACATTGTTTTAAAAACTTCAGCAAATGATGTCTTTGTTATGGTAGAGACCATGGCTTACTATGAAGCTGTTCATCCAATTCTAAAAGGACTTCAGACCATTGATTCAGACCTTCCTTTAAAAGAGTACATTATTTTATGTCAGAGGCAGTTGAAGCCTCCAGCATATCTCCTACAAAATGTCCGTAAATATGACCTCAAGTGTATGATGAAAAATCCAAGAAACTTTGAGGTCAGTGTTCTGAATCCTCTCAGTTGGCCATCTGCAGAAAACATGTGTCTCAATCCGTCTCAGCGTGAGGCTGCTATTTTGGCTTTGACCAAAGAAATTTCTGTCATACAAGGCCCTCCTGGAACAGGAAAGACATATGTAGGGTTAAAGGTCATGCAAGTGTTACTTGAGAACCAGGATCGAATGCTTGCTAATGAGAACAGTGATCATGATCCAATTTTGGTCATTTGTTACACAAATCATGCTTTGGATCAGTTCCTTGAAGGCATTCTTGGGTTCTGTCCCCAAGGAATTGTTCGTGTTGGTGGAAAAAGTTCATCTGATGTTTTAGAACCATTCAATTTGGTCAACGTGAAAAAGAAAGTCAAAGTCGAGTCCAAAGCATGGAAGCATTCCCTTTGGCTTTTGCGGAATTCTTTGAAAGAGCACATGATGGAGATTGAGCAAGTGAAGGGAAAAGTAGAAAGCTTGACAACAGATATTTTAGATGAAGTCACATTAAATGATTGCATTTCTCCCGAACATTACAATAACTTACAATCCAGTCCACCAGAGGAGGGAAATAAGAAGAAGAGGAGATCTAAAATCCACCAGTGGTTGAATGCATCCAATAAGTCCCTGCTTCAGGCTTTGCCCGATATTATTAAACAGCATATGATAAAGCTGGTCATGAAAGTTTTACATTGCAGGGGCAGAAGGAATCTAGTTTGTTTTGATGTAAATGCATCCATTGTAGACAGGGTCAGCATTTACGGCTTTTGGTTATCTCAATATCAAAACCAACTGAGGGTTGAGATGGAAGGCCAGATAAACCATGATGCCAGAAAGTATTATAGCTCTCTTCATGGTCTGTCGACAAGGATGTCAATTTTGAATGACAATGAGATTTGTAATGTCATCCGACAAGATTATTTGGAGAAAATGTCAGAATGTTTAGGAGACAAGAGTTCTGATTTCATTAATGAGAATGCTGCCATTGAGGCTTGGGTCCTTGGACTTCACCATCAGTTGAATAAACAACTGGATGATGTCGAGGAGTTGAATCGCTTCATTGAAAAATCTTTGGACAAAAGTAATACAGAAGATAATGATGACTTTGATGATAAAGAAGAAACAGAAATAGCAAAACAAAATCGGCACTTCTTTGAAGAAGAAAACGAAGAGATGAAGAATTTCAAGGCCACATTGCAAGTGAAAAATGGGGGTTTGTTTTTGTTAACGAGAGCCAATCTTCTTGGAATAAGTGAAGATCTTGATGATGAAGGAACTGAGAGAAATAAAAAAGAAGTTGATGCTGATGGTTTCACGCTGGTTACAAGAAAGAAACATTTTTCATTTACTCAAGTCAGAAAGTTCTTGTCTGATGACAAATTTCTCCCAGCAACGGAAGAAGAAGAAGATTCCATTCTTGATTTGTGGGAATTGCCTATGAAAAAAAGGTTTGCACTTTACAAACTGTGGATTAAAAGATTCAAAGACATCCTTATCAATAAGATCGAAGATCTCATTCAAAAGTACAATGACACCAAGGAAGAACTTGTTGAGACTAGAATGAAAGAAGACGTTGATATAATGAGGCAAGCAAAAGTAATTGGGATGACGACAACTGGAGCTGCCAAAAAGAGGGCGTGGCTTGAGGCTGTTGCCTGTAGAATCATTGTAGTCGAAGAAGCAGCAGAGGTTTTGGAGGCTCATATTGTGACTGCTTTGAATAAGAACTGCAAGCATCTCATTCTAATTGGGGATCATCAGCAACTGAGACCTAACCCCACAGTTTATGAGCATGCCAAAAACTTTGGAATGGATGTGTCTTTGTTTGAGAGACTAATAAAAAATGACATACCCCACGTGACTTTGAGTGAGCAACACAGAATGAGAGAGAGTATTTCAGTCATCATGCGACACATCTATCCAAATCTGCAGGATCACATTTCTGTGAAAGGATACGAGAATATCCGGGGTGTTTCGAAAAATATCTTCTTTATCTGCCACAAACATATGGAAGAGAGTGTGAAAGACACCTTGAGCAAATCCAACCCATTCGAGGCAGAGTATCTGGTTCGTTTGTGCAACTATTTCCTGCTGCAGGGATATGAACCATCCCAGATTACTGTCCTTGCTACGTATGCTGGTCAGGTACTTACTTTAAAGAAAGAAATGAGAAGACAGAGTCTGAAGCATGGTTTCCGTGTAACTGCTGTGGACAATTTTCAAGGAGAAGAAAATGACATCATTCTCTTATCACTTGTGCGAAGCAATGAACAGAATATCGCTGGGTTTTTGAAGGTGGACAACAGAGTGTGTGTAGCTTTGTCACGGGCAAAGAAAGGAATGTTTGCAATTGGAAACATAGGGTTGCTGGCATCTCAAAGTAACCTGTGGAAGAAAATTAAAGAAACAGCAGAGAAAGAAGAAATTATTGGCGAAGGACTTCCAGTTTCTTGCCCCAATCACCCAGATGAGACAAATATCATCAGAGTCCCCAAGGACTTTGATCGTTGCCCTCAAGGAGGATGTCTCAAGAAATGTGATTTCCGTCTTGATTGTGGCCATGTTTGTCATCTACAATGTCATGGATACAATTTGGAACACAAAGACTTTAAATGTCTAGCTATGTGTAAGAATACTTGTAAAGAAGGGCATCCCTGTAGGAAAAAGTGTTGGCAGAAATGTGGTGACTGCACTGTTTCTGTACAAAAGTTGATTACGGCTTGTGGTCATACAAATGCATATCCTTGTAATGTTGTCCCAAAGGAAGCAGATTGCAACAGCAGGTGTGAAAAAGTTTTGCCATGTGGCCATCGTTGCACAGGAAAATGTGGAGATTGTAAAAAAAATGGCAAACACGCTACGTGCAAAGCCCTTGTTACTTACTTTTGGCCTTGTGATCATGCGGTGGAAGTACCGTGCCACTTCAAACCTGCTGAAAACCCTTGTCCAAAACCGTGTGGAGAAGTTTTAAACTGTGGTCATAAATGCCCCGGCAAATGTTCTGATTGTCTAGGAGGAGCTGTACATTTAGCTTGTAAAGAAAAATGCAAAAAGATCATGGTATGTGGGCACATGTGTCAAAGTGTGTGTGGCATTCCATGTCCCCCGTGCTCACTTCCATGCCCTGTTACTTGTTTCCATGGACCTTGTAGTCACCAAAACAGGAAACGAACATGTGGAGAACTTTGTATCTCGTGTCAAGAGCCATGTGCCAATAAATGTCCACATAGGAAGTGCACCAGTAGATGTCACAAACAATGCGATGTGCTGCCCTGTGAAAAACCATGTCACAAAATAATTGGAGAATGTGGACATCAGTGTGCTGGGTTGTGTGGGGAATCTTGCGTCTGCAACAGCTGTGACAAGGTATCAACAATTGGCATAAATCCATCACCATCTACAGAAACAGATGAAACCCAAAATGAAAATATTGCCATTTTGCTGAAAATTCCTTGCGGGCACGTATTTAACTTGGATCAAATTGACAGCTACATAAAGGAGGAAAAGGAAAAAAATTCTACAGAGTTTTTTCTTTGTCCAGTATGCTCAATTCCTATACAGAATTGTTGGCGTTATGATACAGTCTTCAAGGACCGAGCTTCAAGCAGAGAACAGGAGAAGAAAAGAATAAAAAATCACCACCAATTGACTGACAATCTAAAATGGAATATTCGGGAAAGTCTGCGATTGGTTCAAGAAAGAGATGCAGATTTGGTTTGGTTTGACTGGAGACACATTGAAGATAATATTATAAAAACAGCTGGGGACATTGTGACAACATCTGTAAAATTGAAATTTGCTTACATCATTTGTGAAATTCTTTCTTTAGACCAGGAGGTGAGCTCTGTTGACAAAGGATGTGATGTACAGGAACGAGTATCAGCATTACTTCAAGTGAAAAAGACAATGAGCTTTCAACAAATTGATGAATACAAGATTGATCTTAAAAGACTCCTTGTATGCCGATATTCAGCCATTTTGAACATTATGGCGCAGAATAACGGCGTCAGTTTTACAGAAGACACAAGCAAAAACTGGACTCAAGTTTGGAAGGAATTGAAAGAACCCAAGTGTTTGAGTTCTGTCTTGGAAAAAGCGATGGTGATAATCAACACAATGGAGCATGTTTTGAGGACTGAGTGCAGTGGTGCCACTCTTCAGGCAATGCTTCTGGTCAAGCAGAATGTGGTCAAGAGGGTCTTGAATGTTCTCAATACTGACGATGATGAGGTAAGATGAACTTTTACATGGGATGAATAAATGTTTTACATAAATAAATAAATGTGACACAGACCCTCAAACCTGTATCATATTGGTGGTGGTTTAGATGCCAAAAATTGAATTTACAATAAAAAATACAAAACTTGGATTATTTTCTATGTTTTATCGGGTACACTAAATTTAGTTTCTCTCACTCCATTAGTCCAAGATCACTTTTAGTTTAATTAAAGTCTTTTTTTCAGCATCTGCTCCACCCCGACATAATACCACATTGAGGTAGTAGGTCACAAATATTATTTCTAATGTTAGATTACCTGGACTGAATAAAAGAAAATTCCCCCCCCCCCCCCCCCCCCCCCCCCAAAAAAAAAAAAGGCCTGCCTGGACTGAATAAAAGAAAAATCAAATTCTTGAGGCAGGCTAATTTTTCGGGATGATCTTTTACTTGCATTTTTCTCTCTTATTTTTTCTGGCACTGTTTCATGCACTCCTTTTCAGTATTTGATAAAACAGGATTGGAGGCAAAGCACACGATCGCATCCTTACTGCAATAGGCCTGAAACATGTCTATAAGATTAAACCAGCCTCTTACTAAACCTTTGTCCTAGCCATCCAGCCTATTTCTAATTTTAGATCTTGATCCTTTGATTTATTTATCTTGATGTCACAACGTGTATAAAAATGGTGGTATGTATTTTTTTTCTTCTTAATTTATTATTTTAACTTATGTTGATTGATTACAGATGCTCAGTGAAATACTCGAGTCCAAATCACCACCCAACATGGTAGGTGCTACAGCCAGCAGCAATAGAAGCACTGAGTGCCCCATCAGTTCTACCAGTGCCAGTAAGTAGAATTATGAAACTAATAATAAAACAAATCAATCATCTTTAAAAAAAAAAAAAAAGAGCTTTTATATAGCGCAATATCTACTAAATGTGCTCAATGTGCTTTACAAGGGGTCCCTGACCAACAGCAATACGTAACATGTAAAACGAGACATGATACCTGTCAGGTGATATTACAATTTTTCCGGGCAGAGACAAAGCTGTTAACGGCCAGGTACTCATTTTACACCTGAGTACGGTGAGAGAATGTGAGTAAAGAGCCTTCTCCAGGGACTCAACTATGCGCTGAGTGAAGCTCGAACCCAGGACTTTCCAATCTGAAAGCGAGTGTCATACCACAAGACCACATAGCCGCATCTCAAATCCGTAAAGTGGAATTCATGTGCAATAAAGTCTTTGATATTGGACCTCTCTCAATTATCTTGTTAAATATGACCATAGTATAACAACTTATGAATCACTATGAACAAGTTAAGATCAATTTATGATTTAGTCACCATTCTTCAGATGCATAAAAAATCTAATGAGTTTGTTGGTTTCTTTTTGGTCTTTTTTTTCTGGTATTTTTTTTTATCCTTGGTTTTCTTAAATCATAAAAATGCACCATGTAATCAATTTATTAGCTATATATATATATATATATTTTTTTTTTTATTTATTTTTTTTTTTTTGTTTTAAACATTATTATTATTATTATTGTTATATATTATTATTATTATTATTATTATTATTATTATTATTATTATTATTATTATTATTATTATTATTATTTGAAATCGATCTACTGATATCTTTATAGAGCGATTTAATCGTTTTGCAGCCCTCTTATTTTAGCCCCAGACAGAATTCATGGTGAGGTAACCATCTTATAACCAACCTAGATGTTTCAAATAAACATCTGCTTTACCTCTTTTATTTTATATTTCTACACAGAGAGTCAAAGCAAAAAAGAACTCTTGGGTAAATTTCTTGGCAAGTTAGGCATTTCAAGCAAGTTTAACAAATAAGGTAAACTTCATTAATGGTGTGGGCAGAATTATCCTCGATTATGATATTTAATTGTAAATCATCTCTCTCTCTCTCTCTCTCTCTCTCTCTCTCTCTCTCTCTCTCTCTCTCTCTCTCTCTCTCTCTCTCTCTCTCTCTCTCTCTCTCTCTCTCATTATGTGCACGCGTGTAGTTAACTACCGATATGAATATAATTCAATATCATATAATATTTTTAAGGAAACTGGAACATTATTTCGAAGTATTTAAATGCAAAACAGTGTATTATTAATGCATATACAAAGTTGGTTCTGAAATCGCCAATGGCAATAATTAAAAAATAATACACCAGAACAATGATGATGGAGGAGGATGATAATAATGATGATGGTGATGACTGTAATAATGATGATGATGATGATGACGACGAGAAAGATGATGATGATTGATGGTGAGACAATGAAATTGATTCTTTATAATGTTTATTCCATTCTATAAGGTCCAAGGAAATGAGCTTTGGCATAGAAAATTCCAAGTCCGAGTCAGAGAGAGACAATGCGAAGCTGAGCCAGTCAACCTTTTGTCTAGCAACTGCCATCCTCTGATTTTTTTTTGATTTTTTGTTATTATTTTTTTAAAAATTATTATTAGTAGATAGTTTTTTTTTATTTCGTGCATCAAATTTGTCTTTTCAGTCTGATTACACAGTTAATCATTTTGATAATATTTTTCTACCTGCGTTGTTTGATAAATCATATACATTTATAATGTAATATAAACTATGGTATAGAATGATTCGACAAAAATTACTTTTTGATTTTTTTTGTTATATTGACTGTGCTGACTTAATTAATGCGTCTTCTATCCCGTTATATCTCTTTTCCAACTTGCTTTCTGTCTTTTTCTTGGAATGAGATCACTTGGTTTTGTCCTGCCTATAGACAGAGTCCTTGGCAGGAAGGGAATCAGACAAATATATTGTTAATGATTTGGGAGAGGATATTGTTCCCCGGTAAATTATCTCTCTGTTATATATATATATATATATATATATATATATATATTATATATATATATATATATATATATATATATAAGCGTCTTAAAACACTAAAATTAATAAATATAGAACCAAACAGCTTTGAGTTTAGTATTTTGTTCTGAAAAGATATTTTTTATGTAACTAATTGCTGTTCATTTTTTTCTTCTGGGGATTTGTTTTGCTGTTGCTTTTATTTAATTTTTATTTTTTCATTTTTATCTGGCAACACATTTTACAGATAGACATTTATATTTGGCCATTACATTTTTGGCTTTACAGTTTTATTTCAAGAATTCATTTTTACCTGGCAATACATTATATAAACATTTATATAACATTTTTGGCTGTACAGTTTTATTTCAAGAAAAAGAATATTTATTATTTAAAAATAAAACCCAAAAACCCCTGTCAATGGCTTCTCAAATTGGCTTTTGTATTAAAGAGGATTTCATGCATATATTAACTCTGCTTTTTAAACGTTTTAGATGCTATATCTTTTTTATGAACCCTACTTTATAAAAATGTAATAATAGAGTTTTAAGAATAAATTGTTTTCATACACTTAACTATGACATAATTTTCAACTTAAATGTTACTTGTTTTCAATTCAGTTTATCCAGCTTGCTTTTATTATCATTGCTGTTAATACGGTTATGTTTATGTATTACACAAATTGATTGACTTTCAGACTATATAATGTCATGTATGCTTTATGATACTTTTATGTAGCCTTATTGATTTGTCAAAATATGAATATGTGAGGGGACACGAGAAGGGTATTCTAGAGATGTACGTTTTTGCACAGGGAAAGCAAGTTATAAATGTATTAACTTACTTTATATCCTCCCGAGACCTGGGAATGAGGGCCACAAAGATTGACTGACATTATTCGACAAACCGAAGACATGATTTTACAGGAGTGCAGTATCAGCGAGGAAGGTGATAATGGACAATTTTATTTTATATTTTTTTTAAAAGGTTGACAAATTGGCTGAATTCAGTCAAATGACTGAAGATTCACAGGTCCACCTACTTTGTTCTGGCATTCAAACTGCTTTTAGTTCACAACTTATTTAATTCACAAATTTGAAAGATGCAATATTGACAATGATTAATGCTGATAATCTTACAAGGATCTGTGAATTTCTGCGTTTTTATTTTCCTTAAAAAATGATAGGTGTCTATCAACAACATCCTTCACCTAGCCAGCTGTATGCTGTGTGTCACATCTGTAAAGGTTAATTGTAGCTGACGTTTGATTTACAGTAGTAACTATTTGTCAACATTGTGGTGCTGTGATGGTTTGCGTAATTTTCCTTTTAGTCCCACTGACTCATTGGGATTGTATGAAGAAGATGAAATGCCCTACAATCTGTTCACAAGTGGTTTTACAACAATCTCAATTTCTCAATTCTTTAATAAATATATTTTTTAAATGGATTTCTAGAATTGAATCACAATGTTAGTGTAGAGCAACTTGAATGTGGCAGAGGTGGCTCTATGACATTGTACCTTGTTGATCTTTAAAATATTCTAGCCCTCTCATGGGTGGTTGGATGGGAGCATCACCCTTGAATCATATACCTATGATGTTCGCATGGGTGTACGATCCGATGGTGATGTCGTTTCTTCTTCTCTTTACTAGCCTATCCTGCTTCTTTGGTTTGTGATTGTATTTTTGACAGGGGATATTTTTTTTTCTGTAAATCTTCTGCCTATTTGTTCTTGGTTATTTCTAATTTAGCTTATGATATCTTTAGGTTATGATTTTGATTTACATTTGTACTATTTTTGTTAGATTGCTTGTTTTTTTGTTTCAGCGGTCTCTCATATAACCTCAATTGTGTTGAAAGAGACCTAAAGCAACAAACAAAAATAGCCCTCTCATGGGGTCATTGGCTAAGGCACTTTACACACATTACCTACTAGGTTTCGGTGTGAATGAGTATCTGACAATGGGCATTGACAGACATTGTAAGAGTAGTGGCTGGGCGGGGTTCTTGACCTCCCATTGTAGGGAGGGAGGTACATACTGTGTCTTCTATCCTCTTATATCTGTTTTCCAACATGCTTTCTGTCTTTGTCTTGGAATGAGATTTTGGTTTTGTCTTGGCCCTGGCTGGAGTCCTGGCTGGGAGTGAAACAGTCAAATGCATAGTTATTGTTTTGGGAGATGATATTTTTTTCCTTGTAAATCATCTCTCTAATATGTATTATTATATTTGTTTCTTTGAATGTATAATGTAAGCATTTTAGTGTGTTCCTCTTTGTTTGATTTTGTGCTTGTGTCCGGATGAGACTTATAGGTGATCTCAAACTAAGTACATTGGTATGCTCTTAGAATCTACATCTGATCCCTATTTGTTCCCAGTTCCCCTTTGTCTTACTTTCTCTTGGGTGCTTTAATTTTAATTCTATAACTTTTTACTATTCATTTTCTTTTTTACTGGCGCTGATATAACCTAAATGTGTTGCAAGCGACGTAAAACCCTTAAAAACAAAAACAAGAGTAGTGGTACAAAATATGGATCCATGTGACCTGATAGGGGAATAAATTATACTTTTGAAACATATTTGGGCATTGTAAACGTAAAGTTTATATGGGAAGAATGCCAATCATTCCTCGGCCATTGCTGTTTTGTATCTATGTATAATCATTCCATTACAATTTGCATTTGTTTATTGTGATATTTTAATGTGAACATTTTTTTCTATACAAAGTTTGGCATTAAAACTGATCTTAAGTATTTATAGATGATTGCTGTCATCTGTGGTATTTATTCTCTCACCATATATTCAGGTGTAAAATGAGTTACTGGTCGTTAACAATACAGAGTTGTAATTCCGCCGAATAGGTGTGATATCTCGTCTAATATGTTAAGTGTTACTGGTGACTAGAAACCCTTTGTAAAGCACTTTGAGCCTGTTTAGTGGATATTGCCCAATATAGAAGCTCAAGTTTTTTTGTTTTTTTGTTGTGTTGAAAATGTTTGAAAAAAAAATAATGTGTTACAGGTGTAATGTCTAGTGCTACACGTTTAGTGTTTGCTGAATGGTTGAGATTCCTTCTATAGTTTATAAAGCACATTTAGTGGGTTAGAGCACTCACTTCACACGCAAAGGGACCGAGATTGATCCCAGGTGCAGTCGAGATCTTTTTTCAGACAGAAACCATTAGTTATACGATTAGTGGAAACATGGAATAGTCTTTTTTTTGTAATACTAAAATAATGCATGCTCTTTGAAACAGTTTAGAATCTTGGTTGACAGAAAGTAAACTTTTTTGAGATTTTCATCTGATAATTTTTTTTTTCATTATTCTGTGAAATTTGTACAATTTTAATTTGTTTATGAACAGTTTTGGATACCTTTAATAATTGTTTTCATTACTATTTATAATTTGTAAATAGGTCTGCAAATATTAACACAAAAAAATTATTTTCTTTGAACCAATTTGAAATCATGGTTGACAGAGTTAACTTCTCTAAGAATTATGTATGGTTGTTGTTGTTTTTTAATAATTAAACCATGAGTTTTGTACACTGATTTAATTAGTACAGTTATCAATACCTTCAGTACTCTATAATTGTTAGTTTTGACTTTACCTTGCATATGTTTGTTTTCATTATATTTTTCGATGCGTAAAAAACGTGTTTGTTTATATACCATGTTATTTGAAATTATGTAATTATTTGCTAATGTATAGTGTAAGGCATATAGGTTAAGTCCAAGATTCAGCCTTAATTAAGATAACATAATATAACATATGGCATAGGGCGAAATAGGATAAAATCCCTTGAATGCCCTTAATATTAATTTTAATGCTAGAAATCTATTGATTGAAAGATTACAATGATGTTACACGTGGTAAAGATAGTATATCAACTTAAATGTACGCATGTATGTGTTATGGACAAACATATATCTTTAACCGTGACACTCAAAGCACACACACACGCACACACACACACACACACACACACACACACACACACACACGCATATACATCCATACATATAAAAGATAACCATAATAAGGTAACAATGCATAATATTTACATACAAGATAAGTATATAAGAAGAAGAAAAAGAAAGAGAAGAAGGAGGAGGAGAATAAGAAGATGATGAAGGGAGGCATGTCTAGAAGGAGCAAAGAGAGGATAAATAGAATAATAATATTTTAATGTATGATGCAAACCACGTATATATTCAGTTATATTGGTAATAGCTGGTGTTGGATTTTAGTACCATTTGAAAAGAACATTCATCCAGTATTATTCACTACTTTTTGAAAATAGGGTCATCATAAAATCTTGTTTCAATTATATTTAGTTTCAATAAAATTTAGTAAATGATCTTATTTATTTTGTTATCTTTTTATAACAAAATTATATGTAGATGCTCCGCCTTAAAATGGTATTACAGTAGGGCCTCTTTAATTCGGAACTCCACAATCCGGATGTCTTCATATCCAGACAGGGTGCCTGGGGAAGGATTTTTCTATTCTTCATTTGTATACTTTCTGGGTGGGGTTCCTTACCTCCCGTAGTGGTCAGGGAGGCACTTACTGTGTCTTCTATCCCCCTGTATCTGTTTTCCAATATACTCACTGTCTTTGTCTTGGAATGAGATTTCTTGGTTTTGTCCAGGCCCTAGCCGGAAAACCTAACTAGGAGGGAAACAGTCAAATGTATAGTTAGAGTTTTGGGAGATTATATTTTTTTGTCTTGTAACTCATCTCTCAGTATAATATTTTGTTTACATATTATATATGATTTGTAACCATTTGAGTGTATCCCTCTTAGTTGGGACCTGTGCTTGCGTCTGGATGAAACTTTTAGGTGATCTAAAACTAAGTACTTTGATAGTGTGCTCTTGGAATCTACATCTATTTCCTATTTGAACAAATTCTCCTTTGTCTTACCTTTTTTGGGGTGCTTTAATTGTAATTCTAGAACTTTTTACTATCCCATTTTATTCCCTTTTACTGGATGTCTCTGTAATTCAGACTAAATGCTGGGAATGGAGGTATGTTGCAGTGAAATATAGGCTTAAAATAGAATTCATTGTGAAAAATCTGAAACTTGGGACAAGGTTCATGTGTTTTATCGAAAAGAATGGGTATATTTCAATATCAGCCTTTAATAATGAAAAAAAAAACAACATAAAATAAAATAAAACGTTCGTATATTATATATCCAGATACTGAATAAATCCAAAATTTAATATGATTATTTAATTAAATTAAATTAAATTCCCTTTATTCATCCCTTAGGGGAAATCTGTTTCCATGGTCTATTCCAAGGGAAGACTGGAATAACCCAGGCGTTAGCCGCAGTGCAGCGCCGTAAATTGAGCTAGGGCGAGATGACTTGCTCAAAGACACACAGCGCAGCGGCGGGTGATCGAACTCGGTACCTTTCGGGTACGAAGCAAAGACCGTACCGCTGATCCACGCTGCCCCACAATGATTGATCATTTTATTTTTATATTCATTTCTTGGCATCCGTTTCATCCCAACATAACATCCGTTTGACGTATTGTGGATCACAAATATAAACTTGTTATATACTCATAATATTTAGTAATGCAATTGTAGACTTGGTGCAAACAGCTAACATAAAATCTGTATATTTTGGGGAAATCACAAGAAAGCAACGTATAAACCCAAAAATACACGATTTTCACCTTTATTCAAATGAATTACTTCTTTTAAAGTACACACATTACATTTGGGTAGTGGAGTTCAATCTATTTTTGAGTAAGGAAACTACATTCACTAATTTTTGCGTTAAATCAAATTTTTATATATCCGACTTTGCAGCAAAAACTTTCTTATTTTGACTTTTTTTAAAATCTGTTTTTTGCTTTATACAATTGAATTGGTAAAAGCGAGCCTGAAGACTGGCAACCTGAGACATGTTACGTATGTGAGGCCAAGTAAGACAAAACGCTAGCTCAAACGTTCACTTACCAGTCAGCTGTCATGAGTTTGCTCGATTGGCTTGGGAGTGCTTATGAAGCTTAAAGCTAGCTATATACATATAATATGTCTTGCTTTGCCTCATCTTGGAAACAAGAAACACTCTAATTGAGGTGACCTCTCGGTTTGAGCTGGGGTTCTTGATTTCATAATAATTATGTTATGGGAACATCATTCACTTCCGTGTCTTTTGGTCCTCTTACAACCCACCCCCCCCCCCCCTGCCCCTGTATTATTTTTTAAAATGTTCTATTTATGTGGGTGGGGACTCTCGACCTCACATGGTGGGCAAGAGGTCACTTGCTGTGTCTTCTATTCGCCAATATCTGCTTTCTTTCTTTGTCTTGGAATGGGATTACTTGATTTTAACCTGGCCCTTGCCGATGTAGCACGCCAGAATGACTCTATCGTCAAAAAGACTCTAGAGTTAAATTGGCGTACGCGAGACAGACTCCAGAGTTAGAGATTTTTAAATTTTTTTTTTTTTTTTTTGGAAATACTGTGAATTCATCTCTTACTTTGTGAAGTTGTTGTTTTGTACTTTTTTTTAAATAAAAAAAAAATATATATATTTTGTCGTTAAAAAAGGAAAAGTCAAATTTTAGGATGGTTTCAAAAAAAGACTCTGGAGTTAAATTGGCGTACGCGAGACAGACTCTAGAGTTAATCTCGCGGCTGCGATACTAACTCTAGAGTGTGCCTCGCGTACGCCAATTTAACTCTAGAGTATTTTTTGGGTCGAGTCATTCTCGCGTGGTACACTGGAGCTTCAGCATAGAGAGAAACAGTCAAATGTAGCCTATCGTGTTTGTTTTGGGGTGTGATATTTTTTTCAATGTAAATCATTTGTATGTTATGTACTGATAGTTATATTTTTTGTTTTGAATATATCTTGTAAACATTTGAATGTATTTCTCTTTAGTGAGATCCTGTGGTGGTGTTGCGGGTTGTTATAGGAGGGTTCAAGTTCAATGAAACCTCTTTGTCATAAGTTAGCAGACAAATGCGGCCCGTAATATTTAAGAGAAGGGCCTACAAATAGAAGGCTCAAGGCTCACAAAGTTGAAATACGAGTCTAGATGGAGAGAATAAGAGAATTAGTAGATATTAGACAGAAGGTGAACGTCTTGATGGTAGCTACAACTTCCGTACGAGTGCACACTAAGGAATATAGAGTAGACAAGACAGACATGATCCTAAATTAACTCACTCAATCCTAGAGGTTTTTGCTACCTACTTTTAAAAATTGGAAAAAAAATGTATTAAAAATGAGAATGTACATAGTTTTTTTCAACTACCACTAACATGTATAAACGAAAAGCATTAACTTTAAAACTAGGCCAATAATTTGTCACAGAAAAATGTAATAAATAGACATAGTAAAAAGTAACCCGGGTAAACTACGGATATAGTCGGTGTTAGGGTTGAGTGAGTTACAATAGGAATAACTTAAAGGATTTTAAAACAATTAAACATTTATTACTATGCACACAGTTCCTGGACGACATACTTAAGAACACTTGGATATCTTTACAAACTACATCAAATAACAGGTCATATATATATTATATATATATATATATATATATATATATATATATATATATATATATATATATATATATATATATATATATTATATATATATATATAACTTACATACATACATACATACATTTCCACACGTCCTCTCGCTCACACGACTAAACAGGGGCTGAACTAAAATTCACTCAAACAAAGGTCCGTGCGTTTGGCACTTGACGAAACGTCGAGGACAACTCTTAATTACGTTAGGGGATGAGATAATATTATAATTGTCTTTCTTAGACCATGACAGCTGGTGCTTGGATGAGACCTTTAGGTGACCTCTAAACTAAGTACACTGATGGTGCGCTCTTGGAATCTACATCTGTTCCCTATTTGGACCAATACCCTTTGTCTTCCCTTTTTCTTGAGTGCTATAATAGGATGCAATAGTCGTAGCGTCACTTCCTTCCTAATGACGCATGGTAACTTAGTAACACTGGCTCTAAACTATCGGAGCAATGGCGGACGCGCTTATGAAATATTTCTCCGACGAGCATAAACGTGTATCCAGAGGAGAAAAACATTATAAATATGATCTTGTTTTGACTTTTATACATTCTGATCACAAGACATATGAAAGGTTCTAGCCAGCTTGAATAATAAAAAGTAATGATTTTCTTTGTTTAGAACCAAGATGGCCGCCGTTGCCGGGCAGCGTGACATCAGACTACTGAATCCAATTGTAAATCAATAACAAAATTCTCTCTTTTTCTCCCTTTTCAATGGCGTTGAAATTACCTAAATGTGTTGCAAACGCTGTGAAAACATAAAAACTTAAAACAAACATTAATGTTTTAAATATAATAGTATTTATTCATTTGAATGTAGGCCTATTCCTTTTCTGTGGAATCCAGTATGTGCGTCCATATTGGTCGGAATCAACTTTTGCTCAATATTTGGACTAGTCCCCTTTTTCTTCCTTTCTTCTCGGGGGATTTTAATTATAAATCTAGATTTTTTACCATTCCATATTCATTTTTTTTATGGCGCTGACATGACCTAAAATCTTTGCAAGCTCTAGAAAACCATTGAAAACAAACCTTTTATGGCTTGGAAAGGTCACATCGGGGTTCTCGATCGCTGCTTATTCGGTAGAGCACTCGCTTCACACGCAAAAGGACCGAGATCGATCAAGATTATATTTGTATATATATATATTACAATTTTTCGGACAAAGACAACGTTGTTAACGGCCAGGTACTCATTTTACACGTGAGTACGGTGAGAGAATGTGAGTTAAGAGCCTTTTCCAAGGACTCGACTATGCGCCGAGCGCGAGGCTCGAACCCAGGACCTTCCGATCCGAAAGCGAGTGTCATACCACTAGACAACATAGCCGCACCAAGGGCCCTTTCAAAAAATCTCTCTATGTTGACATAATACATTATGTTTGTGATGACTGTTGGAATTTTCAGACAATTACATGGAATAGATTGTGAGAAAGATTTGACACAGTATCCCATCCTTCTAGAAAAATGACATATTGAGAAAATAGCAAAATGGCGTTCTATTTTTCACACTTTTCTTACTACCTGTAGATCTACCCTTTTCGATCGTGTTTTTTGTGCCGTTATAGTATATTTTGAGAAGCTCGATTCAATATTATTATTTCTAAGAAATAAAATAACATCTTCCACCAGAATCTCAAAATAAATTTTTTGAAGGATTATCCTAATAATCAGACCCAAACCACACCTTAGAAGATTAAATCCACTCACCAAACCCCGATACATGACATTGTATTAATGCAAGGCAGACGACAATAAACACATTTTAAGTTACAATAAAAATAAATAGAGCATGTGTATTAAACTTCATTTAAAAATTAGGTCAAAGTTCAAAATCTTACATGTGCTGTTTCTATCGACGCCTTCCAGCTCGAAACCCGTTTCTTGTCATTTATTCCAACAAACGTTGACAATTGCAAAGACTTAATTTAGAAGCATGTGGTCGTGTGGTTGGGCACCTTAAAGCACATTATGTCTCAGTCACTAAAGTATCAATACACTCAAATGTTACCAAACGGATAATCCAGTTATTGATGAAACTTCTCCATGTCACTCATCTCGCTAGAAATCAATGATTAACCCTCTCCTTACCACCTGCAGCAAAAATCGTCACATTTAATTTGTTACGACTCAATATACATTTTTCTCATTAAGATTTATTTTATACATCACACAAACTTTGAAGAATGATCTTTGTTTAATGAATAAGAACATAAAGTTGTTTTGTAGAGAGCTTGTTTGTGTTTAAAAAGCCAATTTTTCTGCTGGGTAAGCCTGCCATTTTGGAAAAATACTGAAACGTATCGGTAAGGAGAGAGTTAAACTATCCATCTGTTTTAATTGAAAAATCTTGCCATTTCACTGTTTGAAGCATCTGCTTCAAGGATTCCAACCGTATCATCAAGAGATTCTAAATTACATCTCGGCATTGTCAATAAATTTTGCGATAAATGATTAAAGTCGACTTTCTGAGTTGAAAGATCTCAATCAAGACAACACATGTGAATGTTTTGCCCTACATGCTTCTTATAAACAGTAGGTTGCAAAAGTGTAGAAACAGCACGTGCATATCACGGAGAATGTAAAAATTATGTAAAAACAAAAATCATGATAATATTTACTCGATTCATGACATCATAAACTACATAGATAGCCAAAGAGCTTTATGCTCCATTTCAAAATAAAAGTAAGAAAATGTTTAATGTGTATACTTATTTTTTCATCATGAGTATATTATAACCCCTACATTAACACAGAGTGTCCAATTAACAATTCAAAACAGGTAAAATCAATGGTAAACCAAAGCAAACAGAAAAATAATAATTTTATGTTTATATAACAGTGCAACCGATAAAACACAAGTAATTCGTGTTTCAGGATATAACATTTTTAAAAAAACGACTTAAAAATTAGTTGACTAACATAACGACGTCAAATTGTGAATGTCCCACATACCTGAGGCTAAAAGAGAAGAGCAAAAAAATACGATATCTTTTTTAGATTTATCTTCAATAGGATTAACTGGCCAAGTGATGAGCTCATTCAAGAGTTAGCATTCAATGTTATAGGAGAGTTAAAAAAAAAACATTGCAAAACAACATATAAGTTATGAAACCAAATTTAGCATGGTGAAAAAAAAAATCATTCTCATGTATTGTTGGCAAGGAATTTACCCAATGGAAACCGTACGATGCTCTTATTGGCTAACCAACCAGCGGCCTCGATGAGAAAAATATCCGCCATTTTGATGTTGGCTGGGAATCGCGTTACTATAGTAAACAAGCGCTGATCGGCCGTTCATGAAAACAAGTTGCTGCTCGCTCGTTTAACTCAAAATTATTCAAAACGATCTCTCTAAAATGATATAAATGTGACTTCTTAAGGTTTTCTTCACGGTCAAAACCACACAACATTCTATTAATGATTACGTCCGAGGCAAAAAGGAATATTGACAGGTCGACCGAGAGTTGAACTCGTGAGACGACAAACATCAATGCGAAGTGTAGCGAGAGTCAAGCTATTGTTTGTCTTGTCCTATTCTATATAGAGAAAAGGATAAATAGTATAGCCTCGTGTGTGAGTGGTTGCGTGTCATAGTCTTGTTTTTAAATTGTTTCTGTTGTTTATGTGTGTAGTGATGACTCTCTCACACTCAATTTCAATGCCGAAAGAGGAATTCCCGCACACAAGAAAGGGGAATTGGGGTGGTATTTGGCATACATATTGTATAGTATCTAGTTCTAAATAGATAACTGATTAGAATTATATTATGATATATAAACACAATGCCAAATACAATTCCGAAGTTTCCTTATTTCAAATGAAGTAAAGCTCCAAAACCTAATGGTAGTGATTGTAGTACTGAGTGTTAGTGAGGTGATGTGGTGTTGGTGGTGGTTGTAGTTGTAGTAGTAATAGTGATGATGATGTGGTGGTGGTGATGATTGTAGTTGTAGTAGTAGTGGTAGTGATGATGATGTGGTGGTGGTTGTAGTAGTAGTGGTCGTGATGATGATGTGGTGGTGGTGTTTGTAGTAGTAGTGGTAATGATGCGGCTATGTGGTCTAG